>NW_027442210.1:0-640112 GCF_048569485.1 Anomaloglossus baeobatrachus | reverse complement strand
CAGCGGTGGTGCCCAACCTCACCACAACCCGTGGGTGGCGTCACGGACCAAATCCCCAAACCAAACAACCCCTCCCCTCTTTTCACTCACGGGCGAGGAGCGCCGCTCGAGTCCCCAGATCCGGCCCATCGCTTGAGCCACCGAGCAGCAGCGCCGGACCCGAGCGTTAGCGAGCGCAGCGCCCCGCCGCCCGCAACACATACACTTACAATATTTGTTTCTAGGACCTTTTAGGTCAGTTTTCTTGAGATTCTTAACGATCTTTACCATTTGGTCTTTCCGTTGATAATACTTTAGTCTTAGTTAAACAGTAGAGTACATTGGTAATATTTTACTAATTTATATACCGATGTATACATTTTCATTGATTCTTTGCATATGATAATGATTTTTGGGAGGTAGAATTACAAAGACAAGATATAGAAGAGTACAAGAATAGTACTTATTTTTTTGTGAGGTTCATCGGGCGGTATTAGTGATAGGGCGGCTACATTCTTCGGGTTAGTGCAACTATAACGATACCAGATTTATGTTTTTGTTTACGGTTTTGCTGCTGTAACACACTAAAAATTCTTTATTTTAAAAAGTAGGTTTTCTGTTGCCATATTCTGATAGCTTTTTTTATGAACAGACCTGTATAAGGGCTTAGTTGTTGCGCAATGAGTTGGACTTTTTTTTGGGTAGCATTTTGGGGAACGTTCCATTTTTTAATCACCTTTTACTCAGATTTTTCAGATGCAGAAAGAACAAAACAAGAGAGAATAGTTCACTTATCCTTATATATTTTTTGTGTGGTTTACTCTGCATTAAAAGGGATAAGATCAATTTATTCCTTGGGTCAGTACAATTACAGCGATATCACACTTATACAGCTTTTTTACACCTTGTTACTTTTACATACTAAAACAATATTTTACAAAAATTAATTTGCTTTTGCATCGCCATATTCTGAGTGTAATTTTTTTGCCAAATGAGCCATATTATGGCTTGTTTTGTGCAAGAGGGTTTGCCGCTTTCATGTACACTATTTTTTACATGTGACATTTTGATGACTTCACTTTTTTGAATGTCAGTATAATGAAAAATGTCATTTTGGCATGTTTTTATTTTTGTTTTGAACTGTGTATGCTATACAGAATAAATAACTTGATCATTTTATAGTTTGGGTTATTCCAGATGCGACGATACTAATTATGTGTACATTTTTTTGTTTGTTTTTATTGTAATGCAACTGTTCCATTTTAGTGGTGAGACTGTTTTCGTGATTTGTGCATTTTTTTTTTTTAACTTTTTTTTTTACAACTTTTTCACTTTATTTTTTCACGTAGTCCCACCATCAGACATGAATATTTTTTCTTTTGATTACTGGTCTCATGCATTCTAGAACTCTTGTCCTACAGTGACGGAGACCTATCAGTGATTCACTGACAGAGCATGTGAGACCCTGCTCACTACAGTATTGAATTGGCCACTGTCGCGGGCGGGGAGGGAGGCGTCGCTGCTGCGCTCTCGCTGGCGCTCGGGTCCGGCGCTGCTGCTGCTGCTGCTGCTCGGTGGCTCGAGTGGTGGGCCGGATCCGGGGACTCGAGCGGCGCTCCTCGCCAGTGAATGAAAAGGGGTGGTTTGGGGTTTGGGGAGTTGGTCCGTGACGCCACCCACGGTTTGTGGTGAGGTTGGGGGCACCACCGCTGCTCTGGATGGGGATCCTGGGAGCGATGACAGGGAGCAGCCGAGATGTTTCTTTCACCTCCGTGGGTAGGGGGATTTGGTGGTCCCGGGGCCCGGTGAGGTGGGACAGGGAAGGCGGGGTTGGGCAGGTGCAGGGTCACGGGGGCAGCGCTGTGCCGGATGGCACTGTGGTACTCACTCAGCCAATGATGGATACAGAGTCTCCAGTAAAACAAATGGCTGGATGGACGGGTCCCGCAGCCGGCTGCTGTGATTACTCCCGGTAGGTTGGTGGTGGCTGCCTTTCCCTGCACCTGTTGTGTATCTTCGGTCCCGATGGCTTCCCGCTGGTAACCCGCTCCCCAGCTTGGATATGGGCCGGAGGAGCCCCTTTTGCCCGCAGGCTCTGGCCCTGGGAATTCTAGCTGTGGCGGTAGCTGTATTTCCCTTTCTCAGTTTGGACGGTTGCCTTTAGTCGGGTCTTTGCTGCTAAGAAACCCCGGAGGTTCCGGTCGCTAACGGATTTGACCAGTTTAACGGCGACTCCAAGCCTGGTCGGGATCCGCAGGCCCTGACGGTTTGTGCTGGCTTCTCTTCGCTCCCCGGTTCGTTACCGGCGGGCCACCGCCCGTCCCCGGTCCTACGGTTCCGCGTCAATCAGCCTCTCCTGCAGACGGCCACCACCATCTGCCAACCTTGCTCTTGGTGCCCGGGCCACGTACCTGGACACGGTCAGTCTGCTCTCCTCAACTACTACTTCCTTCTCCTTCACCCTCTGAACTACTCTGACTTCCTTTCCCGCCTCCAGGACTGTGAACTCCTCAGCGGGTGGGGCCAACCGCCTGGCTCCACCCCACCTGGTGTGGACATCAGCCCCTGGAGGGAGGCAACAAAGATTTGTGTGTGACTGGTGTGCCTATCTCGGGGTGTGGGGTGTGTTGTTGCAGTACCTGTGACGACCTGGCTTGTCCAGGGCGCCACATTCCCCCTTGGTTAAATGCAGACCGTCCGCGGGCTGCCCGTCCATCACCGGTTTTATTTTCATAACTGAAAAAGGTAAAACAACAGGTAAACACAAGCATATTTTTATATATCTTCCCTTAACGAGAGGCACGGTACTTAAACGTTACTAACGGTAGTCATTTTTATTAAAACATATGGCTTCCGCTCTCTCCCGCCCAAACAACCTGGCCCTGATGCTGCCCCTAAGAAGTGGGCAGCACCCCTTGACCCCAGTCCATATCCAGGCCGCCCAAGCGGGTACGGGTACGGTGTTTCGCACCCTACGGTCTTTTCAGGGGACCCACGTCCATGGGGAACCCCTGACCCCCGGAGGATGGCCACCGGTCCAGGTGGTGACCAGGCCCCAGCCTACTCCGCTGCGAGCCCTTCCTCCAATCCGCCTCTCCGGAGGCGGCTACGGAATTATGCCAACATGTTTACATTCCACAAGTTTGTGGTTGCCGTGCATGTTCTCGGGCTTGTCCGTAAGCAGTTTCTTACGCACGGTGCAAAGAGTCCCTACGGGGACAACCCGCCGGCAACGGCCGGTTCAATCACGGTTGACAATCTGGTTAAACTTTGGTTGATTACTTTCATTCATTTAACGGTAGTGGTGGTCCCAACGGGGACAACTGTGCAACGGAGAGATGCTGACTCACTTCAAATCCACAACGCAGGCCGGAGGAGGGGGCTGGGCTGGTGCTTGGGCCTCCTGGCCTCCTCTCAGTTTGGCGTCCAGGGCAAACCAGCCCCTCTCTCCACAATGCCACGTGAATTGTACCAGATCTCCTGGGAGCAGGTTACGGCCTGGGTGGTCCTCCGGAAGGTGGGCATTAACGTCCCGACGGGCCACAAAGACTTCGGCCTCCAGGCCCGGCTCGAAGATAAACCCGTAGCCCCTCCGGACATCAAACTTTCTCACTTGCACCTTGTGTATCGAGCCCTGTACCCGGAAGGTGGCTCTGCAGAGGCTCTCCTTTTCTTGGATGGTGCGGGCTGTCAGCTCTGCCCTCCGCTTTTCCCTCTCCGCAATTTCTCGGCTCAGCGGGGTCGGTTCCCTGTCCCAGTAAGGGGCTACTGCTTGCCCCTGCGCACGGGTCGGGCCCTGTGGGATTTCCACCACACTGCCCACCACTGGCGCCCTCTGTGGAAAATCCCACGGTGTCATTGCCTGAGGTGCTGCCTCACAGCAACAACCCGGCGCAGCCTCAGCCGAGGTGTGGGGGATGGGTACAGGGGTCCTCTCCCTCTTGACCTCCGCCTCCTCCTGCACGGAACGGACCACCGGTGCCGGAACGGAACTAGGCACGGTCACTGCAAGTGCCACCGGTACATCTTCATCGGCGGGCCACAGCTTCGGCAACTTCCAGGGAAGTGGTTCAGGGCGACCACGGGCTTCGGCTGCAGGTCGGTCCGCGTGGGCGGACAGGCAGGGTGCCGCTACCGGTTGTGCAGGTAGCGGGCCTAGTGGCTGGGCGGTAGCGACTAACACGGGTAGCGGGGGAGGCAGCAGGATGAGCGAGCGCAGGCCGGGCCCCTCAGCCGCAGTGGCCGATCCCTTAGGAATACAGGGGTGTGGGTCACTTACCCGCTCCTCCAAATCTTCCTCCTCCTCGCGTCTCCGTATAGCCGCCACCATGTCCGCCATGTCGACCTCCCACTCCTCCAGGAGGAGTTGCATTCAGACCTGCAGGCGGCTGCTCAGCTGGACGGTCCGGGCTTCCACCTACGCTGCGGTACCAGGCGCGGGCGCGGGGTCTGCGGTGTTACCGGACGGACGGTGCATACTGGCAGCGGTGTCTTCCAGGAACCAAAATATCGCCGCAGAGTCCTGGCATCCCTGCTTTTATAGCTGCGGCTTACATGCGGCCGGACACCATCCGCCCCCCTTGGTCTTTTCTCTGCACCTCCTCTTCAGGGGCGGAGCTTCGGCTTTCGCGCCTCCACTGCTCGAGAAGACGCTCGAGCGGGAAAATCTTCGCGCACAAGATGGCGGCTTCTGAAATTTTTCGGCCGGACACCACCGGCGGGACACAAGGCGCACTTCTGCTAGCCGGCAGAACGGTAAGATCCTGATCGTGACGCCAAGTTATGTCGCGGGCGGGGAGGGAGCCGTCACTGCTGCGCTCTCGCTGGCGCTCGGGTCCGGCGCTGCTGCTGCTGCTCGGTGGCTTGAGCGGTGGGCCGGATCCGGGGACTCGAGCGGCGCTCCTCGCCCGTGAGTGAAAAGGGGTGGTTTGGGGTTTGGGGAGTTGGTCCGTGACGCCACCCACGGTTTGTGGTGAGGTTGGGGGCACCACCGCTGCTCTGGAAGGGGATCCCGGGAGCGATGACAGGGAGCAGCCGAGAAGTTTCTTTCCCCTCCGTGGGTAGGGGGATTTGGTGGTCCCGGGGCCCGGTGAGGTGGGACAGGGAAGGCGGGGGTGGGGAGGTGCAGGGTCGCGGGGGCAGCGCGGTGCCGGATGGCACAGTGGTACTCACTCAGCCAATGATGGATACAGAGTCTGCGGTAAAACAAACGGCTGGATGGACGGGTCCCGCAGCCGGCTGCTGTGATTACTCCCGGTAGGTTGGTGGTGGCTGCCTTTCCCTGCACCTGTTGTGTATCTTCGGTCCCGATGGCTTCCCACCGGTAACCCGCTCCCAGCTTGGATATGGGCCGGAGGAGCCCCTTTTGCCCGCAGGCTCTGGCCCTGGGAATTCTAGCTGTGGCGGTAGCTGTATTTCCCTTTCTCGGTTTGGACGGTTGCCTTCAGTCGGGTCTTTGCTGCTAGTAAAAAAAAAGCAACAATAAGAGGATAATGTCCTCCAAAAATCAAGTATTACTCACAGCAAGTTGGGCTGCAGTGTGTACATCGCCCTGGCCAAAAACTGATGCTCTAGCAGGATACAGCTAAACCCCCACTAAGTGGAGACATCACAGGTGCAGGAGAAGCACATCACACACACACCTTCATGGAATGGAGGGGAGGTGACTGCTAGATGATAAAACTGCACACAAGTGGCTTGCATAGAGCGCTGTTCACATGCAGATGACACAGTCACAAACCCGCAGCCTATTAGGTAACGCCCTTCTATTAGATCAGGCGGGCTGCCAAGCCGTACTCCACTGTATATCATGCACGGACAGACACTCTACAATGCAAGGCCCAACAGAAAGGGGCCTGGCTGTATCCTGTACAAACAAAAAAATATGAGGTTTTTGTTGGTATTTATGGCCATAAAACGTAAGCCTACACCCTCGTCAAGGGACCTCATGTCTGTAGGTCCCTACACTAAATATAAAAAAAAAAAAAAAAACAAAAACAAAAAAAAAAAACATATATATATATTTAGTGTAGGGACCTACAGACATGAGGTCAAAATACAGGGAAGCCCATTAATTTTTTTTATTTAAAAAATAGTTAAAAAAAAAAAAAATGACGGATCCCCCCATTTTTGATAGCCAGCTAGGGTAAAGCAGACGGCTGTATCCTGAAAACCACAGCTGGCAGCTTTACCGTGGTTGGGGTTCCAATGTGGAGGTCACCCCAGGCTCTTTTTTTTATAATTATTTTATAAATATTAATAATTACAAAAAAAAAGTAGGGTCCCCCCCAAATTGGATCACCAGCCAAGGTAAAGCGGACAGCTGTGGTCTGGTATTCTCAGGGTGGGAAGGTCCATAGTTATTGGGCCTTCACAGCCTAAAAATAGCAGGCCGCAGGCACCCCAGAAGTGGCGCATCCACTAGATGCGCCACTCTTGGCGCTTCACCCCACCTCATCCCGTGCCCTGGTGCAGTGGCAAACGGGGTAATAAATGGGGTTGATACTAGCTGTACTTTTTCATTGCTGCATGCCACTCATAAGCAGTGCTGGCTCTCCCCCCCATTTCTCGTTACTGGTCAGGTGGTTGACTGCCACCGTGCCGTGCACGCCCAGTGTGGTTTGCAAATTCCTTCTGTTACCATCAAAATTTATGTTGGTGCCTGTTCACATACAGCCACCGCCTCCTGTTCCATAGGCATTATTACTTAAGCACCACCTGCCTGGGGCTGTTCCGTCCTTCATCCATGTCTGCTGGTCTGACACTGTGGGGGCTAGTTCTGACATTGTGCTGGTGTGTGTGGTTCTGCCGCACACGCTGGCACCTGGACTGCCCATCTACTCGCAGTTGTCAGCCCTTGCAGCATGGGAGCGGTTCTGACACTTCTCAGGTAGGTGATGTTCCTATATGGTCCTGCGCATTATACGAGACCTTATGGTACGTTTGTATATTATAACTGTAGTGTAGGGACCCCCCTTATAGAGATTTGCCGTGACGGGGCAGGGGGGCTCAAATCATTGATCAATTATTTGCCAAAAATCTCATTGAATTGTTACAGTAGGAATGAATTTGTGAATATTACACTTTTTACTTATTCATTGCTGCATGCCACTCATAAGCAGTGCTGGCTCCCCCCCATTTCTCGATACTAGCTGTAAGGTCACCTGACATCAAGCCCAGCTGTTTGTGATGTCATGGCGTCTATCAGATACCCAACATCACAAACTGTCAGTACTAACAAAACAAATAGATGAAAAAAAATGTATTTGAAAAAACACTCCCCAAAACATTCCCTCTTTCACCAATTTATTGTAAGGAAAAAAAATAAGGGGCTCCCGCGATGACTCTGGACCGTCTAGAATATGGGGGGACACGCTCAGGGAACATATCCCCCATTTTCTAGGAGTGCAGACCCTCCATGTGAGGAGTGTGGGTGCAATGAATCTGCACCCACTCTCCCCGGGTCCACAGCAGCAGAGTCCATGTCGTAACTGTTGCTACCAAAGCTGCAATGCCCTGCTCATGAGGTGAGGGCATGCCTAATCAGGAGAACTATTCTACATTTCCAAATATTGGTATTTGCTGATATTGTTGCTATTCCACCTACTATATATTGGGGATAGGATCTTGGAGATGGAATACCCCTTTAAGTCCAGTTATCCAGCTGAATGAATACTAAACAACAGAGCTCGCTATTTAGACGTGTTTTCTTGTGGCGTATAACGGACTCTCATGTTTGGTAGTCGTTCAGCAGGGCAACAGAAATAGCAAATCCCTCCATTTGTAAATGTAGTATAGCTCTCCTGATCAACTATGTTCCTTACCTCATGAGCAGGGCATTGCAGTAGCTTACAGAGGCATGGTTACCACCACTCACTGTGTCTGAACACAGGAAGCTGAGCTGACAGCCGCTCTGTGCATGCGGCAGCGTCTATTGAGAAGGAGGGGGCCGCGGGGGATCAATGCTGCACAGGTACCGTGGGACACCGGGGAACACCGGTGGGGTTATAGGGGGTGACCTGGCAGGGCCTGGGGAGGAGTTTTCTGTCGCATGTGTCATGGCACATGCAACAGAAATCAGACGAGTAGGGTGAATGCAGCCGGCATGCTGTTGTGCGCGCGGCCATCTTGTATTTCCGGGAGGAGGAAGGGGAGGCACTTTGGCGACACCGGGGGACCGGAGGGGACCGGGAAGGAGATTTATCTCCCATCTGACATGTTTGTTCATGCCAGATGGGAGATAAATAATTTTTTACCGGCGCTGTCATTTACTGTAACATGATCACCGGTATATGGTGTATACCGGTGATCACGTGAGCGGGGATTGGAAAAACCGGCCTGAGTCATGATCTCCAGGGTCTCAGCTACCCCTAAAACCCCGGAGATTTTCTGACGCTGGGGGGCGCTATTCACTTATTTCTGCCTGCTGTTTATAAATGGCAGATCAGAATAAGTCTACATTCACACAACCGATCCGTTTTTGCGGTCCGCAAAAAACGGTCTGTTTTTTTTCACGGGTGCATCCGTGCGGCATCCGTTTCCATTCCGTATTGTTAGGTCCGGGTGGTGGATCCACTGGAGGAGGCCTGGGTGCACAGTAGCCGGAGCACTAGCGTGGTAGGGACTGCGTCCCACAGGGGACGGGTAGAACAGTCACTGGGGCTTCAGAGTTCCTGGAGACAGCGCAGGAATCTGGCACAGGTGCCGGGTAGGAATGTCAGGATATAGTATTGATCACAGGACATGGCACAAGGGGGACCTGAGCACCTAGCTTTCAAGACAAGGCTTACAAGACGTACGTTGATCAGGCCCCGCCCACATGGCAAGGCCAGTCTTATATACCCAGCACATCCTCATGTCATATCCTGCTGCAGCAGTGCTGGGCCCATAAGACCAGGTGAGTGGGCCCGACCCTATACAGAAGCATGAGTCAGACACATGAGACTGGGGACACGACACAGGAAAGCACGAGCGGGAGCGGCAGCCATGACCGGTGGACACGTGGACCGGATCAGTGGGTAAGGAGCGGTGCTGTGCAGGTGCGACCGGATCAGTGGGTAAGGAGCAGTGCCGAGGCATCGGGAGCGTGACACGTATACGGTCCGTATGTCATCCGTTTGTCATCCGTGCGCCTTCCGTTTTTTTGGCGTACTGCCAAAAAACTGAAGGAGGGAAAATACATAAATTTGTACACTTCATATCAGTCTTTTCTGTCATTATAATGGCAGAAAGACACAATGTCCCACTCTCCTGCATTTTGTAATTTTGCACCCTTTGGTGCCTTTCATGTGGCACTAAGGGGTGCTTAGCCTTGTATTTACAAAAAATTTTTTTTTAAAAAAAATAACGTTGGGTTCCCTCTATTTTTGCAGCCATCTAGGGTAAAGCAGACAGCTGCAGCCTGCAGACCACAGCTGGAAGCTTCACCTTGGCTGGTAATCCAAAACTGAGGGCACCCCACGCTGTTATTATAAAATAAATAATAAAAAAAAAACACGTTGGGGTCCCCCCAAAATTGGATTACCAGCCAAGCTAAAGCGGACAGCTGGGGTCTGATATTCTCAGACTAGGGAGGTCCATGATTATTGGACTCTCCCCAGCCTAAAAATAGCAGGCCACAGCCGCGCCAGAAGTAGCGCATCCATTAGATGCGCCAATACTGGTGCTTTGCCCCAGCTCATCCTGTGCCCTGGTGCGGTGGCAAACGGGGTAATATATGGGGTTAATACCAGATGTGTAATGTCATCTGGCATCAAGCCCTGGGGTTGGTGAGGTCAAGCGTCTATCAAATACCCGACATCACCAACCCAGTTAGTAATAAAAAAAAAAATAGACGACAAACACATTTTTATTTGAAAAAACACTCCCCAATACATTCTCTCTTTCACCAATTTATTAGAAAGAAAAACAAATCCAGGTCTGCTGTAATCCAAGGGGTTCCCATGACGATCCATACCATAGTCACTGTCCCAGTCCATGAAGAACACAATGTTCCCCATTGGCTGGGAGAGCAATGCAGTGACCTGAGCTAACATCAATAGGTCAGCCCAGGTCACTGCAGGGCATGACAAGTGCTGCTGTCAGGAGCGAGGTACATTACCTGCGGTGACGATCTCCTGCACTGCTGACAGCAGACCTGTCACTGAGTTCAATGACCTTCACAGCCAAGTATCGCGAGAGCCTGTCACGTCACCGCTAGTGACAGTCTTGGGTCGCAGTGACAGATGTGAAGCGGCAGCCATGGAGGACAGTGACAGTGCTGAGGTCGGGAGGGCGGGACTTCATCACCGCAGGTAAGCCGAGCGGGGTAATGTGTGCGGAGTGCGAGGTGGGCGGAGCCTAGCGGGGCCTTGTGTGCAGAGTGCCAGGTGGGCGGAGCCTAGCGGGGCCTTGTGTGCAGAGTGCCAGGTGGGTGGAGCCTAGCGGGGCCATGTGTGCAGAGTGCCAGGTGGGCGGAGTAATGTGTGCAGAGTGCCAGGTGGGCGGAGCCTAGCGGGGCCATGTGTGCAGAGTGTAAGGTGGGCGGAGCCTAGTGGGGCAATAATGTGCAGAGTACCAGGTGGGCGGAGCCTAGCGGGGCCATGTGTGTAAAGTGTCAGGTGGGCGGAGCCTAGCGTGCAGAGTGCAAGTGGGTGGAGCCTGGCGGGGTAATGTGTGCAGAGTGCCAGGTGGGCGGAGCCTAGCGGGGCCATGTGTGCAGAGTGCCAGGTGGGCGGAGCCTGGCGAAGTAATGTGTGCAGAGTGCCAGGTGGGCGGAGCCTGGCGGGGTAATGTGTGCAGAGTGCCAGGTGGGCGGAGGCTAGCGGGGCCATGTGTGCAGAGTGCCAGGTGGGCGGAGCCTAGCGGGGCCATGTGGGCAGAGTGCCAGGTGGGAGGAGCCTTGCGGGGCCATGTGTGCAGAGTGCCAGGTGGGCGGAGGCTAGCGGGGCCATGTGTGCAGAGGGCCAGGTGGGCGGAGCCTAGCGGGGCCATGTGTGCAGAGTGCCAGGTGGGCGGAGTAATGTGTGCAGAGTGCCAGGTGGGCGGAGCCTAGCGGGGCCATGTGTGCAGAGTGTAAGGTGGGCGGAGCCTAGTGGGGCAATAATGTGCAGAGTACCAGGTGGGCGGAGCCTAGCGGGGCCATGTGTGTAAAGTGTCAGGTGGGCGGAGCCTAGCGTGCAGAGTGCAAGTGGGTGGAGCCTGGCGGGGTAATGTGTGCAGAGTGCCAGGTGGGCGGAGCCTAGCGGGGCCATGTGTGCAGAGTGCCAGGTGGGCGGAGCCTGGCGAAGTAATGTGTGCAGAGTGCCAGGTGGGCGGAGCCTGGCGGGGTAATGTGTGCAGAGTGCCAGGTGGGCGGAGGCTAGCGGGGCCATGTGTGCAGAGTGCCAGGTGGGCGGAGCCTAGCGGGGCCATGTGGGCAGAGTGCCAGGTGGGAGGAGCCTTGCGGGGCCATGTGTGCAGAGTGCCAGGTGGGCGGAGGCTAGCGGGGCCATGTGTGCAGAGGGCCAGGTGGGCGGAGCCTAGCGGGGCCATGTGGGCAGAGTGCCAGGTGGGCGGAGCCTAGCGTGCAGAGTGCCAGGTGGGCGGAGCCTGGCGGGGCCTTGTGTGCAGAGTGCCAGGTGGGCGGAGCCTAGCGGGGCCATGCGTGCAGAGTGCCAGGTGGGCGGAGCCTAGCGGGGCCATGTGTGCAGAGTGCCAGTTGGGCGGAGCCTAGCGGGGCCATGTGTGCAGAGTGCCAGGTGGGCGGAGCCTAGCGGGGCCATGTGTGCAGAGTGCCAGGTGGGCGGAGCCTAGCGGGGCCATGTGTGCAGAGTGCCAGGTGGGCGGAGCCTAGCGGGGCCATGTGTGCAGAGTGCCAGGTGGGTGGAGCCTAGCGGGGTAATGTGTGCAGAGTGCCAGGTGGGCGGAGCCTAGTGGGGCCATGTGTGCAGAGGGCCAGGTGGGAGGAGCCTAGCGTGCAGAGTGCCAGGTGGGCGGAGCCTGGCGGGGTAATGTGTGCAGAGTGCCAGGTGGGCGGAGGCTAGCGGGGCCATGTGTGCAGAGTGCCAGGTGGGCGGAGCCTAGCAGGGCCATGTGTGCAGAGTGCCAGGTGGGCGGAGCCTAGTGTGCAGAGTGCCAGGTGGGCGGAGCCTGGCGAGGCCTTGTGTGCAGAGTGCCAGGTGGGCGGAGCCTAGCGGGGCTATGTGTGCAGAGTGCCAGGTGGGCGGAGCCTAGCAGGGCCATGTGTGCAGAGTGCCAGGTGGGCGGAGCCTGGCAAGGTAATGTGTGCAGAGTGTCAGGTGGGCAGAGCCTAGCGGGGCCATGTGTGCAGAGTGCCAGGTGGGCGGAGCCTAGCGTGCAGAGTGCCAGGTGGGCGGAGCCTGGCGGGGTAATGTGTGCAGAGTGCCAGGTGGTCGAAGGCTAGCGGGGCCATGTGTGCAGAGTGCCAGGTGGGTGGAGCCTAGCGTGCAGAGTGCCAGGTGGGCGGAGCCTGGCGGGGCCATGTGTGCAGTATGTCAGGTGGGCGGAGCCTAGCGGGGCCATGTGTGCAGAGTGCCAGGTGGGCGGAGCCTAGCGGGGCCATGTGTGCAGAGTGCCAGGTGGGCGGAGCCTAGCGGGGCCATGTGTGAAGAATGTCAGGTGGGCGGAGCCTAGCGTGCAGAGTGCCAGGTGGGCGGAGCCTGGCGGGGCCATGTGTGCAGAGTGCCAGGTGGGCGGAGCCTAGCGGGGCCATGTGTGCAGAGTGCCAGGTGGGCGAAGCCTAGTGGGGCCATGTGTGCAGAGTGCCAGGTGGGCGGAGCCTAGCGGGGCCATGTGTGCAGAGTGCCAGGTGGGCGGAGCCTAGCGGGGCCATGTGTGCAGAGTGTCAGGTGGGCGGAGCCTAGCGGGGCCATGTGTGCAGAGTGTCAGGTGGGCGGAGCCTAGCGGGGCCATGTGTGCAGAGTGCCAGGTGGGCGGAGCCTAGCGGGGCCATGTGTGCAGAGTGCCAGGTGGGCGGAGCCTAGCGGGGCCATGTGTGCAGAGTGTCAGGTGGGCGGAGCCTAGCGGGGCCATGTGTGCAGAGTGCCAGGTGGGCGGAGCCTAGCGGGGCCATGTGTGCAGAGTGCCAGGTGGGCGGAGCCTAGCGGAGCCATGTGTGCAGAGTGCCAGGTGGGCGGAGCCTAGCGGGGCAATGTGTGCAGAGTGCCAGGTGGGCGGAGCCTAGCGGGGCCATGTGTGCAGAGTGCCAGGTGGGCGGAGTAATGTGTGCAGAGTGCCAGGTGGGCGGAGCCTAGCGGGGCCATGTGTGCAGAGTGCCAGGTGGGCGGTGCCTAGTGTGCAGAGTGCCAGGTGGGCGGAACCTGGTGGGGTAATGTGTGCAAAGTGCCAGGTGGGCAGAGGCTAGCGGGGCCATGTGTGCAGAGTGCCAGGTGGGCGGAGCCTAGCGGGGCCATGTGTGCAGAGTGCCAGGTGGGCGGAGCCTAGCGGGGCCATGTGTGCAGAGTACCAGGTGGGCGGAGCCTAGCGGGGCCATGTGTGCAGAGTGCCAGGTGGGCGGAGCCTAGTGGGGCAATGTGTGCAGTGTGCCAGGTGGGCGGAGCCTAGTGGGGCAATGTGTGCAGAGTGCCAGGTGGGCGGAGCCTAGCGGGGCCATGTGTGCAGAGTGCCAGGTGTGCGGAGCCTAGCGTGCAGAGTGCCAGGTGGGCGGAGCCTGGCGGGGTAATGTGTGCAGAGTTCCAGGTGGGCGGAGCCTAGTGGGGCAATGTGTGCAGAGTGCCAGGTGGGCGGAGCCTAGCGGGGCCATGTGTGCAGTGCCAGGTGGGCGGAGGCTAGTGGGGCAATGTGTGCAGAGTGCCAGGTGGGCGGAGCCTAGCGGGGCCATGTGTGCAGAGTGCCAGGTGGGCGGAGGCTAGCGGGGCCATGTGTGCAGAGTGCCAGGTGTGCGGAGCCTAGCGTGCAGAGTGCCAGGTGGGCGGAGCCTGGCGGGGTAATGTGTGCAGAGTGCCAGGTGGGCAGAGGCTAGCGGGTCCTTGTGTGTAGAGTGCCAGGTGGGCGGAGCCTAGCGGAGCCATGTGTGCAGAGTGCCAGGTGGGCGGAGCCTAGCGGGGCCATGTGTGCAGAGTGCCAGATGGGCGGAGCCTAGTGGGGCCATGTGTGCAGAGTGCGAGGTGGGCGGAACCTAGCTGGGTAATGTGTGCAGAGTGCCAGGTGGGCGGAGCCTAGCAGGGTGATGTGTGTAGAGTGCTAGGTGGGCGGAGCCTAGCGGGGCCATGTGTGCAGAGTGCCAGGTGGGCGGAGCCTAGCGGGGCCATGTGTGCAGAGTGCCAGGTGGGCGGAGCCTAGCGGCGCCATGTGTGCAGAGTGCCAGGTGGGCGGAGCCTAGCGGGGCCATGTGTGCCGGCGGCGGAGTGCGAAGTGGGTGCAGCCTAGTGGGTCCATGTGGCACTGAGGACGTCAGTGTCGTGGACTGCATGTCTGGGGACAGGTGAGTGTGAGTGTGTGTGTGTGTGTGTGTGTGTGTGTGTGTGTACACATGCCGCGAGCAGGAGGGGGGCGGAGCGAGCTGAGCGGGGAAGTGTCGCCTTCCTGCACACGTAAGTAGGATAAATACCGGGTTACTAAACAAAGCACTTTGCTTGGATACCCGTTGTTTATCTTGGTTACCAGCTTACCGCAGGCTGCCAGCGATGGCTCCCTGCACACTGTAGCTGTATAAAGCCAAGCTTTTGCTCGAACCATTCTCGAACGTAACTCGAACGGTCGAGCTTTTAGCAAAAAGCTCGAGTTCGAGATCTAACTACAACACCCCCCAAAATCACTCGAACCGTGAACTGGAGAACCGCGAACCGCGCTCAACTCTAGTCATAACCATTGTATTGTTTTCTTTGCAGCCCGCAGACATGATGGGATTCGCTGTGGGGGAGTGTGTTGCCTCTGAGGCTTTAGTCGTCACAGGGCACTGCACATCACCAGAAGTGCAGTATTCATCCTGGGTTCAGAGGAGATCATTGCCGGTAAAACCACAATCCATCCAACACACAGTTAGATGCCCTCTCACTGGGACTGGGCTAGGGTAAAGACATTGGCCATCACTATTGTAGTGGACCCTCTGCTCACTAGTTCAGGAACCCGGGGGGAGGAGCTGGACCCAGGTGCGTAAGGTGACAGACATACACACAGACAGTCATGCTCAGACCAGGAACCAAGTGAGATGTAGGAGAACATAGTCGCTGAGGGGAGAGCTAAGTCATAGCTCCCCCAGGACCAAGCGCACACTACAGGGTGTGGAGCCCTAGGCTGGTGGGAGCTTCACGTCCCGCCAGCAGAATCTGCCGGGTGTAAGATTTCAAGTCTTCTGACCCACCTCAAGTCCCCGGGGCACAGCAGCATATAGAGCCAGGAGTCGTAACAATAGAGCTGCACCAGTAACATACTTGCGCTTCTTCTATATGGGACAGAAACGGGGTCTGTCCAAGGACCCGGGTCCCCGCGTGTCTTCAGGCCACAGGGACTCACAAAACACAGGAAGAAGGAAAGACTCACAGAACAAACACTGGCTCTGACCTCTGAACTATCCGGGATTGGCTGGAGCCCATGACAGCGGAGTCTAGCATCCCAAGGGCAGCGTAATTTCAGTGAGTAAAGAACTTAAACTGCAACCCTGTGTTGTCCAATCCTTCCTGCACCCCGCGCTCCTTTTATAGAGTGGACTACTACTCCCAACCTCCCTGTGGGCCTGAGCTCTGCCTGTGGAGAGCTGTACTAACCTAGCTGCACTACCATCTGCCCTCAGGAGGAAACCTTTTGCAGCGGCGGCTCCCATCTTAGCCGCACACCACAGGTGGCATCACGAAGACAAACTTTATTCTACTCCCCTTTAAATAACACCTCCATCTTTATTGACACCGCCAGAGCCACGGAACCGGGCCTGGCTGCTGTGACATCCCTAACTCCATACATCGGTCCGGTGACGACTAATCCCCAGACCCCAGTGGGCGCGTCACTGGCAGCTCCAATGTTTCATGAAGCTCACTGGAGGTCACAAATCAATACAACTTTATGAGAGCCTTGATCTGGCCTTGTTCTGGCTTTCATAGAGATGCAATGAGTGCTTGTGTGATGCCCTGGCAAAACCAGGTAGTCACAGATGACTGTACCCCCCACCAAGGGTACAGCAATCACCTCCTCCTTGGGAATTAACAACACACTTCCCACACATAGAAACCCTAGTCACCCCCCTCAGGGAAGGAGGGACACACCAATGGGCGGGACCAGGTGGTTGGGACACGCTCATCTAGGGGTCTGGAGAGCCCACGTGGGGGGGCAACAGTCAGATTAGATTAGGTGTAGTCTGGCAGGTGCCAGGTTCGGAGCCCTGACACCTAGGCTAGGTGGCAGACGGTAGCCAGAGTCTGCAGGAGATGGGAAGACAGCTGCGGAGATCCGAGGTGGACCAGGACAGGGTTGTAGCCTGCTGGTACTGACACCAGAGAACCGACCGGGAAACCGTGTGCACAGAGGGGGTACTCGGACCCTGAAGCCAGGACCGAAACCAACAGCCTAGCTAATTAACCGATTGAGGGCAGGGCTTTAGGTTCTGTCCGAACCTAAGTCCCAAAAAGTAGACAACCACCCACAGAGAGGGATAGGGCCACCGCCAGGGCTCGTAGATCCCAAGGGTCAGCATCAGATGGGCACAGCTCCTAACAAAAGGACAGGGAGCGGACTCCTGCGTTTCATACCAGGAAGTCCTACTTACAAAACACTGAGTGCAGAGGAGAGAGACTTTGACTACCAGCCCGGGTGTGGGATCACATACACCCGTCTGCGGCAGTCGGCCACCATCACCTTGGTTTACCACAGGACTCGTGCGCTTTATATGACAGTGAGTAACATTCCCGGCATGGCCGGGTGCGCTGGCCCCTGCACTCCCCATCCCCAGCATAGAGACATTGGACCCCGGGACATCCATCCCTACCCACGGAGGGGTTAATATCCAGCTACCAGCCCAACGTCCCCAGGAGCCCCGCAACGGCAGCAGTGGTGCTACATCTCACCACACACTGTGGGTGGCGTCACAGACATTCTACAACCAATCCCATATAAATACGCCCCCCCCTTTTATTCGGAGTGCCCGCGCGACCCCCGGGTCCAGAGAACTCCTCGAGCCACACCGTAGATCCGGATCTGAGCAGCACCGGCTGCTGGCACGGGGGCGGCACATAAATACCTCCCTTTATTACTGTGTGCGAGGACGGGCGGTTGCACGAGCCCCGGGTCCGGTCGCCACTCGAGCCCAGGACACGATCCCGGATCCTTGCGCCACTCGAGCAGCCCTGGTTGCCGCAGCGGAGGCGGCACCCGTCTGCGACACTGGTGGCATAACGTCTAACTTCCGACCAGTCAGAAGTTACGGGCACAAGATGGCGCCAGAGGACCGAAGCGGCACAGAAAAAGCATGAAGCCGTTGGAGGGTGAACATAATAGAGGGAGCAGAGGATAAAGGGAGTAGAAGACTCAGATTTAAAGCGCCACTCCAGCTCTGAAAAAAACCCACTGTGGTGGTGCTTTAGAAAAAGGTGCTGAGGAATAAGGCCCCTGAACGACTGCCATTAAAAGGTGTATCGGCAGTCAGTAAAGGGTTAGTGTAACCGTCCATACTCTTATTTCATAAATCAGTATTACACATGAAAATGAACAACTTTGCAATATACCGTACCTTATCAGAGAAATCTGCTTCTTTCTACGCGGAAACTGATAATTTATTCTCAATATTCTCACTTCATTGGTAAAATGTGTACTCAGTGAAGACAGATCTTTAAATTACTGAAATAGGAGATAGCATTTTGTGCTGATAAGATTGGGGTTCCTGCAGTAATGGAAAGCCTGAGAGTAAAGGGTGCTTTACACGCTGCGACATCGCTAGTGATCTCGTTAGCGATGTGACGCGCCAGATCGCAGATGCGATCTGCCGAGATAGTGTATAGGTCGTTTTGTAGCGCTGGCCACATGTTCGATCTCGGCATCTGCGATCTGGCGTGTCACATCGCTAACGAGATTGCTAGCGATGTCGCAGCGTGTAAAGCACCCTTAACAGCCTCTGATTTGTGTGAAAGGTTCAGGTTCAGATGTTGCCACCCGGATCAGTGAATGAATGATTGTTTCTATTTGAGCTGCATACTTCTGTAATACTGAAAACCAGTTATTGTGCCTTTACAGTAAATTAGGAGCGTTTAAGGCTGACAGTAATTAATAGACTCCTGCTTCTATTGATGGCACCAGAATTAGAGGTTGTTAGCTACAACCACATTTGGTCACCAGTAAAGCAGGAACCGCCGATTGCCACCGGGAATGCTATAGTCAATTGCTGATAGCGTCATTTAAGCACCATCATTTACCCTGACATCAGTAACGCAGCCATCGGCTTCCTTGTGCCTGTCATGTAATCTCCTCTGTGAAGTCCAGCTGTGGGGCATCATAGAAGACTATATACAGCAATGCCTTAGAAATGGGTTTTAAGAGGATTTGAAGCATGGAGACGATTATCTCGGGATTGCAAGTTAACCAAACAAAACTTTTAGTGGATTTTTACTTATTTTATTAAATATCATCTCCACCAAACAGGACAATCTTGCATCTTTCATAGTTTTTTAGAAAAATGTGATCATTTCATTTATGCGCGAAATGCCTTAGAAATGGCTTTTAAGAGGATTTGAAGCATGGAGACGATTATCTCGGGATTGCAAGTTAACCAAACGATACTTTTAGTGGATTTCTACTTGTTTTATTAAATATCATCTCCACCAAACAGGACAAGCTTGCATCTGTTATAGTTTTGGAGAAAAATGTGATCATTTCATTTATGCGCGAAATGCCTTAGAAATGGCTTTTAAGAGGCTTTGAAGCATGGAGACGATTATCTCAGGATTGCAAGATAAAAAAACAAAACTTTTAGTGTATTTCTACTTATTTTATTAAATATCATCTCCACCAAACAGGACAAGCTTGCATCTGTTATAGTTTTGGAGAAAAATGTGATCATTTCATTTATGCGCGAAATGCCTTAGAAATGGCCTTTAAGAGGATTTAAAGCATGGAGACGATTATCTCGGGATTGCAAGATAACCAAACAAAATTTTAGTTGATTTTTACTTATTTTATTAAATATCATCTCCACCAAACAGGACAAGCTTGCATCTGTTATAGTTTTGGAGAAAAATGTGATCATTTCATTTATGCGCAAAATGCCTTAGAAATGGCTTTTAAGAGGATTTGAGGCATGGAGACGATTATCTCGGGATTGCAAGATAACCAAACAAAATTTTAGTGGATTTCTACTTATTTTATTAAATATCATCTCCACCAAACAGGACAAGCTTGCATGTGTTATAGTTTTGGAGAAAATGTGATCATTTCATTTAAGCGCGAAATGCCTTAAAAATGGCTTTTAAGAGGATTTGAAGCATGGAGACGATTATCTCGGGATTGCAAGATAACCAAACAAAACTTTTAGTGGATTTTTACTTATTTTATGAAATATCATCTCCACCAAACAGGACAATCTTCCATCTTTCATAGTTTTTTAGAAAAATGTGATCATTTCATTTATGCGCGAAATGCCTTAGAAAAGGCTTTTAAGAGGATTTGAAGCATGGAGACAATTATCTCGGGATTGCAAGATAACCAAACGATACTTTTAGTGGATTTCTACTTATTTTATTAAATATCATCTCCACCAAACAGGACAAGCTTGCATCTGTTATAGTTTTGGAAAAAAATGTGATCATTTCATTTATGCGCGAAATGCCTTAGAAATGGCTTTTAAGAGGATTTGAAGCATGGAGACGATTATCTCGGGATTGCAAGATAACCAAACAAAACATTTAGTGGATTTCTACTTATTTTATTAAATATTATCTCCACCAAACAGGACAAGCTTGCATCTGTTATAGTTTTGGAGAAAAATTTGATCATTTCATTTATGCGCGAAATGCCTTAGAAATGGGTTTTAAGAGGATTTGAAGCATGGAGACGATTATCTCGGGATTGCAAGTTAACCAAACAAAACTTTTAGTGGATTTTTACTTATTTTATTAAATATCATCTCCACCAAACAGGACAATCTTGCATCTTTCATAGTTTTTTAGAAAAATGTGATCATTTCATTTATGCGCGAAATGCCTTAGAAATGGCTTTTAAGAGGATTTGAAGCATGGAGACGATTATCTCGGTATTGCAAGTTAACCAAACGATACTTTTAGTGGATTTCTACTTGTTTTATTAAATATCATCTCCACCAAACAGGACAAGCTTGCATCTGTTATAGTTTTGGAGAAAAATGTGATCATTTCATTTATGCGCGAAATGCCTTAGAAATGGCCTTTAAGAGGATTTAAAGCATGGAGACGATTATCTCGGGATTGCAAGATAACCAAACAAAATTTTAGTTGATTTTTACTTATTTTATTAAATATCATCTCCACCAAACAGGACAAGCTTGCATCTGTTATAGTTTTGGAGAAAAATGTGATCATTTCATTTATGCGCGAAATGCCTTAGAAATGGCTTTTAAGAGGATTTGAGGCATGGAGACGATTATCTCGGGATTGCAAGATAACCAAACAAAATTTTAGTGGATTTCTACTTATTTTATTAAATATCATCTCCACCAAACAGGACAAGCTTGCATCTGTTATAGTTTTGGAGAAAATGTGATCATTTCATTTAAGCGCGAAATGCCTTAAAAATGGCTTTTAAGAGGATTTGAAGCATGGAGACGATTATCTCGGGATTGCAAGATAACCAAACAAAACTTTTAGTGGATTTTTACTTATTTTATGAAATATCATCTCCACCAAACAGGACAATCTTCCATCTTTCATAGTTTTTTAGAAAAATGTGATCATTTCATTTATGCGCGAAATGCCTTAGAAATGGCTTTTAAGAGGATTTGAAGCATGGAGACAATTATCTCGGGATTGCAAGATAACCAAACGAAATTTTAGTGGATTTCTACTTATTTTATTAAATATCATCTCCACCAAACAGGACAAGCTTGCATCTGTTATAGTTTTGGAGAAAAATGTGATCATTTCATTTATGCGCGAAATGCCTTAGAAATGGCTTTTAAGAGGATTTGAGGCATGGAGACGATTATCTCGGGATTGCAAGATAACCAAACGAAATTTTAGTGGATTCCTACTTATTTTATTAAATATCATCACCAAACAGGACGTTTGTATCTGTTATAGTTTTGGAGAAAATGTGATCATTTCATTTATGCGCGAAATGCCTTAGAAATGGCTTTTAAGAGGATTTGAAGCATGGAGACGATTATCTCGGGATTGCAAGATAACCAAACAAACTTTTAGTGGATTTCTACTTATTTTATTAAATATTATCTCAACCAAACAGAACAAGCTTGCATCTGTTAAAGTTTTGGAGAAAAATGTGATCATTTCATTTATGCGCGAAATGCCTTAGAAATGGCTTTTAAGAGGATTTGAAACATGGAGACGATTATCTCGGGATTGCAAGTTAACCAAACGATACTTTTAGTGGATTTCTACTTGTTTTATTAAATATCATCTCCACCAAACAGGACAAGCTTGCATCTGTTATAGTTTTGGAGAAAAATGTGATCATTTCATTTATGCGCGAAATGCCTTAGAAATGGCTTTTAAGAGGCTTTGAAGCATGGAGACGATTATCTCAGGATTGCAAGATAAAAAAACAAAACTTTTAGTGTATTTCTACTTATTTTATTAAATATCATCTCCACCAAACAGGACAAGCTTGCATCTGTTATAGTTTTGGAGAAAAATGTGATCATTTCATTTATGCACGAAATGCCTTAGAAATGGCCTTTAAGAGGATTTAAAGCATGGAGACGATTATCTCGGGATTGCAAGATAACCAAACAAAATTTTAGTTGATTTTTACTTATTTTATTAAATATCATCTCCACCAAACAGGACAAGCTTGCATCTGTTATAGTTTTGGAGAAAAATGTGATCATTTCATTTATGCGCGAAATGCCTTAGAAATGGCTTTTAAGAGGATTTGAGGCATGGAGACGATTATCTCGGGATTGCAAGATAACCAAACAAAATTTTAGTGGATTTCTACTTATTTTATTAAATATCATCTCCACCAAACAGGACAAGCTTGCATCTGTTATAGTTTTGGAGAAAATGTGATCATTTCATTTAAGCGCGAAATGCCTTAAAGATGGCTTTTAAGAGGATTTGAAGCATGGAGACGATTATCTCGGGATTGCAAGATAACCAAACAAAACTTTTAGTGGATTTTTACTTATTTTATGAAATATCATCTCCACCAAACAGGACAATCTTCCATCTTTCATAGTTTTTTAGAAAAATGTGATCATTTCATTTATGCGCGAAATGCCTTAGAAATGGCTTTTAAGAGGATTTGAAGCATGGAGACAATTATCTCGGGATTGCAAGATAACCAAACGAAATTTTAGTGGATTTCTACTTATTTTATTAAATATCATCTCCACCAAACAGGACAAGCTTGCATCTGTTATAGTTTTGGAGAAAAATGTGATCATTTCATTTATGCGCGAAATGCCTTAGAAATGGCTTTTAAGAGGATTTGAGGCATGGAGACGATTATCTCGGGATTGCAAGATAACCAAACGAAATTTTAGTGGATTCCTACTTATTTTATTAAATATCATCACCAAACAGGACGTTTGTATCTGTTATAGTTTTGGAGAAAATGTGATCATTTCATTTATGCGCGAAATGCCTTAGAAATGGCTTTTAAGAGGATTTGAAGCATGGAGACGATTATCTCGGGATTGCAAGATAACCAAACAAACTTTTAGTGGATTTCTACTTATTTTATTAAATATTATCTCAACCAAACAGAACAAGCTTGCATCTGTTAAAGTTTTGGAGAAAAATGTGATCATTTCATTTATGCGCGAAATGCCTTAGAAATGGCTTTTAAGAGGATTTGAAGCATGGAGACGATTATCTCGGGATTGCAAGATAACCAAACAAAACTTTTAGTGGATTTCTACTTATTTTATTAAATTTCATATCCACCAAACAGGACAAGCTTGCATCTGTTATAGTTTTGGAGAAAAATGTGATCATTTCATTTATGCGCGAAATGCCTTAGAAATGGCTTTTAAGAGGCTTTGAAGCATGGAGATGATTATCTCAGGATTGCAAGATAAAAAAACAAAACTTTTAGTGTATTTCTACTTATTTTATTAAATATCATCTCCACCAAACAGGACAAGCTTGTATCTGTTATAGTTTTGGAGAAAAATGTGATCATTTCATTTATGCGCGAAATGCCTTAGAAATGGCCTTTAAGAGGATTTAAAGCATGGAGACGATTATCTCGGGATTGCAAGATAACCAAACAAAACTATTAGTGGATATCTACTTATTTTATTAAATATCATCTCCACCAAACAGGACAAGCTTGCATCTGTTATAGTTTTGGCGAAAAATGTGATCATTTCATTTATGCGCGAAATGCCTTAGAAATGGCTTTTAAGAGGATTTGAAGCATGGAGACGATTATCTCGGAATTGCAAGATAACCAAACAAAACTTTTAGTGTATTTCTACTTATTTTAATAAATATCATATCCACCACACAGGATAAGCATGCATCTGTTATAGTTTTGGAGAAAAATGTGATCATTTCATTTATGCGCGAAATGCCTTAGACATGGCTTTTAAGAGGATTTGAAGCATGGAGACGATTATCTCGGGATTGCAAGATAACCAAACGATACTTTTAGTGGATTTCTACTTATTTTATTAAATATCATCTCCACCAAACAGGACAAGCTTGCATCTGTTATAGTTTTGGAAAAAAATGTGATCATTTCATTTATGCGCGAAATGCCTTAGAAATGGCTTTTAAGAGGATTTGAAGCATGGAGACGATTATCTCGGGATTGCAAGATAACCAAACAAAACTTTTAGTGGATTTCTACTTATTTTATTAAATATTATCTCCACCAAACAGGACAAGCTTGCATCTGTTATAGTTTTGGAGAAAAATTTGATCATTTCATTTATGCGCGAAATGCCTTAGAAATGGCTTTTAAGAGGATTTGAAGCATGGAGACAATTATCTCGGGATTGCAAGATAACCAAACAAAACTTTTAGTGGATTTTTACTTATTTTATTAAATATCATCTCCACCAAACAGGACAATCTTGCATCTTTCATAGTTTTTTAGAAAAATGTGATCATTTCATTTATGCGCGAAATGCCTTAGAAATGGCTTTTAAGAGGATTTGAAGCATGGAGACGATTATCTCGGGATTGCAAGTTAACCAAACGATACTTTTAGTGGATTTCTACTTGTTTTATTAAATATCATCTCCACCAAACAGGACAAGCTTGCATCTGTTATAGTTTTGGAGAAAAATGTGATCATTTCATTTATGCGCGAAATGCCTTAGAAATAGCTTTTAAGAGGATTTGAAGCATGGAGACGATTATCTTGGGATTGCAAGATAACCAAACGATACTTTTAGTAAATTTCTACTTATTTTATTAAATATCATCTCCACCAAACAGGACAAGCTTGCATCTGTTATAGTTTTGGAGAAAATGTGATCATTTCATTTATGCGCGAAATGCCTTAGAAATGGCTTTTAAGAGGATTTGAAGCATGGAGACGATTATCTCGGGATTGCAAGATAACCAAATAAAACTTTTAGTGGATTTTTACTTATTTTATTAAATATCATCTCCACCAAACAGGACAATCTTGCATCTTTCATAGTTTTTTAGAAAAATGTGATCATTTCATTTATGCGCGAAATGCCTTAGAAATGGCTTTTAAGAGGATTTGAAGCATGGAGACGATTATCTCGGGATTGCAAGATAACCAAACGAAATTTTAGTTGATTTCTACTTATTTTATTAAATATCATCTCCACCAAACAGGACAAGCTTGCATCTGTTATAGTTTTGGAGAAAAATGTGATCATTTCATTTATGCGCGAAATGCCTTAGAAATGGCTTTTAAGAGGATTTGAGGCATGGAGACGATTATCTCGGGATTGCAAGATAACCAAACGAAATTTTAGTGGATTCCTACTTATTTTATTAAATATCATCACCAAACAGGACGTTTGTATCTGTTATAGTTTTGGAGAAAATAAGATCATTTCATTTATGCGCGAAATGCCTTAGAAATGGCTTTTAAGAGGATTTGAAGCATGGAGACGATTATCTCGGGATTGCAAGATAACCAAACAAACTTTTAGTGGATTTCTACTTATTTTATTAAATATTATCTCAACCAAACAGAACAAGCTTGCATCTGTTAAAGTTTTGGAGAAAAATGTGATCATTTCATTTATGCGCGAAATGCCTTAGAAATGGCTTTTAAGAGGATTTGAAGCATGGAGACGATTATCTCGGGATTGCAAGATAACCAAACAAAACTTTTAGTGGATTTCTACTTATTTTATTAAATTTCATATCCACCAAACAGGACAAGCTTGCATCTGTTATAGTTTTGGAGAAAAATGTGATCATTTCATTTATGCGCGAAATGCCTTAGAAATGGCTTTTAAGAGGCTTTGAAGCATGGAGACGATTATCTCAGGATTGCAAGATAAAAAAACAAAACTTTTAGTGTATTTCTACTTATTTTATTAAATATCATCTCCACCAAACAGGACAAGCTTGCATCTGTTATAGTTTTGGAGAAAAATGTGATCATTTCATTTATGCGCGAAATGCCTTAGAAATGGCCTTTAAGAGGATTTAAAGCATGGAGACGATTATCTCGGGATTGCAAGATAACCAAACAAAACTATTAGTGGATATCTACTTATTTTATTAAATATCATCTCCACCAAACAGGACAAGCTTGCATCTGTTATAGTTTTGGCGAAAAATGTGATCATTTCATTTATGCGCGAAATGCCTTAGAAATGGCTTTTAAGAGGATTTGAAGCATGGAGACGATTATCTCGGAATTGCAAGATAACCAAACAAAACTTTTAGTGGATTTCTACTTATTTTATTAAATATCATCTCCACCAAACAGGACAAGCTTGCATCTGTTATAGTTTTGGAAAAAAATGTGATCATTTCATTTATGCGCGAAATGCCTTAGAAAAGGCTTTTAAGAGGATTTGAAGCATGGAGACGATTATCTCGGGATTGCAAGATAACCAAACAAAACATTTAGTGGATTTCTACTTATTTTATTAAATATTATCTCCACCAAACAGGACAAGCTTGCATCTGTTATAGTTTTGGAGAAAAATTTGATCATTTCATTTATGCGCGAAATGCCTTAGAAATGTCTTTTAAGAGGATTTGAAGCATGGAGACGATTATCTCGGGTTTGCAAGATAACCAAACAAAACTTTTAGTGGATTTTTACTTATTTTATTAAATATCATCTCCACCAAACAGGACAATCTTGCATCTTTCATAGTTTTTTAGAAAAATGTGATCATTTCATTTATGCGCGAAATGCCTTAGAAATGGCTTTTAAGAGGATTTGAAGCATGGAGACGATTATCTCGGGATTGCAAGTTAACCAAACGATACTTTTAGTGGATTTCTACTTGTTTTATTAAATATCATCTCCACTAAACAGGACAAGCTTGCATCTGTTATAGTTTTGGAGAAAAATGTGATCATTTCATTTATGCGCGAAATGCCTTAGAAATGGCTTTTAAGAGGCTTTGAAGCATGGAGACGATTATCTCAGGATTGCAAGATAAAAAAACAAAACTTTTAGTGTATTTCTACTTATTTTATTAAATATCATCTCCACCAAACAGGACAAGCTTGCATCTGTTATAGTTTTGGAGAAAAATGTGATCATTTCATTTATGCGCGAAATGCCTTAGAAATGGCCTTTAAGAGGATTTAAAGCATGGAGACGATTATCTCGGGATTGCAAGATAACCAAACAAAATTTTAGTTGATTTTTACTTATTTTATTAAATATCATCTCCACCAAACAGGACAAGCTTGCATCTGTTATAGTTTTGGAGAAAAATGTGATCATTTCATTTATGCGCGAAATGCCTTAGAAATGGCTTTTAAGAGGATTTGAGGCATGGAGACGATTATCTCGGGATTGCAAGATAACCAAACAAAATTTTAGTGGATTTCTACTTATTTTATTAAATATCATCTCCACCAAACAGGACAAGCTTGCATCTGTTATAGTTTTGGAGAAAATGTGATCATTTCATTTAAGCGCGAAATGCCTTAAAAATGGCTTTTAAGAGGATTTGAAGCATGGAGACGATTATCTCGGGATTGCAAGATAACCAAACAAAACTTTTAGTGGATTTTTACTTATTTTATGAAATATCATCTCCACCAAACAGGACAATCTTCCATCTTTCATAGTTTTTTAGAAAAATGTGATCATTTCATTTATGCGCGAAATGCCTTAGAAATGGCTTTTAAGAGGATTTGAAGCATGGAGACAATTATCTCGGGATTGCAAGATAACCAAACGAAATTTTAGTGGATTTCTACTTATTTTATTAAATATCATCTCCACCAAACAGGACAAGCTTGCATCTGTTATAGTTTTGGAGAAAAATGTGATCATTTCATTTATGCGCGAAATGCCTTAGAAATGGCTTTTAAGAGGATTTGAGGCATGGAGACGATTATCTCGGGATTGCAAGATAACCAAACGAAATTTTAGTGGATTCCTACTTATTTTATTAAATATCATCACCAAACAGGACGTTTGTATCTGTTATAGTTTTGGAGAAAATGTGATCATTTCATTTATGCGCGAAATGCCTTAGAAATGGCTTTTAAGAGGATTTGAAGCATGGAGACGATTATCTCGGGATTGCAAGATAACCAAACAAACTTTTAGTGGATTTCTACTTATTTTATTAAATATTATCTCAACCAAACAGAACAAGCTTGCATCTGTTAAAGTTTTGGAGAAAAATGTGATCATTTCATTTATGCGCGAAATGCCTTAGAAATGGCTTTTAAGAGGCTTTGAAGCATGGAGATGATTATCTCAGGATTGCAAGATAAAAAAACAAAACTTTTAGTGTATTTCTACTTATTTTATTAAATATCATCTCCACCAAACAGGACAAGCTTGTATCTGTTATAGTTTTGGAGAAAAATGTGATCATTTCATTTATGCGCGAAATGCCTTAGAAATGGCCTTTAAGAGGATTTAAAGCATGGAGACGATTATCTCGGGATTGCAAGATAACCAAACAAAACTATTAGTGGATATCTACTTATTTTATTAAATATCATCTCCACCAAACAGGACAAGCTTGCATCTGATATAGTTTTGGCGAAAAATGTGATCATTTCATTTATGCGCGAAATGCCTTAGAAATGGCTTTTAAGAGGATTTGAAGCATGGAGACGATTATCTCGGGATTGCAAGATAACCAAACGATACTTTTAGTGGATTTCTACTTATTTTATTAAATATCATCTCCACCAAACAGGACAAGCTTGCATCTGTTATAGTTTTGGAGAAAAATGTGATCATTTCATTTATGCGCGAAATGCCTTAGAAATGGCTTTTAAGAGGCTTTGAAGCATGGAGATGATTATCTCAGGATTGCAAGATAAAAAAACAAAACTTTTAGTGTATTTCTACTTATTTTATTAAATATCATCTCCACCAAACAGGACAAGCTTGTATCTGTTATAGTTTTGGAGAAAAATGTGATCATTTCATTTATGCGCGAAATGCCTTAGAAATGGCCTTTAAGAGGATTTAAAGCATGGAGACGATTATCTCGGGATTGCAAGATAACCAAACAAAACTATTAGTGGATATCTACTTATTTTATTAAATATCATCTCCACCAAACAGGACAAGCTTGCATCTGATATAGTTTTGGCGAAAAATGTGATCATTTCATTTATGCGCGAAATGCCTTAGAAATGGCTTTTAAGAGGATTTGAAGCATGGAGACGATTATCTCGGGATTGCAAGATAACCAAACGATACTTTTAGTGGATTTCTACTTATTTTATTAAATATCATCTCCACCAAACAGGACAAGCTTGCATCTGTTATAGTTTTGGAAAAAAATGTGATCATTTCATTTATGCGCGAAATGCCTTAGAAATGGCTTTTAAGAGGATTTGAAGCATGGAGACGATTATCTCGGGATTGCAAGATAACCAAACAAAACATTTAGTGGATTTCTACTTATTTTATTAAATATTGTCTCCACCAAACAGGACAAGCTTGCATCTGTTATAGTTTTGGAGAAAAATTTGATCATTTCATTTATGCGCGAAATGCCTTAGAAATGGCTTTTAAGAGGATTTGAAGCATGGAGACAATTATCTCGGGATTGCAAGATAACCAAACAAAACTTTTAGTGGATTTTTACTTATTTTATTAAATATCATCTCCACCAAACAGGACAATCTTGCATCTTTCATAGTTTTTTAGAAAAATGTGATCATTTCATTTATGCGCGAAATGCCTTAGAAATAGCTTTTAAGAGGATTTGAAGCATGGAGACGATTATCTTGGGATTGCAAGATAACCAAACGATACTTTTAGTAAATTTCTACTTATTTTATTAAATATCATCTCCACCAAACAGGACAAGCTTGCATCTGTTATAGTTTTGGAGAAAATGTGATCATTTCATTTATGCGCGAAATGCCTTAGAAATGGCTTTTAAGAGGATTTGAAGCATGGAGACGATTATCTCGGGATTGCAAGATAACCAAACAAAACTTTTAGTGGATTTTTACTTATTTTATTAAATATCATCTCCACCAAACAGGACAAGCTTGCATCTGTTATAGTTTTTTAGAAAAATGTGATCATTTCATTTATGCGCGAAATGCCTTAGAAATGGCTTTTAAGAGGATTTGAAGCATGGAGACGATTATCTCGGGATTGCAAGATAACCAAACGAAATTTTAGTGGATTTCTACTTATTTTATTAAATATCATCTCCACCAAACAGGACAAGCTTGCATCTGTTATAGTTTTGGCGAAAAATGTGATCATTTCATTTATGCGCGAAATGCCTTAGAAATGGCTTTTAAGAGGATTTGAGGCATGGAGACGATTATCTCGGGATTGCAAGATAACCAAACGAAATTTTAGTGGATTCCTACTTATTTTATTAAATATCATCACCAAACAGGACGTTTGTATCTGTTATAGTTTTGGAGAAAATAAGATCATTTCATTTATGCGCGAAATGCCTTAGAAATGGCTTTTAAGAGGATTTGAAGCATGGAGACGATTATCTCGGGATTGCAAGATAACCAAACAAACTTTTAGTGGATTTCTACTTATTTTATTAAATATTATCTCAACCAAACAGAACAAGCTTGCATCTGTTAAAGTTTTGGAGAAAAATGTGATCATTTCATTTATGCGCGAAATGCCTTAGAAATGGCTTTTAAGAGGATTTGAAGCATGGAGACGATTATCTCGGGATTGCAAGATAACCAAACAAAACTTTTAGTGGATTTCTACTTATTTTATTAAATTTCATATCCACCAAACAGGACAAGCTTGCATCTGTTATAGTTTTGGAGAAAAATGTGATCATTTCATTTATGCGCGAAATGCCTTAGAAATGGCTTTTAAGAGGCTTTGAAGCATGGAGACGATTATCTCAGGATTGCAAGATAAAAAAACAAAACTTTTAGTGTATTTCTACTTATTTTATTAAATATCATCTCCACCAAACAGGACAAGCTTGCATCTGTTATAGTTTTGGAGAAAAATGTGATCATTTCATTTATGCGCGAAATGCCTTAGAAATGGCCTTTAAGAGGATTTAAAGCATGGAGACGATTATCTCGGGATTGCAAGATAACCAAACAAAACTATTAGTGGATATCTACTTATTTTATTAAATATCATCTCCACCAAACAGGACAAGCTTGCATCTGTTATAGTTTTGGCGAAAAATGTGATCATTTCATTTATGCGCGAAATGCCTTAGAAATGGCTTTTAAGAGGATTTGAAGCATGGAGACGATTATCTCGGAATTGCAAGATAACCAAACAAAACTTTTAGTGGATTTCTACTTATTTTATTAAATATCATCTCCACCAAACAGGACAAGCTTGCATCTGTTATAGTTTTGGAAAAAAATGTGATCATTTCATTTATGCGCGAAATGCCTTAGAAAAGGCTTTTAAGAGGATTTGAAGCATGGAGACGATTATCTCGGGATTGCAAGATAACCAAACAAAACATTTAGTGGATTTCTACTTATTTTATTAAATATTATCTCCACCAAACAGGACAAGCTTGCATCTGTTATAGTTTTGGAGAAAAATTTGATCATTTCATTTATGCGCGAAATGCCTTAGAAATGTCTTTTAAGAGGATTTGAAGCATGGAGACGATTATCTCGGGATTGCAAGATAACCAAACAAAACTTTTAGTGGATTTTTACTTATTTTATTAAATATCATCTCCACCAAACAGGACAATCTTGCATCTTTCATAGTTTTTTAGAAAAATGTGATCATTTCATTTATGCGCGAAATGCCTTAGAAATGGCTTTTAAGAGGATTTGAGGCATGGAGACGATTATCTCGGGATTGCAAGATAACCAAACAAAATTTTAGTGGATTTCTACTTATTTTATTAAATATCATCTCCACCAAACAGGACAAGCTTGCATCTGTTATAGTTTTGGAGAAAATGTGATCATTTCATTTAAGCGCGAAATGCCTTAAAGATGGCTTTTAAGAGGATTTGAAGCATGGAGACGATTATCTCGGGATTGCAAGATAACCAAACAAAACTTTTAGTGGATTTTTACTTATTTTATGAAATATCATCTCCACCAAACAGGACAATCTTCCATCTTTCATAGTTTTTTAGAAAAATGTGATCATTTCATTTATGCGCGAAATGCCTTAGAAATGGCTTTTAAGAGGATTTGAAGCATGGAGACAATTATCTCGGGATTGCAAGATAACCAAACGAAATTTTAGTGGATTTCTACTTATTTTATTAAATATCATCTCCACCAAACAGGACAAGCTTGCATCTGTTATAGTTTTGGAGAAAAATGTGATCATTTCATTTATGCGCGAAATGCCTTAGAAATGGCTTTTAAGAGGATTTGAGGCATGGAGACGATTATCTCGGGATTGCAAGATAACCAAACGAAATTTTAGTGGATTCCTACTTATTTTATTAAATATCATCACCAAACAGGACGTTTGTATCTGTTATAGTTTTGGAGAAAATGTGATCATTTCATTTATGCGCGAAATGCCTTAGAAATGGCTTTTAAGAGGATTTGAAGCATGGAGACGATTATCTCGGGATTGCAAGATAACCAAACAAACTTTTAGTGGATTTCTACTTATTTTATTAAATATTATCTCAACCAAACAGAACAAGCTTGCATCTGTTAAAGTTTTGGAGAAAAATGTGATCATTTCATTTATGCGCGAAATGCCTTAGAAATGGCTTTTAAGAGGATTTGAAGCATGGAGACGATTATCTCGGGATTGCAAGATAACCAAACAAAACTTTTAGTGGATTTCTACTTATTTTATTAAATTTCATATCCACCAAACAGGACAAGCTTGCATCTGTTATAGTTTTGGAGAAAAATGTGATCATTTCATTTATGCGCGAAATGCCTTAGAAATGGCTTTTAAGAGGCTTTGAAGCATGGAGATGATTATCTCAGGATTGCAAGATAAAAAAACAAAACTTTTAGTGTATTTCTACTTATTTTATTAAATATCATCTCCACCAAACAGGACAAGCTTGTATCTGTTATAGTTTTGGAGAAAAATGTGATCATTTCATTTATGCGCGAAATGCCTTAGAAATGGCCTTTAAGAGGATTTAAAGCATGGAGACGATTATCTCGGGATTGCAAGATAACCAAACAAAACTATTAGTGGATATCTACTTATTTTATTAAATATCATCTCCACCAAACAGGACAAGCTTGCATCTGTTATAGTTTTGGCGAAAAATGTGATCATTTCATTTATGCGCGAAATGCCTTAGAAATGGCTTTTAAGAGGATTTGAAGCATGGAGACGATTATCTCGGAATTGCAAGATAACCAAACAAAACTTTTAGTGTATTTCTACTTATTTTAATAAATATCATATCCACCACACAGGATAAGCATGCATCTGTTATAGTTTTGGAGAAAAATGTGATCATTTCATTTATGCGCGAAATGCCTTAGACATGGCTTTTAAGAGGATTTGAAGCATGGAGACGATTATCTCGGGATTGCAAGATAACCAAACGATACTTTTAGTGGATTTCTACTTATTTTATTAAATATCATCTCCACCAAACAGGACAAGCTTGCATCTGTTATAGTTTTGGAAAAAAATGTGATCATTTCATTTATGCGCGAAATGCCTTAGAAATGGCTTTTAAGAGGATTTGAAGCATGGAGACGATTATCTCGGGATTGCAAGATAACCAAACAAAACTTTTAGTGGATTTCTACTTATTTTATTAAATATTATCTCCACCAAACAGGACAAGCTTGCATCTGTTATAGTTTTGGAGAAAAATTTGATCATTTCATTTATGCGCGAAATGCCTTAGAAATGGCTTTTAAGAGGATTTGAAGCATGGAGACAATTATCTCGGGATTGCAAGATAACCAAACAAAACTTTTAGTGGATTTTTACTTATTTTATTAAATATCATCTCCACCAAACAGGACAATCTTGCATCTTTCATAGTTTTTTAGAAAAATGTGATCATTTCATTTATGCGCGAAATGCCTTAGAAATGGCTTTTAAGAGGATTTGAAGCATGGAGACGATTATCTCGGGATTGCAAGTTAACCAAACGATACTTTTAGTGGATTTCTACTTGTTTTATTAAATATCATCTCCACCAAACAGGACAAGCTTGCATCTGTTATAGTTTTGGAGAAAAATGTGATCATTTCATTTATGCGCGAAATGCCTTAGAAATAGCTTTTAAGAGGATTTGAAGCATGGAGACGATTATCTTGGGATTGCAAGATAACCAAACGATACTTTTAGTAAATTTCTACTTATTTTATTAAATATCATCTCCACCAAACAGGACAAGCTTGCATCTGTTATAGTTTTGGAGAAAATGTGATCATTTCATTTATGCGCGAAATGCCTTAGAAATGGCTTTTAAGAGGATTTGAAGCATGGAGACGATTATCTCGGGATTGCAAGATAACCAAATAAAACTTTTAGTGGATTTTTACTTATTTTATTAAATATCATCTCCACCAAACAGGACAATCTTGCATCTTTCATAGTTTTTTAGAAAAATGTGATCATTTCATTTATGCGCGAAATGCCTTAGAAATGGCTTTTAAGAGGATTTGAAGCATGGAGACGATTATCTCGGGATTGCAAGATAACCAAACGAAATTTTAGTTGATTTCTACTTATTTTATTAAATATCATCTCCACCAAACAGGACAAGCTTGCATCTGTTATAGTTTTGGAGAAAAATGTGATCATTTCATTTATGCGCGAAATGCCTTAGAAATGGCTTTTAAGAGGATTTGAGGCATGGAGACGATTATCTCGGGATTGCAAGATAACCAAACGAAATTTTAGTGGATTCCTACTTATTTTATTAAATATCATCACCAAACAGGACGTTTGTATCTGTTATAGTTTTGGAGAAAATAAGATCATTTCATTTATGCGCGAAATGCCTTAGAAATGGCTTTTAAGAGGATTTGAAGCATGGAGACGATTATCTCGGGATTGCAAGATAACCAAACAAACTTTTAGTGGATTTCTACTTATTTTATTAAATATTATCTCAACCAAACAGAACAAGCTTGCATCTGTTAAAGTTTTGGAGAAAAATGTGATCATTTCATTTATGCGCGAAATGCCTTAGAAATGGCTTTTAAGAGGATTTGAAGCATGGAGACGATTATCTCGGGATTGCAAGATAACCAAACAAAACTTTTAGTGGATTTCTACTTATTTTATTAAATTTCATATCCACCAAACAGGACAAGCTTGCATCTGTTATAGTTTTGGAGAAAAATGTGATCATTTCATTTATGCGCGAAATGCCTTAGAAATGGCTTTTAAGAGGCTTTGAAGCATGGAGACGATTATCTCAGGATTGCAAGATAAAAAAACAAAACTTTTAGTGTATTTCTACTTATTTTATTAAATATCATCTCCACCAAACAGGACAAGCTTGCATCTGTTATAGTTTTGGAGAAAAATGTGATCATTTCATTTATGCGCGAAATGCCTTAGAAATGGCCTTTAAGAGGATTTAAAGCATGGAGACGATTATCTCGGGATTGCAAGATAACCAAACAAAACTATTAGTGGATATCTACTTATTTTATTAAATATCATCTCCACCAAACAGGACAAGCTTGCATCTGTTATAGTTTTGGCGAAAAATGTGATCATTTCATTTATGCGCGAAATGCCTTAGAAATGGCTTTTAAGAGGATTTGAAGCATGGAGACGATTATCTCGGAATTGCAAGATAACCAAACAAAACTTTTAGTGGATTTCTACTTATTTTATTAAATATCATCTCCACCAAACAGGACAAGCTTGCATCTGTTATAGTTTTGGAAAAAAATGTGATCATTTCATTTATGCGCGAAATGCCTTAGAAAAGGCTTTTAAGAGGATTTGAAGCATGGAGACGATTATCTCGGGATTGCAAGATAACCAAACAAAACATTTAGTGGATTTCTACTTATTTTATTAAATATTATCTCCACCAAACAGGACAAGCTTGCATCTGTTATAGTTTTGGAGAAAAATTTGATCATTTCATTTATGCGCGAAATGCCTTAGAAATGTCTTTTAAGAGGATTTGAAGCATGGAGACGATTATCTCGGGTTTGCAAGATAACCAAACAAAACTTTTAGTGGATTTTTACTTATTTTATTAAATATCATCTCCACCAAACAGGACAATCTTGCATCTTTCATAGTTTTTTAGAAAAATGTGATCATTTCATTTATGCGCGAAATGCCTTAGAAATGGCTTTTAAGAGGATTTGAAGCATGGAGACGATTATCTCGGGATTGCAAGTTAACCAAACGATACTTTTAGTGGATTTCTACTTGTTTTATTAAATATCATCTCCACTAAACAGGACAAGCTTGCATCTGTTATAGTTTTGGAGAAAAATGTGATCATTTCATTTATGCGCGAAATGCCTTAGAAATGGCTTTTAAGAGGCTTTGAAGCATGGAGACGATTATCTCAGGATTGCAAGATAAAAAAACAAAACTTTTAGTGTATTTCTACTTATTTTATTAAATATCATCTCCACCAAACAGGACAAGCTTGCATCTGTTATAGTTTTGGAGAAAAATGTGATCATTTCATTTATGCGCGAAATGCCTTAGAAATGGCCTTTAAGAGGATTTAAAGCATGGAGACGATTATCTCGGGATTGCAAGATAACCAAACAAAATTTTAGTTGATTTTTACTTATTTTATTAAATATCATCTCCACCAAACAGGACAAGCTTGCATCTGTTATAGTTTTGGAGAAAAATGTGATCATTTCATTTATGCGCGAAATGCCTTAGAAATGGCTTTTAAGAGGATTTGAGGCATGGAGACGATTATCTCGGGATTGCAAGATAACCAAACAAAATTTTAGTGGATTTCTACTTATTTTATTAAATATCATCTCCACCAAACAGGACAAGCTTGCATCTGTTATAGTTTTGGAGAAAATGTGATCATTTCATTTAAGCGCGAAATGCCTTAAAAATGGCTTTTAAGAGGATTTGAAGCATGGAGACGATTATCTCGGGATTGCAAGATAACCAAACAAAACTTTTAGTGGATTTTTACTTATTTTATGAAATATCATCTCCACCAAACAGGACAATCTTCCATCTTTCATAGTTTTTTAGAAAAATGTGATCATTTCATTTATGCGCGAAATGCCTTAGAAATGGCTTTTAAGAGGATTTGAAGCATGGAGACAATTATCTCGGGATTGCAAGATAACCAAACGAAATTTTAGTGGATTTCTACTTATTTTATTAAATATCATCTCCACCAAACAGGACAAGCTTGCATCTGTTATAGTTTTGGAGAAAAATGTGATCATTTCATTTATGCGCGAAATGCCTTAGAAATGGCTTTTAAGAGGATTTGAGGCATGGAGACGATTATCTCGGGATTGCAAGATAACCAAACGAAATTTTAGTGGATTCCTACTTATTTTATTAAATATCATCACCAAACAGGACGTTTGTATCTGTTATAGTTTTGGAGAAAATGTGATCATTTCATTTATGCGCGAAATGCCTTAGAAATGGCTTTTAAGAGGATTTGAAGCATGGAGACGATTATCTCGGGATTGCAAGATAACCAAACAAACTTTTAGTGGATTTCTACTTATTTTATTAAATATTATCTCAACCAAACAGAACAAGCTTGCATCTGTTAAAGTTTTGGAGAAAAATGTGATCATTTCATTTATGCGCGAAATGCCTTAGAAATGGCTTTTAAGAGGCTTTGAAGCATGGAGATGATTATCTCAGGATTGCAAGATAAAAAAACAAAACTTTTAGTGTATTTCTACTTATTTTATTAAATATCATCTCCACCAAACAGGACAAGCTTGTATCTGTTATAGTTTTGGAGAAAAATGTGATCATTTCATTTATGCGCGAAATGCCTTAGAAATGGCCTTTAAGAGGATTTAAAGCATGGAGACGATTATCTCGGGATTGCAAGATAACCAAACAAAACTATTAGTGGATATCTACTTATTTTATTAAATATCATCTCCACCAAACAGGACAAGCTTGCATCTGATATAGTTTTGGCGAAAAATGTGATCATTTCATTTATGCGCGAAATGCCTTAGAAATGGCTTTTAAGAGGATTTGAAGCATGGAGACGATTATCTCGGGATTGCAAGATAACCAAACGATACTTTTAGTGGATTTCTACTTATTTTATTAAATATCATCTCCACCAAACAGGACAAGCTTGCATCTGTTATAGTTTTGGAGAAAAATGTGATCATTTCATTTATGCGCGAAATGCCTTAGAAATGGCTTTTAAGAGGCTTTGAAGCATGGAGATGATTATCTCAGGATTGCAAGATAAAAAAACAAAACTTTTAGTGTATTTCTACTTATTTTATTAAATATCATCTCCACCAAACAGGACAAGCTTGTATCTGTTATAGTTTTGGAGAAAAATGTGATCATTTCATTTATGCGCGAAATGCCTTAGAAATGGCCTTTAAGAGGATTTAAAGCATGGAGACGATTATCTCGGGATTGCAAGATAACCAAACAAAACTATTAGTGGATATCTACTTATTTTATTAAATATCATCTCCACCAAACAGGACAAGCTTGCATCTGATATAGTTTTGGCGAAAAATGTGATCATTTCATTTATGCGCGAAATGCCTTAGAAATGGCTTTTAAGAGGATTTGAAGCATGGAGACGATTATCTCGGGATTGCAAGATAACCAAACGATACTTTTAGTGGATTTCTACTTATTTTATTAAATATCATCTCCACCAAACAGGACAAGCTTGCATCTGTTATAGTTTTGGAAAAAAATGTGATCATTTCATTTATGCGCGAAATGCCTTAGAAATGGCTTTTAAGAGGATTTGAAGCATGGAGACGATTATCTCGGGATTGCAAGATAACCAAACAAAACATTTAGTGGATTTCTACTTATTTTATTAAATATTGTCTCCACCAAACAGGACAAGCTTGCATCTGTTATAGTTTTGGAGAAAAATTTGATCATTTCATTTATGCGCGAAATGCCTTAGAAATGGCTTTTAAGAGGATTTGAAGCATGGAGACAATTATCTCGGGATTGCAAGATAACCAAACAAAACTTTTAGTGGATTTTTACTTATTTTATTAAATATCATCTCCACCAAACAGGACAATCTTGCATCTTTCATAGTTTTTTAGAAAAATGTGATCATTTCATTTATGCGCGAAATGCCTTAGAAATAGCTTTTAAGAGGATTTGAAGCATGGAGACGATTATCTTGGGATTGCAAGATAACCAAACGATACTTTTAGTAAATTTCTACTTATTTTATTAAATATCATCTCCACCAAACAGGACAAGCTTGCATCTGTTATAGTTTTGGAGAAAATGTGATCATTTCATTTATGCGCGAAATGCCTTAGAAATGGCTTTTAAGAGGATTTGAAGCATGGAGACGATTATCTCGGGATTGCAAGATAACCAAACAAAACTTTTAGTGGATTTTTACTTATTTTATTAAATATCATCTCCACCAAACAGGACAAGCTTGCATCTGTTATAGTTTTTTAGAAAAATGTGATCATTTCATTTATGCGCGAAATGCCTTAGAAATGGCTTTTAAGAGGATTTGAAGCATGGAGACGATTATCTCGGGATTGCAAGATAACCAAACGAAATTTTAGTGGATTTCTACTTATTTTATTAAATATCATCTCCACCAAACAGGACAAGCTTGCATCTGTTATAGTTTTGGCGAAAAATGTGATCATTTCATTTATGCGCGAAATGCCTTAGAAATGGCTTTTAAGAGGATTTGAGGCATGGAGACGATTATCTCGGGATTGCAAGATAACCAAACGAAATTTTAGTGGATTCCTACTTATTTTATTAAATATCATCACCAAACAGGACGTTTGTATCTGTTATAGTTTTGGAGAAAATAAGATCATTTCATTTATGCGCGAAATGCCTTAGAAATGGCTTTTAAGAGGATTTGAAGCATGGAGACGATTATCTCGGGATTGCAAGATAACCAAACAAACTTTTAGTGGATTTCTACTTATTTTATTAAATATTATCTCAACCAAACAGAACAAGCTTGCATCTGTTAAAGTTTTGGAGAAAAATGTGATCATTTCATTTATGCGCGAAATGCCTTAGAAATGGCTTTTAAGAGGATTTGAAGCATGGAGACGATTATCTCGGGATTGCAAGATAACCAAACAAAACTTTTAGTGGATTTCTACTTATTTTATTAAATTTCATATCCACCAAACAGGACAAGCTTGCATCTGTTATAGTTTTGGAGAAAAATGTGATCATTTCATTTATGCGCGAAATGCCTTAGAAATGGCTTTTAAGAGGCTTTGAAGCATGGAGACGATTATCTCAGGATTGCAAGATAAAAAAACAAAACTTTTAGTGTATTTCTACTTATTTTATTAAATATCATCTCCACCAAACAGGACAAGCTTGCATCTGTTATAGTTTTGGAGAAAAATGTGATCATTTCATTTATGCGCGAAATGCCTTAGAAATGGCCTTTAAGAGGATTTAAAGCATGGAGACGATTATCTCGGGATTGCAAGATAACCAAACAAAACTATTAGTGGATATCTACTTATTTTATTAAATATCATCTCCACCAAACAGGACAAGCTTGCATCTGTTATAGTTTTGGCGAAAAATGTGATCATTTCATTTATGCGCGAAATGCCTTAGAAATGGCTTTTAAGAGGATTTGAAGCATGGAGACGATTATCTCGGAATTGCAAGATAACCAAACAAAACTTTTAGTGGATTTCTACTTATTTTATTAAATATCATCTCCACCAAACAGGACAAGCTTGCATCTGTTATAGTTTTGGAAAAAAATGTGATCATTTCATTTATGCGCGAAATGCCTTAGAAAAGGCTTTTAAGAGGATTTGAAGCATGGAGACGATTATCTCGGGATTGCAAGATAACCAAACAAAACATTTAGTGGATTTCTACTTATTTTATTAAATATTATCTCCACCAAACAGGACAAGCTTGCATCTGTTATAGTTTTGGAGAAAAATTTGATCATTTCATTTATGCGCGAAATGCCTTAGAAATGTCTTTTAAGAGGATTTGAAGCATGGAGACGATTATCTCGGGATTGCAAGATAACCAAACAAAACTTTTAGTGGATTTTTACTTATTTTATTAAATATCATCTCCACCAAACAGGACAATCTTGCATCTTTCATAGTTTTTTAGAAAAATGTGATCATTTCATTTATGCGCGAAATGCCTTAGAAATGGCTTTTAAGAGGATTTGAAGCATGGAGACGATTATCTCGGGATTGCAAGTTAACCAAACGATACTTTTAGTGGATTTCTACTTGTTTTATTAAATATCATCTCCACCAAACAGGACAAGCTTGCATCTGTTATAGTTTTGGAGAAAAATGTGATCATTTCATTTATGCGCGAAATGCCTTAGAAATAGCTTTTAAGAGGATTTGAAGCATGGAGACGATTATCTTGGGATTGCAAGATAACCAAACGATACTTTTAGTAAATTTCTACTTATTTTATTAAATATCATCTCCACCAAATAGGACAAGCTTGCATCTGATATAATTTTGGAGAAAAATGTGATCATTTCATTTATGCGCGAAATGCCTTAGAAATGGCTTTTAGGATGATTTGAGGCATGGTGACGATTATCTCGGGATTGCAAGATAACCAAACGAAATTTTAGTGGATTCCTACTTATTTTATTAAATATCATCACCAAACAGGACGTTTGTATCTGTTATAGTTTTGGAGAAAATGTGATCATTTCATTTAGGGGCGAAATGCCTTAGAAATGGCTTTTAAGAGGATTTGAAGCATGGAGACGATTATCTCGGGATTGCAAGATAACCAAACAAACTTTTAGTGGATTTCTACTTATTTTATTAAATATCATCTCCAGCAAACAGGACAAGCTTGCATCTGTTATAGTTTTGGAGAAAAATGTGATCATTTTATTTATGCGCGAAATGCCTTAGAAATGGCTTTTAAGAGGATTTGAAGCATGGAGACGATTATCTCGGGATTGCAAGTTAACCAAACGATACTTTTAGTGGATTTCCACTTGTTTTATTAAATATCATCTCCACCAAACAGGACAAGCTTGCATCTGTTATAGTTTTGGAGAAAAATGTGATCATTTCATTTATGCGCGAAATGCCTTAGAAATGGCTTTTAAGAGGATTTGAAGCATGGAGACGATTATCTCGGGATTGCAAGATAACCAAACAAAACATTTAGTGGATTTCTACTTATTTTATTAAATATTATCTCCACCAAACAGGACAAGCTTGCATCTGTTATAGTTTTGGAGAAAATGTGATCATTTCATTTATGCGCGAAATGCCTTAGAAATGGCTTTTAAGAGGATTTGAAGCATGGAGACGATTATCTCGGGATTGCAAGATAACCAAACAAACTTTTAGTGGATTTCTACTTATTTTATTAAATATTATCTCAACCAAACAGAACAAGCTTGCATCTGTTAAAGTTTTGGAGAAAAATGTGATCATTTCATTTATGCGCGAAATGCCTTAGAAATGGCTTTTAAGAGGCTTTGAAGCATGGAGATGATTATCTCAGGATTGCAAGATAAAAAAACAAAACTTTTAGTGTATTTCTACTTATTTTATTAAATATCATCTCCACCAAACAGGACAAGCTTGTATCTGTTATAGTTTTGGAGAAAAATGTGATCATTTCATTTATGCGCGAAATGCCTTAGAAATGGCCTTTAAGAGGATTTAAAGCATGGAGACGATTATCTCGGGATTGCAAGATAACCAAACAAAACTATTAGTGGATATCTACTTATTTTATTAAATATCATCTCCACCAAACAGGACAAGCTTGCATCTGATATAGTTTTGGCGAAAAATGTGATCATTTCATTTATGCGCGAAATGCCTTAGAAATGGCTTTTAAGAGGATTTGAAGCATGGAGACGATTATCTCGGGATTGCAAGATAACCAAACGATACTTTTAGTGGATTTCTACTTATTTTATTAAATATCATCTCCACCAAACAGGACAAGCTTGCATCTGTTATAGTTTTGGAGAAAAATGTGATCATTTCATTTATGCGCGAAATGCCTTAGAAATGGCTTTTAAGAGGCTTTGAAGCATGGAGATGATTATCTCAGGATTGCAAGATAAAAAAACAAAACTTTTAGTGTATTTCTACTTATTTTATTAAATATCATCTCCACCAAACAGGACAAGCTTGTATCTGTTATAGTTTTGGAGAAAAATGTGATCATTTCATTTATGCGCGAAATGCCTTAGAAATGGCCTTTAAGAGGATTTAAAGCATGGAGACGATTATCTCGGGATTGCAAGATAACCAAACAAAACTATTAGTGGATATCTACTTATTTTATTAAATATCATCTCCACCAAACAGGACAAGCTTGCATCTGATATAGTTTTGGCGAAAAATGTGATCATTTCATTTATGCGCGAAATGCCTTAGAAATGGCTTTTAAGAGGATTTGAAGCATGGAGACGATTATCTCGGGATTGCAAGATAACCAAACGATACTTTTAGTGGATTTCTACTTATTTTATTAAATATCATCTCCACCAAACAGGACAAGCTTGCATCTGTTATAGTTTTGGAAAAAAATGTGATCATTTCATTTATGCGCGAAATGCCTTAGAAATGGCTTTTAAGAGGATTTGAAGCATGGAGACGATTATCTCGGGATTGCAAGATAACCAAACAAAACATTTAGTGGATTTCTACTTATTTTATTAAATATTGTCTCCACCAAACAGGACAAGCTTGCATATGTTATAGTTTTGGAGAAAAATTTGATCATTTCATTTATGCGCGAAATGCCTTAGAAATGGCTTTTAAGAGGATTTGAAGCATGGAGACAATTATCTCGGGATTGCAAGATAACCAAACAAAACTTTTAGTGGATTTTTACTTATTTTATTAAATATCATCTCCACCAAACAGGGCAATCTTGCATCTTTCATAGTTTTTTAGAAAAATGTGATCATTTCATTTATGCGCGAAATGCCTTAGAAATAGCTTTTAAGAGGATTTGAAGCATGGAGACGATTATCTTGGGATTGCAAGATAACCAAACGATACTTTTAGTAAATTTCTACTTATTTTATTAAATATCATCTCCACCAAACAGGACAAGCTTGCATCTGTTATAGTTTTGGAGAAAATGTGATCATTTCATTTATGCGCGAAATGCCTTAGAAATGGCTTTTAAGAGGATTTGAAGCATGGAGACGATTATCTCGGGATTGCAAGATAACCAAACAAAACTTTTAGTGGATTTTTACTTATTTTATTAAATATCATCTCCACCAAACAGGACAAGCTTGCATCTGTTATAGTTTTTTAGAAAAATGTGATCATTTCATTTATGCGCGAAATGCCTTAGAAATGGCTTTTAAGAGGATTTGAAGCATGGAGACGATTATCTCGGGATTGCAAGATAACCAAACGAAATTTTAGTGGATTTCTACTTATTTTATTAAATATCATCTCCACCAAACAGGACAAGCTTGCATCTGTTATAGTTTTGGCGAAAAATGTGATCATTTCATTTATGCGCGAAATGCCTTAGAAATGGCTTTTAAGAGGATTTGAGGCATGGAGACGATTATCTCGGGATTGCAAGATAACCAAACGAAATTTTAGTGGATTCCTACTTATTTTATTAAATATCATCACCAAACAGGACGTTTGTATCTGTTATAGTTTTGGAGAAAATAAGATCATTTCATTTATGCGCGAAATGCCTTAGAAATGGCTTTTAAGAGGATTTGAAGCATGGAGACGATTATCTCGGGATTGCAAGATAACCAAACAAACTTTTAGTGGATTTCTACTTATTTTATTAAATATTATCTCAACCAAACAGAACAAGCTTGCATCTGTTAAAGTTTTGGAGAAAAATGTGATCATTTCATTTATGCGCGAAATGCCTTAGAAATGGCTTTTAAGAGGATTTGAAGCATGGAGACGATTATCTCGGGATTGCAAGATAACCAAACAAAACTTTTAGTGGATTTCTACTTATTTTATTAAATTTCATATCCACCAAACAGGACAAGCTTGCATCTGTTATAGTTTTGGAGAAAAATGTGATCATTTCATTTATGCGCGAAATGCCTTAGAAATGGCTTTTAAGAGGCTTTGAAGCATGGAGACGATTATCTCAGGATTGCAAGATAAAAAAACAAAACTTTTAGTGTATTTCTACTTATTTTATTAAATATCATCTCCACCAAACAGGACAAGCTTGCATCTGTTATAGTTTTGGAGAAAAATGTGATCATTTCATTTATGCGCGAAATGCCTTAGAAATGGCCTTTAAGAGGATTTAAAGCATGGAGACGATTATCTCGGGATTGCAAGATAACCAAACAAAACTATTAGTGGATATCTACTTATTTTATTAAATATCATCTCCACCAAACAGGACAAGCTTGCATCTGTTATAGTTTTGGCGAAAAATGTGATCATTTCATTTATGCGCGAAATGCCTTAGAAATGGCTTTTAAGAGGATTTGAAGCATGGAGACGATTATCTCGGAATTGCAAGATAACCAAACAAAACTTTTAGTGGATTTCTACTTATTTTATTAAATATCATCTCCACCAAACAGGACAAGCTTGCATCTGTTATAGTTTTGGAAAAAAATGTGATCATTTCATTTATGCGCGAAATGCCTTAGAAAAGGCTTTTAAGAGGATTTGAAGCATGGAGACGATTATCTCGGGATTGCAAGATAACCAAACAAAACATTTAGTGGATTTCTACTTATTTTATTAAATATTATCTCCACCAAACAGGACAAGCTTGCATCTGTTATAGTTTTGGAGAAAAATTTGATCATTTCATTTATGCGCGAAATGCCTTAGAAATGTCTTTTAAGAGGATTTGAAGCATGGAGACGATTATCTCGGGATTGCAAGATAACCAAACAAAACTTTTAGTGGATTTTTACTTATTTTATTAAATATCATCTCCACCAAACAGGACAATCTTGCATCTTTCATAGTTTTTTAGAAAAATGTGATCATTTCATTTATGCGCGAAATGCCTTAGAAATGGCTTTTAAGAGGATTTGAAGCATGGAGACGATTATCTCGGGATTGCAAGTTAACCAAACGATACTTTTAGTGGATTTCTACTTGTTTTATTAAATATCATCTCCACCAAACAGGACAAGCTTGCATCTGTTATAGTTTTGGAGAAAAATGTGATCATTTCATTTATGCGCGAAATGCCTTAGAAATAGCTTTTAAGAGGATTTGAAGCATGGAGACGATTATCTTGGGATTGCAAGATAACCAAACGATACTTTTAGTAAATTTCTACTTATTTTATTAAATATCATCTCCACCAAATAGGACAAGCTTGCATCTGATATAATTTTGGAGAAAAATGTGATCATTTCATTTATGCGCGAAATGCCTTAGAAATGGCTTTTAGGATGATTTGAGGCATGGTGACGATTATCTCGGGATTGCAAGATAACCAAACGAAATTTTAGTGGATTCCTACTTATTTTATTAAATATCATCACCAAACAGGACGTTTGTATCTGTTATAGTTTTGGAGAAAATGTGATCATTTCATTTAGGGGCGAAATGCCTTAGAAATGGCTTTTAAGAGGATTTGAAGCATGGAGACGATTATCTCGGGATTGCAAGATAACCAAACAAACTTTTAGTGGATTTCTACTTATTTTATTAAATATCATCTCCAGCAAACAGGACAAGCTTGCATCTGTTATAGTTTTGGAGAAAAATGTGATCATTTCATTTATGCGCGAAATGCCTTAGAAATGGCTTTTAAGAGGATTTGAAGCATGGAGACGATTATCTCGGGATTGCAAGTTAACCAAACGATACTTTTAGTGGATTTCCACTTGTTTTATTAAATATCATCTCCACCAAACAGGACAAGCTTGCATCTGTTATAGTTTTGGAGAAAAATGTGATCATTTCATTTATGCGCGAAATGCCTTAGAAATGGCTTTTAAGAGGATTTGAAGCATGGAGACGATTATCTCGGGATTGCAAGATAACCAAACAAAACATTTAGTGGATTTCTACTTATTTTATTAAATATTATCTCCACCAAACAGGACAAGCTTGCATCTGTTATAGTTTTGGAGAAAAATTTGATCATTTCATTTATGCGCGAAATGCCTTAGAAATGGCTTTTAAGAGGATTTGAAGCATGGAGACGATTATCTCGGGATTGCAATATAACCAAACAAAACTTTTAGTGGATTTTTACTTATTTTATTAAATATCATCTCCACCAAACAGGACAATCTTGCATCTTTCATAGTTTTTTAGAAAAATGTGATAATTTCATTTATGCGCGAAATGCCTTAGAAATGGCTTTTAAGAGGATTTGAAGCATGGAGACGATTATCTCGGGATTGCAAGTTAACCAAACGATACTTTTAGTGGATTTCTACTTGTTTTATTAAATATCATCTCCACCAAACAGGACAAGCTTGCATCTGTTATAGTTTTGGAGAAAAATGTGATCATTTCATTTATGCGCGAATTGCCTTAGAAATGGCTTTTAAGAGGATTTGAAGCATGGAGACGATTATCTTGGGATTGCAAGATAACCAAACGATACTTTTAGTAAATTTCAACTTATTTTATTAAATATCATCTCTACCAAATAGGACAAGCTTGCATCTGATATAATTTTGGAGAAAAATGTGATCATTTCATTTATGCGCGAAATGCCTTAGAAATGGCTTTTAAGAGGATTTGAGGCATGGAGACGATTATCTCGGGATTGCAAGATAACCAAACGAAATTTTAGTGGATTCCTACTTATTTTATTAAATATCATCACCAAACAGGACGTTTGTATCTGTTATAGTTTTGGAAAAAATGTGATCATTTCATTTAGGGGCGAAATGCCTTAGAAATGGCCTTTAAGAGGATTTAAAGCATGGAGACGATTATCTCGGGATTGCAAGATAACCAAACAAACTTTTAGTGGATTTCTACTTATTTTATTAAATATCATCTCCAGCAAACAGGACAAGCTTGCATCTGTTATAGTTTTGGAGAAAAATGTGATCATTTCATTTATGCGCGAAATGCCTTAGAAATGGCTTTTAAGAGGATTTGAAGCATGGAGACGATTATCTCGGGATTGCAAGATAACCAAACAAAACTTTTAGTGGATTTCTACTTATTTTATTAAATTTCATATCCACCAAACAGGACAAGCTTGCATCTGTTATAGTTTTGGAGAAAAATGTGATCATTTCATTTATGCGCGAAATGCCTTAGAAATGGCCTTTAAGAGGATTTAAAGCATGGAGACGATTATCTCGGGATTGCAAGATAACCAAACAAAACTATTAGTGGATATCTACTTATTTTATTAAATATCATCTCCACAAAACAGGACGAGCTTGCATCTGTTATAGTTTTGGAGAAAAATGTGATCATTTCATTTATGCGCGAAATGCCTTAGAAATGGCTTTTAAGAGGATTTGAAGCATGGAGACGATTATCTCGGAATTGCAAGATAACCAAACAAAACTTTTAGTGTATTTCTACTTATTTTATTAAATATCATATCCACCAAACAGGACAAGCTTGCATCTGTTATAGTTTTGGAGAAAAATTTGATCATTTCATTTATGCGCGAAATGCCTTAGAAATGGCTTTTAAGAGGATTTAAAGCATGGAGACAATTATCTCGGGATTGCAACATAACCAAAAAAAATTTAGTGGATTTCTACTTATTTTATTAAATATCATCTCCACCAAACAGGACAAGCTTGCATCTGTTATAGTTTTGGAAAAAAATGTGATCATTTCATTTATGCGCGAAATGCCTTAGAAATGGCTTTTAAGAGGATTTGAAGCATGGAGACGATTATCTCGGGATTGCAAGATAACCAAACAAAACATTTAGTGATTTTCTACTTATTTTATTAAATATTATCTCCACCAAACAGGACAAGCTTGCATCTGTTAAAGTTATGGAGAAAAATTTGATCATTTCATTTATGAGCGAAATGCCTTAGAAATGGCTTTTAAGAGGATTTAAAGCATGGAGACGATTATCTCGGGATTGCAAGATAACCAAACAAAACGTTTAGTGTATTTCTACCTATTTTATTAAATATCATATCCACCAAACAGGACAAGCTTGCATCTGTTATAGTTTTGGAGAAAAATGTGATCATTTCATTTATGCGCGAAATGCCTTAGAAATGGCTTTTAAGAGGATTTGAAGCATGGAGACGATTATCTCGGTATTGCAAGATAACCAAACGATACTTTTAGTGGATTTCTTCTTATTTTATTAAATATTATCTCCAACAAACAGGACAAGCTTGCATCTGTTATAGTTTTGGAGAAAAATGTGATCATTTCATTTATGTGCGAAATGCCTTAGAAATGGCCTTTAAGAGGATTTAAAGCATGGAGACGATTATCTCGGGATTGCAAGATAACCAAACAAAACTATTAGTGGATATCTACTTATTTTATTAAATATCATCTCCACAAAACAGGACGAGCTTGCATCTGTTATAGTTTTGGAGAAAAATGTGATCATTTCATTTATGCGCGAAATGCCTTAGAAATGGCTTTTAAGAGGATTTGAAGCATGGAGACGATTATCTCGGAATTGCAAGATAACCAAACAAAACTTTTAGTGTATTTCTACTTATTTTATTAAATATCATATCCACCAAACAGGACAAGCTTGCATCTGTTATAGTTTTGGAGAAAAATTTGATCATTTCATTTATGCGCGAAATGCCTTAGAAATGGCTTTTAAGAGGATTTAAAGCATGGAGACAATTATCTCGGGATTGCAACATAACCAAAAAAAATTTAGTGGATTTCTACTTATTTTATTAAATATCATCTCCACCAAACAGGACAAGCTTGCATCTGTTATAGTTTTGGAAAAAAATGTGATCATTTCATTTATGCGCGAAATGCCTTAGAAATGGCTTTTAAGAGGATTTGAAGCATGGAGACGATTATCTCGGGATTGCAAGATAACCAAACAAAACATTTAGTGATTTTCTACTTATTTTATTAAATATTATCTCCACCAAACAGGACAAGCTTGCATCTGTTAAAGTTATGGAGAAAAATTTGATCATTTCATTTATGAGCGAAATGCCTTAGAAATGGCTTTTAAGAGGATTTAAAGCATGGAGACGATTATCTCGGGATTGCAAGATAACCAAACAAAACGTTTAGTGTATTTCTACCTATTTTATTAAATATCATATCCACCAAACAGGACAAGCTTGCATCTGTTATAGTTTTGGAGAAAAATGTGATCATTTCATTTATGCGCGAAATGCCTTAGAAATGGCTTTTAAGAGGATTTGAAGCATGGAGACGATTATCTCGGTATTGCAAGATAACCAAACGATACTTTTAGTGGATTTCTTCTTATTTTATTAAATATTATCTCCAACAAACAGGACAAGCTTGCATCTGTTAGAGTTTTGGAGAAAAATGTGATCATTTCATTTATGTGCGAAATGCCTTAGAAATGGCTTTTAAGAGGATTTGAAGCATGGAGATGATTATCTCGGGATTGTAAGATAACCAAACAAAACTTTTAGTGTATTTCTACTTATTTTATTAAATATCATATCCACCAAACAGGACAAGCTTGCATCTGTTATAGTTTTGGAGAAAAATGTGATCATTTCATTTATGCGCGAAATGCCTTAGAAATGGCTTTTAAGAGGATTTGAAGCATGGAGATGATTATCTCGGGATTGCAAGATAACCAAACAAAACATTTAGTGGATTTCTACTTATTTTATTAAATATTATCTCCACCAAACAGGACAAGCTTGCATCTGTTATAGTTTTGGAGAAAAATTTGATCATTTCATTTATGCGCGAAATGCCTTAGAAATGGCTTTTAAGAGGATTTGAAGCATTGAGACTATTATCTCGGGATTGCAAGATAACCAAACGATACTTTTAGTGTATTTCTACTTATTTTATTAAATATCATATCCACCAAACAGGACAAGCTGGCATCTGTTATAGTTTTGGAGAAAAATGTGATCATTTCATTTATGCGCGAAATGCCTTAGAAATGGCTTTTAAGAGGATTTGAAGCATGGAGACTATTATCTCGGGATTGCAAGATAACCAAACGATACTTTTAGTGGATTTCTACTTATTTTATTAAATATTATCTCCACCATACAGGACAAGCTTGCATCTGTTATATTTTTGGAGAAAAATGTGATCATTTCATTTATGCGCGAAATGCCTTAGAAATGGCTTTTAAGAGGATTCGAGGCATGGAGACGATTCTCTCGGGATTCTAAGATAACCAAAAAAATTTTAGTGGATTTCTACTTATTTTATTAAATATCATCTCCACCAAACAGGACAAGCTTGCATCTGTTATAGTTTTGGAGAAAAATGTGATCATTTTATTTATGCGCGAAATGCCTTAGAAATGGCTTTTAAGAGGATTTGAAGCATGGAGACGATTATCTCGGGATTGCAAGATAACCAAACAAAACATTTAGTGGATTTATACTTATTTTATTAAATATTATCTCCACCAAACAGGACAAGCTTGCATCTGTTATAGTTTTGGAGAAAAATTTGATCATTTCATTTATGCGCGAAATGCCTTAGAAATGGCTTTTAAGAGGATTTAAAGCATGGAGACGATTATCTCGGGATTGCAAGATAACCAAACAAAACTTTTAGTGTATTTCTACTTATTTTATTAAATATCATATCCACCAAACAGGACAAGCTTGTATCTGTTATAGTTTTGGAGAAAAATGTGATCATTTCATTTATGCGCGAAATGCCTTAGAAATGGCTTTTAAGAGGATTCGAGGCATGGAGACGATTATCTCGGGATTCTAAGATAACCAAAAAAATTTTAGTGGATTTCTACTTATTTTATTAAATATCATCTCCACCAAACAGGACAAGCTTGCATCTGTTATAGTTTTGGAGAAAAATGTGATCATTTCATTTATGCGCGAAATGCCTTAGAAATGGTTTTTAAGAGGATTTGAAGCATGGAGACGATTATCTCGGGATTGCAAGATAACCAAACAAAACATTTAGTGGATTTCTACTTATTTTATTAAATATTATCCCCACCAAACAGGACAAGCTTGCATCTGTTATAGTTTTGGAGAAAAATTTGATCATTTCATTTATGCGCGAAATGCCTTAGAAATGGCTTTTAAGAGGATTTGAAGCATGGAGACGATTATCTCGGGATTGCAAGATAACCAAACAAAACATTTAGTGGATTTCTACTTATTTTATTAAATATTATCTCCACCAAACAGGACAAGCTTGCATCTGTTATAGTTTTGGAGAAAAATTTGATCATTTCATTTATGCGCGAAATGCCTTAGAAATGGCTTTTAAGAGGATTTAAAGCATGGAGACGATTTTCTCGGGATTGCAAGATAACCAAACAAAACTTTTAGTGTATTTCTACTTATTTTGTTAAATATCATATCCACCAAACAGGACAAGCTTGCATCTGTTATAGTTTTGGAGAAAAATGTGATCATTTCATTTATGCGCGAAATGCCTTAGAAATGGCTTTTAAGAGGATTTAAAGCATGGAGACGATTATCTCGGGATTGCAAGATAACCAAACAAAACTTTTAGTGGATTTTTACTTATTTTATTAAATATCATTTCCACCAAACAGGACAAGCTTGCATCTGTTATAGTTTTGGAGAAAAATGTGATCATTTCATTTATGTGCGAAATACCTTTGAAATGGCTTTTAAGAGGATTTGAAGCATGGAGACGATTATCTCGGGATTGCAAGATAACGAAACAAAACTTTTAGTGTATTTCTACTTATTTTATTAAATATCATATCCACCAAACAGGACAAGCTTGCATCTGTAATAGTTTTGGAGAGAAATGTGATCATTTCATTTATGCGCGAAATGCCTTAGAAATGGCTTTTAAGAGGATTTCAAGCATGGAGACGATTATCTCGGGATTGCAAGATAACCAAACGATACTTTTAGTGGATTTCTACTTGTTTTATTAAATAGCATCTCCACCAAACAGGACAAGCTTGCATCTGTTATAGTTTTGGAGAAAAATGTGATCATTTCATTTATGCGCGAAATGCCTTAGAAATGGCTTTTAAGAGGATTTGAGGCATGGAGACGACTATCTCGGGATTGCAAGATAACCAAACGAAATTTTAGTGGATTTCTACTTATTTTATTAAATATCATCTCCACCAAACAGGACAAGCTTGCATCTGTTATAGTTTTGGATAAAAATGTGATCATTTCATTTATGCGCGAAATGCCTTAGAAATGGCTTTTAAGAGGATTTGAAGCATGGAGACGATTATCTCGGGATTGCAAGATAACCAAACAAAACATTTAGTGGATTTCTACTTATTTTATTAAATATTATCTCCACCAAACAGGACAAGCTTGCATCTGTTATAGTTTTGGAGAAAAATTTGATCATTTCATTTATGTCGCGAAATGCCTTAGAAATGGCTTTTAAGAGGATTTAAAGCATGGAGACGATTATCTCGGGATTGCAAGATAACCAAACAAAACTTTAAGTGTATTTCTACTTATTTTATTAAATATTATATCCACCAAACAGGACAAGTTTGCATCTGTTATAGTTTTGGAGAAAAATGTGATCGTTTCAATTATGCGCGAAATGCCTTAGAAATGGCTTTTAAGAGGATTTGAAGCATGGAGACGATTATCTCGGGATTGCAAGATAACCAAACGATACGTTTAGTGGATTTCTACTTATTTTATTAAATAATATCTCCACCAAACAGGACAAGCTTGCATCTGTTATAGTTTTGGAGAAAAATTTGATCATTTCATTTATGCGAGAAATGCCTTAGAAATGGCTTTTAAGAGGATTTGAAGCATGGAGACTATTATCTCGGGATTGCAAGATAACCAAACGATACTTTTAGTGGATTTCTACTTATTTTATTAAATATTATCTCCACCAAACAGGACAAGCTTGCATCTGTTATATTTTTGGAGAAAAATGTGATCATTTCATTTATGCGCGAAATGCCTTAGAAATGGTTTTTAAGAGGATTCGAGGCATGGAGACGATTATCTCGGGATTCTAAGATAACCAAAAAAATGTTAGTGGATTTCTACTTATTTTATTAAATATCATCTCCACCAAACAGGACAAGCTTGCATCTGTTATAGTTTTGGAGAAAAATGTGATCATTTCATTTATGCGCGAAATGCCTTAGAAATGGCTTTTAAGAGGATTTGAAGCATGGAGACGATTATCTCGGGATTGCAAGATAACCAAACAAAACATTTAGTGGATTTCTACTTATTTTATTAAATATTATCTCCACCAAACAGGACAAGCTTGCATCTGTTATAGTTTTGGAGAAAAATTTGATCATTTCATTTATGCGCGAAATGCATTAGAAATGGCTTTTAAGAGGCTTTAAAGCATGGAGACGATTATCTCGGGATTGCAAGATAACCAAACAAAACTTTTAGTGTATTTCTACTTATTTTATTAAATATCATATCCACCAAACAGGACAAGCTTGCATCTGTTATAGTTTTGGAGAAAAATGTGATCATTTCATTTATGCGCGAAATGCCTTAGAAATGGCTTTTAAGAGGATTTGAAGCATGGAGACTATTATCTCGGGATTGCAAGATAACCAAACGATACTTTTAGTGGATTTCTACTTATTTTATTAAATATTATCTCCACCAAACAGGACAAGCTTGCATCTGTTATATTTTTGGAGAAAAATGTGATCATTTCATTTATGCGCGAAATGCCTTAGAAATGGCTTTTAAGAGGATTCGAGGCATGGAGACGATTATCTCGGGATTCTAAGATAACCAAAAAAATTTTAGTGGATTTCTACTTATTTTATTAAATATCATCTCCACCAAACAGGACAAGCTTGCATCTGTTATAGTTTTGGAGAAAAATGTGATCATTTCATTTATGCGCGAAATGCCTTAGAAATGGCTTTTAAGAGGATTTGAAGCATGGAGACGATTATCTCGGGATTGCAAGATAACCAAACAAAACATTTAGTGGATTTCTACTTATTTTATTAAATATTATCTCCACCAAACAGGACAAGCTTGCATCTGTTATAGTTTTGGAGAAAAATTTGATCATTTCATTTATGCGCGAAATGCATTAGAAATGGCTTTTAAGAGGCTTTAAAGCATGGAGACGATTATCTCGGGATTGCAAGATAACCAAACAAAACTTTTAGTGTATTTCTACTTATTTTATTAAATATCATATCCACCAAACAGGACAAGCTTGCATCTGTTATAGTTTTGGAGAAAAATGTGATCATTTCATTTATGCGCGAAATGCCTTAGAAATGGCTTTTAAGAGGATTTGAAGCATGGAGACTATTATCTCGGGATTGCAAGATAACCAAACGATACTTTTAGTGGATTTCTACTTATTTTATTAAATATTATCTCCACCAAACAGGACAAGCTTGCATCTGTTATATTTTTGGAGAAAAATGTGATCATTTCATTTATGCGCGAAATGCCTTAGAAATGGCTTTTAAGAGGATTCGAGGCATGGAGACGATTATCTCGGGATTCTAAGATAACCAAAAAAATTTTAGTGGATTTCTACTTATTTTATTAAATATCATCTCCACCAAACAGGACAAGCTTGCATCTGTTATAGTTTTGGAGAAAAATGTGATCATTTCATTTATGCGCGAAATGCCTTAGAAATGGCTTTTAAGAGGATTTGAAGCATGGAGACGATTATCTCGGGATTGCAAGATAACCAAACAAAACATTTAGTGGATTTCTACTTATTTTATTAAATATTATCTCCACCAAACAGGACAAGCTTGCATCTGTTATAGTTTTGGAGAAAAATTTGATCATTTCATTTATGCGCGAAATGCCTTAGAAATGGCTTTTAAGAGGATTTAAAGCATGGAGACGATTATCTCGGGATTGCAAGATAACCAAACAAAACATTTAGTGGATTTCTACTTATTTTATTAAATATTATCTCCACCAAACAGGACAAGCTTGCATCTGTTATAGTTTTGGAGAAAAATTTGATCATTTCATTTATGCGCGAAATGCCTTAGAAATGGCTTTTAAGAGGATTTAAAGCATGGAGACGATTATCTCGGGATTGCAAGATAACCAAACAAAACTTTTAGTGTATTTCTACTTATTTTATTAAATATCATATCCACCAAACAGGACAAGCTTGCATCTGTTATAGTTTTGGAGAAAAATGTGATCATTTCATTTATGCGCGAAATGCCTTAGAAATGGCTTTTAAGAGGATTTGAAGCATGGAGACTATTATCTCGGGATTGCAAGATAACCAAACGATACTTTTAGTGGATTTCTACTTATTTTATTAAATATTATCTCCACCATACAGGACAAGCTTGCATCTGTTATATTTTTGGAGAAAAATGTGATCATTTCATTTATGCGCGAAATGCCTTAGAAATGGCTTTTAAGAGGATTCGAGGCATGGAGACGATTCTCTCGGGATTCTAAGATAACCAAAAAAATTTTAGTGGATTTCTACTTATTTTATTAAATATCATCTCCACCAAACAGGACAAGCTTGCATCTGTTATAGTTTTGGAGAAAAATGTGATCATTTTATTTATGCGCGAAATGCCTTAGAAATGGCTTTTAAGAGGATTTGAAGCATGGAGACGATTATCTCGGGATTGCAAGATAACCAAACAAAACATTTAGTGGATTTCTACTTATTTTATTAAATATTATCTCCACCAAACAGGACAAGCTTGCATCTGTTATAGTTTTGGAGAAATATTTGATCATTTCATTTATGCGCGAAATGCCTTAGAAATGGCTTTTAAGAGGATTTAAAGCATGGAGACGAATATCTCGGGATTGCAAGATAACCAAACAAAACTTTTAGTGTATTTCTACTTATTTTATTAAATATCATATCCACCAAACATGACAAGCTTGCATCTGTTATAGTTTTGGAGAAAAATGTGATCATTTCATTTATGCGCGAAATGCCTTAGAAATGGCTTTTAAGAGGATTCGAGGCATGGAGACGATTATCTCGGGATTCTAAGATAACCAAAAAAATTTTAGTGGATTTCTACTTATTTTATTAAATATCATCTCCACCAAACAGGACAAGCTTGCATCTGTTATAGTTTTGGAGAAAAATGTGATCATTTCATTTATGCGCGAAATGCCTTAGAAATGGCTTTTAAGAGGATTTGAAGCATGGAGACGATTATCTCGGGATTGCAAGATAACCAAACAAAACATTTAGTGGATTTCTACTTATTTTATTAAATATTATCTCCACCAAACAGGACAAGCTTGCATCTGTTATAGTTTTGGAGAAAAATTTGATCATTTCATTTATGCGCGAAATGCCTTAGAAATGGCTTTTAAGAGGATTTGAAGCATGGAGACGATTATCTCGGGATTGCAAGATAACCAAACAAAACATTTAGTGGATTTCTACTTATTTTATTAAATATTATCTCCACCAAACAGGACAAGCTTGCATCTGTTATAGTTTTGGAGAAAAATTTGATCATTTCATTTATGCGCGAAATGCCTTAGAAATGGCTTTTAAGAGGATTCGAGGCATGGAGACGATTATCTCGGGATTCTAAGATAACCAAAAAAATTTTAGTGGATTTCTACTTATTTTATTAAATATCATCTCCACCAAACAGGACAAGCTTGCATCTGTTATAGTTTTGGAGAAAAATGTGATCATTTCATTTATGCGCGAAATGCCTTAGAAATGGCTTTTAAGAGGATTTGAAGCATGGAGACGATTATCTCGGGATTGCAAGATAACCAAACAAAACATTTAGTGGATTTCTACTTATTTTATTAAATATTATCTCCACCAAACAGGACAAGCTTGCATCTGTTATAGTTTTGGAGAAAAATTTGATCATTTCATTTATGCGCGAAATGCCTTAGAAATGGCTTTTAAGAGGATTTAAAGCATGGAGACGATTATCTCGGGATTGCAAGATAACCAAACAAAACTTTTAGTGTATTTCTACTTATTTTATTAAATATCATATCCACCAAACAGGACAAGCTTGCATCTGTTATAGTTTTGGAGAAAAATGTGATCATTTCATTTATGCGCGAAATGCCTTAGAAATGGCTTTTAAGAGGATTTGAAGCATGGAGACTATTATCTCGGGATTGCAAGATAACCAAACGATACTTTTAGTGGATTTCTACTTATTTTATTAAATATTATCTCCACCATACAGGACAAGCTTGCATCTGTTATATTTTTGGAGAAAAATGTGATCATTTCATTTATGCGCGAAATGCCTTAGAAATGGCTTTTAAGAGGATTCGAGGCATGGAGACGATTCTCTCGGGATTCTAAGATAACCAAAAAAATTTTAGTGGATTTCTACTTATTTTATTAAATATCATCTCCACCAAACAGGACAAGCTTGCATCTGTTATAGTTTTGGAGAAAAATGTGATCATTTTATTTATGCGCGAAATGCCTTAGAAATGGCTTTTAAGAGGATTTGAAGCATGGAGACGATTATCTCGGGATTGCAAGATAACCAAACAAAACATTTAGTGGATTTCTACTTATTTTATTAAATATTATCTCCACCAAACAGGACAAGCTTGCATCTGTTATAGTTTTGGAGAAATATTTGATCATTTCATTTATGCGCGAAATGCCTTAGAAATGGCTTTTAAGAGGATTTAAAGCATGGAGACGATTATCTCGGGATTGCAAGATAACCAAACAAAACTTTTAGTGTATTTCTACTTATTTTATTAAATATCATATCCACCAAACATGACAAGCTTGCATCTGTTATAGTTTTGGAGAAAAATGTGATCATTTCATTTATGCGCGAAATGCCTTAGAAATGGCTTTTAAGAGGATTCGAGGCATGGAGACGATTATCTCGGGATTCTAAGATAACCAAAAAAATTTTAGTGGATTTCTACTTATTTTATTAAATATCATCTCCACCAAACAGGACAAGCTTGCATCTGTTATAGTTTTGAAGAAAAATGTGATCATTTCATTTATGCGCGAAATGCCTTAGAAATGGCTTTTAAGAGGATTTGAAGCATGGAGACGATTATCTCGGGATTGCAAGATAACCAAACAAAACATTTAGTGGATTTCTACTTATTTTATTAAATATTATCTCCACCAAACAGGACAAGCTTGCATCTGTTATAGTTTTGGAGAAAAATTTGATCATTTCATTTATGCGCGAAATGCCTTAGAAATGGCTTTTAAGAGGATTTGAAGCATGGAGACGATTATCTCGGGATTGCAAGATAACCAAACAAAACATTTAGTGGATTTCTACTTATTTTATTAAATATTATCTCCACCAAACAGGACAAGCTTGCATCTGTTATAGTTTTGGAGAAAAATTTGATCATTTCATTTATGCGCGAAATGCCTTAGAAATGGCTTTTAAGAGGATTTAAAGCATGGAGACGATTTTCACGGGATTGCAAGATAACCAAACAAAACTTTTAGTGTATTTCTACTTATTTTGTTAAATATCATATCCACCAAACAGGACAAGCTTGCATCTGTTATAGTTTTGGAGAAAAATGTGATCATTTCATTTATGCGCGAAATGCCTTAGAAATGGCTTTTAAGAGGATTTAAAGCATGGAGACGATTATCACGGGATTGCAAGATAACCAAACACAACTTTAAGTGGATTTTTACTTATTTTATTAAATATCATTTCCACCAAACAGGACAAGCTTGCATCTGTTATAGTTTTGGAGAAAAATGTGATCATTTCATTTATGTGCGAAATGCCTTTGAAATGGCTTTTAAGAGGATTTGAAGCATGGAGACGATTATCTCGGGATTGCAAGATAACCAAACAAAACTTTTAGTGTATTTCTACTTATTTTATTAAATATCATATCCACCAAACAGGACAAGCTTGCATCTGTAATAGTTTTGGAGAGAAATGTGATCATTTCTTTTATGCGCGAAATGCCTTAGAAATGGCTTTTAAGAGGATTTCAAGCATGGAGACGATTATCTCGGGATTGCAAGATAACCAAACGATACTTTTAGTGGATTTCTACTTGTTTTATTAAATAGCATCTCCACCAAACAGGACAAGCTTGCATCTGTTATAGTTTTGGAGAAAAATGTGATCATTTCATTTATGCGCGAAATGCCTTAGAAATGGCTTTTAAGAGGATTTGAGGCATGGAGACGATTATCTCGGGATTGCAAGATAACCAAACGAAATTTTAGTGGATTTCTACTTATTTTATTAAATATCATCTCCACCAAACAGGACAAGCTTGCATCTGTTATAGTTTTGGAGAAAAATTTGATCATTTCATTTATGTCGCGAAATGCCTTAGAAATGGCTTTTAAGAGGATTTAAAGCATGGAGACGATTATCTCGGGATTGCAAGATAACCAAACAAAACTTTAAGTGTATTTCTACTTATTTTATTAAATATTATATCCACCAAACAGGACAAGTTTGCATCTGTTATAGTTTTGGAGAAAAATGTGATCGTTTCAATTATGCGCGAAATGCCTTAGAAATGGCTTTTAAGAGGATTTGAAGCATGGAGACGATTATCTCGGGATTGCAAGATAACCAAACGATACTTTTAGTGGATTTCTACTTGTTTTATTAAATAGCATCTCCACCAAACAGGACAAGCTTGCATCTGTTATAGTTTTGGAGAAAAATTTGATCATTTCATTTATGTCGCGAAATGCCTTAGAAATGGCTTTTAAGAGGATTTAAAGCATGGAGACGATTATCTCGGGATTGCAAGATAACCAAACAAAACTTTAAGTGTATTTCTACTTATTTTATTAAATATTATATCCAACAAACAGGACAAGTTTGCATCTGTTATAGTTTTGGAGAAAAATGTGATCGTTTCAATTATGCGCGAAATGCCTTAGAAATGGCTTTTAAGAGGATTTGAAGCATGGAGACGATTATCTCGGGATTGCAAGATAACCAAACGATACGTTTAGTGGATTTCTACTTATTTTATTAAATAATATCTCCACCAAACAGGACAAGCTTGCATCTGTTATAGTTTTGGAGAAAAATTTGATCATTTCATTTATGCGAGAAATGCCTTAGAAATGGCTTTTAAGAGGATTTGAAGCATGGAGACTATTATCTCGGGATTGCAAGATAACCAAACGATACTTTTAGTGGATTTCTACTTATTTTATTAAATATTATCTCCACCAAACAGGACAAGCTTGCATCTGTTATATTTTTGGAGAAAAATGTGATCATTTCATTTATGCGCGAAATGCCTTAGAAATGGTTTTTAAGAGGATTCGAGGCATGGAGACGATTATCTCGGGATTCTAAGATAATCAAAAAAATTTTAGTGGATTTCTACTTATTTTATTAAATATCATCTCCACCAAACAGGACAAGCTTGCATCTGTTATAGTTTTGGAGAAAAATGTGATCATTTCATTTATGCGCGAAATGCCTTAGAAATGGCTTTTAAGAGGATTTGAAGCATGGAGACGATTATCTCGGGATTGCAAGATAACCAAACAAAACATTTAGTGGATTTCTACTTATTTTATTAAATATTATCTCCACCAAACAGGACAAGCTTGCATCTGTTATAGTTTTGGAGAAAAATTTGATCATTTCATTTATGCGCGAAATGCATTAGAAATGGCTTTTAAGAGGCTTTAAAGCATGGAGACGATTATCTCGGGATTGCAAGATAACCAAACAAAACTTTTAGTGTATTTCTACTTATTTTATTAAATATCATATCCACCAAACAGGACAAGCTTGCATCTGTTATAGTTTTGGAGAAAAATGTGATCATTTCATTTATGCGCGAAATGCCTTAGAAATGGCTTTTAAGAGGATTTGAAGCATGGAGACTATTATCTCGGGATTGCAAGATAACCAAACGATACTTTTAGTGGATTTCTACTTATTTTATTAAATATTATCTCCACCAAACAGGACAAGCTTGCATCTGTTATATTTTTGGAGAAAAATGTGATCATTTCATTTATGCGCGAAATGCCTTAGAAATGGCTTTTAAGAGGATTCGAGGCATGGAGACGATTCTCTCGGGATTCTAAGATAACCAAAAAAATTTTAGTGGATTTTTACTTATTTTATTAAATATCATCTCCACCAAACAGGACAATCTTGCATCTTTCATAGTTTTTTAGAAAAATGTGATCATTTCATTTATGCGCGAAATGCCTTAGAAATGGCTTTTAAGAGGATTCGAGGCATGGAGACGATTCTCTCGGGATTCTAAGATAACCAAAAAAATTTTAGTGGATTTCTACTTATTTTATCAAATATCATCTCCACCAAACAGGACAAGCTTGCATCTGTTATAGTTTTGGAGAAAAATGTGATCATTTCATTTATGCGCGAAATGCCTTAGAAATGGCTTTTAAGAGGATTTGAAGCATGGAGACGATTATCTCGGGATTGCAAGATAACCAAACAAAACTTTTAGTGGATTTTTACTTATTTTATTAAATATCATCTCCACCAAACAGGACAATCTTGCATCTTTCATAGTTTTTTAGAAAAATGTGATCATTTCATTTATGCGCGAAATGCCTTAGAAATGGCTTTTAAGAGGATTCGAGGCATGGAGACGATTCTCTCGGGATTCTAAGATAACCAAAAAAATTTTAGTGGATTTCTACTTATTTTATTAAATATCATCTCCACCAAACAGGACAAGCTTGCATCTGTTATAGTTTTGGAGAAAAATGTGATCATTTTATTTATGCGCGAAATGCCTTAGAAATGGCTTTTAAGAGGATTTGAAGCATGGAGACGATTATCTCGGGATTGCAAGATAACCAAACAAAACTTTTAGTGTATTTCTACTTATTTTATTAAATATCATATCCACCAAACATGACAAGCTTGCATCTGTTATAGTTTTGGAGAAAAATGTGATCATTTCATTTATGCGCGAAATGCCTTAGAAATGGCTTTTAAGAGGATTCGAGGCATGGAGACGATTATCTCGGGATTCTAAGATAACCAAAAAAATTTTAGTGGATTTCTACTTATTTTATTAAATATCATCTCCACCAAACAGGACAAGCTTGCATCTGTTATAGTTTTGGAGAAAAATGTGATCATTTCATTTATGCGCGAAATGCCTTAGAAATGGCTTTTAAGAGGATTTGAAGCATGGAGACGATTATCTCGGGATTGCAAGATAACCAAACAAAACATTTAGTGGATTTCTACTTATTTTATTAAATATTATCTCCACCAAACAGGACAAGCTTGCATCTGTTATAGTTTTGGAGAAAAATTTGATCATTTCATTTATGCGCGAAATGCCTTAGAAATGGCTTTTAAGAGGATTTGAAGCATGGAGACGATTATCTCGGGATTGCAAGATAACCAAACAAAACATTTAGTGGATTTCTACTTATTTTATTAAATATTATCTCCACCAAACAGGACAAGCTTGCATCTGTTATAGTTTTGGAGAAAAATTTGATCATTTCATTTATGCGCGAAATGCCTTAGAAATGGCTTTTAAGAGGATTTAAAGCATGGAGACGATTTTCTCGGGATTGCAAGATAACCAAACAAAACTTTTAGTGTATTTCTACTTATTTTGTTAAATATCATATCCACCAAACAGGACAAGCTTGCATCTGTTATAGTTTTGGAGAAAAATGTGATCATTTCATTTATGCGCGAAATGCCTTAGAAATGGCTTTTAAGAGGATTTAAAGCATGGAGACGATTATCACGGGATTGCAAGATAACCAAACAAAACTTTTAGTGGATTTTTACTTATTTTATTAAATATCATTTCCACCAAACAGGACAAGCTTGCATCTGTTATAGTTTTGGAGAAAAATGTGATCATTTCATTTATGTGCGAAATGCCTTTGAAATGGCTTTTAAGAGGATTTGAAGCATGGAGACGATTATCTCGGGATTGCAAGATAACCAAACAAAACTTTTAGTGTATTTCTACTTATTTTATTAAATATCATATCCACCAAACAGGACAAGCTTGCATCTGTAATATTTTTGGAGAGAAATGTGATCATTTCATTTATGCGCGAAATGCCTTAGAAATGGCTTTTAAGAGGATTTCAAGCATGGAGACGATTATCTCGGGATTGCAAGATAACCAAACGATACTTTTAGTGGATTTCTACTTGTTTTATTAAATAGCATCTCCACCAAACAGGACAAGCTTGCATCTGTTATAGTTTTGGAGAAAAATGTGATCATTTCATTTATGCGCGAAATGCCTTAGAAATGGCTTTTAAGAGGATTTGAGGCATGGAGACGATTATCTCGGGATTGCAAGATAACCAAACGAAATTTTAGTGGATTTCTACTTATTTTATTAAATATCATCTCCACCAAACAGGACAAGCTTGCATCTGTTATAGTTTTGGAGAAAAATTTGATCATTTCATTTATGTCGCGAAATGCCTTAGAAATGGCTTTTAAGAGGATTTAAAGCATGGAGACGATTATCTCGGGATTGCAAGATAACCAAACAAAACTTTAAGTGTATTTCTACTTATTTTATTAAATATTATATCCACCAAACAGGACAAGTTTGCATCTGTTATAGTTTTGGAGAAAAATGTGATCGTTTCAATTATGCGCGAAATGCCTTAGAAATGGCTTTTAAGAGGATTTGAAGCATGGAGACGATTATCTCGGGATTGCAAGATAACCAAACGATACTTTTAGTGGATTTCTACTTGTTTTATTAAATAGCATCTCCACCAAACAGGACAAGCTTGCATCTGTTATAGTTTTGGAGAAAAATTTGATCATTTCATTTATGTCGCGAAATGCCTTAGAAATGGCTTTTAAGAGGATTTAAAGCATGGAGACGATTATCTCGGGATTGCAAGATAACCAAACAAAACTTTAAGTGTATTTCTACTTATTTTATTAAATATTATATCCACCAAACAGGACAAGTTTTCATCTGTTATAATTTTGGAGAAAAATGTGATCGTTTCAATTATGCGCGAAATGCCTTAGAAATGGCTTTTAAGAGGATTTGAAGCATGGAGACGATTATCTCGGGATTGCAAGATAACCAAACGATACGTTTAGTGGATTTCTACTTATTTTATTAAATAATATCTCCACCAAACAGGACAAGCTTGCATCTGTTATAGTTTTGGAGAAAAATTTGATCATTTCATTTATGCGAGAAATGCCTTAGAAATGGCTTTTAAGAGGATTTGAAGCATGGAGACTATTATCTCGGGATTACAAGATAACCAAACGATACTTTTAGTGGATTTCTACTTATTTTATTAAATATTATCTCCACCAAACAGGACAAGCTTGCATCTGTTATATTTTTGGAGAAAAATGTGATCATTTCATTTATGCGCGAAATGCCTTAGAAATGGTTTTTAAGAGGATTCGAGGCATGGAGACGATTATCTCGGGATTCTAAGATAACCAAAAAAATTTTAGTGGATTTCTACTTATTTTATTAAATATCATCTCCACCAAACAGGACAAGCTTGCATCTGTTATAGTTTTGGAGAAAAATGTGATCATTTCATTTATGCGCGAAATGCCTTAGAAATGGCTTTTAAGAGGATTTGAAGCATGGAGACGATTATCTCGGGATTGCAAGATAACCAAACAAAACATTTAGTGGATTTCTACTTATTTTATTAAATATTATCTCTACCAAACAGGACAAGCTTGCATCTGTTATAGTTTTGGAGAAAAATTTGATCATTTCATTTATGCGCGAAATGCATTAGAAATGGCTTTTAAGAGGCTTTAAAGCATGGAGACGATTATCTCGGGATTGCAAGATAACCAAACAAAACTTTTAGTGTATTTCTACTTATTTTATTAAATATCATATCCACCAAACAGGACAAGCTTGCATCTGTTATAGTTTTGGAGAAAAATGTGATCATTTCATTTATGCGCGAAATGCCTTAGAAATGGCTTTTAAGAGGATTTGAAGCATGGAGACTATTATCTCGGGATTGCAAGATAACCAAACGATACTTTTAGTGGATTTCTACTTATTTTATTAAATATTATCTCCACCAAACAGGACAAGCTTGCATCTGTTATATTTTTGGAGAAAAATGTGATCATTTCATTTATGCGCGAAATGCCTTAGAAATGGCTTTTAAGAGGATTCGAGGCATGGAGACGATTATCTCGGGATTCTAAGATAATCAAAAAAATTTTAGTGGATTTCTACTTATTTTATTAAATATAATCTCCACCAAACAGGACAAGCTTGCATCTGTTATAGTTTTGGAGAAAAATGTGATCATTTCATTTATGCGCGAAATGCCTTAGAAATGGCTTTTAAGAGGATTTGAAGCATGGAGACGATTATCTCGGGATTGCAAGATAACCAAACAAAACATTTAGTGGATTTCTACTTATTTTATTAAATATTATCTCCACCAAACAGGACAAGCTTGCATCTGTTATAGTTTTGGAGAAAAATTTGATCATTTCATTTATGCGCGAAATGCATTAGAAATGGCTTTTAAGAGGCTTTAAAGCATGGAGACGATTATCTCGGGATTGCAAGATAACCAAACAAAACTTTTAGTGTATTTCTACTTATTTTATTAAATATCATATCCACCAAACAGGACAAGCTTGCATCTGTTATAGTTTTGGAGAAAAATGTGATCATTTCATTTATGCGCGAAATGCCTTAGAAATGGCTTTTAAGAGGATTTGAAGCATGGAGACTATTATCTCGGGATTGCAAGATAACCAAACGATACTTTTAGTGGATTTCTACTTATTTTATTAAATATTATCTCCACCAAACAGGACAAGCTTGCATCTGTTATATTTTTGGAGAAAAATGTGATCATTTCATTTATGCGCGAAATGCCTTAGAAATGGCTTTTAAGAGGATTCGAGGCATGGAGACGATTATCTCGGGATTCTAAGATAACCAAAAAAATTTTAGTGGATTTCTACTTATTTTATTAAATATCATCTCCACCAAACAGGACAAGCTTGCATCTGTTATAGTTTTGGAGAAAAATGTGATCATTTCATTTATGCGCGAAATGCCTTAGAAATGGCTTTTAAGAGGATTTGAAGCATGGAGACGATTATCTCGGGATTGCAAGATAACCAAACAAAACATTTAGTGGATTTCTACTTTTTTTATTAAATATTATCTCCACCAAACAGGACAAGCTTGCATCTGTTATAGTTTTGGAGAAAAATTTGATCATTTCATTTATGCGCGAAATGCCTTAGAAATGGCTTTTAAGAGGATTTAAAGCATGGAGACGATTATCTCGGGATTGCAAGATAACCAAACAAAACTTTTAGTGTATTTCTACTTATTTTATTAAATATCATATCCACCAAACAGGACAAGCTTGCATCTGTTATAGTTTTGGAGAAAAATGTGATCATTTCATTTATGCGCGAAATGCCTTAGAAATGGCTTTTAAGAGGATTTGAAGCATGGAGACTATTATCTCGGGATTGCAAGATAACCAAACGATACTTTTAGTGGATTTCTACTTATTTTATTAAATATTATCTCCACCATACAGGACAAGCTTGCATCTGTTATATTTTTGGAGAAAAATGTGATCATTTCATTTATGCGCGAAATGCCTTAGAAATGGCTTTTAAGAGGATTCGAGGCATGGAGACGATTCTCTCGGGATTCTAAGATAACCAAAAAAATTTTAGTGGATTTCTACTTATTTTATTAAATATCATCTCCACCAAACAGGACAAGCTTGCATCTGTTATAGTTTTGGAGAAAAATGTGATCATTTTATTTATGCGCGAAATGCCTTAGAAATGGCTTTTAAGAGGATTTGAAGCATGGAGACGATTATCTCGGGATTGCAAGATAACCAAACAAAACATTTAGTGGATTTCTACTTATTTTATTAAATATTATCTCCACCAAACAGGACAAGCTTGCATCTGTTATAGTTTTGGAGAAAAATGTGATCATTTCATTTATGCGCGAAATGCCTTAGAAATGGCTTTTAAGAGGATTTGAGGCATGGAGACGATTATCTCGGGATTGCAAGATAACCAAACAAAATTTTAGTGGATTTCTACTTATTTTATTAAATATCATCTCCACCAAACAGGACAAGCTTGCATCTGTTATAGTTTTGGAGAAAATGTGATCATTTCATTTATGCGCGAAATGCCTTAGAAATGGCTTTTAAGAGGATTTGAAGCATGGAGACGATTATCTCGGGATTGCAAGATAACCAAACAAAACTTTTAGTGGATTTTTACTTATTTTATTAAATATCATCTCCACCAAACAGGACAATCTTGCATCTTTCATAGTTTTTTAGAAAAATGTGATCATTTCATTTATGCGCGAAATGCCTTAGAAATGGCTTTTAAGAGGATTCGAGGCATGGAGACGATTCTCTCGGGATTCTAAGATAACCAAAAAAATTTTAGTGCATTTCTACTTATTTTATTAAATATCATCTCCACCAAACAGGACAAGCTTGCATCTGTTATAGTTTTGGAGAAAAATGTGATCATTTTATTTATGCGCGAAATGCCTTAGAAATGGCTTTTAAGAGGATTTGAAGCATGGAGACGAATATCTCGGGATTGCAAGATAACCAAACAAAACTTTTAGTGTATTTCTACTTATTTTATTAAATATCATATCCACCAAACATGACAAGCTTGCATCTGTTATAGTTTTGGAGAAAAATGTGATCATTTCATTTATGCGCGAAATGCCTTAGAAATGGCTTTTAAGAGGATTCGAGGCATGGAGACGATTATCTCGGGATTCTAAGATAACCAAAAAAATTTTAGTGGATTTCTACTTATTTTATTAAATATCATCTCCACCAAACAGGACAAGCTTGCATCTGTTATAGTTTTGGATAAAAATGTGATCATTTCATTTATGCGCGAAATGCCTTAGAAATGGCTTTTAAGAGGATTTGAAGCATGGAGACGATTATCTCGGGATTGCAAGATAACCAAACAAAACATTTAGTGGATTTCTACTTATTTTATTAAATATTATCTCCACCAAACAGGACAAGCTTGCATCTGTTATAGTTTTGGAGAAAAATTTGATCATTTCATTTATGCGCGAAATGCCTTAGAAATGGCTTTTAAGAGGATTTGAAGCATGGAGACGATTATCTCGGGATTGCAAGATAACCAAACAAAACATTTAGTGGATTTCTACTTATTTTATTAAATATTATCTCCACCAAACAGGACAAGCTTGCATCTGTTATAGTTTTGGAGAAAAATTTGATCATTTCATTTATGCGCGAAATGCCTTAGAAATGGCTTTTAAGAGGATTTAAAGCATGGAGACGATTTTCTCGGGATTGCAAGATAACCAAACAAAACTTTTAGTGTATTTCTACTTATTTTGTTAAATATCATATCCACCAAACAGGACAAGCTTGCATCTGTTATAGTTTTGGAGAAAAATGTGATCATTTTATTTATGCGCGAAATGCCTTAGAAATGGCTTTTAAGAGGATTTAAAGCATGGAGACGATTATCACGGGATTGCAAGATAACCAAACAAAACTTTTAGTGGATTTTTACTTATTTTATTAAATATCATTTCCACCAAACAGGACAAGCTTGCATCTGTTATAGTTTTGGAGAAAAATGTGATCATTTCATTTATGTGCGAAATGCCTTTGAAATGGCTTTTAAGAGGATTTGAAGCATGGAGACGATTATCTCGGGATTGCAAGATAACCAAACAAAACTTTTAGTGTATTTCTACTTATTTTATTAAATATCATATCCACCAAACAGGACAAGCTTGCATCTGTAATATTTTTGGAGAGAAATGTGATCATTTCATTTATGCGCGAAATGCCTTAGAAATGGCTTTTAAGAGGATTTCAAGCATGGAGACGATTATCTCGGGATTGCAAGATAACCAAACGATACTTTTAGTGGATTTCTACTTGTTTTATTAAATAGCATCTCCACCAAACAGGACAAGCTTGCATCTGTTATAGTTTTGGAGAAAAATGTGATCATTTCATTTATGCGCGAAATGCCTTAGAAATGGCTTTTAAGAGGATTTGAGGCATGGAGACGATTATCTCGGGATTGCAAGATAACCAAACGAAATTTTAGTGGATTTCTACTTATTTTATTAAATATCATCTCCACCAAACAGGACAAGCTTGCATCTGTTATAGTTTTGGAGAAAAATTTGATCATTTCATTTATGTCGCGAAATGCCTTAGAAATGGCTTTTAAGAGGATTTAAAGCATGGAGACGATTATCTCGGGATTGCAAGATAACCAAACAAAACTTTAAGTGTATTTCTACTTATTTTATTAAATATTATATCCACCAAACAGGACAAGTTTGCATCTGTTATAGTTTTGGAGAAAAATGTGATCGTTTCAATTATGCGCGAAATGCCTTAGAAATGGCTTTTAAGAGGATTTGAAGCATGGAGACGATTATCTCGGGATTGCAAGATAACCAAACGATACTTTTAGTGGATTTCTACTTGTTTTATTAAATAGCATCTCCACCAAACAGGACAAGCTTGCATCTGTTATAGTTTTGGAGAAAAATTTGATCATTTCATTTATGTCGCGAAATGCCTTAGAAATGGCTTTTAAGAGGATTTAAAGCATGGAGACGATTATCTCGGGATTGCAAGATAACCAAACAAAACTTTAAGTGTATTTCTACTTATTTTATTAAATATTATATCCACCAAACAGGACAAGTTTTCATCTGTTATAATTTTGGAGAAAAATGTGATCGTTTCAATTATGCGCGAAATGCCTTAGAAATGGCTTTTAAGAGGATTTGAAGCATGGAGACGATTATCTCGGGATTGCAAGATAACCAAACGATACGTTTAGTGGATTTCTACTTATTTTATTAAATAATATCTCCACCAAACAGGACAAGCTTGCATCTGTTATAGTTTTGGAGAAAAATTTGATCATTTCATTTATGCGAGAAATGCCTTAGAAATGGCTTTTAAGAGGATTTGAAGCATGGAGACTATTATCTCGGGATTGCAAGATAACCAAACGATACTTTTAGTGGATTTCTACTTATTTTATTAAATATTATCTCCACCAAACAGGACAAGCTTGCATCTGTTATATTTTTGGAGAAAAATGTGATCATTTCATTTATGCGCGAAATGCCTTAGAAATGGTTTTTAAGAGGATTCGAGGCATGGAGACGATTATCTCGGGATTCTAAGATAACCAAAAAAATTTTAGTGGATTTCTACTTATTTTATTAAATATCATCTCCACCAAACAGGACAAGCTTGCATCTGTTATAGTTTTGGAGAAAAATGTGATCATTTCATTTATGCGCGAAATGCCTTAGAAATGGCTTTTAAGAGGATTTGAAGCATGGAGACGATTATCTCGGGATTGCAAGATAACCAAACAAAACATTTAGTGGATTTCTACTTATTTTATTAAATATTATCTCCACCAAACAGGACAAGCTTGCATCTGTTATAGTTTTGGAGAAAAATTTGATCATTTCATTTATGCGCGAAATGCATTAGAAATGGCTTTTAAGAGGCTTTAAAGCATGGAGACGATTATCTCGGGATTGCAAGATAACCAAACAAAACTTTTAGTGTATTTCTACTTATTTTATTAAATATCATATCCACCAAACAGGACAAGCTTGCATCTGTTATAGTTTTGGAGAAAAATGTGATCATTTCATTTATGCGCGAAATGCCTTAGAAATGGCTTTTAAGAGGATTTGAAGCATGGAGACTATTATCTCGGGATTGCAAGATAACCAAACGATACTTTTAGTGGATTTCTACTTATTTTATTAAATATTATCTCCACCAAACAGGACAAGCTTGCATCTGTTATATTTTTGGAGAAAAATGTGATCATTTCATTTATGCGCGAAATGCCTTAGAAATGGCTTTTAAGAGGATTCGAGGCATGGAGACGATTATCTCGGGATTCTAAGATAACCAAAAAATTTTTAGTGGATTTCTACTTATTTTATTAAATATCATCTCCACCAAACAGGACAAGCTTGCATCTGTTATAGTTTTGGAGAAAAATGTGATCATTTCATTTATGCGCGAAATGCCTTAGAAATGGCTTTTAACCCCTTTACGACCGCCGATACGCCTTTTAACGGCGGTAAATAAGGGTACTTTTTCCGATCCGCCGCTTTTTAACGGCGGTCGGAAAAAAGGGTCTAGCGCCCCCCAGAGTCAGAAAATTTCCGGGGTCTCAGCTGCCGGGGGTAGCTGAGACCCTGGAGATCATGATTCGGGCCGGTTTTTCCGGTCCCCGCTCACCTGATGACCGGTATACACCGTATACCGATCATCAAGTTATAGTAAATGACCGCGCCGGTAAAAAATGATTTATCTCCCATCTGGCATGATCAAACATGCCAGATGGGAGATAAATCTTTTTCCCGGTTCCCTCCGGTCCCCCGGTGTCCCCAAAGTGCCCCCCCGACCCCCAACCCCCTCCCGAAAATCCAAGATGGCCGCGCGCACCGGCGATCACAGCAGCGCGCCGGCCGCATTTCCACTGTTCCTATGGTTTCTGTCGCATGTGCCATCACACATGCGACAGAAACCTGCTCCCTAGGCCCTGCCGGGTCCCCCCCTACCCCCCCCTGGTGTTCCCCGGTGTCCCCCGGTGTCATACATACCGCTGATCCCCCGCGGCCCCCTCCTCCGGCTCCTTCTCTGCAGACTCCGGTCACATGTGCCGAGCAGATGACAGCTTCCTGTGTTCAGAGACGCTGGCTGCTGCTGCACAGAGTCTGCAGCTGTGACCCGGGGAGAGTGGGTGCAGATTCTTAGCACCCACTCTCCTCAAATGGAGGGTCTGCCCTCCTAGAAAATGGGGGATACGTTCCCTGAACGTGTCCCCCATATTCTAGAAGGTCCAGAGGCGACGTGGGACGTACAAATGGATTATTGTGGATTTTTTTTTTTTTCTTTTCAATAAATTGGTCAATCAGGGAATGTTTTGGGGAGTGTTTTTTCAAATAAATTTTTTTTTGTTGTCAATTTTTTTTTTATTACTGTCAATTAGTTATGTCGGGTATCTGATAGACGCCGTGACATAACTAATTGCTGGGCTTGATGCCAGGTGACATTACACACCTGGTATCAACCCCATTCATTACCCCGTTAGCCAACGCACCAGGGCGCAGGATGAGCTGGGGCGAAGCGCCAGAATTGGCGCATCTAATGGATGCGCCACTTCTGGGGCGGCTGCGGCCTGCTATTTTTAGGCTGGGAAGAGTCCAATAACCGTGGCTCTTCCCATCCTGAGAATACCAGACCCCAGCTGTCAGCTTCACCTTGGCTGGTGATCTAATTTGGGGGGACCCCACGTTTGTTTTTTTTTTTTAATTATTTATTTATAAATAATTAAAAAAAAAAAAACAGCTTGGGGAGCCCTCCAAATTGATCACCAGACAAGATGAAGCTGTCAGCTGTGGTTTGCAGGCTACAGCTGTCTGCTTTACCCTAGCTGGCTATCAAAAATAGGGGGGACCCCACGTCATTTATTTTAATTATTTTTTTTTTTTTTTGGGCTAAATACAAGGCTAGGCATCCTTTAGTGTCACATGAAAGGCACTAAAGGGCGCCAGCTTAGAATATGCAGGGGGGTGGGACGTTATATATGTTTGACATCTATCCATTCATCCATTGTAGCATTTTACGCTGTGTGCCCACAATCAGGGTTTGCAACATTTTGGGCGCAGAGTGTTTTCCCTGCGTCCATAACGCTGCGTTGTGCAGTAGAAGCACAGTGGCAGGATTTTTAGAAATCCCGTGCCCACTGTGTTTCTTTTCTCCGCAGCATAAATCGACCTGTGGCACAGCTTCCCGAGCCTCAGGATGTCAATTTATGCTGCGGAGATGAGTGTTCTTTGCAGGTAGAATAGAACTAAAGTCCACAGCAGCCTGAACCCAAATCGTGGGCATGGGCAGCTGCGTTCTCCCGTGGACAACACTCACATTTCTGCAGGAGGCTGACACTGGGTACTAGACGCCGTGTCGCTGGATCATGGCCACATAGCCTAAAGGCTACTTTACACGCTGCGATATCGGTCCCGATATCGCTAGCGTGGGTACCCGCCCCCATCTGTTGTGCGACACGGGCAATCGCTGCCCATGCCGCACAACATCGCGCACATGCGTCACACATACTTACCTGCCCGGCGACGTCGCTGTGACCGGCAAACCGCCTCCTTTCTAAGGGGGCGGTCCGTGTGGCGTCACAGTGACGTCACTGAGCGGCCGCCCAATAGAAGCGGAGGGGCGGAGATGAGTGGCCGGAACATCCCGCCCACCTCCTTCCTTCCTCATAGCGGCCGGGAGGCAGGTAAGGGGAGCTTCCTCGTTCCTGCGGCGTCACACATAGCGATGTGTGCTGCCGCAGGAGCGACGAACTACATCGTTACTGCTGCAGTAACGATAATCGAGAATGGACCCCCATGTCACCGATGAGCGATTTTGCACGTTTTTGCAACGATGCAAAATCGCTCATCGGTGTCACACGCAGCAACATCGCTAATGCGGCCGGATGTGCGTCACCAATTCCGTGACCCTAACGACTCCGCATTAGCGATGTCGCAGCGTGTAAAGCCCCCTTAACAGTGAGAAATTTTTTGCTACAGCAACAGTTTTGTGAAGTACCTGTGGATTCAAAATGTTTACTATACTCCTGAATAAAATCCTTGAGGGGTCCAGTTTCCAAAATGAGGTCACTTGTGGGGGGTTTCTGATGTATAGGTGCCCAAGGGGCCCTGCTAATGTGACATGGTGCGCGCAATTTACTTCAACTTTTCCAAAATTCAAATGGTGCTCCTTCCATTCCAAGCCCTCCCATTTATCCAAACAAAGGTTTTTGGCCACATATGTGGTATCCCTGCGCTCACAAGAAATTAGATAACAACCTGTGGGGTACACGTTTTGTTGTTGCCTCTTGAAAAAGTGAAAAATGTGTCGCTAAATCAACATTTTTGTGAAAAAAATGAAAATTTCAATATGGCAACCTAAGCTTATCAAATTCTGTGAAGTATTCGTGTATTCAAAATACTCAATATACACCTAGATTAAAGCCTTGAGGGGTCTTATTTCCAGAATGGGGTCACTTGTGGGGGACCTCCACTGCTTAGGCACCTCAGGGGTTCTCCTAATGCAACATGGCGTCCGCTATTGATTCCAGCCAATTTTGCAGTCAAATTGCACTCCTTCTCTTCTGAGCCCTGTAGTGTGCCCAAACAGTTGATTTCCACCACATACAAGATATCAACAAACTCAGGAGAAATTGCGCAATAAATTTCATGGTGATTTTTTTCCTGTTACCCTTGTGAAAAAAAAAGCTACCTGGTTGAAGTAACAATTTTGTGGTAAAATTTTATTTTTTTATTTTCATGGCTCAACGTTATAAACTTCTGTAAAGCACCTGGGGGTTCAGGGTACTCACCAAACATCAAGATAAATTCCTTGAGGGGCCTAGTTTCCAATATGGGGTCACTTGTGGTGTTTTTTTGCTGTTTACGTACCTTAGGGGTCCTCCAAATGCGACATGGTGCCCGCAATCTTTTTCAGCCAAATTTCCTTTCCAAAATTCAAATATTGCTCCTTCCGTTCCAAGCCCTCCCATTTCTCCAAACAAAGGTTTCAGACCACAAGTGAGGTATCACCGCGCTCATAAAAAAGTGGGTAACAAACATTGGGGTCACATTTTTGGAATTACCTCTTGAAAAAGTGAAAAAATTGATGCTAAAGCAACATTTTTGAGAAAAAAATGAAAATTTTCAATGTGACAACGTAACGTTATCAAAATCTGTGAAGTACCTGTGTATCCAAAATGCTCACTATACCCCTAGATAGAAGCCTTAAGGGGTCTAGTTTCCAAAATGGTGTCACTTGTAAGGGGTTTCTGCTGTTTAGGTACCTTGGCGGACATGTAAATGCAACATGGTGCCCGCAATCTATTTCAGCCAAATTTGCTTTCCAAAATTCAAATATTGCTCCTTCTGTTCCAAGCCCTCCCATTTGTCCAAACAAAGGTTTCTGACCACATGTGGGGTATTGGCGCGTTCATAAGAAAGTGGGTAACAAGTTTTGGGGTTCATTTTGTTGTGTTATTTCTTCTAAAAGTGAATAAATTTGGGGTAGAGCAACATTTTAGGTAAAATTTTATTTTTTGCTTTTTTTCATTCCACTTTGCTTTAGTTCCTGTGAAGCACCTGAAGGGTTAATAAACTTCTTGGATGTGGTTTTGAGTACTTTGAGGCGTGCTGTTTTGAGAATGGTGTCACTTTTAGGTATTTTCTGTCACTTAGGCCTCTCAAAGTCACTTCAAATGTGATGTGGTCCCTAAAAAAATGGTTTTGTGAATTTTGTTGAAAAAATGGGAAATTGCTGATGAACTTTGACCCCTTCTAACTTCCTAACCCCAAAACATTTTGTTTCAGAAATTGCGCTAATGTAAAGTAGACATGTGGGAAATGTTATTTATTAACTGTTTTGTGTGACATAACTCTCTGGGTTAAGGGCATAAAAATTAAAAGTTTGAAAATTGCAAAATTTTCAAAATTTTCATCAAATTTCCGATTTTTTCACAAATAAAAGCAAAAAATATCGTTCTAAATTTATAACTATCATGAAGTACAATATGTCACGAAAAAACAATGTCAGAATCACCGGGATCCGTTGAAGCGTTCCAGAGTTATGACCTCATAAAGTGACACTGGTCAGAATTGCAAAAAATGGCCTGGTCATTAAGTACAAAACTGGCTTCGTCCTAAAGGGGTTAAGAGGATTTGAAGCATGGAGACGATTATCTCGGGATTGCAAGATAACCAAACAAAACATTTAGTGGATTTCTACTTATTTTATTAAATATTATCTCCACCAAACAGGACAAGCTTGCATCTGTTATAGTTTTGGAGAAAAATTTGATCATTTCATTTATGCGCGAAATGCCTTAGAAATGGCTTTTAAGAGGATTTAAAGCATGGAGACGATTATCTCGGGATTGCAAGATAACCAAACAAAACGTTTAGTGTATTTCTACTTATTTTATTAAATATCATATCCACCAAACAGGACAAGCTTGCATCTGTTATAGTTTTGGAGAAAAATGTGATCATTTCATTTATGCGCGAAATGCCTTAGAAATGGCTTTTAAGAGGATTTGAAGCATGGAGACTATTATCTCGGGATTGCAAGATAACCAAACGATACTTTTAGTGGATTTCTACTTATTTTATTAAATATTATCTCCACCATACAGGACAAGCTTGCATCTGTTATATTTTTGGAGAAAAATGTGATCATTTCATTTATGCGCGAAATGCCTTAGAAATGGCTTTTAAGAGGATTCGAGGCATGGAGACGATTCTCTCGGGATTCTAAGATAACCAAAAAAATTTTAGTGGATTTCTACTTATTTTATTAAATATCATCTCCACCAAACAGGACAAGCTTGCATCTGTTATAGTTTTGGAGAAAAATGTGATCATTTTATTTATGCGCGAAATGCCTTAGAAATGGCTTTTAAGAGGATTTGAAGCATGGAGACGATTATCTCGGGATTGCAAGATAACCAAACAAAACATTTAGTGGATTTCTACTTATTTTATTAAATATTATCTCCACCAAACAGGACAAGCTTGCATCTGTTATAGTTTTGGAGAAATATTTGATCATTTCATTTATGCGCGAAATGCCTTAGAAATGGCTTTTAAGAGGATTTAAAGCATGGAGACGATTATCTCGGGATTGCAAGATAACCAAACAAAACATTTAGTGGATTTCTACTTATTTTATTAAATATTATCTCCACCAAACAGGACAAGCTTGCATCTGTTATAGTTTTGGAGAAAAATTTGATCATTTCATTTATGCGCGAAATGCCTTAGAAATGGCTTTTAAGAGGATTTGAAGCATGGAGACGATTATCTCGGGATTGCAAGATAACCAAACAAAACATTTAGTGGATTTCTACTTATTTTATTAAATATTATCTCCACCAAACAGGACAAGCTTGCATCTGTTATAGTTTTGGAGAAAAATGTGATCATTTCATTTATGCGCGAAATGCCTTAGAAATGGCTTTTAAGAGGATTTGAGGCATGGAGACGATTATCTCGGGATTGCAAGATAACCAAACAAAATTTTAGTGGATTTCTACTTATTTTATTAAATATCATCTCCACCAAACAGGACAAGCTTGCATCTGTTATAGTTTTGGAGAAAATGTGATCATTTCATTTATGCGCGAAATGCCTTAGAAATGGCTTTTAAGAGGATTTGAAGCATGGAGACGATTATCTCGGGATTGCAAGATAACCAAACAAAACTTTTAGTGGATTTTTACTTATTTTATTAAATATCATCTCCACCAAACAGGACAATCTTGCATCTTTCATAGTTTTTTAGAAAAATGTGATCATTTCATTTATGCGCGAAATGCCTTAGAAATGACTTTTAAGAGGATTTGAAGCATGGAGACGATTATCTCGGGATTGCAAGATAACCAAACGAAATTTTAGTGGATTTCTACTTATTTTATTAAATATCATCTCCACCAAACAGGACAAGCTTGCATCTGTTATAGTTTTGGAGAAAAATGTGATCATTTCATTTATGCGCGAAATGCCTTAGAAATGGCTTTTAAGAGGATTTGAAGCATGGAGACTATTATCTCGGGATTGCAAGATAACCAAACGATACTTTTAGTGGATTTCTACTTATTTTATTAAATATTATCTCCACCATACAGGACAAGCTTGCATCTGTTATATTTTTGGAGAAAAATGTGATCATTTCATTTATGCGCGAAATGCCTTAGAAATGGCTTTTAAGAGGATTCGAGGCATGGAGACGTTTCTCTCGGGATTCTAAGATAACCAAAAAAATTTTAGTGGATTTCTACTTATTTTATTAAATATCATCTCCACCAAACAGGACAAGCTTGCATCTGTTATAGTTTTGGAGAAAAATGTGATCATTTTATTTATGCGCGAAATGCCTTAGAAATGGCTTTTAAGAGGATTTGAAGCATGGAGACGATTATCTCGGGATTGCAAGATAACCAAACAAAACATTTAGTGGATTTCTACTTATTTTATTAAATATTATCTCCACCAAACAGGACAAGCTTGCATCTGTTATAGTTTTGGAGAAATATTTGATCATTTCATTTATGCGCGAAATGCCTTAGAAATGGCTTTTAAGAGGATTTAAAGCATGGAGACGATTATCTCGGGATTGCAAGATAACCAAACAAAACTTCTAGTGTATTTCTACTTATTTTATTAAATATCATATCCACCAAACAGGACAAGCTTGCATCTGTTATAGTTTTGGAGAAAAATGTGATCATTTCATTTATGCGCGAAATGCCTTAGAAATGGCTTTTAAGAGGATTCGAGGCATGGAGACGATTATCTCGGGATTCTAAGATAACCAAAAAAATTTTAGTGGATTTCTACTTATTTTATTAAATATCATCTCCACCAAACAGGACAAGCTTGCATCTGTTATAGTTTTGGAGAAAAATGTGATCATTTCATTTATGCGCGAAATGCCTTAGAAATGGCTTTTAAGAGGATTTGAAGCATGGAGACGATTATCTCGGGATTGCAAGATAACCAAACAAAACATTTAGTGGATTTCTACTTATTTTATTAAATATTATCTCCACCAAACAGGACAAGCTTGCATCTGTTATAGTTTTGGAGAAAAATTTGATCATTTCATTTATGCGCGAAATGCCTTAGAAATGGCTTTTAAGAGGATTTGAAGCATGGAGACGATTATCTCGGGATTGCAAGATAACCAAACAAAACTTTTAGTGGATTTTTACTTATTTTATTAAATATCATCTCCACCAAACAGGACAATCTTGCATCTTTCATAGTTTTTTAGAAAAATGTGATCATTTCATTTATGCGCGAAATGCCTTAGAAATGACTTTTAAGAGGATTTGAAGCATGGAGACGATTATCTCGGGATTGCAAGATAACCAAACGAAATTTTAGTGTATTTCTACTTATTTTATTAAATATCATCTCCACCAAACAGGACAAGCTTGCATCTGTTATAGTTTTGGAGAAAAATGTGATCATTTCATTTATGCGCGAAATGCCTTAGAAATGGCTTTTAAGAGGATTTGAAGCATGGAGACTATTATCTCGGGATTGCAAGATAACCAAACGATACTTTTAGTGGATTTCTACTTATTTTATTAAATATTATCTCCACCATACAGGACAAGCTTGCATCTGTTATATTTTTGGAGAAAAATGTGATCATTTCATTTATGCGCGAAATGCCTTAGAAATGGCTTTTAAGAGGATTCGAGGCATGGAGACGTTTCTCTCGGGATTCTAAGATAACCAAAAAAATTTTAGTGGATTTCTACTTATTTTATTAAATATCATCTCCACCAAACAGGACAAGCTTGCATCTGTTATAGTTTTGGAGAAAAATGTGATCATTTTATTTATGCGCGAAATGCCTTAGAAATGGCTTTTAAGAGGATTTGAAGCATGGAGACGATTATCTCGGGATTGCAAGATAACCAAACAAAACATTTAGTGGATTTCTACTTATTTTATTAAATATTATCTCCACCAAACAGGACAAGCTTGCATCTGTTATAGTTTTGGAGAAATATTTGATCATTTCATTTATGCGCGAAATGCCTTAGAAATGGCTTTTAAGAGGATTTAAAGCATGGAGACGATTATCTCGGGATTGCAAGATAACCAAAAAAAACTTCTAGTGTATTTCTACTTATTTTATTAAATATCATATCCACCAAACAGGACAAGCTTGCATCTGTTATAGTTTTGGAGAAAAATGTGATCATTTCATTTATGCGCGAAATGCCTTAGAAATGGCTTTTAAGAGGATTCGAGGCTTGGAGACGATTATCTCGGGATTCTAAGATAACCAAAAAAATTTTAGTGGATTTCTACTTATTTTATTAAATATCATCTCCACCAAACAGGACAAGCTTGCATCTGTTATAGTTTTGGAGAAAAATGTGATCATTTCATTTATGCGCGAAATGCCTTAGAAATGGCTTTTAAGAGGATTTGAAGCATGGAGACGATTATCTCGGGATTGCAAGATAACCAAACAAAACATTTAGTGGATTTCTACTTATTTTATTAAATATTATCTCCACCAAACAGGACAAGCTTGCATCTGTTATAGTTTTGGAGAAAAATTTGATCATTTCATTTATGCGCGAAATGCCTTAGAAATGGCTTTTAAGAGGATTTGAAGCATGGAGACGATTATCTCGGGATTGCAAGATAACCAAACAAAACATTTAGTGGATTTCTACTTATTTTATTAAATATTATCTCCACCAAACAGGACAAGCTTGCATCTGTTATAGTTTTGGAGAAAAATTTGATCATTTCATTTATGCGCGAAATGCCTTAGAAATGGCTTTTAAGAGGATTTAAAGCATGGAGACGATTTTCTCGGGATTGCAAGATAACCAAACAAAACTTTTAGTGTATTTCTACTTATTTTGTTAAATATCATATCCACCAAACAGGACAAGCTTGCATCTGTTATAGTTTTGGAGAAAAATGTGATCATTTCATTTATGCGCGAAATGCCTTAGAAATGGCTTTTAAGAGGATTTAAAGCATGGAGACGATTATCACGGGATTGCAAGATAACCAAACAAAACTTTTAGTGGATTTTTACTTATTTTATTAAATATCATTTCCACCAAACAGGACAAGCTTGCATCTGTTATAGTTTTGGAGAAAAATGTGATCATTTCATTTATGTGCGAAATGCCTTTGAAATGGCTTTTAAGAGGATTTGAAGCATGGAGACGATTATCTCGGGATTGCAAGATAACCAAACAAAACGTTTAGTGTATTTCTACTTATTTTATTAAATATCATATCCACCAAACAGGACAAGCTTGCATCTGTAATAGTTTTGGAGAGAAATGTGATCATTTCATTTATGCGCGAAATGCCTTAGAAATGGCTTTCAAGAGGATTTCAAGCATGGAGACGATTATCTCGGGATTTCAAGATAACCAAACGATACTTTTAGTGGATTTCTACTTGTTTTATTAAATAGCATCTCCACCAAACAGGACAAGCTTGCATCTGTTATAGTTTTGGAGAAAAATGTGATCATTTCATTTATGCGCGAAATGCCTTAGAAATGGCTTTTAAGAGGATTTGAGGCATGGAGACGATTATCTCGGGATTGCAAGATAACCAAACGAAATTTTAGTGGATTTCTACTTATTTTATTAAATATCATCTCCACCAAACAGGACAAGCTTGCATCTGTTATAGTTTTGGAGAAAAATTTGATCATTTCATTTATGTCGCGAAATGCCTTAGAAATGGCTTTTAAGAGGATTTAAAGCATGGAGACGATTATCTCGGGATTGCAAGATAACCAAACAAAACTTTAAGTGTATTTCTACTTATCTTATTAAATATTATATCCACCAAACAGGACAAGTTTGCATCTGTTATAGTTTTGGAGAAAAATGTGATCGTTTCAATTATGCGCGAAATGCCTTAGAAATGGCTTTTAAGAGGATTTGAAGCATGGAGACGATTATCTCGGGATTGCAAGATAACCAAACGATACTTTTAGTGGATTTCTACTTGTTTTATTAAATAGCATCTCCACCAAACAGGACAAGCTTGCATCTGTTATAGTTTTGGAGAAAAATGTGATCATTTCATTTATGCGCGAAATGCCTTAGAAATGGCTTTTAAGAGGATTTGAAGCATGGAGACGATTATCTCGGGATTGCAAGATAACCAAACAAAACATTTAGTGGATTTCTACTTATTTTATTAAATATTATCTCCACCAAACAGGACAAGCTTGTATCTGTTATAGTTTTGGAGAAAAATTTGATCATTTCATTTATGTCGCGAAATGCCTTAGAAATGGCTTTTAAGAGGATTTAAAGCATGGAGACGATTATCTCGGGATTGCAAGATAACCAAACAAAACTTTAAGTGTATTTCTACTTATTTTATTAAATATTATATCCACCAAACAGGACAAGTTTGCATCTGTTATAGTTTTGGAGAAAAATGTGATCGTTTCAATTATGCGCGAAATGCCTTAGAAATGGCTTTTAAGAGGATTTGAAGCATGGAGACGATTATCTCGGGATTGCAAGATAACCAAACGATACGTTTAGTGGATTTCTACTTATTTTATTAAATAATATCTCCACCAAACAGGACAAGCTTGCATCTGTTATAGTTTTGGAGAAAAATTTGATCATTTCATTTATGCGAGAAATGCCTTAGAAATGGCTTTTAAGAGGATTTGAAGCATGGAGACTATTATCTCGGGATTGCAAGATAACCAAACGATACTTTTAGTGGATTTCTACTTATTTTATTAAATATTATCTCCACCAAACAGGACAAGCTTGCATCTGTTATATTTTTGGAGAAAAATGTGATCATTTCATTTATGCGCGAAATGCCTTAGAAATGGTTTTTAAGAGGATTCGAGGCATGGAGACGATTATCTCGGGATTCTAAGATAACCAAAAAAATTTTAGTGGATTTCTACTTATTTTATTAAATATCATCTCCACCAAACAGGACAAGCTTGCATCTGTTATAGTTTTGGAGAAAAATTTGATCATTTCATTTATGCGCGAAATGCCTTAGAAATGGCTTTTAAGAGGATTTGAAGCATGGAGACGATTATCTCGGGATTGCAAGATAACCAAACAAAACATTTAGTGGATTTCTACTTATTTTATTAAATATTATCTCCACCAAACAGGACAAGCTTGCATCTGTTATAGTTTTGGAGAAAAATTTGATCATTTCATTTATGCGCGAAATGCATTAGAAATGGCTTTTAAGAGGCTTTAAAGCATGGAGACGATTATCTCGGGATTGCAAGATAACCAAACAAAACATTTAGTGGATTTCTACTTATTTTATTAAATATTATCTCCACCAAACAGGACAAGCTTGTATCTGTTATAGTTTTGGAGAAAAATTTGATCATTTCATTTATGTCGCGAAATGCCTTAGAAATGGCTTTTAAGAGGATTTAAAGCATGGAGACGATTATCTCGGGATTGCAAGATAACCAAACAAAACTTTAAGTGTATTTCTACTTATTTTATTAAATATTATATCCACCAAACAGGACAAGTTTGCATCTGTTATAGTTTTGGAGAAAAATGTGATCGTTTCAATTATGCGCGAAATGCCTTAGAAATGGCTTTTAAGAGGATTTGAAGCATGGAGACGATTATCTCGGGATTGCAAGATAACCAAACGATACGTTTAGTGGATTTCTACTTATTTTATTAAATAATATCTCCACCAAACAGGACAAGCTTGCATCTGTTATAGTTTTGGAGAAAAATTTGATCATTTCATTTATGCGAGAAATGCCTTAGAAATGGCTTTTAAGAGGATTTGAAGCATGGAGACTATTATCTCGGGATTGCAAGATAACCAAACGATACTTTTAGTGGATTTCTACTTATTTTATTAAATATTATCTCCACCAAACAGGACAAGCTTGCATCTGTTATATTTTTGGAGAAAAATGTGATCATTTCATTTATGCGCGAAATGCCTTAGAAATGGTTTTTAAGAGGATTCGAGGCATGGAGACGATTATCTCGGGATTCTAAGATAACCAAAAAAATTTTAGTGGATTTCTACTTATTTTATTAAATATCATCTCCACCAAACAGGACAAGCTTGCATCTGTTATAGTTTTGGAGAAAAATTTGATCATTTCATTTATGCGCGAAATGCCTTAGAAATGGCTTTTAAGAGGATTTGAAGCATGGAGACGATTATCTCGGGATTGCAAGATAACCAAACAAAACATTTAGTGGATTTCTACTTATTTTATTAAATATTATCTCCACCAAACAGGACAAGCTTGCATCTGTTATAGTTTTGGAGAAAAATTTGATCATTTCATTTATGCGCGAAATGCATTAGAAATGGCTTTTAAGAGGCTTTAAAGCATGGAGACGATTATCTCGGGATTGCAAGATAACCAAACAAAACTTTTAGTGTATTTCTACTTATTTTATTAAATATCATATCCACCAAACAGGACAAGCTTGCATCTGTTATAGTTTTGGAGAAAAATGTGATCATTTCATTTATGCGCGAAATGCCTTAGAAATGGCTTTTAAGAGGATTTGAAGCATGGAGACTATTATCTCGGGATTGCAAGATAACCAAACGATACTTTTAGTGGATTTCTACTTATTTTATTAAATATTATCTCCACCAAACAGGACAAGCTTGCATCTGTTATATTTTTGGAGAAAAATGTGATCATTTCATTTATGCGCGAAATGCCTTAGAAATGGCTTTTAAGAGGATTCGAGGCATGGAGACGATTATCTCGGGATTCTAAGATAATCAAAAAAATTTTAGTGGATTTCTACTTATTTTATTAAATATCATCTCCACCAAACAGGACAAGCTTGCATCTGTTATAGTTTTGGAGAAAAATGTGATCATTTCATTTATGCGCGAAATGCCTTAGAAATGGCTTTTAAGAGGATTTGAAGCATGGAGACGATTATCTCGGGATTGCAAGATAACCAAACAAAACATTTAGTGGATTTCTACTTATTTTATTAAATATTATCTCCACCAAACAGGACAAGCTTGCATCTGTTATAGTTTTGGAGAAAAATTTGATCATTTCATTTATGCGCGAAATGCATTAGAAATGGCTTTTAAGAGGCTTTAAAGCATGGAGACGATTATCTCGGGATTGCAAGATAACCAAACAAAACTTTTAGTGTATTTCTACTTATTTTATTAAATATCATATCCACCAAACAGGACAAGCTTGCATCTGTTATAGTTTTGGAGAAAAATGTGATCATTTCATTTATGCGCGAAATGCCTTAGAAATGGCTTTTAAGAGGATTTGAAGCATGGAGACTATTATCTCGGGATTGCAAGATAACCAAACGATACTTTTAGTGGATTTCTACTTATTTTATTAAATATTATCTCCACCAAACAGGACAAGCTTGCATCTGTTATATTTTTGGAGAAAAATGTGATCATTTCATTTATGCGCGAAATGCCTTAGAAATGGCTTTTAAGAGGATTCGAGGCATGGAGACGATTATCTCGGGATTCTAAGATAACCAAAAAAATTTTAGTGGATTTCTACTTATTTTATTAAATATCATCTCCACCAAACAGGACAAGCTTGCATCTGTTATAGTTTTGGAGAAAAATGTGATCATTTCATTTATGCGCGAAATGCCTTAGAAATGGCTTTTAAGAGGATTTGAAGCATGGAGACGATTATCTCGGGATTGCAAGATAACCAAACAAAACATTTAGTGGATTTCTACTTATTTTATTAAATATTATCTCCACCAAACAGGACAAGCTTGCATCTGTTATAGTTTTGGAGAAAAATGTGATCATTTCATTTATGCGCGAAATGCCTTAGAAATGGCTTTTAAGAGGATTTAAAGCATGGAGACGATTATCTCGGGATTGCAAGATAACCAAACAAAACTTTTAGTGTATTTCTACTTATTTTATTAAATATCATATCCACCAAACAGGACAAGCTTGCATCTGTTATAGTTTTGGAGAAAAATGTGATCATTTCATTTATGCGCGAAATGCCTTAGAAATGGCTTTTAAGAGGATTTGAAGCATGGAGACTATTATCTCGGGATTGCAAGATAACCAAACGATACTTTTAGTGGATTTCTACTTATTTTATTAAATATTATCTCCACCATACAGGACAAGCTTGCATCTGTTATATTTTTGGAGAAAAATGTGATCATTTCATTTATGCGCGAAATGCCTTAGAAATGGCTTTTAAGAGGATTCGAGGCATGGAGACGATTCTCTCGGGATTCTAAGATAACCAAAAAAATTTTAGTGGATTTCTACTTATTTTATTAAATATCATCTCCACCAAACAGGACAAGCTTGCATCTGTTATAGTTTTGGAGAAAAATGTGATCATTTTATTTATGCGCGAAATGCCTTAGAAATGGCTTTTAAGAGGATTTGAAGCATGGAGACGATTATCTCGGGATTGCAAGATAACCAAACAAAACATTTAGTGGATTTCTACTTATTTTATTAAATATTATCTCCACCAAACAGGACAAGCTTGCATCTGTTATAGTTTTGGAGAAATATTTGATCATTTCATTTATGCGCGAAATGCCTTAGAAATGGCTTTTAAGAGGATTTAAAGCATGGAGACGATTATCTCGGGATTGCAAGATAACCAAACTAAACTTTTAGTGTATTTCTACTTATTTTATTAAATATCATATCCACCAAACAGGACAAGCTTGCATCTGTTATAGTTTTGGAGAAAAATGTGATCATTTCATTTATGCGCGAAATGCCTTAGAAATGGCTTTTAAGAGGATTCGAGGCATGGAGACGATTATCTCGGGATTCTAAGATAACCAAAAAAATTTTAGTGGATTTCTACTTATTTTATTAAATATCATCTCCACCAAACAGGACAAGCTTGCATCTGTTATAGTTTTGGAGAAAAATGTGATCATTTCATTTATGCGCGAAATGCCTTAGAAATGGCTTTTAAGAGGATTTGAAGCATGGAGATGATTATCTCGGGATTGCAAGATAACCAAACAAAACATTTAGTGGATTTCTACTTATTTTATTAAATATTATCTCCACCAAACAGGACAAGCTTGCATCTGTTATAGTTTTGGAGAAAAATTTGATCATTTCATTTATGCGCGAAATGCCTTAGAAATGGCTTTTAAGAGGATTTGAAGCATGGAGACGATTATCTCGGGATTGCAAGATAACCAAACAAAACATTTAGTGGATTTCTACTTATTTTATTAAAAATTATCTCCACCAAACAGGACAAGCTTGCATCTGTTATAGTTTTGGAGAAAAATGTGATCATTTCATTTATGCGCGAAATGCCTTAGAAATGGCTTTTAAGAGGATTTGAGGCATGGAGACGATTATCTCGGGATTGCAAGATAACCAAACAAAATTTTAGTGGATTTCTACTTATTTTATTAAATATCATCTCCACCAAACAGGACAAGCTTGCATCTGTTATAGTTTTGGAGAAAATGTGATCATTTCATTTATGCGCGAAATGCCTTAGAAATGGCTTTTAAGAGGATTTGAAGCATGGAGACGATTATCTCGGGATTGCAAGATAACCAAACAAAACTTTTAGTGGATTTTTACTTATTTTATTAAATATCATCTCCACCAAACAGGACAATCTTGCATCTTTCATAGTTTTTTAGAAAAATGTGATCATTTCATTTATGCGCGAAATGCCTTAGAAATGACTTTTAAGAGGATTTGAAGCATGGAGACGATTATCTCGGGATTGCAAGATAACCAAACGAAATTTTAGTGGATTTCTACTTATTTTATTAAATATCATCTCCACCAAACAGGACAAGCTTGCATCTGTTATAGTTTTGGAGAAAAATGTGATCATTTCATTTATGCGCGAAATGCCTTAGAAATGGCTTTTAAGAGGATTTGAGGCATGGAGACGATTATCTCGGGATTGCAAGATAACCAAACAAAATTTTAGTGGATTTCTACTTATTTTATTAAATATCATCTCCACCAAACAGGACAAGCTTGCATCTGTTATAGTTTTGGAGAAAAATGTGATCATTTCATTTATGCGCGAAATGCCTTAGAAATGGCTTTTAAGAGGATTTGAAGCATGGAGACGATTATCTCGGGATTGCAAGATAACCAAACAAAACTTTTAGTGTATTTCTACTTATTTTATTAAATATCATATCCACCAAACAGGACAAGCTTGCATCTGTTATAGTTTTAGAGAAAAATGTGATCATTTCATTTATGCGCGAAATGCCTTGGAAATGGCTTTTAAGAGGATTTGAAGCATGGAGACGATTATCTCGGGATTGCAAGATAACCAAACGATACTTTTAGTGGATTTCTACTTATTTTATTAAATATCATCTCCACCAAACAGGACAAGCTTGCATCTGTTATAGTTTTGGAGAAAAATGTGATCATTTCATTTATGTGCGAAATGCCTTAGAATGGCTTTAAAGAAGATTTGAAGCATGGAGACGATTATCTCGGGATTGCAAGATAACCAAACAAAACTTTTAGTGTATTTCTACTTATTTTATTAAATATCATATCCACCAAACAGGACAAGCTTCCATCTGTTATAGTTTTGGAGAAAAATGTGATCATTTCATTTATGCGCGAAATGCCTTAGAAATGGCTAAGAGGATTTGAAGCATGGAGACGATTATCTTGGGATTGCAAGATAACCAAACGATACTTTTAGTGGATTTCTACTTATTTTATTAAATACTATCTCCACCAAACAGGACAAGCTTGCATCTGTTATAGTTTTGGGAAAAAAAATGTGATCATTTCATTTCTGCGCGAAATGCCTTAGAAATGGCTTTTAAGAGGATTTGAGGCATGGAGACGATTATCTCGGGATTGCAAGATAACCAAACAAAATTTTAGTTGATTTTTACTTATTTTATTAAATATCATCTCCACCAAACAGGACAAGCTTGCATCTGTTATAGTTTTGGAGAAAAATGTGATCATTTCATTTATGCGCGAAATGCCTTAGAAATGGCTTTTAAGAGGATTAGAGGCATGGAGACGATTATCTCGGAATTGCAAGATAACCAAACAAAATTTTAGTGGATTTCTACTTATTTTATTAAATATCATCTCCACCAAACAGGACAAGCTTGCATCTGTTATAGTTTTGGAGAAAATGTGATCATTTCATTTATGCGCGAAATGCCTTAGAAATGGCTTTTAAGAGGATTTGAAGCATGGATACGATTATCTCGGGATTGCAAGATAACCAAACAAAACTTTTAGTGTATTTCTACTTATTTTATTAAATATCATCTCCACCAAACAGGACAAGCTTGCATCTGTTATAGTTTTGGAGAAAAATGTGATCATTTCATTTATGCGCGAAATGCCTTAGAAATGGCTTTTAAGAGGATTTGAGGCATGGAGACGATTATCTCGGGATTGCAAGATAACCAAACAAAATTTTAGTGGATTTCTACTTATTTTATTAAATATCATCTCCACCAAACAGGACAAGCTTGCATCTGTTATAGTTTTGGAGAAAATGTGATCATTTCATTTATGCGCGAAATGCCTTAGAAATGGCTTTTAAGAGGATTTGAAGCATGGAGACGATTATCTCGGGATTGCAAGATAACCAAACAAAACTTTTAGTGGATTTTTACTTATTTTATTAAATATCATCTCCACCAAACAGGACAATCTTGCATCTTTCATAGTTTTTTAGAAAAATGTGATCATTTCATTTATGCGCGAAATGCCTTAGAAATGGATTTTAAGAGGATTTGAAGCATGGAGACGATTATCTCGGGATTGCAAGATAACCAAACGAAATTTTAGTGGATTTCTACTTATTTTATTAAATATCATCTCCACCAAACAGGACAAGCTTGCATCTGTTATAGTTTTGGAGAAAAATGTGATCATTTCATTTATGCGCGAAATGCCTTAGAAATGGCTTTTAAGAGGATTTGAGGCATGGAGACGATTATCTCGGGATTGCAAGATAACCAAACAAAATTTTAGTGGATTTCTACTTATTTTATTAAATATCATCTCCACCAAACAGGACAAGCTTGCATCTGTTATAGTTTTGGAGAAAAATGTGATCATTTCATTTATGCGCGAAATGCCTTAGAAATGGCTTTTAAGAGGATTTGAAGCATGGAGACGATTATCTCGGGATTGCAAGATAACCAAACAAAACTTTTAGTGTATTTCTACTTATTTTATTAAATATCATATCCACCAAACAGGACAAGCTTGCATCTGTTATAGTTTTAGAGAAAAATGTGATCATTTCATTTATGCGCGAAATGCCTTAGAAATGGCTTTTAAGAGGATTTGAGGCATGGAGACGATTATCTTGGGATTGCAAGATAACCAAACGATACTTTTAGTGGATTTCTACTTATTTTATTAAATACTATCTCCACCAAACAGGACAAGCTTGCATCTGTTATAGTTTTGGAAAAAAAAATGTGATCATTTCATTTCTGCGCGAAATGCCTTAGAAATGGCTTTTAAGAGGATTTGAGGCATGGAGACGATTATCTCGGGATTGCAAGATAACCAAACAAAATTTTAGTTGATTTTTACTTATTTTATTAAATATCATCTCCACCAAACAGGACAAGCTTGCATCTGTTATAGTTTTGGAGAAAAATGTGATCATTTCATTTATGCGCGAAATGCCTTAGAAATGGCTTTTAAGAGGATTTGAGGCATGGAGACGATTATCTCGGGATTGCAAGATAACCAAACAAAATTTTAGTGGATTTCTACTTATTTTATTAAATATCATCTCCACCAAACAGGACAAGCTTGCATCTGTTATAGTTTTGGAGAAAATGTGATCATTTCATTTATGCGCGAAATGCCTTAGAAATGGCTTTTAAGAGGATTTGAGGCATGGAGACGATTATCTCGGGATTGCAAGATAACCAAACAAAATTTTAGTGGATTTCTACTTATTTTATTAAATATCATCTCCACCAAACAGGACAAGCTTGCATCTGTTATAGTTTTGGAGAAAATGTGATCATTTCATTTATGCGCGAAATGCCTTAGAAATGGCTTTTAAGAGGATTTGAAGCATGGAGACGATTATCTCGGGATTGCAAGATAACCAAACAAAACTTTTAGTGGATTTTTACTTATTTTATTAAATATCATCTCCACCAAACAGGACAGTCTTGCATCTTTCATAGTTTTTTAGAAAAATGTGATCATTTCATTTATGCGCGAAATGCCTTAGAAATGGCTTTTAAGAGGATTTGAAGCATGGAGACAATTATCTCGGGATTGCAAGATAACCAAACGAAATTTTAGTGGATTTCTACTTATTTTATTAAATATCATCTCCACCAAACAGGACAAGCTTGCATCTGTTATAGTTTTGGAGAAAAATGTGATCATTTCATTTATGCGCGAAATGCCTTAGAAATGGCTTTTAAGAGGATTTGAGGCATGGAGACGATTATCTCGGGATTGCAAGATAACCAAACGAAATTTTAGTGGATTCCTACTTATTTTATTAAATATCATCACCAAACAGGACGTTTGTATCTGTTATAGTTTTGGAGAAAATGTGATCATTTCATTTATGCGCGAAATGCCTTAGAAATGGCTTTTAAGAGGATTTGAAGCATGGATACGATTATCTCGGGATTGCAAGATAACCAAACAAAACTTTTAGTGTATTTCTACTTATTTTATTAAATATCATCTCCACCAAACAGGACAAGCTTGCATCTGTTATAGTTTTGGAGAAAAATGTGATCATTTCATTTATGTGCGAAATGCCTTAGAATGGCTTTAAAGAAGATTTGAAGCATGGAGACGATTATCTCGGGATTGCAAGATAACCAAACAAAACTGTTAGTGTATTTCTACTTATTTTATTAAATATCATATCCACCAAACAGGACAAGCTTCCATCTGTTATAGTTTTGGAGAAAAATGTGATCATTTCATTTATGCGCGAAATGCCTTAGAAATGGCTAAGAGGATTTGAAGCATGGAGACGATTATCTTGGGATTGCAAGATAACCAAACGATACTTTTAGTGGATTTCTACTTATTTTATTAAATATTATCTCCACCAAACAGGACAAGCTTGCATCTGTTATATTTTTGGAGAAAAATGTGATCATTTCATTTATGCGCGAAATGCCTTAGAAATGGTTTTTAAGAGGATTCGAGGCATGGAGACGATTATCTCGGGATTCTAAGATAACCAAAAAAATTTTAGTGGATTTCTACTTATTTTATTAAATATCATCTCCACCAAACAGGACAAGCTTGCATCTGTTATAGTTTTGGAGAAAAATGTGATCATTTCATTTATGCGCGAAATGCCTTAGAAATGGCTTTTAAGAGGATTTGAAGCATGGAGACGATTATCTCGGGATTGCAAGATAACCAAACAAAACATTTAGTGGATTTCTACTTATTTTATTAAATATTATCTCCACCAAACAGGACAAGCTTGCATCTGTTATAGTTTTGGAGAAAAATTTGATCATTTCATTTATGCGCGAAATGCATTAGAAATGGCTTTTAAGAGGCTTTAAAGCATGGAGACGATTATCTCGGGATTGCAAGATAACCAAACAAAACTTTTAGTGTATTTCTACTTATTTTATTAAATATCATATCCACCAAACAGGACAAGCTTGCATCTGTTATAGTTTTGGAGAAAAATGTGATCATTTCATTTATGCGCGAAATGCCTTAGAAATGGCTTTTAAGAGGATTTGAAGCATGGAGACTATTATCTCGGGATTGCAAGATAACCAAACGATACTTTTAGTGGATTTCTACTTATTTTATTAAATATTATCTCCACCAAACAGGACAAGCTTGCATCTGTTATATTTTTGGAGAAAAATGTGATCATTTCATTTATGCGCGAAATGCCTTAGAAATGGCTTTTAAGAGGATTCGAGGCATGGAGACGATTATCTCGGGATTCTAAGGTAATCAAAAAAATTTTAGTGGATTTCTACTTATTTTATTAAATATCATCTCCACCAAACAGGACAAGCTTGCATCTGTTATAGTTTTGGAGAAAAATGTGATCATTTCATTTATGCGCGAAATGCCTTAGAAATGGCTTTTAAGAGGATTTGAAGCATGGAGACGATTATCTCGGGATTGCAAGATAACCAAACAAAACATTTAGTGGATTTCTACTTATTTTATTAAATATTATCTCCACCAAACAGGACAAGCTTGCATCTGTTATAGTTTTGGAGAAAAATTTGATCATTTCATTTATGTCGCGAAATGCCTTAGAAATGGCTTTTAAGAGGATTTAAAGCATGGAGACGATTATCTCGGGATTGCAATATAACCAAACAAAACTTTAAGTGTATTTCTACTTATTTTATTAAATATTATATCCACCAAACAGGACAAGTTTGCATCTGTTATAGTTTTGGAGAAAAATGTGATCGTTTCAATTATGCGCGAAATGCCTTAGAAATGGCTTTTAAGAGGATTTGAAGCATGGAGACGATTATCTCGGGATTGCAAGATAACCAAACGATACGTTTAGTGGATTTCTACTTATTTTATTAAATAATATCTCCACCAAACAGGACAAGCTTGCATCTGTTATAGTTTTGGAGAAAAATTTGATCATTTCATTTCTGCGAGAAATGCCTTAGAAATGGCTTTTAAGAGGATTTGAAGCATGGAGACGATTATCTCGGGATTGCAAGATAACCAAACGATACTTTTAGTGGATTTCTACTTATTTTATTAAATATTATCTCCACCAAACAGGACAAGCTTGCATCTGTTATATTTTTGGAGAAAAATGTGATCATTTCATTTATGCGCGAAATGCCTTAGAAATGGTTTTTAAGAGGATTCGAGGCATGGAGACGATTATCTCGGGATTCTAAGATAACCAAAAAAATTTTAGTGGATTTCTACTTATTTTATTAAATATCATCTCCACCAAACAGGACAAGCTTGCATCTGTTATAGTTTTGGAGAAAAATGTGATCATTTCATTTATGCGCGAAATGCCTTAGAAATGGCTTTTAAGAGGATTTGAAGCATGGAGACGATTATCTCGGGATTGCAAGATAACCAAACAAAACATTTAGTGGATTTCTACTTATTTTATTAAATATTATCTCCACCAAACAGGACAAGCTTGCATCTGTTATAGTTTTGGAGAAAAATTTGATCATTTCATTTATGCGCGAAATGCATTAGAAATGGCTTTTAAGAGGCTTTAAAGCATGGAGACGATTATCTCGGGATTGCAAGATAACCAAACAAAACTTTTAGTGTATTTCTACTTATTTTGTTAAATATCATATCCACCAAACAGGACAAGCTTGCATCTGTTATAGTTTTGGAGAAAAATGTGATCATTTCATTTATGCGCGAAATGCCTTAGAAATGGCTTTTAAGAGGATTTAAAGCATGGAGACGATTATCTCGGGATTGCAAGATAACCAAACAAAACTTTTAGTGGATTTTTACTTATTTTATTAAATATCATTTCCATCAAACAGGACAAGCTTGCATCTGTTATAGTTTTGGAGAAAAATGTGATCATTTCATTTATGTGCGAAATGCCTTTGAAATGGCTTTTAAGAGGATTTGAAGCATGGAGACGATTATCTCGGGATTGCAAGATAACCAAACAAAACTTTTAGTGTATTTCTACTTATTTTATTAAATATCATATCCACCAAACAGGACAAGCTTGCATCTGTAATAGTTTTGGAGAGAAATGTGATCATTTCATTTATGCGCGAAATGCCTTAGAAATGGCTTTTAAGAGGATTTCAAGCATGGAGACGATTATCTCGGGATTGCAAGATAACCAAACGATACTTTTAGTGGATTTCTACTTGTTTTATTAAATAGCATCTCCACCAAACAGGACAAGCTTGCATCTGTTATAGTTTTGGAGAAAAATGTGATCATTTCATTTATGCGCGAAATGCCTTAGAAATGGCTTTTAAGAGGATTTGAGGCATGGAGACGATTATCTCGGGATTGCAAGATAACCAAACGAAATTTTAGTGGATTTCTACTTATTTTATTAAATATCATCTCCACCAAACAGGACAAGCTTGCATCTGTTATAGTTTTGGAGAAAAATTTGATCATTTCATTTATGTCGCGAAATGCCTTAGAAATGTTTTTTAAGAGGATTTAAAGCATGGAGACGATTATCTCGGGATTGCAAGATAACCAAACAAAACTTTAAGTGTATTTCTACTTATTTTATTAAATATTATATCCACCAAACAGGACAAGTTTGCATCTGTTATAGTTTTGGAGAAAAATGTGATCGTTTCAATTATGCGCGAAATGCCTTAGAAATGGCTTTTAAGAGGATTTGAAGCATGGAGACGATTATCTCGGGATTGCAAGATAACCAAACGATACTTTTAGTGGATTTCTACTTGTTTTATTAAATAGCATCTCCACCAAACAGGACAAGCTTGCATCTGTTATAGTTTTGGAGAAAAATGTGATCATTTCATTTATGCGCGAAATGCCTTAGAAATGGCTTTTAAGAGGATTTGAAGCATGGAGACGATTATCTCGGGATTGCAAGATAACCAAACAAAACATTTAGTGGATTTCTACTTATTTTATTAAATATTATCTCCACCAAACAGGACAAGCTTGCATCTGTTATAGTTTTGGAGAAAAATTTGATCATTTCATTTATGTCGCGAAATGCCTTAGAAATGGCTTTTAAGAGGATTTAAAGCATGGAGACGATTATCTCGGGATTGCAATATAACCAAACAAAACTTTAAGTGTATTTCTACTTATTTTATTAAATATTATATCCACCAAACAGGACAAGTTTGCATCTGTTATAGTTTTGGAGAAAAATGTGATCGTTTCAATTATGCGCGAAATGCCTTAGAAATGGCTTTTAAGAGGATTTGAAGCATGGAGACGATTATCTCGGGATTGCAAGATAACCAAACAAAACTTTTAGTGGATTTCTACTTATTTTATTAAATATCATCTCCACCAAGCAGGACAAGCTTGCATCTGTTATAGTTTTGGAGAAAAATGTGATCATTTCATTTATGCGCGAAATGCCTTAGAAATGGCTTTTAAGAGGATTTGAAGCATGGAGACGATTATCTCGGGATTGCAAGATAACCAAACAAAACATTTAGTGGATTTCTACTTATTTTATTAAATATTATCTCCACCAAACAGGACAAGCTTGCATCTGTTATAGTTTTGGAGAAAAATTTGATCATTTCATTTATGCGCGAAATGCATTAGAAATGGCTTTTAAGAGGCTTTAAAGCATGGAGACGATTATCTCGGGATTGCAAGATAACCAAACAAAACTTTTAGTGTATTTCTACTTATTTTGTTAAATATCATATCCACCAAACAGGACAAGCTTGCATCTGTTATAGTTTTGGAGAAAAATGTGATCATTTCATTTATGCGCGAAATGCCTTAGAAATGGCTTTTAAGAGGATTTAAAGCATGGAGACGATTATCTCGGGATTGCAAGATAACCAAACAAAACTTTTAGTGGATTTTTACTTATTTTATTAAATATCATTTCCATCAAACAGGACAAGCTTGCATCTGTTATAGTTTTGGAGAAAAATGTGATCATTTCATTTATGTGCGAAATGCCTTTGAAATGGCTTTTAAGAGGATTTGAAGCATGGAGACGATTATCTCGGGATTGCAAGATAACCAAACAAAACTTTTAGTGTATTTCTACTTATTTTATTAAATATCATATCCACCAAACAGGACAAGCTTGCATCTGTAATAGTTTTGGAGAGAAATGTGATCATTTCATTTATGCGCGAAATGCCTTAGAAATGGCTTTTAAGAGGATTTCAAGCATGGAGACGATTATCTCGGGATTGCAAGATAACCAAACGATACTTTTAGTGGATTTCTACTTGTTTTATTAAATAGCATCTCCACCAAACAGGACAAGCTTGCATCTGTTATAGTTTTGGAGAAAAATGTGATCATTTCATTTATGCGCGAAATGCCTTAGAAATGGCTTTTAAGAGGATTTGAGGCATGGAGACGATTATCTCGGGATTGCAAGATAACCAAACGAAATTTTAGTGGATTTCTACTTATTTTATTAAATATCATCTCCACCAAACAGGACAAGCTTGCATCTGTTATAGTTTTGGAGAAAAATTTGATCATTTCATTTATGTCGCGAAATGCCTTAGAAATGTTTTTTAAGAGGATTTAAAGCATGGAGACGATTATCTCGGGATTGCAAGATAACCAAACAAAACTTTAAGTGTATTTCTACTTATTTTATTAAATATTATATCCACCAAACAGGACAAGTTTGCATCTGTTATAGTTTTGGAGAAAAATGTGATCGTTTCAATTATGCGCGAAATGCCTTAGAAATGGCTTTTAAGAGGATTTGAAGCATGGAGACGATTATCTCGGGATTGCAAGATAACCAAACGATACTTTTAGTGGATTTCTACTTGTTTTATTAAATAGCATCTCCACCAAACAGGACAAGCTTGCATCTGTTATAGTTTTGGAGAAAAATGTGATCATTTCATTTATGCGCGAAATGCCTTAGAAATGGCTTTTAAGAGGATTTGAAGCATGGAGACGATTATCTCGGGATTGCAAGATAACCAAACAAAACATTTAGTGGATTTCTACTTATTTTATTAAATATTATCTCCACCAAACAGGACAAGCTTGCATCTGTTATAGTTTTGGAGAAAAATTTGATCATTTCATTTATGTCGCGAAATGCCTTAGAAATGGCTTTTAAGAGGATTTAAAGCATGGAGACGATTATCTCGGGATTGCAATATAACCAAACAAAACTTTAAGTGTATTTCTACTTATTTTATTAAATATTATATCCACCAAACAGGACAAGTTTGCATCTGTTATAGTTTTGGAGAAAAATGTGATCGTTTCAATTATGCGCGAAATGCCTTAGAAATGGCTTTTAAGAGGATTTGAAGCATGGAGACGATTATCTCGGGATTGCAAGATAACCAAACGATACGTTTAGTGGATTTCTACTTATTTTATTAAATAATATCTCCACCAAACAGGACAAGCTTGCATCTGTTATAGTTTTGGAGAAAAATTTGATCATTTCATTTCTGCGAGAAATGCCTTAGAAATGGCTTTTAAGAGGATTTGAAGCATGGAGACGATTATCTCGGGATTGCAAGATAACCAAACGATACTTTTAGTGGATTTCTACTTATTTTATTAAATATTATCTCCACCAAACAGGACAAGCTTGCATCTGTTATATTTTTGGAGAAAAATGTGATCATTTCATTTATGCGCGAAATGCCTTAGAAATGGTTTTTAAGAGGATTCGAGGCATGGAGACGATTATCTCGGGATTCTAAGATAACCAAAAAAATTTTAGTGGATTTCTACTTATTTTATTAAATATCATCTCCACCAAACAGGACAAGCTTGCATCTGTTATAGTTTTGGAGAAAAATGTGATCATTTCATTTATGCGCGAAATGCCTTAGAAATGGCTTTTAAGAGGATTTGAAGCATGGAGACGATTATCTCGGGATTGCAAGATAACCAAACAAAACATTTAGTGGATTTCTACTTATTTTATTAAATATTATCTCCACCAAACAGGACAAGCTTGCATCTGTTATAGTTTTGGAGAAAAATTTGATCATTTCATTTATGCGCGAAATGCATTAGAAATGGCTTTTAAGAGGCTTTAAAGCATGGAGACGATTTTCTCGGGATTGCAAGATAACCAAACAAAACTTTTAGTGTATTTCTACTTATTTTGTTAAATATCATATCCACCAAACAGGACAAGCTTGCATCTGTTATAGTTTTGGAGAAAAATGTGATCATTTCATTTATGCGCGAAATGCCTTAGAAATGGCTTTTAAGAGGATTTAAAGCATGGAGACGATTATCTCGGGATTGCAAGATAACCAAACAAAACTTTTAGTGGATTTTTACTTATTTTATTAAATATCATTTCCATCAAACAGGACAAGCTTGCATCTGTTATAGTTTTGGAGAAAAATGTGATCATTTCATTTATGTGCGAAATGCCTTTGAAATGGCTCTTAAGAGGATTTGAAGCATGGAGACGATTATCTCGGGATTGCAAGATAACCAAACAAAACTTTTAGTGTATTTCTACTTATTTTATTAAATATCATATCCACCAAACAGGACAAGCTTGCATCTGTAATAGTTTTGGAGAGAAATGTGATCATTTCATTTATGCGCGAAATGCCTTAGAAATGGCTTTTAAGAGGATTTCAAGCATGGAGACGATTATCTCGGGATTGCAAGATAACCAAACGATACTTTTAGTGGATTTCTACTTGTTTTATTAAATAGCATCTCCACCAAACAGGACAAGCTTGCATCTGTTATAGTTTTGGAGAAAAATGTGATCATTTCATTTATGCGCGAAATGCCTTAGAAATGGCTTTTAAGAGGATTTGAGGCATGGAGACGATTATCTCGGGATTGCAAGATAACCAAACGAAATTTTAGTGGATTTCTACTTATTTTATTAAATATCATCTCCACCAAACAGGACAAGCTTGCATCTGTTATAGTTTTGGAGAAAAATTTGATCATTTCATTTATGTCGCGAAATGCCTTAGAAATGGCTTTTAAGAGGATTTAAAGCATGGAGACGATTATCTCGGGATTGCAAGATAACCAAACAAAACTTTAAGTGTATTTCTACTTATTTTATTAAATATTATATCCACCAAACAGGACAAGTTTGCATCTGTTATAGTTTTGGAGAAAAATGTGATCGTTTCAATTATGCGCGAAATGCCTTAGAAATGGCTTTTAAGAGGATTTCAAGCATGGAGACGATTATCTCGGGATTGTAAGATAACCAAACAATACTTTTAGTGGATTTCTACTTGTTTTATTAAATAGCATCTCCACCAAACAGGACAAGCTTGCATCTGTTATAGTTTTGGAGAAAAATGTGATCATTTCATTTATGCGCGAAATGCCTTAGAAATGGCTTTTAAGAGGATTTGAAGCATGGAGACGATTATCTCGGGATTGCAAGATAACCAAACAAAACATTTAGTGGATTTCTACTTATTTTATTAAATATTATCTCCACCAAACAGGACAAGCTTGCATCTGTTATAGTTTTGGAGAAAAATTTGATCATTTCATTTATGTCGCGAAATGCCTTAGAAATGGCTTTTAAGAGGATTTAAAGCATGGAGACGATTATCTCGGGATTGCAAGATAACTAAACAAAACTTTAAGTGTATTTCTACTTATTTTATTAAATATTATATCCACCAAACAGGACAAGTTTGCATCTGTTATAGTTTTGGAGAAAAATGTGATCGTTTCAATTATGCGCGAAATGCCTTAGAAATGGCTTTTAAGAGGATTTGAAGCATGGAGACGATTATCTCGGGATTGCAAGATAACCAAACGATACGTTTAGTGGATTTCTACTTATTTTATTAAATAATATCTCCACCAAACAGGACAAGCTTGCATCTGTTATAGTTTTGGAGAAAAATTTGATCATTTCATTTATGCGAGAAATGCCTTAGAAATGGCTTTTAAGAGGATTTGAAGCATGGAGACGATTATCTCGGGATTGCAAGATAACCAAACGATACTTTTAGTGGATTTCTACTTATTTTATTAAATATTATCTCCACCAAACAGGACAAGCTTGCATCTGTTATATTTTTGGAGAAAAATGTGATCATTTCATTTATGCGCGAAATGCCTTAGAAATGTTTTTTAAGAGGATTCGAGGCATGGAGACGATTATCTCGGGATTCTAAGATAACCAAAAAAATTTTAGTGGATTTCTACTTATTTTATTAAATATCATCTCCACCAAACAGGACAAGCTTGCATCTGTTATAGTTTTGGAGAAAAATGTGATCATTTCATTTATGCGCGAAATGCCTTAGAAATGGCTTTTAAGAGGATTTGAAGCATGGAGACGATTATCTCGGGATTGCAAGATAACCAAACAAAACATTTAGTGGATTTCTACTTATTTTATTAAATATTATCTCCACCAAACAGGACAAGCTTGCATCTGTTATAGTTTTGGAGAAAAATTTGATCATTTCATTTATGCGCGAAATGCATTAGAAATGGCTTTTAAGAGGCTTTAAAGCATGGAGACGATTATCTCGGGATTGCAAGATAACCAAACAAAACTTTTAGTGTATTTCTACTTATTTTATTAAATATCATATCCACCAAACAGGACAAGCTTGCATCTGTTATAGTTTTGGAGAAAAATGTGATCATTTCATTTATGCGCGAAATGCCTTAGAAATGGCTTTTAAGAGGATTTGAAGCATGGAGACTATTATCTCGGGATTGCAAGATAACCAAACGATACTTTTAGTGGATTTCTACTTATTTTATTAAATATTATCTCCACCAAACAGAACAAGCTTGCATCTGTTATATTTTTGGAGAAAAATGTGATCATTTCATTTATGCGCGAAATGCCTTAGAAATGGCTTTTAAGAGGATTCGAGGCATGGAGACGATTATCTCGGGATTCTAAGACAACCAAAAAAAATTTAGTGGATTTCTACTTATTTTATTAAATATCATCTCCACCAAACAGGACAAGCTTGCATCTGTTATAGTTTTGGAGAAAAATGTGATCATTTCATTTATGCGTGAAATGCCTTAGAAATGGCTTTTAAGAGGATTTGAAGCATGGAGACGATTATCTCGGGATTGCAAGATAACCAAACAAAACATTTAGTGGATTTCTACTTATTTTATTAAATATTATCTCCACCAAACAGGACAAGCTTGCATCTGTTATAGTTTTGGAGAAAAATTTGATCATTTCATTTATGCGCGAAATGCCTTAGAAATGGCTTTTAAGAGGATTTAAAGCATGGAGACGATTATCTCGGGATTGCAAGATAACCAAACAAAACTTTTAGTGTATTTCTACTTATTTTATTAAATATCATATCCACCAAACAGGACAAGCTTGCATCTGTTATAGTTTTGGAGAAAAATGTGATCATTTCATTTATGCGCGAAATGCCTTAGAAATGGCTTTTAAGAGGATTCGAGGCATGGAGACGATTATCTCGGGATTCTAAGATAACCAAAAAAATTTTAGTGGATTTCTACTTATTTTATTAAATATAATCTCCACCAAACAGGACAAGCTTGCATCTGTTATAGTTTTGGAGAAAAATGTGATCATTTCATTTATGCGCGAAATGCCTTAGAAATGGCTTTTAAGAGGATTTGAAGCATGGAGACGATTATCTCGGGATTGCAAGATAACCAAACAAAACATTTAGTGGATTTCTACTTATTTTATTAAATATCATCTCCACCAAACAGGACAAGCTTGCATCTGTTATAGTTTTGGAGAAAAATGTGATCATTTCATTTATGCGCGAAATGCCTTAGAAATGGCTTTTAAGAGGATTTGAGGCATGGAGACGATTATCTCGGGATTGCAAGATAACCAAACGAAATTTTAGTGGATTTCTACTTATTTTATTAAATATCATCTCCACCAAACAGGACAAGCTTGCATCTGTTATAGTTTTGGAGAAAAATGTGATCATTTCATTTATGCGCGAAATGCCTTAGAAATGGCTTTTAAGATGATTTGAAGCATGGAGACGATTATCGCGGGATTGCAAGATAACCAAACAAAACATTTAGTGGATTTCTACTTATTTTATTAAATATCATCTCCACCAAACAGGACAAGCTTGCATCTGTTATAGTTTTGGAGAAAAATGTGATCATTTCATTTATGCGCGAAATGCCTTAGAAATGGCTTTTAAGAGGATTTGAAGCATGGAGACGATTATCTCGGGATTGCAAGATAACCAAACAAAACATTTAGTGGATTTCTACTTATTTTATTAAATATTATCTCCACCAAACAGGACAAGCTTGCATCTGTTATAGTTTTGGAGAAAAATTTGATCATTTCATTTATGCGCGAAATGCCTTAGAAATGGCTTTTAAGAGGATTTGAAGCATGGAGACGATTATCTCGGGATTGCAAGATAACCAAACAAAACATTTAGTGGATTTCTACTTATTTTATTAAATATTATCTCCACCAAACAGGACAAGCTTGCATCTGTTATAGTTTTGGAGAAAAATTTGATCATTTCATTTATGCGCGAAATGCCTTAGAAATGGCTTTTAAGAGGATTTAAAGCATGGAGACGATTTTCTCGGGATTGCAAGATAACCAAATAAAACTTTTAGTGTATTTCTACTTATTTTGTTAAATATCATATCCACCAAACAGGACAAGCTTGCATCTGTTATAGTTTTGGAGAAAAATGTGATCATTTCATTTATGCGTGAAATGCCTTAGAAATGGCTTTTAAGAGGATTTAAAGCATGGAGACGATTATCTCGGGATTGCAAGATAACCAAACAAAACTTTTAGTGGATTTTTACTTATTTTATTAAATATCATTTCCACCAAACAGGACAAGCTTGCATCTGTTATAGTTTTGGAGAAAAATGTGATCATTTCATTTATGTGCGAAATGCCTTTGAAATGGCTTTTAAGAGGATTTGAAGCATGGAGACGATTATCTCGGGATTGCAAGATAACCAAACAAAACTTAGTGTATTTCTACTTATTTTATTAAATATCATATCCACCAAACAGGACAAGCTTGCATCTGCAATAGTTTTGGAGAGAAATGTGATCATTTCATTTATGCGCGAAATGCCTTAGAAATGGCTTTTAAGAGGATTTCAAGCATGGAGACGATTATCTCGGGATTGCAAGATAACCAAACAATACTTTTAGTGGATTTCTACTTGTTTTATTAAATATCATCTCCACCAAACAGGACAAGCTTGCATCTGTTATAGTTTTGGAGAAAAATGTGATCATTTCATTTATGCGCGAAATGCCTTAGAAATGGCTTTTAAGAGGATTTGAGGCATGGAGACGATTATCTCGGGATTGCAAGATAACCAAACGAAATTTTAGTGGATTTCTACTTATTTTATTAAATATCATCTCCACCAAACAGGACAAGCTTGCATCTGTTATAGTTTTGGAGAAAAATGTGATCATTTCATTTATGCGCGAAATGCCTTAGAAATGGCTTTTAAGAGGATTTGAAGCATGGAGACGATTATCGCGGGATTGCAAGATAACCAAACAAAACATTTAGTGGATTTCTACTTATTTTATTAAATATTATCTCCACCAAACAGGACAAGCTTGCATCTGTTATAGTTTTGGAGAAAAATTTGATCATTTCATTTATGTCGCGAAATGCCTTAGAAATGGCTTTTAAGAGGATTTAAAGCATGGAGACGATTATCTCGGGATTGCAAGATAACCAAACAAAACTTTAAGTGTATTTCTACTTATTTTATTAAATATATCCACCAAACAGGACAAGTTTGCATCTGTTATAGTTTTGGAGAAAAATGTGATCGTTTCAATTATGCGCGAAATGCCTTAGAAATGGCTTTTAAGAGGATTTGAGGCATGGAGACGATTATCTCGGGATTGCAAGTTAACCAAAAAAAGTTAGTGGATTTCTACTTAATTTATTAAATATCATCTCCACCAAACAGGACAAGCTTGCATCTGTTATAGTTTTGGAGAAAAATGTGATCATTTCATTTATGCGCGAAATGCTTTAGAAATGGCTTTTAAGAGGATTTGAAGCATGGAGACGATTATCTCGGGAATGCAAGATAACCAAACAAAACATTTAGTGGATTTCTACTTATTTTATTAAATATTATCTCCACCAAACAGGACAAGCTTGCATCTGTTATAGTTTTGGAGAAAAATGTGATCATTTCATTTATGCGCGAAATGCCTTAGAAATGGCTTTTAAGAGGATTTAAAGCATGGAGACGATTATCTCGGGATTGCAAGATAACCAAACAAAACTTTTAGTGGATTTTTACTTATTTTATTAAATATCATCTCCACCAAACAGGACAAGCTTGCATCTGTTATAGTTTTGGAGAAACATGTGATCATTTCATTTATGTGCGAAATGCCTTTGAAATGGCTTTTAAGAGGATTTGAAGCATGGAGACGATTATCTCGGGATTGCAAGATAACCAAACAAAACTTTTAGTGTATTTCTACTTATTTTATTAAATATCATATCCACCAAACAGGACAAGCTTGCATCTGTAAAAGTTTTGGAGAGAAATGTGATCATTTCATTTATGCGCGAAATGCCTTAGAAATGGCTTTTAAGAGGATTTCAAGCATGGAGACGATTATCTCGGGATTGCAAGATAACCAAACGATACTTTTAGTGGATTTCTACTTGTTTTATTAAATATCATCTCCACCAAACAGGACAAGCTTGCATCTGTTATAGTTTTGGAGAAAAATGTGATCATTTCATTTATGCGCGAAATGCCTTAGAAATGGCTTTTAAGAGGATTTGAGGCATGGAGACGATTATCTCGGGATTGCAAGATAACCAAACGAAATTTTAGTGGATTTCTACTTATTTAATTAAATATCATCTCCACCAAACAGGACAAGCTTGCATCTGTTATAGTTTTGGAGAAAAATGTGATCATTTCATTTATGCGCGAAATGCCTTAGAAATGGCTTTTAAGAGGATTTGAAGCATGGAGACGATTATCTCGGGATTGCAAGATAACCAAACAAAACATTTAGTGGATTTCTACTTATTTTATTAAATATTATCTCCAGCAAACAGGACAAGCTTGCATCTGTTATAGTTTTGGAGAAAAATTTGATCATTTCATTTATGCGCGAAATGCCTTAGAAATGGCTTTTAAGAGGATTTGAAGCATGGAGACTATTATCTCGGGATTGCAAGATAACCAAACGATACTTTTAGTGGATTTCTACTTATTTTATTAAATATCATATCCACCAAACAGGACAAGCTTGCATCTGTTATAGTTTTGGAGAAAAATGTGATCATTTCATTTATGCGCGAAATGCCTTAGAAATGGCTTTTCAGAGGATTTGAAACATGGAGACTATTATCTCGGGATTGCAAGATAACCAAACGATACTTTTAGTGGATTTCTACTTGTTTTATTAAATATAATCTCCATTAAACAGGACAAGCTTGCATCTGTTATAGTTTTGGAGAAAAATGTGATCATTTCATTTATGCGCGAAATGCCTTAGAAATGGCTTTTAAGAGGATTTGAAGCATGGAGACGATTATCTCGGGATTGCAAGATAACCAAACAAAACATTTAGTGGATTTCTACTTATTTTATTAAATATTATCTCCACCAAACAGGACAAGCTTGCATCTGTTATAGTTTTGGAGAAAAATTTGATCATTTCATTTATGCCCGAAATGCCTTAGAAATGGCTTTTAAGAGGATTTAAAGCATGGAGACGATTATCTCGGGATTGCAAGATAACCAAACGAAATTTTAGTGGATTTCTACTTATTTTATTAAATATCATCTCCACCAAACAGGACAAGCTTGCATCTGTTATAGTTTTGGAGAAAAATGTGATCATTTCATTTATGCGCGAAATGCCTTAGAAATGGCTTTTAAGAGGATTTGAAGCATGGAGACGATTATCGCGGGATTGCAAGATAACCAAACAAAACATTTAGTGGATTTCTACTTATTTTATTAAATATTATCTCCACCAAACAGGACAAGCTTGCATCTGTTATAGTTTTGGAGAAAAATTTGATCATTTCATTTATGTCGCGAAATGCCTTAGAAATGGCTTTTAAGAGGATTTAAAGCATGGAGACGATTATCTCGGGATTGCAAGATAACCAAACAAAACTTTAAGTGTATTTCTACTTATTTTATTAAATATATCCACCAAACAGGACAAGTTTGCATCTGTTATAGTTTTGGAGAAAAATGTGATCGTTTCAATTATGCGCGAAATGCCTTAGAAATGGCTTTTAAGAGGATTTGAAGCATGGAGACGATTATCTCGGGATTGCAAGATAACCAAACGATACGTTTAGTGGATTTCTACTTATTTTATTAAAAAATATCTCCACCAAACAGGACAAGCTTGCATCTGATATAGTTTTGGAGAAAAATTTGATCATTATATTTATGCGCGAAATGCCTTGGAAATGGCTTTTAAGAGGATTTGAGGCATGGAGACGATTATCTCGGGATTGCAAGTTAACCAAAAAAAGTTAGTGGATTTCTACTTAATTTATTAAATATCATCTCCACCAAACAGGACAAGCTTGCATCTGTTATAGTTTTGGAGAAAAATGTGATCATTTCATTTATGCGCGAAATGCTTTAGAAATGGCTTTTAAGAGGATTTGAAGCATGGAGACGATTATCTCGGGATTGCAAGATAACCAAACAAAACATTTAGTGGATTTCTACTTATTTTATTAAATATTATCTCCACCAAACAGGACAAGCTTGCATCTGTTATAGTTTTGGAGAAAAATTTGATCATTTCATTTATGCGCGAAATGCATTAGAAATGGCTTTTAAGAGGCTTTAAAGCATGGAGACGATTTTCTCGGGATTGCAAGATAACCAAACAAAACTTTTAGTGTATTTCTACTTATTTTGTTAAATATCATATCCACCAAACAGGACAAGCTTGCATCTGTTATAGTTTTGGAGAAAAATGTGATCATTTCATTTATGTGCGAAATGCCTTAGAAATGGCTTTTAAGAGGATTTAAAGCATGGAGACGATTATCTCGGGATTGCAAGATAACCAAACAAAACTTTTAGTGGATTTTTACTTATTTTATTAAATATCATTTCCATCAAACAGGACAAGCTTGCATCTGTTATAGTTTTGGAGAAAAATGTGATCATTTCATTTATGTGCGAAATGCCTTTGAAATGGCTTTTAAGAGGATTTGAAGCATGGAGACGATTATCTCGGGATTGCAAGATAACCAAACAAAACTTTTAGTGTATTTCTACTTATTTTATTAAATATCATATCCACCAAACAGGACAAGCTTGCATCTGTAATAGTTTTGGAGAGAAATGTGATCATTTCATTTATGCGCGAAATGCCTTAGAAATGGCTTTTAAGAGGATTTCAAGCATGGAGACGATTATCTCGGGATTGCAAGATAACCAAACGATACTTTTAGTGGATTTCTACTTGTTTTATTAAATAGCATCTCCACCAAACAGGACAAGCTTGCATCTGTTATAGTTTTGGAGAAAAATGTGATCATTTCATTTATGCGCGAAATGCCTTAGAAATGGCTTTTAAGAGGATTTGAGGCATGGAGACGATTATCTCGGGATTGCAAGATAACCAAACAAAACATTTAGTGGATTTCTACTTATTTTATTAAATATTATCTCCACCAAACAGGACAAGCTTGCATCTGTTATAGTTTTGGAGAAAAATTTGATCATTTCATTTATGTCGCGAAATGCCTTAGAAATGGCTTTTAAGAGGATTTAAAGCATGGAGACGATTATCTCGGGATTGCAAGATAACCAAACAAAACTTTTAGTGGATTTTTACTTATTTTATTAAATATCATCTCCACCAAACAGGACAAGCTTGCATCTGTTATAGTTTTGGAGAAACATGTGATCATTTCATTTATGTGCGAAATGCCTTTGAAATGGCTTTTAAGAGGATTTGAAGCATGGAGACGATTATCTCGGGATTGCAAGATAACCAAACAAAACTTTTAGTGGATTTCTACTTATTTTATTAAATATCATCTCCTCCAAAGAGGACAAGCTTGCATCTGTTATAGCTTTGGAGAAAAATGTGATCATTTCATTTATGCGCGAAATGCCTTAGAAATGGCTTTTCAGAGGATTTGAAACATGGAGACTATTATCTCGGGATTGCAAGATAACCAAACGATACTTTTAGTGGATTTCTACTTGTTTTATTAAATATAATCTCCATTAAACAGGACAAGCTTGCATCTGTTATAGTTTTGGAGAAAAATGTGATCATTTCATTTATGCGCGAAATGCCTTAGAAATGGCTTTTCAGAGGATTTGAAACATGGAGACTATTATCTCGGGATTGCAAGATAACCAAACGATACTTTTAGTGGATTTCTACTTGTTTTATTAAATATAATCTCCATTAAACAGGACAAGCTTGCATCTGTTATAGTTTTGGAGAAAAATGTGATCATTTCATTTATGCGCGAAATGCCTTAGAAATGGCTTTTAAGAGGATTTGAAGCATGGAGACGATTATCTCGGGATTGCAAGATAACCAAACAAAACATTTAGTGGATTTCTACTTATTTTATTAAATATTATCTCCACCAAACAGGACAAGCTTGCATCTGTTATAGTTTTGGAGAAAAATTTGATCATTTCATTTATGCGCGAAATGCCTTAGAAATGGCTTTTCAGAGGATTTGAAACATGGAGACTATTATCTCGGGATTGCAAGATAACCAAACGATACTTTTAGTGGATTTCTACTTGTTTTATTAAATATAATCTCCATTAAACAGGACAAGCTTGCATCTGTTATAGTTTTGGAGAAAAATGTGATCATTTCATTTATGCGCGAAATGCCTTAGAAATGGCTTTTCAGAGGATTTGAAGCATGGAGACGATTATCTCGGGATTGCAAGATAACCAAACAAAACTTTTAGTGGATTTCTACTTATTTTATTAAATATCTTTTCCACCAAACAGGACAAGCTTGCATCTGTTATCGTTTTGGAGAAAAATGTGATCATTTCATTTATGCGCGAAATGCCTTAGAAACAAAACTTTTAGTGGATTTCTACTTATTTTGTTAAATATCATCTCCACCAAAAAGGACGAGCTTTCATCTGTTATAGTTTTGGAGAAAAATGTGATCATTTCATTTATGCGCGAAATGTCTTAGAAATGGCTTTAAAGAGGATTTGAAGCATGGAGACGATTATCTCGGGATTGCAAGATAACCAAACAAAACTTTTAGTGGATTTCTACTTATTTTATTAAATATCATCTCCACCAAACAGGACAAGCTTGCATCTGTTATACTTTTGGAGAAAAATGTGATCATTTCATTTATGCGCGAAATGCCTTAGAAATGGCTTTTAAGAGGATTTGAAGCATGGAGACGATTATCTCGGGATTGCAAGATAACCAAACAAAACTTTTAGTGGATTTCTACTTATTTTATTAAATATCATCTCCACCAAACAGGACAAGCTTGCATCTGTTATAGTTTTGGAGAAAAATGTGATCATTTCATTTATGCGCTAAATGCCTTAGAAATTATTATTATTATTATTATTTATTATTATAGCGCCATTTATTCCATGGCGCTTTACAAGTGAAAGAGGGTATACGTACAACAATCATTAACAGTACAAGACAGACTGGTATAGGAGGAGAGAGGACCCTGCCCGCGAGAAATGGCTTTTAAGAGGATTTGAAGCATGGAGACGATTATCTCGGGATTGCAAGATAACCAAACAAAACTTTTAGTGGATTTCTACTTATTTTATTAAATATCTTTTCCACCAAACAGGACAAGCTTGCATCTGTTATCGTTTTGGAGAAAAATGTGATCATTTCATTTATGCGCGAAATGCCTTAGAAATGGCTTTTAAGAGGATTTGAAGCATGGAGACGATTATCTCGGGATTGCAAGATAACCAAACAAAACGTTTAGTGGATTTCTACTCATTTTTTTAAATATCATCTCCACCAAACAGGACAAGCTTGCATCTGTTATAGTTTAGAAGAAAAATGTGATCATTTCATTTATGCGCGAAATGCCTTAGAAATGGCATTTAAGAGGATTTGAAGCATGGAGACGATTATCTCGGGATTGCAAGATAACCAAACAAAACATTTAGTGGATTTCTACTTATTTTATTAAATATTATCTCCACCAAACAGGACAAGCTTGCATCTGTTATAGTTTTGGAGAAAAATTTGATCATTTCATTTATCCGCGAAATGCCTTAGAAATGGCTTTTAAGAGGATTTAAAGCATGGAGACGATTATCTCGGGATTGCAAGATAACCAAACAAAACTTTAAGTGTATTACTACTTATTTTATTAAATATTATATCCACCAAACAGGACAAGCTTGCATCTGTTATAGTTTTGGAGAAAAATGTGATCGTTTCAATTATGCGCAAAATGCCTTAGAAATGGCTTTTAAGAGGATTTGAAGCATGGAGACGATTATCTCGGGATTGCAAGATAACCAAACGATACTTTTAGTGGATTTCTACTTATTTTATTAAATAATATCTCCACCAAACAGGACAAGCTTGCATCTGTTATAGTTTTGGAGAAAAATGTGATCATTATATTTATGCGCGAAATGCCTTGGAAATGGCTTTTAAGAGGATTTGAGGCATGGAGACGATTATCTCGGGATTGTAAGATAACCAAAAAAATGTTAGTGGATTTCCACTTATTTTCTTAAATATCATCTCCACCAAACAGTACAAGCTTGCATCTGTTATAGTTTTGGAGAAAAATGTGATCATTTCATTTATGCGCGAAATGCCTTAGAAATGGCTTTTAAGAGGATTTGAAGCATGGAGACGATTATCTCGGGATTGCAAGATAACCAAACAAAACATTTAGTGGATTTCTACTTATTTTATTAAATATTATCTCCACCAAACAGGACAAGCTTGCATCTGTTATAGTTTTGGAGAAAAATTTGATCATTTCATTTATGCGCGAAATGCCTTAGAAATGGCTTCTAAGAGGATTTAAAGCATGAAGACGATTATCTCGGGATTGCAAGATAACCAAACAAAACTTTTAGTGGATTTTTACTTATTTTATTAAATATCATCTCCACCAAACAGGACAAGCTTGCATCTTTTATAGTTTTTTAGAAAAATGTGTTCATTTATGTGCGAAATGCCGTAGAAATGGCTTTTAAGAGGATTTGAAGCATGGAGACGATTATCTCGGGATTGCAAGATAACCAAACAAAACTTTTAGTGTATTTCTACGTATTTTATTAAATATCATATCCACCAAACAGGACAAGCTTGCATCTGTTATAGTTTTGGAGAAAAATGTGATCATTTCATTTATGTGCAAAATGCCTTAGAAATGGCTTTAAAGAGGATTGAAAGCATGTAGAGGATTATCTCGGGATTGCAAGATAACCAAACAAAACTTTTAGTGGATTTTTACTTATTATAATAAATATCATCTCCACCAAACAGGACAAGCTTGCATCTGTTATAGTTTTGGAGAAAAATGTGATCATTTCATTTATGCGCGAAATGCCTTAGAAATGGCTTTTAAGAGGATTTGAAGCATGGAGACGATTATCTCGGGATTGCAAGATAACCAAACAAAACATTTAGTGGATTTCTACTTATTTTATTAAATATTATCTCCACCAAACAGGACAAGCTTGCATCTGTTATAGTTTTGGAGAAAAATTTGATCATTTCATTTATCCGCGAAATGCCTTAGAAATGGCTTTTAAGAGGATTTAAAGCATGGAGACGATTATCTCGGGATTGCAAGATAACCAAACAAAACTTTAAGTGTATTACTACTTATTTTATTAAATATTATATCCACCAAACAGGACAAGCTTGCATCTGTTATAGTTTTGGAGAAAAATGTGATCGTTTCAATTATGCGCAAAATGCCTTAGAAATGGCTTTTAAGAGGATTTGAAGCATGGAGACGATTATCTCGGGATTGCAAGATAACCAAACGATACTTTTAGTGGATTTCTACTTATTTTATTAAATAATATCTCCACCAAACAGGACAAGCTTGCATCTGTTATAGTTTTGGAGAAAAATGTGATCATTATATTTATGCGCGAAATGCCTTGGAAATGGCTTTTAAGAGGATTTGAGGCATGGAGACGATTATCTCGGGATTGTAAGATAACCAAAAAAATGTTAGTGGATTTCCACTTATTTTCTTAAATATCATCTCCACCAAACAGTACAAGCTTGCATCTGTTATAGTTTTGGAGAAAAATGTGATCATTTCATTTATGCGCGAAATGCCTTAGAAATGGCTTTTAAGAGGATTTGAAGCATGGAGACGATTATCTCGGGATTGCAAGATAACCAAACAAAACATTTAGTGGATTTCTACTTATTTTATTAAATATTATCTCCACCAAACAGGACAAGCTTGCATCTGTTATAGTTTTGGAGAAAAATTTGATCATTTCATTTATGCGCGAAATGCCTTAGAAATGGCTTCTAAGAGGATTTAAAGCATGAAGACGATTATCTCGGGATTGCAAGATAACCAAACAAAACTTTTAGTGGATTTTTACTTATTTTATTAAATATCATCTCCACCAAACAGGACAAGCTTGCATCTTTTATAGTTTTTTAGAAAAATGTGTTCATTTATGTGCGAAATGCCGTAGAAATGGCTTTTAAGAGGATTTGAAGCATGGAGACGATTATCTCGGGATTGCAAGATAACCAAACAAAACTTTTAGTGTATTTCTACGTATTTTATTAAATATCATATCCACCAAACAGGACAAGCTTGCATCTGTTATAGTTTTGGAGAAAAATGTGATCATTTCATTTATGTGCAAAATGCCTTAGAAATGGCTTTAAAGAGGATTGAAAGCATGTAGAGGATTATCTCGGGATTGCAAGATAACCAAACAAAACTTTTAGTGGATTTTTACTTATTATAATAAATATCATCTCCACCAAACAGGACAAGCTTGCATCTGTTATAGTTTTGGAGAAAAATGTGATCATTTCATTTATGCGCGAAATGCCTTAGAAATGGCTTTTAAGAGGATTTGAAGCATGGAGACGATTATCTCGGGATTGCAAGATAACCAAACAAAACATTTAGTGGATTTCTACTTATTTTATTAAATATTATCTCCACCAAACAGGACAAGCTTGCATCTGTTATAGTTTTGGAGAAAAATTTGATCATTTCATTTATGTCGCGAAATGCCTTAGAAATGGCTTTTAAGAGGATTTAAAGCATGGAGACGATTATCTCGGGATTGCAAGATAACCAAACAAAACTTTTAGTGGATTTTTACTTATTTTATTAAATATCATCTCCACCAAACAGGACAAGCTTGCATCTGTTATAGTTTTGGAGAAACATGTGATCATTTCATTTATGTGCGAAATGCCTTTGAAATGGCTTTTAAGAGGATTTGAAGCATGGAGACGATTATCTCGGGATTGCAAGATAACCAAACAAAACTTTTAGTGGATTTCTACTTATTTTATTAAATATCATCTCCTCCAAAGAGGACAAGCTTGCATCTGTTATAGCTTTGGAGAAAAATGTGATCATTTCATTTATGCGCGAAATGCCTTAGAAATGGCTTTTCAGAGGATTTGAAACATGGAGACTATTATCTCGGGATTGCAAGATAACCAAACGATACTTTTAGTGGATTTCTACTTGTTTTATTAAATATAATCTCCATTAAACAGGACAAGCTTGCATCTGTTATAGTTTTGGAGAAAAATGTGATCATTTCATTTATGCGCGAAATGCCTTAGAAATGGCTTTTCAGAGGATTTGAAACATGGAGACTATTATCTCGGGATTGCAAGATAACCAAACGATACTTTTAGTGGATTTCTACTTGTTTTATTAAATATAATCTCCATTAAACAGGACAAGCTTGCATCTGTTATAGTTTTGGAGAAAAATGTGATCATTTCATTTATGCGCGAAATGCCTTAGAAATGGCTTTTAAGAGGATTTGAAGCATGGAGACGATTATCTCGGGATTGCAAGATAACCAAACAAAACATTTAGTGGATTTCTACTTATTTTATTAAATATTATCTCCACCAAACAGGACAAGCTTGCATCTGTTATAGTTTTGGAGAAAAATTTGATCATTTCATTTATGCCCGAAATGCCTTAGAAATGGCTTTTAAGAGGATTTAAAGCATGGAGACGATTATCTCGGGATTGCAAGATAACCAAACAAAACTTTTAGTGTATTTCTACTTATTTTGTTAAATATCATATCCACCAAACAGGACAAGCTTGCATCTGTTATAGTTTTGGAGAAAAATGTGATCATTTCATTTATGCGCGAAATGCCTTAGAAATGACTTTTAAGAGGATTTAAAGCATAGAGACGATTATCTCGAGATTGCAAGATAACCAAACAAAACTTTTAGTGGATTTTTACTTATTTTATTAAATATCATCTCCACCAAACAGGACAAGCTTGCATCTGTTATAGTTTTGGAGAAAAATGTGATCATTTCATTTATGTGCGAAATGCCTTAGAAATGGCTTTTAAGAGGATTTGAAGCATGGAGACGATTATCTCGGTATTGCAAGATAACCAAACAAAACTTTTAGTGTATTTCTACTTATTTTATTAAATATCATATCCACCAAACAGGACAAGCTTGCATCTGTAATAGTTTTGGAGAAAAATGTGATCATTTCATTTAAGCGCGAAATGCCTTAGAAATGGCTTTTAAGACGATTTCAAGCATGGAGACGATTATCTCGGGATTGCAAGATAACCAAACGAAATTTTAGTGGATTTCTACTTATTTTATTAAATATCATCTCCACCAAACAGGACAAGCTTGCATCTGTTATAGTTTTGGAGAAAAATGTGATCATTTCATTTATGCGCGAAATGCCTTAGAAACAAAACTTTTAGTGGATTTCTACTTATTTTGTTAAATATCATCTCCACCAAAAAGGACGAGCTTTCATCTGTTATAGTTTTGGAGAAAAATGTGATCATTTCATTTATGCGCGAAATGTCTTAGAAATGGCTTTAAAGAGGATTTGAAGCATGGAGACGATTATCTCGGGATTGCAAGATAACCAAACAAAACTTTTAGTGGATTTCTACTTATTTTATTAAATATCATCTCCACCAAACAGGACAAGCTTGCATCTGTTATACTTTTGGAGAAAAATGTGATCATTTCATTTATGCGCGAAATGCCTTAGAAATGGCTTTTAAGAGGATTTGAAGCATGGAGACGATTATCTCGGGATTGCAAGATAACCAAACAAAACTTTTAGTGGATTTCTACTTATTTTATTAAATATCATCTCCACCAAACAGGACAAGCTTGCATCTGTTATAGTTTTGGAGAAAAATGTGATCATTTCATTTATGCGCTAAATGCCTTAGAAATTATTATTATTATTATTATTATTTATTATTATAGCGCCATTTATTCCATGGCGCTTTACAAGTGAAAGAGGGTATACGTACAACAATCATTAACAGTACAAGACAGACTGGTATAGGAGGAGAGAGGACCCTGCCCGCGAGAAATGGCTTTTAAGAGGATTTGAAGCATGGAGACGAATATCTCGGGATTGCAAGATAACCAAACAAAACTTTTAGTGGATTTCTACTTATTTTATTAAATATCTTTTCCACCAAACAGGACAAGCTTGCATCTGTTATCGTTTTGGAGAAAAATGTGATCATTTCATTTATGCGCGAAATGCCTTAGAAATGGCTTTTAAGAGGATTTGAAGCATGGAGACGATTATCTCGGGATTGCAAGATAACCAAACAAAACGTTTAGTGGATTTCTACTCATTTTTTTAAATATCATCTCCACCAAACAGGACAAGCTTGCATCTGTTATAGTTTAGGAGAAAAATGTGATCATTTCATTTATGCGCGAAATGCCTTAGAAATGGCATTTAAGAGGATTTGAAGCATGGAGACGATTATCTCGGGATTGCAAGATAACCAAACAAAACATTTAGTGGATTTCTACTTATTTTATTAAATATTATCTCCACCAAACAGGACAAGCTTGCATCTGTTATAGTTTTGGAGAAAAATTTGATCATTTCATTTATCCGCGAAATGCCTTAGAAATGGCTTTTAAGAGGATTTAAAGCATGGAGACGATTATCTCGGGATTGCAAGATAACCAAACAAAACTTTAAGTGTATTACTACTTATTTTATTAAATATTATATCCACCAAACAAGACAAGCTTGCATCTGTTATAGTTTTGGAGAAAAATGTGATTGTTTCAATTATGCGCAAAATGCCTTAGAAATGGCTTTTAAGAGGATTTGAAGCATGGAGACGATTATCTCGGGATTGCAAGATAACCAAACGATACTTTTAGTGGATTTCTACTTATTTTATTAAATAATATCTCCACCAAACAGGACAAGCTTGCATCTGTTATAGTTTTGGAGAAAAATGTGATCATTATATTTATGCGCGAAATGCCTTGGAAATGGCTTTTAAGAGGATTTGAGGCATGGAGACGATTATCTCGGGATTGTAAGATAACCAAAAAAATGTTAGTGGATTTCTACTTATTTTCTTAAATATCATCTCCACCAAACAGTACAAGCTTGCATCTGTTATAGTTTTGGAGAAAAATGTGATCATTTCATTTATGCGCGAAATGCCTTAGAAATGGCTTTTAAGAGGATTTGAAGCATGGAGACGATTATCTCGGGATTGCAAGATAACCAAACAAAACATTTAGTGGATTTCTACTTATTTTATTAAATATTATCTCCACCAAACAGGACAAGCTTGCATCTGTTATAGTTTTGGAGAAAAATTTGATCATTTCATTTATGCGCGAAATGCCTTAGAAATGGCTTCTAAGAGGATTTAAAGCATCAAGACGATTATCTCGGGATTGCAAGATAACCAAACAAAACTTTTAGTGGATTTTTACTTATTTTATTAAATATCATCTCCACCAAACAGGACAAGCTTGCATCTTTTATAGTTTTTTAGAAAAATGTGTTCATTTATGTGCGAAATGCCGTAGAAATGGCTTTTAAGAGGATTTGAAGCATGGAGACGATTATCTCGGGATTGCAAGATAACCAAACAAAACTTTTAGTGTATTTCTACGTATTTTATTAAATATCATATCCACCAAACAGGACAAGCTTGCATCTGTTATAGTTTTGGAGAAAAATGTGATCATTTCATTTATGTGCAAAATGCCTTAGAAATGGCTTTAAAGAGGATTGAAAGCATGTAGAGGATTATCTCGGGATTGCAAGATAACCAAACAAAACTTTTAGTGGATTTTTACTTATTATAATAAATATCATCTCCACCAAACAGGACAAGCTTGCATCTGTTATAGTTTTGGAGAAAAATGTGATCATTTCATTTATGCGCGAAATGCCTTAGAAACAAAACTTTTAGTGGATTTCTACTTATTTTGTTAAATATCATCTCCACCAAAAAGGACGAGCTTTCATCTGTTATAGTTTTGGAGAAAAATGTGATCATTTCATTTATGCGCGAAATGTCTTAGAAATGGCTTTAAAGAGAATTTGAAGCATGAAGACGATTATCTCGGGATTGCAAGATAACCAAACAAAACTTTTAGTGTATTTCTACGTATTTTATTAAATATCATATCCACCAAACAGGACAAGCTTGCATCTGTTATAGTTTTGGAGAAAAATGTGATCATTTCATTTATGTGCAAAATGCCTTAGAAATGGCTTTTAAGAGGATTGAAAGCATGTAGACGATTATCTCGGGATTGCAAGATAACCAAACAAAACTTTTAGTGGATTTTTACTTATTATAATAAATATCATCTCCACCAAACAGGACAAGCTTGCATCTGTTATAGTTTTGAAGAAAAATGTGATCATTTCATTTATGCGCGAAATGCCTTAGAAACAAAACTTTTAGTGGATTTCTACTTATTTTGTTAAATATCATCTCCACCAAAAAGGACGAGCTTTCATCTGTTATAGTTTTGGAGAAAAATGTGATCATTTCATTTATGCGCGAAATGTCTTAGAAATGGCTTTAAAGAGGATTTGAAGCATGGAGACGATTATCTCGGGATTGCAAGATAACCAAACAAAACTTTTAGTGGATTTCTACTTATTTTATTAAATATCATCTCCACCAAACAGGACAAGCTTGCATCTGTTATAGTTTTGGAGAAAAATGTGATCATTTCATTTATGCGCGAAATGCCTTAGAAATGGCTTTTAAGAGGATTTGAAGCATGGAGACGATTATCTCGGGATTGCAAGATAACCAAACAAAACTTTAAGTGTATTACTACTTATTTTATTAAATATTATATCCACCAAACAGGACAAGCTTGCATCTGTTATAGTTTTGGAGAAAAATGTGATCGTTTCAATTATGCGCAAAATGCCTTAGAAATGGCTTTTAAGAGGATTTGAAGCATGGAGACGATTATCTCGGGATTGCAAGATAACCAAACGATACTTTTAGTGGATTTCTACTTATTTTATTAAATAATATCTCCACCAAACAGGACAAGCTTGCATCTGTTATAGTTTTGGAGAAAAATGTGATCATTATATTTATGCGCGAAATGCCTTGGAAATGGCTTTTAAGAGGATTTGAGGCATGGAGACGATTATCTCGGGATTGTAAGATAACCAAAAAAATGTTAGTGGATTTCTACTTATTTTCTTAAATATCATCTCCACCAAACAGTACAAGCTTGCATCTGTTATAGTTTTGGAGAAAAATGTGATCATTTCATTTATGCGCGAAATGCCTTAGAAATGGCTTTTAAGAGGATTTGAAGCATGGAGACGATTATCTCGGGATTGCAAGATAACCAAACAAAACATTTAGTGGATTTCTACTTATTTTATTAAATATTATCTCCACCAAACAGGACAAGCTTGCATCTGTTATAGTTTTGGAGAAAAATTTGATCATTTCATTTATGCGCGAAATGCCTTAGAAATGGCTTCTAAGAGGATTTAAAGCATGAAGACGATTATCTCGGGATTGCAAGATAACCAAACAAAACTTTTAGTGGATTTTTACTTATTTTATTAAATATCATCTCCACCAAACAGGACAAGCTTGCATCTTTTATAGTTTTTTAGAAAAATGTGTTCATTTATGTGCGAAATGCCGTAGAAATGGCTTTTAAGAGGATTTGAAGCATGGAGACGATTATCTCGGGATTGCAAGATAACCAAACAAAACTTTTAGTGTATTTCTACGTATTTTATTAAATATCATATCCACCAAACAGGACAAGCTTGCATCTGTTATAGTTTTGGAGAAAAATGTGATCATTTCATTTATGTGCAAAATGCCTTAGAAATGGCTTTAAAGAGGATTGAAAGCATGTAGAGGATTATCTCGGGATTGCAAGATAACCAAACAAAACTTTTAGTGGATTTTTACTTATTATAATAAATATCATCTCCACCAAACAGGACAAGCTTGCATCTGTTATAGTTTTGGAGAAAAATGTGATCATTTCATTTATGCGCGAAATGCCTTAGAAACAAAACTTTTAGTGGATTTCTACTTATTTTGTTAAATATCATCTCCACCAAAAAGGACGAGCTTTCATCTGTTATAGTTTTGGAGAAAAATGTGATCATTTCATTTATGCGCGAAATGTCTTAGAAATGGCTTTAAAGAGGATTTGAAGCATGGAGACGATTATCTCGGGATTGCAAGATAACCAAACAAAACTTTTAGTGGATTTCTACTTATTTTATTAAATATCATCTCCACCAAACAGGACAAGCTTGCATCTGTTATAGTTTTGGAGAAAAATGTGATCATTTCATTTATGCGCGAAATGCCTTAGAAATGGCTTTTAAGAGGATTTGAAGCATGGAGACGATTATCTCGGGATTGCAAGATAACCAAACAAAACTTTTAGTGGATTTCTACTTATTTTATTAAATATCATCTCCACCAAACAGGACAAGCTTGCATCTGTTATAGTTTTGGAGAAAAATGTGATCATTTCATTTATGCGCGAAATGCCTTAGAAATGGCTTTTAAGAGGATTTGAAGCATGGAGACGATTATCTCGGGATTGCAAGATAACCAAACAAAACTTTTAGTGGATTTCTACTTATTTTATTAAATATCTTTTCCACCAAACAGGACAAGCTTGCATCTGTTATCGTTTTGGAGAAAAATGTGATCATTTCATTTATGCGCGAAATGCCTTAGAAATGGCTTTTAAGAGGATTTGAAGCATGGAGACGATTATCTCGGGATTGCAAGATAACCAAACAAAACTTTTAGTGGATTTCTACCTATTTTATTAAATATCATCTCCACCAAACAGGACAAGCTTGCATCTTTTATAGTTTTGGAGAAAAATGTGATCATTTCATTTATGCGCGAAATGCCTTAGAATCGGCTTTTAAGAGGATTTGAAGCATGGAGACGATTATCTCGGGATTGCAAGATAACCAAACAAAACGTTTAGTGGATTTCTACTCATTTTTTTAAATATCATCTCCACCAAAAAGGACAAGCTTGCATCTGTTATAGTTTAGGAGAAAAATGTGATCATTTCATTTATGCGCGAAATGCCTTAGAAATGGCTTTTAAGAAGATTTGAAGCATGGAGACGATTATCTCGGGATTGCAAGATAACCAAACAAAACTTTTAGTGGATTTCTACTTATTTTATTAAATATCATCTCCACCAAACAGGACAAGCTTGCATCTGTTATCGTTTTGGAGAAAAATGTGATCATTTCATTTATGCGCGAAATGCCTTAGAAATGGCTTTTAAGAGGATTTGAAGCATGGAGACGATTATCTCGGGATTGCAAGATAACCAAACAAAACTTTTAGTGGATTTCTACTTGATTTATTAAATATTATCTCCACCAAACAGGACAAGCTTGCATCTCTTATAGTTTTGGAGAAAAATGTGATCATTTCATTTATGCGCGAAATGCCTTAGAAATGGCTTTTAAGAGGATTTAAAGCATGGAGACGATTTTCTCGGGATTGCAAGATAACCAAACAAAACTTTTAGTGGATTTCTACTTATTTTATTAAATATCATCTCCTCCAAAGAGGACAAGCTTGCATCTGTTATAGCTTTGAAGAAAAATGTGATCATTTCATTTATGCGCGAAATGCCGTAGAAATGGCTTTTAAGAGAATTTGAAGCATGGAGACGATTATCTCGGAATTGCAAGATAACCAAACAAAACTTTTAGTGGATTTCTACTTATTTTATTAAATATCATCTTCACCAAACAGGACAAGCTTGCATCTTTTATAGTTTTGGAGAAAAATGTGATCATTTCATTTATGCGCGAAATGCCTTAGAAATGGCTTTTAAGAGGATTTGAAGCATGGATACGATTATCGCGGGATTGCAAGATAACCAAACAAAACTTTTAGTGGATTTCTACTTATTTTATTAAATATCATCTCCACCAAGCAGGACAAGCTTGCATCTGTTATAGTTTTGGAGAAACATGTGATCATTTCATTTATGCGCGAAATGCCTTAGAAATGGCTTTTAAGAGGATTTAAAGCATGGAGACGATTTTCTCGGGATTGCAAGATAACCAAACAAAACTTTTAGTGGATTTCTACTTATTTTATTAAATATCATCTCCTCCAAAGAGGACAAGCTTGCATCTGTTATAGCTTTGGAGAAAAATGTGATCATTTCATTTATGCGCGAAATGCCGTAGAAATAGCTTTTAAGAGAATTTGAAGCATGGAGACGATTATCTCGGAATTGCAAGATAACCAAACAAAACTTTTAGTGGATTTCTACTTATTTTATTAAATATCATCTTCACCAAACAGGACAAGCTTGCATCTTTTATAGTTTTGGAGAAAAATGTGATCATTTCATTTATGCGCGAAATGCCTTAGAAATGGCTTTTAAGAGGATTTGAAGCATGGATACGATTATCTCGGGATTGCAAGATAACCAAACAAAACTTTTAGTGGATTTCTACTTATTTTATTAAATATCATCTCCACCAAGCAGGACAAGCTTGCATCTGTTATAGTTTTGGAGAAACATGTGATCATTTCATTTATGCGCGAAATGCCTTAGAAATGGCTTTTAAGAGGATTTAAAGCATGGAGACGATTTTCTCGGGATTGCAAGATAACCAAACAAAACTTTTAGTGGATTTCTACTTATTTTATTAAATATCATCTCCTCCAAAGAGGACAAGCTTGCATCTGTTATAGCTTTGGAGAAAAATGTGATCATTTCATTTATGCGCGAAATGCCGTAGAAATGGCTTTTAAGAGAATTTGAAGCATGGAGACGATTATCTCGGAATTGCAAGATAACCAAACAAAACGTTTAGTGGATTTCTACTTATTTTATTAAATATCATCTTCACCAAACAGGACAAGCTTGCATCTTTTATAGTTTTGGAGAAAAATGTGATCATTTCATTTATGCGCGAAATGCCTTAGAAATGGCTTTTAAGAGGATTTGAAGCATGGAGACGATTATCTCGGGATTGCAAGATAACCAAACAAAACTTTTAGTGGATTTCTACTTATTTTATTAAATATCATCTCCACCAAACAGGACAAGCTTGCATCTGTTATAGTTTTGGAGAAACATGTGATCATTTCATTTATGCGCGAAATGCCTTAGAAATGGCTTTTAAGAGGATTTGATTTGAAGCATGGAGACAATTATCTCGGGATTGCAAGATAACCAAACAAAACTTTTAGTGGATTTCTACTTGATTTATTAAATATTATCTCCACCAAACAGGACAAGCTTGCATCTCTTATAGTTTTGGAGAAAAATGTGATCATTTCATTTATGCGCGAAATGCCTTAGAAATGGCTTTTAAGAGGATTTAAAGCATGGAGACGATTTTCTCGGGATTGCAAGATAACCAAACAAAACTTTTAGTGGATTTCTACTTATTTTATTAAATATCATCTCCTCCAAAGAGGACAAGCTTGCATCTGTTATAGCTTTGAAGAAAAATGTGATCATTTCATTTATGCGCGAAATGCCGTAGAAATGGCTTTTAAGAGAATTTGAAGCATGGAGACGATTATCTCGGAATTGCAAGATAACCAAACAAAACTTTTAGTGGATTTCTACTTATTTTATTAAATATCATCTTCACCAAACAGGACAAGCTTGCATCTTTTATAGTTTTGGAGAAAAATGTGATCATTTCATTTATGCGCGAAATGCCTTAGAAATGGCTTTTAAGAGGATTTGAAGCATGGATACGATTATCGCGGGATTGCAAGATAACCAAACAAAACTTTTAGTGGATTTCTACTTATTTTATTAAATATCATCTCCACCAAGCAGGACAAGCTTGCATCTGTTATAGTTTTGGAGAAACATGTGATCATTTCATTTATGCGCGAAATGCCTTAGAAATGGCTTTTAAGAGGATTTAAAGCATGGAGACGATTTTCTCGGGATTGCAAGATAACCAAACAAAACTTTTAGTGGATTTCTACTTATTTTATTAAATATCATCTCCTCCAAAGAGGACAAGCTTGCATCTGTTATAGCTTTGGAGAAAAATGTGATCATTTCATTTATGCGCGAAATGCCGTAGAAATGGCTTTTAAGAGAATTTGAAGCATGGAGACGATTATCTCGGAATTGCAAGATAACCAAACAAAACTTTTAGTGGATTTCTACTTATTTTATTAAATATCATCTTCACCAAACAGGACAAGCTTGCATCTTTTATAGTTTTGGAGAAAAATGTGATCATTTCATTTATGCGCGAAATGCCTTAGAAATGGCTTTTAAGAGGATTTGAAGCATGGATACGATTATCTCGGGATTGCAAGATAACCAAACAAAACTTTTAGTGGATTTCTACTTATTTTATTAAATATCATCTCCACCAAGCAGGACAAGCTTGCATCTGTTATAGTTTTGGAGAAACATGTGATCATTTCATTTATGCGCGAAATGCCTTAGAAATGGCTTTTAAGAGGATTTAAAGCATGGAGACGATTTTCTCGGGATTGCAAGATAACCAAACAAAACTTTTAGTGGATTTCTACTTATTTTATTAAATATCATCTCCTCCAAAGAGGACAAGCTTGCATCTGTTATAGCTTTGGAGAAAAATGTGATCATTTCATTTATGCGCGAAATGCCGTAGAAATGGCTTTTAAGAGAATTTGAAGCATGGAGACGATTATCTCGGAATTGCAAGATAACCAAACAAAACGTTTAGTGGATTTCTACTTATTTTATTAAATATCATCTTCACCAAACAGGACAAGCTTGCATCTTTTATAGTTTTGGAGAAAAATGTGATCATTTCATTTATGCGCGAAATGCCTTAGAAATGGCTTTTAAGAGGATTTGAAGCATGGAGACGATTATCTCGGGATTGCAAGATAACCAAACAAAACTTTTAGTGGATTTCTACTTATTTTATTAAATATCATCTCCACCAAACAGGACAAGCTTGCATCTGTTATAGTTTTGGAGAAACATGTGATCATTTCATTTATGCGCGAAATGCCTTAGAAATGGCTTTTAAGAGGATTTGATTTGAAGCATGGAGACAATTATCTCGGGATTGCAAGATAACCAAACAAAACTTTTAGTGGATTTCTACTTGATTTATTAAATATTATCCCCACCAAACAGGACAAGCTTGCATCTGTTATAGTTTTGGAGAAAAATGTGATCTTTTCATTTATGCGTGAAATGCCTTAGAAATGTCTTTTAAAAGGATTTGAAGCAAGAGACGATTATCTCGGGATTGCAAGATAACCAAACAAAACTTTTAGTGGATTTCTACTTATTTTATTAAATATCATCTCCACCAAACAGGACAAGCTTGCATCTGTTATAGTTTTGAAGAAAAATGTGATCATTTAATTTATGCGCGAAATGCCTTAGAAATGGCTTTTAGGAGGATTTGAAGCATGGAGACGATTATCTCGGGATTGCAAGATAACCAAACAAAACGTTTAGTGGATTTCTACTTATTTTATTAAATATCATCTCCACCAAACAGGACAAGCTTGCATCTGTTATAGTTTTGGAGAAAAATGTGATCATTTCATTTATGCGCGAAATGCCTTAGAAACAAAACTTTTAGTGGATTTCTACTTATTTTGTTAAATATCATCTCCACCAAAAAGGACAAGCTTTCATCTGTTATAGTTTTGTTGAAAAATGTGATCATTTCATTTATGCGCGAAATGTCTTAGAAATGGCTTTAAAGAGGATTTGAAGCTCGGAGACGATTATCTCGGAATTGCAAGATAACCAAACAAAACTTTTAGTGGATTTCTACTTATTTTATTAAATATCATCTCCACCAAAGAGGACAAGCTTGCATCTGTTATAGTTTTGGAGAAAAATGTGATCATTTCATTTATGCGCGAAATGCCTTAGAAACGGCTTTTAAGAGGATTTGAAGCATGGAGACGATTATCTCGGGATTGCAAGATAACCAAACAAAACTTTTAGTGGATTTCTACTTAATTTATTAAATATTATCTCAACCAAACAGGACAAGCTTGCATCTGTTATAGTTTTGGAGAAAAATGTGATCATTTCATTTATGCGCGAAATGCCTTAGAAATGGCTTTTAAGAGGATTTAAAGCATGTAGACGATTATCTCGGAATTGCAAGATAACCAAACAAAACTTTTAGAGGATTTCTCCTTATTTTATTAAATATCATCTCCACCAAACAGGACAAGCTTGCATCTGTTATAGTTTTGAAGAAAAATGTGATCATTTCATTTATGCGCGAAATGCCTTAGAAATGGCTTTTAAGAGGATTTGAAGCATGGAGACGATTATCTCGGGATTGCAAGATAACCAAACAAAACGTTTAGTGGATTTCTACTTATTTTATTAAATATCATCTCCACCAAACAGGACAAGCTTGCATCTGTTATAGTTTTGGAGAAAAATGTGATCATTTCATTTATGCGCGAAATGCCTTAGAAACGGCTTTTAAGAGGATTTGAAGCATGGAGACGATTATCTCGGGATTGCAAGATAACCAAACAAAACTTTTAGTGGATTTCTACTTAATTTATTAAATATTATCTCAACCAAACAGGACAAGCTTGCATCTGTTATAGTTTTGGAGAAAAATGTGATCATTTCATTTATGCGCGAAATGCCTTAGAAATGGCTTTTAAGAGGATTTAAAGCATGGAGACGATTTTTTCGGGATTGCAAGATAACCAAACAAAACTTTTAGTGGATTTCTACTTATTTTATTAAATATCATCTCCACCAAAGAGGACAAGCTTGCATCTGTTATAGCTTTGGAGAAAAATGTGATAATTTCATTTATGCGCGAAATGCCTTAGAAATGGCTTTTAAGAGGATTTGAAACATGTAGACGATTATCTCGGAATTGCAAGATAACCAAACAAAACTTTTAGAGGATTTCTCCTTATTTTATTAAATATCATCTCCACCAAACAGGACAAGCTTGCATCTGTTATAGTTTTGAAGAAAAATGTGATCATTTCATTTATGCGCGAAATGCCTTAGAAATGGCTTTTAAGAGGATTTAAAGCATGGAGACGATTTTCTCAAGATTGCAAGATAACCAAACAAAACTATTAGTGGATTCCTACTTATTTTATTAAATATCATCTCCACCAAACAAGACAAGCTTGCATCTGTTATAGTTTTGGAGAAAAATGTGATCTTTTCATTTATGCGTGAAATGCCTTAGAAATGTCTTTTAAAAGGATTTGAAGCAAGAGACGATTATCTCGGGATTGCAAGATAACCAAACAAAACTTTTAGTGGATTTCTACTTATTTTATTAAATATCATCTCCACCAAACAGGACAAGCTTGCATCTGTTATAGTTTTGAAGAAAAATGTGATCATTTAATTTATGCGCGAAATGCCTTAGAAATGGCTTTTAAGAGGATTTGAAGCATGGAGACGATTATCTCGGGATTGCAAGATAACCAAACAAAACGTTTAGTGGATTTCTACTTATTTTATTAAATATCATCTCCACCAAAGAGGACAAGCTTGCATCTGTTATAGCTTTGGAGAAAAATGTGATCATTTCATTTATGCGCGAAATGCCTTAGAAATGGCTTTTAAGAGGATTTGAAGCATGGAGACGATTATCTCGGGATTGCAAGATAGCCAAACAAAGCTTTTAGTGGATTTCTACTTATTTTATTAAATATCATCTCCACCAAACAGGACAAGCTTGCATCTGTTATAGTTTTGGAGAAAAATGTGATCATTTCATTTATGCGCGAAATGCCGTAGAAATGGCTTTTAAGAGGATTTGAAACATGTAGACGATTATCTCGGAATTGCAAGATAACCAAACAAAACTTTTAGAGGATTTCTCCTTATTTTATTAAATATCATCTCCACCAAACAGGACAAGCTTGCATCTGTTATAGTTTTGAAGAAAAATGTGATCATTTCATTTATGCGCGAAATGCCTTAGAAATGGCTTTTAAGAGGATTTAAAGCATGGAGACGATTTTCTCAAGATTGCAAGATAACCAAACAAAACTATTAGTGGATTCCTACTTATTTTATTAAATATCATCTCCACCAAACAAGACAAGCTTGCATCTGTTATAGTTTTGGAGAAAAATGTGATCTTTTCATTTATGCGTGAAATGCCTTAGAAATGTCTTTTAAAAGGATTTGAAGCAAGAGACGATTATCTCGGGATTGCAAGATAACCAAACAAAACTTTTAGTGGATTTCTACTTATTTTATTAAATATCATCTCCACCAAACAGGACAAGCTTGCATCTGTTATAGTTTTGAAGAAAAATGTGATCATTTAATTTATGCGCGAAATGCCTTAGAAATGGCTTTTAAGAGGATTTGAAGCATGGAGACGATTATCTCGGGATTGCAAGATAACCAAACAAAACGTTTAGTGGATTTCTACTTATTTTATTAAATATCATCTCCACCAAACAGGACAAGCTTGCATCTGTTATAGTTTTGGAGAAAAATGTGATCATTTCATTTATGCGCGAAATGCCTTAGAAACGGCTTTTAAGAGGATTTGAAGCATGGAGACGATTATCTCGGGATTGCAAGATAACCAAACAAAACTTTTAGTGGATTTTTACTTATTTTATTAAATATCATCTCCACCAAACAGGACAAGCTTGCATCTTTTATAGTTTTTTAGAAAAATGTGTTCATTTATGTGCGAAATGCCGTAGAAATGGCTTTTAAGAGGATTTGAAGCATGGAGACGATTATCTCGGGATTGCAAGATAACCAAACAAAACTTTTAGTGTATTTCTACGTATTTTATTAAATATCATATCCACCAAACAGGACAAGCTTGCATCTGTTATAGTTTTGGAGAAAAATGTGATCATTTCATTTATGTGCAAAATGCCTTAGAAATGGCTTTAAAGAGGATTGAAAGCATGTAGAGGATTATCTCGGGATTGCAAGATAACCAAACAAAACTTTTAGTGGATTTTTACTTATTATAATAAATATCATCTCCACCAAACAGGACAAGCTTGCATCTGTTATAGTTTTGGAGAAAAATGTGATCATTTCATTTATGCGCGAAATGCCTTAGAAACAAAACTTTTAGTGGATTTCTACTTATTTTGTTAAATATCATCTCCACCAAAAAGGACGAGCTTTCATCTGTTATAGTTTTGGAGAAAAATGTGATCATTTCATTTATGCGCGAAATGTCTTAGATATGGCTTTAAAGAGAATTTGAAGCATGGAGACGATTATCTCGGGATTGCAAGATAACCAAACAAAACTTTTAGTGTATTTCTACGTATTTTATTAAATATCATATCCACCAAACAGGACAAGCTTGCATCTGTTATAGTTTTGGAGAAAAATGTGATCATTTCATTTATGTGCAAAATGCCTTAGAAATGGCTTTTAAGAGGATTGAAAGCATGTAGACGATTATCTCGGGATTGCAAGATAACCAAACAAAACTTTTAGTGGATTTTTACTTATTATAATAAATATCATCTCCACCAAACAGGACAAGCTTGCATCTGTTATAGTTTTGAAGAAAAATGTGATCATTTCATTTATGCGCGAAATGCCTTAGAAACAAAACTTTTAGTGGATTTCTACTTATTTTGTTAAATATCATCTCCACCAAACAGGACAAGCTTGCATCTGTTATAGTTTTGGAGAAAAATGTGATCATTTCATTTATGCGCGAAATGCCTTAGAAATGGCTTTTAAGAGGATTTGAAGCATGGAGACGATTATCTCGGGATTGCAAGATAACCAAACAAAACTTTTAGTGGATTTCTACTTATTTTATTAAATATCTTTTCCACCAAACAGGACAAGCTTGCATCTGTTATCGTTTTGGAGAAAAATGTGATCATTTCATTTATGCGCGAAATGCCTTAGAAATGGCTTTTAAGAGGATTTGAAGCATGGAGACGATTATCTCGGGATTGCAAGATAACCAAACAAAACTTTTAGTAAATTTCTACTTATTTTATTAAATATCATCTCCACCAAACAGGACAAGCTTGCATCTTTTATAGTTTTGGAGAAAAATGTGATCATTTCATTTATGCGCGAAATGCCTTAGAATTGGCTTTTAAGAGGATTTGAAGCATGGAGACGATTATCTCGGGATTGCAAGATAACCAAACAAAACGTTTAGTGGATTTCTACTCATTTTTTTAAATATCATCTCCACCAAACAGGACAAGCTTGCATCTGTTATAGTTTAGGAGAAAAATGTGATCATTTCATTTATGCGCGAAATGCCTTAGAAATGGCTTTTAAGAGGATTTGAAGCATGGAGACGATTATCTCGGGATTGCAAGATAACCAAACAAAACTTTTAGTGGATTTCTACTTATTTTATTAAATATCATCTCCACCAAACAGGACAAGCTTGCATCTGTTATAGTTTTGAAGAAAAATGTGATCATTTCATTTATGCGCGAAATGCCTTAGAAATGGCTTTTAAGAGGATTTAAAGCATGGAGACGATTTTCTCAAGATTGCAAGATAACCAAACAAAACTATTAGTGGATTCCTACTTATTTTATTAAATATCATCTCCACCAAACAAGACAAGCTTGCATCTGTTATAGTTTTGGAGAAAAATGTGATCTTTTCATTTATGCGTGAAATGCCTTAGAAATGTCTTTTAAAAGGATTTGAAGCAAGAGACGATTATCTCGGGATTGCAAGATAACCAAACAAAACTTTTAGTGGATTTCTACTTATTTTATTAAATATCATCTCCACCAAACAGGACAAGCTTGCATCTGTTATAGTTTTGAAGAAAAATGTGATCATTTAATTTATGCGCGAAATGCCTTAGAAATGGCTTTTAAGAGGATTTGAAGCATGGAGACGATTATCTCGGGATTGCAAGATAACCAAACAAAACGTTTAGTGGATTTCTACTTATTTTATTAAATATCATCTCCACCAAACAGGACAAGCTTGCATCTGTTATAGTTTTGGAGAAAAATGTGATCATTTCATTTATGCGCGAAATGCCTTAGAAACGGCTTTTAAGAGGATTTGAAGCATGGAGACGATTATCTCGGGATTGCAAGATAACCAAACAAAACTTTTAGTGGATTTTTACTTATTTTATTAAATATCATCTCCACCAAACAGGACAAGCTTGCATCTTTTATAGTTTTTTAGAAAAATGTGTTCATTTATGTGCGAAATGCCGTAGAAATGGCTTTTAAGAGGATTTGAAGCATGGAGACGATTATCTCGGGATTGCAAGATAACCAAACAAAACTTTTAGTGTATTTCTACGTATTTTATTAAATATCATATCCACCAAACAGGACAAGCTTGCATCTGTTATAGTTTTGGAGAAAAATGTGATCATTTCATTTATGTGCAAAATGCCTTAGAAATGGCTTTAAAGAGGATTGAAAGCATGTAGAGGATTATCTCGGGATTGCAAGATAACCAAACAAAACTTTTAGTGGATTTTTACTTATTATAATAAATATCATCTCCACCAAACAGGACAAGCTTGCATCTGTTATAGTTTTGGAGAAAAATGTGATCATTTCATTTATGCGCGAAATGCCTTAGAAACAAAACTTTTAGTGGATTTCTACTTATTTTGTTAAATATCATCTCCACCAAAAAGGACGAGCTTTCATCTGTTATAGTTTTGGAGAAAAATGTGATCATTTCATTTATGCGCGAAATGTCTTAGATATGGCTTTAAAGAGAATTTGAAGCATGGAGACGATTATCTCGGGATTGCAAGATAACCAAACAAAACTTTTAGTGTATTTCTACGTATTTTATTAAATATCATATCCACCAAACAGGACAAGCTTGCATCTGTTATAGTTTTGGAGAAAAATGTGATCATTTCATTTATGTGCAAAATGCCTTAGAAATGGCTTTTAAGAGGATTGAAAGCATGTAGACGATTATCTCGGGATTGCAAGATAACCAAACAAAACTTTTAGTGGATTTTTACTTATTATAATAAATATCATCTCCACCAAACAGGACAAGCTTGCATCTGTTATAGTTTTGAAGAAAAATGTGATCATTTCATTTATGCGCGAAATGCCTTAGAAACAAAACTTTTAGTGGATTTCTACTTATTTTGTTAAATATCATCTCCACCAAACAGGACAAGCTTGCATCTGTTATAGTTTTGGAGAAAAATGTGATCATTTCATTTATGCGCGAAATGCCTTAGAAATGGCTTTTAAGAGGATTTGAAGCATGGAGACGATTATCTCGGGATTGCAAGATAACCAAACAAAACTTTTAGTGGATTTCTACTTATTTTATTAAATATCTTTTCCACCAAACAGGACAAGCTTGCATCTGTTATCGTTTTGGAGAAAAATGTGATCATTTCATTTATGCGCGAAATGCCTTAGAAATGGCTTTTAAGAGGATTTGAAGCATGGAGACGATTATCTCGGGATTGCAAGATAACCAAACAAAACTTTTAGTAAATTTCTACTTATTTTATTAAATATCATCTCCACCAAACAGGACAAGCTTGCATCTTTTATAGTTTTGGAGAAAAATGTGATCATTTCATTTATGCGCGAAATGCCTTAGAATTGGCTTTTAAGAGGATTTGAAGCATGGAGACGATTATCTCGGGATTGCAAGATAACCAAACAAAACGTTTAGTGGATTTCTACTCATTTTTTTAAATATCATCTCCACCAAACAGGACAAGCTTGCATCTGTTATAGTTTAGGAGAAAAATGTGATCATTTCATTTATGCGCGAAATGCCTTAGAAATGGCTTTTAAGAGGATTTGAAGCATGGAGACGATTATCTCGGGATTGCAAGATAACCAAACAAAACTTTTAGTGGATTTCTACTTATTTTATTAAATATCATCTCCACCAAACAGGACAAGCTTGCATCTGTTATCGTTTTGGAGAAAAATGTGATCATTTCATTTATGCGCGAAATGCCTTAGAAATGGCTTTTAAGAGGATTTAAAGCATGGAGACGATTTTCTCGGGATTGCAAGATAACCAAACAAAACTTTTAGTGGATTTCTACTTATTTTATTAAATATCATCTCCTCCAAAGAGGACAAGCTTGCATCTGTTATAGCTTTGGAGAAAAATGTGATCATTTCATTTATGCGCGAAATGCCGTAGAAATGGCTTTTAAGAGAATTTGAAGCATGGAGACGATTATCTCGGAATTGCAAGATAACCAAACAAAACTTTTAGTGGATTTCTACTTATTTTATTAAATATCATCTTCACCAAACAGGACAAGCTTGCATCTTTTATAGTTTTGGAGAAAAATGTGATCATTTCATTTATGCGCAAAATGCCTTAGAAATGGCTTTTAAGAGGATTTGAAGCATGGATACGATTATCTCGGGATTGCAAGATAACCAAACAAAACTTTTAGTGGATTTCTACTTATTTTATTAAATATCATCTCCACCAAGCAGGACAAGCTTGCATCTGTTATAGTTTTGGAGAAACATGTGATCATTTCATTTATGCGCGAAATGCCTTAGAAATGGCTTTTAAGAGGATTTAAAGCATGGAGACGATTTTCTCGGGATTGCAAGATAACCAAACAAAACTTTTAGTGGATTTCTAATTATTTTATTAAATATCATCTCCTCCAAAGAGGACAAGCTTGCATCTGTTATAGCTTTGGAGAAAAATGTGATCATTTCATTTATGCGCGAAATGCCGTAGAAATGGCTTTTAAGAGAATTTGAAGCATGGAGACGATTATCTCGGAATTGCAAGATAACCAAACAAAACTTTTAGTGGATTTCTACTTATTTTATTAAATATCATCTTCACCAAACAGGACAAGCTTGCATCTTTTATAGTTTTGGAGAAAAATGTGATCATTTCATTTATGCGCGAAATGCCTTAGAAATGGCTTTTAAGAGGATTTGAAGCATGGATACGATTATCTCGGGATTGCAAGATAACCAAACAAAACTTTTAGTGGATTTCTACTTATTTTATTAAATATCATCTCCACCAAGCAGGACAAGCTTGCATCTGTTATAGTTTTGGAGAAACATGTGATCATTTCATTTATGCGCGAAATGCCTTAGAAATGGCTTTTAAGAGGATTTAAAGCATGGAGACGATTTTCTCGGGATTGCAAGATAACCAAACAAAACTTTTAGTGGATTTCTACTTATTTTATTAAATATCATCTCCTCCAAAGAGGACAAGCTTGCATCTGTTATAGCTTTGGAGAAAAATGTGATCATTTCATTTATGCGCGAAATGCCGTAGAAATGGCTTTTAAGAGAATTTGAAGCATGGAGACGATTATCTCGGAATTGCAAGATAACCAAACAAAACGTTTAGTGGATTTCTACTTATTTTATTAAATATCATCTTCACCAAACAGGACAAGCTTGCATCTTTTATAGTTTTGGAGAAAAATGTGATCATTTCATTTATGCGCGAAATGCCTTAGAAATGGCTTTTAAGAGGATTTGAAGCATGGATACGATTATCGCGGGATTGCAAGATAACCAAACAAAACTTTTAGTGGATTTCTACTTATTTTATTAAATATCATCTCCACCAAGCAGGACAAGCTTGCATCTGTTATAGTTTTGGAGAAACATGTGATCATTTCATTTATGCGCGAAATGCCTTAGAAATGGCTTTTAAGAGGATTTAAAGCATGGAGACGATTTTCTCGGGATTGCAAGATAACCAAACAAAACTTTTAGTGGATTTCTACTTATTTTATTAAATATCATCTCCTCCAAAGAGGACAAGCTTGCATCTGTTATAGCTTTGGAGAAAAATGTGATCATTTCATTTATGCGCGAAATGCCGTAGAAATAGCTTTTAAGAGAATTTGAAGCATGGAGACGATTATCTCGGAATTGCAAGATAACCAAACAAAACTTTTAGTGGATTTCTACTTATTTTATTAAATATCATCTTCACCAAACAGGACAAGCTTGCATCTTTTATAGTTTTGGAGAAAAATGTGATCATTTCATTTATGCGCGAAATGCCTTAGAAATGGCTTTTAAGAGGATTTGAAGCATGGATACGATTATCTCGGGATTGCAAGATAACCAAACAAAACTTTTAGTGGATTTCTACTTATTTTATTAAATATCATCTCCACCAAGCAGGACAAGCTTGCATCTGTTATAGTTTTGGAGAAACATGTGATCATTTCATTTATGCGCGAAATGCCTTAGAAATGGCTTTTAAGAGGATTTAAAGCATGGAGACGATTTTCTCGGGATTGCAAGATAACCAAACAAAACTTTTAGTGGATTTCTACTTATTTTATTAAATATCATCTCCTCCAAAGAGGACAAGCTTGCATCTGTTATAGCTTTGGAGAAAAATGTGATCATTTCATTTATGCGCGAAATGCCGTAGAAATGGCTTTTAAGAGAATTTGAAGCATGGAGACGATTATCTCGGAATTGCAAGATAACCAAACAAAACGTTTAGTGGATTTCTACTTATTTTATTAAATATCATCTTCACCAAACAGGACAAGCTTGCATCTTTTATAGTTTTGGAGAAAAATGTGATCATTTCATTTATGCGCGAAATGCCTTAGAAATGGCTTTTAAGAGGATTTGAAGCATGGAGACGATTATCTCGGGATTGCAAGATAACCAAACAAAACTTTTAGTGGATTTCTACTTATTTTATTAAATATCATCTCCACCAAACAGGACAAGCTTGCATCTGTTATAGTTTTGGAGAAACATGTGATCATTTCATTTATGCGCGAAATGCCTTAGAAATGGCTTTTAAGAGGATTTGATTTGAAGCATGGAGACAATTATCTCGGGATTGCAAGATAACCAAACAAAACTTTTAGTGGATTTCTACTTGATTTATTAAATATTATCTCCACCAAACAGGACAAGCTTGCATCTCTTATAGTTTTGGAGAAAAATGTGATCATTTCATTTATGCGCGAAATGCCTTAGAAATGGCTTTTAAGAGGATTTAAAGCATGGAGACGATTTTCTCGGGATTGCAAGATAACCAAACAAAACTTTTAGTGGATTTCTACTTATTTTATTAAATATCATCTCCTCCAAAGAGGACAAGCTTGCATCTGTTATAGCTTTGAAGAAAAATGTGATCATTTCATTTATGCGCGAAATGCCGTAGAAATGGCTTTTAAGAGAATTTGAAGCATGGAGACGATTATCTCGGAATTGCAAGATAACCAAACAAAACTTTTAGTGGATTTCTACTTATTTTATTAAATATCATCTTCACCAAACAGGACAAGCTTGCATCTTTTATAGTTTTGGAGAAAAATGTGATCATTTCATTTATGCGCGAAATGCCTTAGAAATGGCTTTTAAGAGGATTTGAAGCATGGATACGATTATCGCGGGATTGCAAGATAACCAAACAAAACTTTTAGTGGATTTCTACTTATTTTATTAAATATCATCTCCACCAAGCAGGACAAGCTTGCATCTGTTATAGTTTTGGAGAAACATGTGATCATTTCATTTATGCGCGAAATGCCTTAGAAATGGCTTTTAAGAGGATTTAAAGCATGGAGACGATTTTCTCGGGATTGCAAGATAACCAAACAAAACTTTTAGTGGATTTCTACTTATTTTATTAAATATCATCTCCTCCAAAGAGGACAAGCTTGCATCTGTTATAGCTTTGGAGAAAAATGTGATCATTTCATTTATGCGCGAAATGCCGTAGAAATGGCTTTTAAGAGAATTTGAAGCATGGAGACGATTATCTCGGAATTGCAAGATAACCAAACAAAACTTTTAGTGGATTTCTACTTATTTTATTAAATATCATCTTCACCAAACAGGACAAGCTTGCATCTTTTATAGTTTTGGAGAAAAATGTGATCATTTCATTTATGCGCGAAATGCCTTAGAAATGGCTTTTAAGAGGATTTGAAGCATGGATACGATTATCTCGGGATTGCAAGATAACCAAACAAAACTTTTAGTGGATTTCTACTTATTTTATTAAATATCATCTCCACCAAGCAGGACAAGCTTGCATCTGTTATAGTTTTGGAGAAACATGTGATCATTTCATTTATGCGCGAAATGCCTTAGAAATGGCTTTTAAGAGGATTTAAAGCATGGAGACGATTTTCTCGGGATTGCAAGATAACCAAACAAAACTTTTAGTGGATTTCTACTTATTTTATTAAATATCATCTCCTCCAAAGAGGACAAGCTTGCATCTGTTATAGCTTTGGAGAAAAATGTGATCATTTCATTTATGCGCGAAATGCCGTAGAAATGGCTTTTAAGAGAATTTGAAGCATGGAGACGATTATCTCGGAATTGCAAGATAACCAAACAAAACGTTTAGTGGATTTCTACTTATTTTATTAAATATCATCTTCACCAAACAGGACAAGCTTGCATCTTTTATAGTTTTGGAGAAAAATGTGATCATTTCATTTATGCGCGAAATGCCTTAGAAATGGCTTTTAAGAGGATTTGAAGCATGGAGACGATTATCTCGGGATTGCAAGATAACCAAACAAAACTTTTAGTGGATTTCTACTTATTTTAATAAATATCATCTCCACCAAACAGGACAAGCTTGCATCTGTTATAGTTTTGGAGAAACATGTGATCATTTCATTTATGCGCGAAATGCCTTAGAAATGGCTTTTAAGAGGATTTGATTTGAAGCATGGAGACAATTATCTCGGGATTGCAAGATAACCAAACAAAACTTTTAGTGGATTTCTACTTGATTTATTAAATATTATCCCCACCAAACAGGACAAGCTTGCATCTGTTATAGTTTTGGAGAAAAATGTGATCTTTTCATTTATGCGTGAAATGCCTTAGAAATGTCTTTTAAAAGGATTTGAAGCAAGAGACGATTATCTCGGGATTGCAAGATAACCAAACAAAACTTTTAGTGGATTTCTACTTATTTTATTAAATATCATCTCCACCAAACAGGACAAGCTTGCATCTGTTATAGTTTTGAAGAAAAATGTGATCATTTAATTTATGCGCGAAATGCCTTAGAAATGGCTTTTAGGAGGATTTGAAGCATGGAGACGATTATCTCGGGATTGCAAGATAACCAAACAAAACGTTTAGTGGATTTCTACTTATTTTATTAAATATCATCTCCACCAAACAGGACAAGCTTGCATCTGTTATAGTTTTGGAGAAAAATGTGATCATTTCATTTATGCGCGAAATGCCTTAGAAACAAAACTTTTAGTGGATTTCTACTTATTTTGTTAAATATCATCTCCACCAAAAAGGACAAGCTTTCATCTGTTATAGTTTTGTTGAAAAATGTGATCATTTCATTTATGCGCGAAATGTCTTAGAAATGGCTTTAAAGAGGATTTGAAGCTCGGAGACGATTATCTCGGAATTGCAAGATAACCAAACAAAACTTTTAGTGGATTTCTACTTATTTTATTAAATATCATCTCCACCAAAGAGGACAAGCTTGCATCTGTTATAGTTTTGGAGAAAAATGTGATCATTTCATTTATGCGCGAAATGCCTTAGAAACGGCTTTTAAGAGGATTTGAAGCATGGAGACGATTATCTCGGGATTGCAAGATAACCAAACAAAACTTTTAGTGGATTTCTACTTAATTTATTAAATATTATCTCAACCAAACAGGACAAGCTTGCATCTGTTATAGTTTTGGAGAAAAATGTGATCATTTCATTTATGCGCGAAATGCCTTAGAAATGGCTTTTAAGAGGATTTAAAGCATGTAGACGATTATCTCGGAATTGCAAGATAACCAAACAAAACTTTTAGAGGATTTCTCCTTATTTTATTAAATATCATCTCCACCAAACAGGACAAGCTTGCATCTGTTATAGTTTTGAAGAAAAATGTGATCATTTCATTTATGCGCGAAATGCCTTAGAAATGGCTTTTAAGAGGATTTGAAGCATGGAGACGATTATCTCGGGATTGCAAGATAACCAAACAAAACGTTTAGTGGATTTCTACTTATTTTATTAAATATCATCTCCACCAAACAGGACAAGCTTGCATCTGTTATAGTTTTGGAGAAAAATGTGATCATTTCATTTATGCGCGAAATGCCTTAGAAACGGCTTTTAAGAGGATTTGAAGCATGGAGACGATTATCTCGGGATTGCAAGATAACCAAACAAAACTTTTAGTGGATTTCTACTTAATTTATTAAATATTATCTCAACCAAACAGGACAAGCTTGCATCTGTTATAGTTTTGGAGAAAAATGTGATCATTTCATTTATGCGCGAAATGCCTTAGAAATGGCTTTTAAGAGGATTTAAAGCATGGAGACGATTTTTTCGGGATTGCAAGATAACCAAACAAAACTTTTAGTGGATTTCTACTTATTTTATTAAATATCATCTCCACCAAAGAGGACAAGCTTGCATCTGTTATAGCTTTGGAGAAAAATGTGATAATTTCATTTATGCGCGAAATGCCTTAGAAATGGCTTTTAAGAGGATTTGAAGCATGGAGACGATTATCTCGGGATTGCAAGATAGCCAAACAAAGCTTTTAGTGGATTTCTACTTATTTTATTAAATATCATCTCCACCAAACAGGACAAGCTTGCATCTGTTATAGTTTTGGAGAAAAATGTGATCATTTCATTTATGCGCGAAATGCCGTAGAAATGGCTTTTAAGAGGATTTGAAACATGTAGACGATTATCTCGGAATTGCAAGATAACCAAACAAAACTTTTAGAGGATTTCTCCTTATTTTATTAAATATCATCTCCACCAAACAGGACAAGCTTGCATCTGTTATAGTTTTGAAGAAAAATGTGATCATTTCATTTATGCGCGAAATGCCTTAGAAATGGCTTTTAAGAGGATTTAAAGCATGGAGACGATTTTCTCAAGATTGCAAGATAACCAAACAAAACTATTAGTGGATTCCTACTTATTTTATTAAATATCATCTCCACCAAACAAGACAAGCTTGCATCTGTTATAGTTTTGGAGAAAAATGTGATCTTTTCATTTATGCGTGAAATGCCTTAGAAATGTCTTTTAAAAGGATTTGAAGCAAGAGACGATTATCTCGGGATTGCAAGATAACCAAACAAAACTTTTAGTGGATTTCTACTTATTTTATTAAATATCATCTCCACCAAACAGGACAAGCTTGCATCTGTTATAGTTTTGAAGAAAAATGTGATCATTTAATTTATGCGCGAAATGCCTTAGAAATGGCTTTTAAGAGGATTTGAAGCATGGAGACGATTATCTCGGGATTGCAAGATAACCAAACAAAACGTTTAGTGGATTTCTACTTATTTTATTAAATATCATCTCCACCAAACAGGACAAGCTTGCATCTGTTATAGTTTTGGAGAAAAATGTGATCATTTCATTTATGCGCGAAATGCCTTAGAAACGGCTTTTAAGAGGATTTGAAGCATGGAGACGATTATCTCGGGATTGCAAGATAACCAAACAAAACTTTTAGTGGATTTTTACTTATTTTATTAAATATCATCTCCACCAAACAGGACAAGCTTGCATCTTTTATAGTTTTTTAGAAAAATGTGTTCATTTATGTGCGAAATGCCGTAGAAATGGCTTTTAAGAGGATTTGAAGCATGGAGACGATTATCTCGGGATTGCAAGATAACCAAACAAAACTTTTAGTGTATTTCTACGTATTTTATTAAATATCATATCCACCAAACAGGACAAGCTTGCATCTGTTATAGTTTTGGAGAAAAATGTGATCATTTCATTTATGTGCAAAATGCCTTAGAAATGGCTTTAAAGAGGATTGAAAGCATGTAGAGGATTATCTCGGGATTGCAAGATAACCAAACAAAACTTTTAGTGGATTTTTACTTATTATAATAAATATCATCTCCACCAAACAGGACAAGCTTGCATCTGTTATAGTTTTGGAGAAAAATGTGATCATTTCATTTATGCGCGAAATGCCTTAGAAACAAAACTTTTAGTGGATTTCTACTTATTTTGTTAAATATCATCTCCACCAAAAAGGACGAGCTTTCATCTGTTATAGTTTTGGAGAAAAATGTGATCATTTCATTTATGCGCGAAATGTCTTAGATATGGCTTTAAAGAGAATTTGAAGCATGGAGACGATTATCTCGGGATTGCAAGATAACCAAACAAAACTTTTAGTGTATTTCTACGTATTTTATTAAATATCATATCCACCAAACAGGACAAGCTTGCATCTGTTATAGTTTTGGAGAAAAATGTGATCATTTCATTTATGTGCAAAATGCCTTAGAAATGGCTTTTAAGAGGATTGAAAGCATGTAGACGATTATCTCGGGATTGCAAGATAACCAAACAAAACTTTTAGTGGATTTTTACTTATTATAATAAATATCATCTCCACCAAACAGGACAAGCTTGCATCTGTTATAGTTTTGAAGAAAAATGTGATCATTTCATTTATGCGCGAAATGCCTTAGAAACAAAACTTTTAGTGGATTTCTACTTATTTTGTTAAATATCATCTCCACCAAACAGGACAAGCTTGCATCTGTTATAGTTTTGGAGAAAAATGTGATCATTTCATTTATGCGCGAAATGCCTTAGAAATGGCTTTTAAGAGGATTTGAAGCATGGAGACGATTATCTCGGGATTGCAAGATAACCAAACAAAACTTTTAGTGGATTTCTACTTATTTTATTAAATATCTTTTCCACCAAACAGGACAAGCTTGCATCTGTTATCGTTTTGGAGAAAAATGTGATCATTTCATTTATGCGCGAAATGCCTTAGAAATGGCTTTTAAGAGGATTTGAAGCATGGAGACGATTATCTCGGGATTGCAAGATAACCAAACAAAACTTTTAGTAAATTTCTACTTATTTTATTAAATATCATCTCCACCAAACAGGACAAGCTTGCATCTTTTATAGTTTTGGAGAAAAATGTGATCATTTCATTTATGCGCGAAATGCCTTAGAATTGGCTTTTAAGAGGATTTGAAGCATGGAGACGATTATCTCGGGATTGCAAGATAACCAAACAAAACGTTTAGTGGATTTCTACTCATTTTTTTAAATATCATCTCCACCAAACAGGACAAGCTTGCATCTGTTATAGTTTAGGAGAAAAATGTGATCATTTCATTTATGCGCGAAATGCCTTAGAAATGGCTTTTAAGAGGATTTGAAGCATGGAGACGATTATCTCGGGATTGCAAGATAACCAAACAAAACTTTTAGTGGATTTCTACTTATTTTATTAAATATCATCTCCACCAAACAGGACAAGCTTGCATCTGTTATCGTTTTGGAGAAAAATGTGATCATTTCATTTATGCGCGAAATGCCTTAGAAATGGCTTTTAAGAGGATTTAAAGCATGGAGACGATTTTCTCGGGATTGCAAGATAACCAAACAAAACTTTTAGTGGATTTCTACTTATTTTATTAAATATCATCTCCTCCAAAGAGGACAAGCTTGCATCTGTTATAGCTTTGGAGAAAAATGTGATCATTTCATTTATGCGCGAAATGCCGTAGAAATGGCTTTTAAGAGAATTTGAAGCATGGAGACGATTATCTCGGAATTGCAAGATAACCAAACAAAACTTTTAGTGGATTTCTACTTATTTTATTAAATATCATCTTCACCAAACAGGACAAGCTTGCATCTTTTATAGTTTTGGAGAAAAATGTGATCATTTCATTTATGCGCAAAATGCCTTAGAAATGGCTTTTAAGAGGATTTGAAGCATGGATACGATTATCTCGGGATTGCAAGATAACCAAACAAAACTTTTAGTGGATTTCTACTTATTTTATTAAATATCATCTCCACCAAGCAGGACAAGCTTGCATCTGTTATAGTTTTGGAGAAACATGTGATCATTTCATTTATGCGCGAAATGCCTTAGAAATGGCTTTTAAGAGGATTTAAAGCATGGAGACGATTTTCTCGGGATTGCAAGATAACCAAACAAAACTTTTAGTGGATTTCTACTTATTTTATTAAATATCATCTCCTCCAAAGAGGACAAGCTTGCATCTGTTATAGCTTTGGAGAAAAATGTGATCATTTCATTTATGCGCGAAATGCCGTAGAAATGGCTTTTAAGAGAATTTGAAGCATGGAGACGATTATCTCGGAATTGCAAGATAACCAAACAAAACTTTTAGTGGATTTCTACTTATTTTATTAAATATCATCTTCACCAAACAGGACAAGCTTGCATCTTTTATAGTTTTGGAGAAAAATGTGATCATTTCATTTATGCGCGAAATGCCTTAGAAATGGCTTTTAAGAGGATTTGAAGCATGGATACGATTATCTCGGGATTGCAAGATAACCAAACAAAACTTTTAGTGGATTTCTACTTATTTTATTAAATATCATCTCCACCAAGCAGGACAAGCTTGCATCTGTTATAGTTTTGGAGAAACATGTGATCATTTCATTTATGCGCGAAATGCCTTAGAAATGGCTTTTAAGAGGATTTAAAGCATGGAGACGATTTTCTCGGGATTGCAAGATAACCAAACAAAACTTTTAGTGGATTTCTACTTATTTTATTAAATATCATCTCCTCCAAAGAGGACAAGCTTGCATCTGTTATAGCTTTGGAGAAAAATGTGATCATTTCATTTATGCGCGAAATGCCGTAGAAATGGCTTTTAAGAGAATTTGAAGCATGGAGACGATTATCTCGGAATTGCAAGATAACCAAACAAAACGTTTAGTGGATTTCTACTTATTTTATTAAATATCATCTTCACCAAACAGGACAAGCTTGCATCTTTTATAGTTTTGGAGAAAAATGTGATCATTTCATTTATGCGCGAAATGCCTTAGAAATGGCTTTTAAGAGGATTTGAAGCATGGAGACGATTATCTCGGGATTGCAAGATAACCAAACAAAACTTTTAGTGGATTTCTACTTATTTTATTAAATATCATCTCCACCAAACAGGACAAGCTTGCATCTGTTATAGTTTTGGAGAAACATGTGATCATTTCATTTATGCGCGAAATGCCTTAGAAATTGGTTTTAAGAGGATTTGATTTGAAGCATGGAGACAATTATCTCGGGATTGCAAGATAACCAAACAAAACTTTTAGTGGATTTCTACTTGATTTATTAAATATTATCCCCACCAAACAGGACAAGCTTGCATCTGTTATAGTTTTGGAGAAAAATGTGATCATTTCATTTATGCGCGAAATGCCTTAGAAATGGCTTTTAAGAGGATTTAAAGCATGGAGACGATTTTCTCGGGATTGCAAGATAACCAAACAAAACTTTTAGTGGATTTTTACTTATTTTAATAAATATCATCTCCACCAAACAGGACAAGCTTGCATCTGTTATAGTTTTGGAGAAAAATGTGATCATTTCATTTATGCGCGAAATGCCTTAGAAACAAAACTTTTAGTGGATTTCTACTTATTTTGTTAAATATCATCTCCACCAAAAAGGACAAGCTTTCATCTGTTATAGTTTTGGAGAAAAATGTGATCATTTCATTTATGCGCGAAATGTCTTAGAAATGGCTTTAAAGAGGATTTGAAGCTCGGAGACGATTATCTCGGAATTGCAAGATAACCAAACAAAACTTTTAGTGGATTTCTACTTATTTTATTAAATATCATCTCCACCAAAGAGGACAAGCTTGCATCTGTTATAGTTTTGGAGAAAAATGTGATCATTTCATTTATGCGCGAAATGCCTTAGAAACGGCTTTTAAGAGGATTTGAAGCATGGAGACGATTATCTCGGGATTGCAAGATAACCAAACAAAACTTTTAGTGGATTTCTACTTAATTTATTAAATATTATCTCAACCAAACAGGACAAGCTTGCATCTGTTATAGTTTTGGAGAAAAATGTGATCATTTCATTTATGCGCGAAATGCCTTAGAAATGGCTTTTAAGAGGATTTAAAGCATGGAGACGATTTTTTCGGGATTGCAAGATAACCAAACAAAACTTTTAGTGGATTTCTACTTATTTTATTAAATATCATCTCCACCAAAGAGGACAAGCTTGCATCTGTTATAGCTTTGGAGAAAAATGTGATCATTTCATTTATGCGCGAAATGCCTTAGAAATTGGTTTTAAGAGGATTTGATTTGAAGCATGGAGACAATTATCTCGGGATTGCAAGATAACCAAACAAAACTTTTAGTGGATTTCTACTTGATTTATTAAATATTATCCCCACCAAACAGGACAAGCTTGCATCTGTTATAGTTTTGGAGAAAAATGTGATCATTTCATTTATGCGCGAAATGCCTTAGAAATGGCTTTTAAGAGGATTTAAAGCATGGAGACGATTTTCTCGGGATTGCAAGATAACCAAACAAAACTTTTAGTGGATTTTTACTTATTTTAATAAATATCATCTCCACCAAACAGGACAAGCTTGCATCTGTTATAGTTTTGGAGAAAAATGTGATCATTTCATTTATGCGCGAAATGCCTTAGAAACAAAACTTTTAGTGGATTTCTACTTATTTTGTTAAATATCATCTCCACCAAAAAGGACAAGCTTTCATCTGTTATAGTTTTGGAGAAAAATGTGATCATTTCATTTATGCGCGAAATGTCTTAGAAATGGCTTTAAAGAGGATTTGAAGCTCGGAGACGATTATCTCGGAATTGCAAGATAACCAAACAAAACTTTTAGTGGATTTCTACTTATTTTATTAAATATCATCTCCACCAAAGAGGACAAGCTTGCATCTGTTATAGTTTTGGAGAAAAATGTGATCATTTCATTTATGCGCGAAATGCCTTAGAAACGGCTTTTAAGAGGATTTGAAGCATGGAGACGATTATCTCGGGATTGCAAGATAACCAAACAAAACTTTTAGTGGATTTCTACTTAATTTATTAAATATTATCTCAACCAAACAGGACAAGCTTGCATCTGTTATAGTTTTGGAGAAAAATGTGATCATTTCATTTATGCACGAAATGCCTTAGAAATGGCTTTTAAGAGGATTTAAAGCATGGAGACGATTTTTTCGGGATTGCAAGATAACCAAACAAAACTTTTAGTGGATTTCTACTTATTTTATTAAATATCATCTCCACCAAAGAGGACAAGCTTGCATCTGTTATAGCTTTGGAGAAAAATGTGATCATTTCATTTATGCGCGAAATGCCTTAGAAATGGCTTTTAAGAGGATTTGAAGCATGGAGACGATTATCTCGGGATTGCAAGATAGCCAAACAAAGCTTTTAGTGGATTTCTACTTATTTTATTAAATATCATCTCCACCAAACAGGATAAGCTTGCATCTGTTATAGTTTTGGAGAAAAATGTGATCATTTCATTTATGCGCGAAATGCCGTAGAAATGGCTTTTAAGAGGATTTGAAGCATGTAGACGATTATCTCGGAATTGCAAGATAACCAAACAAAACTTTTAGAGGATTTCTCCTTATTTTATTAAATATCATCTCCACCAAACAGGACAAGCTTGCATCTGTTATAGTTTTGAAGAAAAATGTGATCATTTCATTTATGCGCGAAATGCCTTAGAAATGGCTTTTAAGAGGATTTAAAGCATGGAGACGATTTTCTCAAGATTGCAAGATAACCAAACAAAACTATTAGTGGATTCCTACTTATTTTATTAAATATCATCTCCACCAAACAAGACAAGCTTGCATCTGTTAAAGTTTTGGAGAAAAATGTGATCTTTTCATTTATGCGTGAAATGCCTTAGAAATGTCTTTTAAAAGGATTTGAAGCAAGAGACGATTATCTCGGGATTGCAAGATAACCAAACAAAACTTTTAGTGGATTTCTACTTATTTTAAATATCATCTCCACCAAACAGGACAAGCTTGCATCTGTTATAGTTTTGAAGAAAAATGTGATCATTTCATTTATGCGCGAAATGCCTTAGAAATGGCTTTTAAGAGGATTTGAAGCATTTAGACGATTATCTCGGGATTGCAAGATAACCAAACAAAACGTTTAGTGGATTTCTACTTATTTTATTAAATATCATCTCCACCAAACAGGACAAGCTTGCATCTGTTATAGTTTTGGAGAAAAATGTGATCATTTCATTTATGCGCGAAATGCCTTAGAAATGGCTTTTAAGAGGATTTGAAGCATGGAGACGATTATCTCAGGATTGCAAGATAACCAAACAAAACTTTTAGTGGATTTCTACTTATTTTATTAAATATCATCTCCACCAAACAGGACAAGCTTGCATCTGTTATCGTTTTGGAGAAAAATGTGATCATTTTATTTATGCGCGAAATGCCGTAGAAATGGCTTTTAAGAGGATTTGAAGCATAAAGACGATTATCTCGAGATTGCAAGATAACCAAACAAAACTTTTAGTGGATTTCTACTTGATTTATTAAATATTATCTCCACCAAACAGGACAAGCTTGCATCTTTTATAGTTTTGGAGAAAAATGTGATCATTTCATTTATGCGCGAAATACCTTAGAAATGGCTTTTAAGAGGATTTGAAGCATGGAGACGATTATCTCGGGATTGCAAGATAACCAAACAAAACTTTTAGTGGATTTCTGCTTATTTTATTAAATATCATCTCCACCAAACAGGACAAGCTTGCATCTGTTATAGTTTTGGAGAAAAATGTGATCATTTCATTTATGCGCGAAATGCCTTAGAAATGGCTTTTAAGAGGATTTGAAGCATGGAGACGATTATCTCGGGATTGCAAGATAACCAAACAAAACTTTTAGTGGATTTCTACTTGATTTATTAAATATTATCTCAACCAAACAGGACAAGCTTGCATCTGTTATAGTTTTGGAGAAAAATGTGATCATTTCATTTATGCGCGAAATGCCTTAGAAATGGCTTTTAAGATGATTTGAAGCATGGAGACGATTATCTCGGGATTGCAAGATAACCAAACAAAACTTTTAGTGGATTTCTACTTATTTTATTAAATATCATCTCCACCAAAGAGGACAAGCTTGCATCTGTTATAGCTTTGGAGAAAAATGTGATCATTTCATTTATGCGCGAAATGCCTTAGAAATGGCTTTTAAGAGGATTTGAAGCATGGAGACGATTATCTCGGGATTACAAGATAACCAAACAAAACTTTTAGTGGATTTCTACTTATTTTATTAAATATCATCTCCACCAAACAGGACAAGCTTGCATCTTTTATAGTTTTGGAGAAAAATGTGATCATTTCATTTATGCGCGAAATGCCTTAGAAATGGCTTTTAAGAGGATTTGAAGCATGGAGACGATTATCTCGGGATTGCAAGATAACCAAACAAAACGTTTAGTGGATTTCTACTTATTTTATTAAATATCATCTCCACCAAACAGGACAAGCTTGCATCTTTTATAGTTTTGGAGAAAAATGTGATCATTTCATTTATGCGCGAAATGCCTTAGAAATGGCTTTTAAGAGGATTTGAAGCATGGAGACGATTATCTCGGGATTGCAAGATAACCAAACAAAACGTTTAGTGGATTTCTACTTATTTTATTAAATATCATCTCCACCAAACAGGACAAGCTTGCATCTGTTATAGTTTTGGAGAAAAATGTGATCATTTCATTTATGCGCGAAATGCCTTAGAAATGGCTTTTAAGAGGATTTGAAGCATGGAGACGATTATCTCGGGATTGCAAGATAACCAAACAAAACTTTTAGTGGATTTCTACTTGATTTATTAAATATTATCTCAACCAAACAGGACAAGCTTGCATCTGTTATAGTTTTGGAGAAAAATGTGATCATTTCATTTATGCGCGAAATGCCTTAGAAATGGCTTTTAAGAGGATTTAAAGCATGGAGACGATTTTCTTGGGATTGCAAGATAACCAAACAAAACTTTTAGTGGATTTCTACTTATTTTATTAAATATCATCTCCACCAAAGAGGACAAGCTTGCATCTGTTATAGCTTTGGAGAAAAATGTGATCATTTCATTTATGCGCGAAATGCCTTAGAAATGGCTTTTAAGAGGATTTGAAGCATGGAGACGATTATCTCGGGATTGCAAGATAAACAAACAAAGCTTATAGTGGATTTCTACTTATTTTATTAAATATCATCTCCACCAAACAGTACAAGCTTGCATCTGTTATAGTTTTGGAGAAAAATGTGATCATTTCATTTATGCGCGAAATGCCTTAGAAATGGCTTTTAAGAGGATTTGAAGCATGGAGACGATTATCTCGGGATTGCAAGATAACCAAACAAAACTTTTAGTGGATTTCTACTTATTTTATTAAATATCATCTCCAACAAACAGGACAAGCTTGCATCTGTTATAGTTTTGTGGAAAAATGTGATCATTTCATTTATGCGCGAAATGCCTTAGAAATGGCTTTTAAGAGGATTTGAAGCAAGGAGACGATTATCTCGGGATTGCAAGATAACCAAACAAATCTTTTAGTGGATTTCTACTTGATTTATTAAATATTATCTACACCAAACAGGACAAGCTTGCATCTGTTATAGTTTTGAAGAAAAATGTGATAATTTCATTTATGTGCGAAATGCCTTAGAAATGGCTTTTAAGAGGATTTAAAGCATGGTGACGATTTTCTCAAGATTGCAAGATAACCAAACAAAACTATTAGTGGATTCCTACTTATTTTATTAAATATCATCTCCACCAAACAAGACAAGCTTGCATCTGTTATAGTTTTGGAGAAAAATGTGATCTTTTCATTTATGCGTGAAATGCCTTAGAAATGTCTTTTAAAAGGATTTGAAGCAAGAGACGATTATCTCGGGATTGCAAGATAACCAAACAAAACTTTTAGTGGATTTCTACTTATTTTATTAAATATCATCTCCACCAAACAGGACAAGCTTGCATCTGTTATAGTTTTGAAGAAAAATGTGATCATTTAATTTATGCGCGAAATGCCTTAGAAATGGCTTTTAAGAGGATTTGAAGCATGGAGACGATTATCTCGGGATTGCAAGATAACCAAACAAAACGTTTAGTGGATTTCTACTTATTTTATTAAATATCATCTCCACCAAACAGGACAAGCTTGCATCTGTTATAGTTTTGGAGAAAAATGTGATCATTTCATTTATGCGCGAAATGCCTTAGAAATGGCTTTTAAGAGGATTTAAAGCATGGAGACGATTTTTTCGGGATTGCAAGATAACCAAACAAAACTTTTAGTGGATTTCTACTTATTTTATTAAATATCATCTCCACCAAAGAGGACAAGCTTGCATCTGTTATAGCTTTGGAGAAAAATGTAATCATTTCATTTATGCGCGAAATGCCTTAGAAATGGCTTTTAAGAGGATTTGAAGCATGGAGACGATTATCTCGGGATTGCAAGATAGCCAAACAAAGCTTTTAGTGGATTTCTACTTATTTTATTAAATATCATCTCCACCAAACAGGACAAGCTTGCATCTGTTATAGTTTTGGAGAAAAATGTGATCATTTCATTTATGCGCGAAATGCCGTAGAAATGGCTTTTAAGAGGATTTGAAGCATGTAGACGATTATCTCGGAATTGCAAGATAACCAAACAAAACTTTTAGAGGATTTCTCCTTATTTTATTAAATATCATCTCCACCAAACAGGACAAGCTTGCATCTGTTATAGTTTTGAAGAAAAATGTGATCATTTCATTTATGCGCGAAATGCCTTAGAAATGGCTTTTAAGAGGATTTAAAGCATGGAGACGATTTTCTCAAGATTGCAAGATAACCAAACAAAACTATTAGTGGATTCCTACTTATTTTATTAAATATCATCTCCACCAAACAAGACAAGCTTGCATCTGTTAAAAATTTTGAGAAAAATGTGATCTTTTCATTTATGCGTGAAATGCCTTAGAAATGTCTTTTAAAAGGATTTGAAGCAAGAGACGATTATCTCGGGATTGCAAGATAACCAAACAAAACTTTTAGTGGATTTCTACTTATTTTAAATATCATCTCCAACAAACAGGACAAGCTTGCATCTGTTATAGTTTTGAAGAAAAATGTGATCATTTCATTTATGCGCGAAATGCCTTAGAAATGGCTTTTAAGAGGATTTGAAGCATGGAGACGATTATCTCGGGATTGCAAGATAACCAAACAAAACGTTTAGTGGATTTCTACTTATTTTATTAAATATCATCTCCACCAAACAGGACAAGCTTGCATCTGTTATAGTTTTGGAGAAAAATGTGATCATTTCATTTATGCGCGAAATGCCTTAGAAATGGCTTTTAAGAGGATTTGAAGCATGGAGACGATTATCTCGGGATTGCAAGATAACCAAACAAAACCTTTAGTGGATTTCTACTTGATTTATTAAATATTATGTCAACCAAACAGGACAAGCTTGCATCTGTTATAGTTTTGGAGAAAAATGTGATCATTTCATTTATGCGCGAAATGCCTTAGAAATGGCTTTTAAGAGGATTTAAAGCATGGAGACGATTTTCTCGGGATTGCAAGATAACCAAACAAAACTTTTAGTGGATTTCTACTTATTTTATTAAATATCATCTCCACCAAAGAGGACAAGCTTGCATCTGTTATAGCTTTGGAGAAAAATGTGATCATTTCATTTATGCGCGAAATGCCTTAGAAATGGCTTTTAAGAGGATTTGAAGCATGGAGACGATTATCTCGGAATTGCAAGATAACCAAACAAAACTTTTAGTGGATTTCTCCTTATTTTATTAAATATCATCTCCACCAAACAGGACAAGCTTGCATCTATTATAGTTTTGGAGAAAAATGTGATCATTTCATTTATGCGCGAAATGCCTTAGAAATGGCTTTTAAGAGGATTTGAAGCATGGAGACGATTATCTCGGGATTGCAAGATAACCAAACAAAACTTTTAGTGGATTTCTACTTATTTTATTAAATATCATCTCCACCAAAAAGGACAAGCTTGCATCTGTTATCGTTTTGGAGAAAAATGTGATCATTTCATTTATGCGCGAAATGCCGTAGAAATGGCTTTTAAGAGGATTTGAAGCATAAAGACGATTATCTCGAGATTGCAAGATAACCAAACAAAACTTTTAGTGGAATTCTACTTATTTTATTAAATATCATCTCCACCAAACAGGACAAGCTTGCATCTTTTATAGTTTTGGAGAAAAATGTGATCATTTCATTTATGCGCGAAATGCCTTAGAAATGGCTTTTAAGAGGATTTGAAGCATGGAGACGATTATCTCGGGATTGCAAGATAACCAAACAAAACTTTTAGTGGATTTCTACTTATTTTAATAAATATCATCTCCAACAAACAGGACAAGCTTGCATCTGTTATAGTTTTGGAGAAAAATGTGATCATTTCATTTATGCGCGAAATGCCTTAGAAATGGCTTTTAAGAGGATTTGAAGCATGGAGACGATTATCTCGGGATTGCAAGATAACCAAACAAATCTTTTAGTGGATTTCTACTTGATTTATTAAATATTATCTCCACCAAACAGGACAAGGTTGCATCTGTTATAGTTTTGAAGAAAAATGTGATCATTTCATTTATGCGCGAAATGCCTTAGAAATGGCTTTTAAGAGGATTTAAAGCATGGAGACGATTTTCTCAAGATTGCAAGATAACCAAACAAAACTATTAGTGGAATCCTACTTATTTTATTAAATATCATCTCCACCAAACAAGACAAGCTTGCATCTGTTATAGTTTTGGAGAAAAATGTGATCTTTTCATTTATGCGTGAAATGCCTTAGAAATGTCTTTTAAAAGGATTTGAAGCAAGAGACGATTATCTCGGGATTGCAAGATAACCAAACAAAACTTTTAGTGGATTTCTACTTATTTTATTAAATATCATCTCCACCAAACAGGACAAGCTTGCATCTGTTATAGTTTTGAAGAAAAATGTGATAATTTCATTTATGCGCGAAATGCCTTAGAAATGGCTTTTAAGAGGATTTGAAGCATGGAGACGATTATCTCGGGATTGCAAGATAACCAAACAAAACGTTTAGTGGATTTCTACTTTTTTTATTAAATATCATCTCCACCAAACAGGACAAGCTTGCATCTGTTATAGTTTCGGAGAAAAATGTGATCATTTCATTTATGCGCGAAATGCCTTAGAAATGGCTTTTAAGAGGATTTGAAGAATGGAGACGATTATCTCGGGATTGCAAGACAACCAAACAAAACTTTTAGTGGATTTCTACTTGAATTATTAAATATTATGTCAACCAAACAGGACAAGCTTGCATCTGTTATAGTTTTGGAGAAAAATTTGATCATTTCATTTATCCGCGAAATGCCTTAGAAATGGCTTTTAAGAGGATTTAAAGCATGGAGACGATTATCTCGGGATTGCAAGATAACCAAACAAAACTTTAAGTGTATTACTACTTATTTTATTAAATAATATCTCCACCAAACAGGACAAGCTTGCATCTGTTATAGTTTTGGAGAAAAATGTGATCATTATATTTATGCGCGAAATGCCTTGGAAATGGCTTTTAAGAGGATTTGAGGCATGGAGACGATTATCTCGGGATTGTAAGATAACCAAAAAAATGTTAGTGGATTTCTACTTATTTTCTTAAATATCATCTCCACCAAACAGTACAAGCTTGCATCTGTTATAGTTTTGGATAAAAATGTGATCATTTCATTTATGCGCGAAATGCCTTAGAAATGGCTTTTAAGAGGATTTGAAGCATGGAGACGATTATCTCGGGATTGCAAGATAACCAAACAAAACATTTAGTGGATTTCTACTTATTTTATTAAATACTATCTCCACCAAACAGGACAAGCTTGCATCTGTTATAGTTTTGGAGAAAAATTTGATCATTTCATTTATGCGCGAAATGCCTTAGAAATGGCTTCTAAGAGGATTTAAAGCATGAAGACGATTATCTCGGGATTGCAAGATAACCAAACAAAACTTTTAGTGGATTTTTACTTATTTTATTAAATATCATCTCCACCAAACAGGACAAGCTTGCATCTTTTATAGTTTTTTAGAAAAATGTGTTCATTTATGTGCGAAATGCCGTAGAAATGGCTTTTAAAAGGATTTGAAGCATGGAGACGATTATCTCGGGATTGCAAGATAACCAAACAAAACTTTTAGTGTATTTCTATGTATTTTATTAAATATCATATCCACCAAACAGGACAAGCTTGCATCTGTTATAGTTTTGGAGAAAAATGTGATCATTTCATTTATGTGCAAAATGCCTTAGAAATGGCTTTAAAGAGGATTGAAAGCATGTAGAGGATTATCTCGGGATTGCAAGATAACCAAACAAAACTTTTAGTGGATTTTTACTTATTATAATAAATATCATCTCCACCAAACAGGACAAGCTTGCATCTGTTATAGTTTTGGAGAAAAATGTGATCATTTCATTTATGCGCGAAATGCCTTAGAAACAAAACTTTTAGTGGATTTCTACTTATTTTGTTAAATATCATCTCCACCAAAAAGGACGAGCTTTCATCTGTTATAGTTTTGGAGAAAAATGTGATCATTTCATTTATGCGCGAAATGTCTTAGAAATGGCTTTAAAGAGAATTTGAAGCATGGAGACGATTATCTCGGGATTGCAAGATAACCAAACAAAACTTTTAGTGTATTTCTACGTATTTTATTAAATATCATATCCACCAAACAGGACAAGCTTGCATCTGTTATAGTTTTGGAGAAAAATGTGATCATTTCATTTATGTGCAAAATGCCTTAGAAATGGCTTTTAAGAGGATTGAAAGCATGTAGACGATTATCTCGGGATTGCAAGATAACCAAACAAAACTTTTAGTGGATTTTTACTTATTATAATAAATATCATCTCCACCAAACAGGACAAGCTTGCATCTGTTATAGTTTTGAAGAAAAATGTGATCATTTCATTTATGCGCGAAATGCCTTAGAAACAAAACTTTTAGTGGATTTCTACTTATTTTGTTAAATATCATCTCCACCAAACAGGACAAGCTTGCATCTGTTATAGTTTTGGAGAAAAATGTGATCATTTCATTTATGCGCGAAATGCCTTAGAAATGGCTTTTAAGAGGATTTGAAGCATGGAGACGATTATCTCGGGATTGCAAGATAACCAAACAAAACTTTTAGTGGATTTCTACCTATTTTATTAAATATCATCTCCACCAAACAGGACAAGCTTGCATCTGTTATAGTTTTGGAGAAAAATGTGATCATTTCATTTATGCGCGAAATGCCTTAGAAATGGCTTTTAAGAGGATTTGAAGCATGGAGACGATTATCTCGGGATTGCAAGATAACCAAACAAAACTTTTAGTGGATTTCTACTTATTTTATTAAATATCTTTTCCACCAAACAGGACAAGCTTGCATCTGTTATCGTTTTGGAGAAAAATGTGATCATTTCATTTATGCGCGAAATGCCTTAGAAATGGCTTTTAAGAGGATTTGAAGCATGGAGACGATTATCTCGGGATTGCAAGATAACCAAACAAAACTTTTAGTGGATTTCTACTTATTTTATTAAATATCATCTCCACCAAACAGGACAAGCTTGCATCTTTTATAGTTTTGGAGAAAAATGTGATCATTTCATTTATGCGCGAAATGCCTTAGAAATGGCTTTTAAGAGGATTTGAAGCATGGAGACGATTATCTCGGGATTGCAAGATAACCAAACAAAACGTTTAGTGGATTTCTACTCATTTTTTTAAATATCATCTCCACCAAACAGGACAAGCTTGCATCTGTTATAGTTTAGGAGAAAAATGTGATCATTTCATTTATGCGCGAAATGCCTTAGAAATGGCTTTTAAGAGGATTTGAAGCATGGAGACGATTATCTCGGGATTGCAAGATAACCAAACAAAACTTTTAGTGGATTTCTACTTATTTTATTAAATATCATCTCCACCAAACAGGACAAGCTTGCATCTGTTATCGTTTTGGAGAAAAATGTGATCATTTCATTTATGCGCGAAATGCCTTAGAAATGGCTTTTAAGAGGATTTGAAGCATGGAGACGATTATCTCGGGATTGCAAGATAACCAAACAAAACTTTTAGTGGATTTCTACTTGATTTATTAAATATTATCTCCACCAAACAGGACAAGCTTGCATCTCTTATAGTTTTGGAGAAAAATGTGATCATTTCATTTATGCGCGAAATGCCTTAGAAATGGCTTTTAAGAGGATTTAAAGCATGGAGACGATTTTCTCGGGATTGCAAGATAACCAAACAAAACTTTTAGTGGATTTCTACTTATTTTATTAAATATCATCTCCTCCAAAGAGGACAAGCTTGCATCTGTTATAGCTTTGGAGAAAAATGTGATCATTTCATTTATGCGCGAAATGCCGTAGAAATGGCTTTTAAGAGAATTTGAAGCATGGAGACGATTATCTCGGAATTGCAAGATAACCAAACAAAACTTTTAGTGGATTTCTACTTATTTTATTAAATATCATCTTCACCAAACAGGACAAGCTTGCATCTTTTATAGTTTTGGAGAAAAATGTGATCATTTCATTTATGCGCGAAATGCCTTAGAAATGACTTTTAAGAGGATTTGAAGCATGGATACGATTATCTCGGGATTGCAAGATAACCAAACAAAACTTTTAGTGGATTTCTACTTATTTTATTAAATATCATCTCCACCAAGCAGGACAAGCTTGCATCTGTTATAGTTTTGGAGAAACATGTGATCATTTCATTTATGCGCGAAATGCCTTAGAAATGGCTTTTAAGAGGATTTAAAGCATGGAGACGATTTTCTCGGGATTGCAAGATAACCAAACAAAACTTTTAGTGGATTTCTACTTATTTTATTAAATATCATCTCCTCCAAAGAGGACAAGCTTGCATCTGTTATAGCTTTGGAGAAAAATGTGATCATTTCATTTATGCGCGAAATGCCGTAGAAATGGCTTTTAAGAGAATTTGAAGCATGGAGACGATTATCTCGGAATTGCAAGATAACCAAACAAAACTTTTAGTGGATTTCTACTTATTTTATTAAATATCATCTTCACCAAACAGGACAAGCTTGCATCTTTTATAGTTTTGGAGAAAAATGTGATCATTTCATTTATGCGCGAAATGCCTTAGAAATGGCTTTTAAGAGGATTTGAAGCATGGATACGATTATCTCGGGATTGCAAGATAACCAAACAAAACTTTTAGTGGATTTCTACTTATTTTATTAAATATCATCTCCACCAAGCAGGACAAGCTTGCATCTGTTATAGTTTTGGAGAAACATGTGATCATTTCATTTATGCGCGAAATGCCTTAGAAATGGCTTTTAAGAGAATTTGAAGCATGGAGACGATTATCTCGGAATTGCAAGATAACCAAACAAAACGTTTAGTGGATTTCTACTTATTTTATTAAATATCATCTTCACCAAACAGGACAAGCTTGCATCTTTTATAGTTTTGGAGAAAAATGTGATCATTTCATTTATGCGCGAAATGCCTTAGAAATGGCTTTTAAGAGGATTTGAAGCATGGAGACGATTATCTCGGGATTGCAAGATAACCAAACAAAACTTTTAGTGGATTTCTACTTATTTTATTAAATATCATCTCCACCAAACAGGACAAGCTTGCATCTGTTATAGTTTTGGAGAAACATGTGATCATTTCATTTATGCGCGAAATGCCTTAGAAATGGCTTTTAAGAGGATTTGATTTGAAGCATGGAGACAATTATCTCGGGATTGCAAGATAACCAAACAAAACTTTTAGTGGATTTCTACTTGATTTATTAAATATTATCCCCACCAAACAGGACAAGCTTGCATCTGTTATAGTTTTGGAGAAAAATGTGATCATTTCATTTATGCGCGAAATGCCTTAGAAATGGCTTTTAAGAGGATTTAAAGCATGGAGACGATTTTCTCGGGATTGCAAGATAACCAAACAAAACTTTTAGTGGATTTTTACTTATTTTAATAAATATCATCTCCACCAAACAGTACAAGCTTGCATCTGTTATAGTTTTGGAGAAAAATGTGATCATTTCATTTATGCGCGAAATGCCTTAGAAACAAAACTTTTAGTGGATTTCTACTTATTTTGTTAAATATCATCTCCACCAAAAAGGACAAGCTTTCATCTGTTATAGATTTGGAGAAAAATGTGATCATTTCATTTATGCGCGAAATGTCTTAGAAATGGCTTTAAAGAGGATTTGAAGCTCGGAGACGATTATCTCGGAATTGCAAGATAACCAAACAAAACTTTTAGTGGATTTCTACTTATTTTATTAAATATCATCTCCACCAAAGAGGACAAGCTTGCATCTGTTATAGTTTTGGAGAAAAATGTGATCATTTCATTTATGCGCGAAATGCCTTAGAAACGGCTTTTAAGAGGATTTGAAGCATGGAGACGATTATCTCGGGATTGCAAGATAACCAAACAAAACTTTTAGTGGATTTCTACTTAATTTATTAAATATTATCTCAACCAAACAGGACAAGCTTGCATCTGTTATAGTTTTGGAGAAAAATGTGATCATTTCATTTATGCGCGAAATGCCTTAGAAATGGCTTTTAAGAGGATTTAAAGCATGGAGACGATTTTTTCGGGATTGCAAGATAACCAAACAAAACTTTTAGTGGATTTCTACTTATTTTATTAAATATCATCTCCACCAAAGAGGACAAGCTTCCATCTGTTATAGCTTTGGAGAAAAATGTGATCATTTCATTTATGCGCGAAATGCCTTAGAAATGGCTTTTAAGAGGATTTGAAGCATGGAGACGATTTTCTCGGGATTGCAAGATAACCAAACAAAACTTTTAGTGGATTTCTACTTATTTTATTAAATATCATCTCCTCCAAAGAGGACAAGCTTGCATCTGTTATAGCTTTGGAGAAAAATGTGATCATTTCATTTATGCGCGAAATGCCGTAGAAATGGCTTTTAAGAGAATTTGAAGCATGGAGACGATTATCTCGGAATTGCAAGATAACCAAACAAAACGTTTAGTGGATTTCTACTTATTTTATTAAATATCATCTTCACCAAACAGGACAAGCTTGCATCTTTTATAGTTTTGGAGAAAAATGTGATCATTTCATTTATGCGCGAAATGCCTTAGAAATGGCTTTTAAGAGGATTTGAAGCATGGAGACGATTATCTCGGGATTGCAAGATAACCAAACAAAACTTTTAGTGGATTTCTACTTATTTTATTAAATATCATCTCCACCAAACAGGACAAGCTTGCATCTGTTATAGTTTTGGAGAAACATGTGATCATTTCATTTATGCGCGAAATGCCTTAGAAATGGCTTTTAAGAGGATTTGATTTGAAGCATGGAGACAATTATCTCGGGATTGCAAGATAACCAAACAAAACTTTTAGTGGATTTCTACTTGATTTATTAAATATTATCCCCACCAAACAGGACAAGCTTGCATCTGTTATAGTTTTGGAGAAAAATGTGATCATTTCATTTATGCGCGAAATGCCTTAGAAATGGCTTTTAAGAGGATTTAAAGCATGGAGACGATTTTCTCGGGATTGCAAGATAACCAAACAAAACTTTTAGTGGATTTTTACTTATTTTAATAAATATCATCTCCACCAAAGAGGACAAGCTTGCATCTGTTATAGTTTTGGAGAAAAATGTGATCATTTCATTTATGCGCGAAATGCCTTAGAAACAAAACTTTTAGTGGATTTCTACTTATTTTGTTAAATATCATCTCCACCAAAAAGGACAAGCTTTCATCTGTTATAGTTTTGGAGAAAAATGTGATCATTTCATTTATGCGCGAAATGTCTTAGAAATGGCTTTAAAGAGGATTTGAAGCTCGGAGACGATTATCTCGGAATTGCAAGATAACCAAACAAAACTTTTAGTGGATTTCTACTTATTTTATTAAATATCATCTCCACCAAAGAGGACAAGCTTGCATCTGTTATAGTTTTGGAGAAAAATGTGATCATTTCATTTATGCGCGAAATGCCTTAGAAACGGCTTTTAAGAGGATTTGAAGCATGGAGACGATTATCTCGGGATTGCAAGATAACCAAACAAAACTTTTAGTGGATTTCTACTTAATTTATTAAATATTATCTCAACCAAACAGGACAAGCTTGCATCTGTTATAGTTTTGGAGAAAAATGTGATCATTTCATTTATGCGCGAAATGCCTTAGAAATGGCTTTTAAGAGGATTTAAAGCATGGAGACGATTTTTTCGGGATTGCAAGATAACCAAACAAAACTTTTAGTGGATTTCTACTTATTTTATTAAATATCATCTCCACCAAAGAGGACAAGCTTGCATCTGTTATAGCTTTGGAGAAAAATGTGATCATTTCATTTATGCGCGAAATGCCTTAGAAATGGCTTTTAAGAGGATTTGAAGCATGGAGACGATTATCTCGGGATTGCAAGATAGCCAAACAAAGGATTTCTCCTTATTTTATTAAATATCATCTCCACCAAACAGGACAAGCTTGCATCTGTTATAGTTTTGAAGAAAAATGTGATCATTTCATTTATGCGCGAAATGCCTTAGAAATGGCTTTTAAGAGGATTTAAAGCATGGAGACGATTTTCTCAAGATTGCAAGATAACCAAACAAAACTATTAGTGGATTCCTACTTATTTTATTAAATATCATCTCCACCAAACAAGACAAGCTTGCATCTGTTAAAGTTTTGGAGAAAAATGTGATCTTTTCATTTATGCGTGAAATGCCTTAGAAATGTCTTTTAAAAGGATTTGAAGCAAGAGACGATTATCTCGGGATTGCAAGATAACCAAACAAAACTTTTAGTGGATTTCTACTTATTTTAAATATCATCTCCACCAAACAGGACAAGCTTTCATCTGTTATAGTTTTGAAGAAAAATGTGATCATTTCATTTATGCGCGAAATGCCTTAGAAATGGCTTTTAAGAGGATTTGAAGCATGGAGACGATTATCTCGGGATTGCAAGATAACCAAACAAAACGTTTAGTGGATTTCTACTTATTTTATTAAATATCATCTCCACCAAACAGGACAAGCTTGCATCTGTTATAGTTTTGGAGAAAAATGTGATCATTTCATTTATGCGCGAAATGCCTTAGAAACAAAAGTTTTAGTGGATTTCTACTTATTTTGTTAAATATCATCTCCACCAAAAAGGACAAGCTTTCATCTGTTATAGTTTTGGAGAAAAATGTGATCATTTCATTTATGCGCGAAATGCCTTAGAAATGGCTTTTAAGAGGATTTGAAGCATGGAGACGATTATCTCAGGATTGCAAGATAACCAAACAAAACTTTTAGTGGATTTCTACTTATTTTATTAAATATCATCTCCACCAAACAGGACAAGCTTGCATCTGTTATCGTTTTGGAGAAAAATGTGATCATTTCATTTATGCGCGAAATGCCGTAGAAATGGCTTTTAAGAGGATTTGAAGCATAAAGACGATTATCTCGAGATTGCAAGATAACCAAACAAAACTTTTAGTGGATTTCTACTTGATTTATTAAATATTATCTCCACCAAACAGGACAAGCTTGCATCTTTTATAGTTTTGGAGAAAAATGTGATCATTTCATTTATGCGCGAAATACCTTAGAAATGGCTTTTAAGAGGATTTGAAGCATGGAGACGATTATCTCGGGATTGCAAGATAACCAAACAAAACTTTTAGTGGATTTCTGCTTATTTTATTAAATATCATCTCCACCAAACAGGACAAGCTTGCATCTGTTATAGTTTTGGAGAAAAATGTGATCATTTCATTTATGCGCGAAATGCCTTAGAAATGGCTTTTAAGAGGATTTGAAGCATGGAGACGATTATCTCGGGATTGCAAGATAACCAAACAAAACTTTTAGTGGATTTCTACTTGATTTATTAAATATTATCTCAACCAAACAGGACAAGCTTGCATCTGTTATAGTTTTGGAGAAAAATGTGATCATTTCATTTATGCGCGAAATGCCTTAGAAATGGCTTTTAAGAGGATTTGAAGCATGGAGACGATTATCTCGGGATTGCAAGATAACCAAACAAAACTTTTAGTGGATTTCTATTTATTTTATTAAATATCATCTCCACCAAAGAGGACAAGCTTGCATCTGTTATAGCTTTGGAGAAAAATGTGATCATTTCATTTATGCGCGAAATGCCTTAGAAATGGCTTTTAAGAGGATTTGAAGCATGGAGACGATTATCTCGGGATTACAAGATAACCAAACAAAACTTTTAGTGGATTTCTACTTATTTTATTAAATATCATCTCCACCAAACAGGACAAGCTTGCATCTTTTATAGTTTTGGAGAAAAATGTGATCATTTCATTTATGCGCGAAATGCCTTAGAAATGGCTTTTAAGAGGATTTGAAGCATGGAGACGATTATCTCGGGATTGCAAGATAACCAAACAAAACGTTTAGTGGATTTCTACTTATTTTATTAAATATCATCTCCACCAAACAGGACAAGCTTGCATCTTTTATAGTTTTGGAGAAAAATGTGATCATTTCATTTATGCGCGAAATGCCTTAGAAATGGCTTTTAAGAGGATTTGAAGCATGGAGACGATTATCTCGGGATTGCAAGATAACCAAACAAAACGTTTAGTGGATTTCTACTTATTTTATTAAATATCATCTCCACCAAACAGGACAAGCTTGCATCTGTTATAGTTTTGGAGAAAAATGTGATCATTTCATTTATGCGCGAAATGCCTTAGAAAGGGCTTTTAAGAGGATTTGAAGCATGGAGACGATTATCTCGGGATTGCAAGATAACCAAACAAAACTTTTAGTGGATTTCTACTTAATTTATTAAATATTATCTCAACCAAACAGGACAAGCTTGCATCTGTTATAGTTTTGGAGAAAAATGTGATCATTTCATTTATGCGCGAAATGCCTTAGAAATGGCTTTTAAGAGGATTTAAAGCATGGAGATGATTTTTTCGGGATTGCAAGATAACCAAACAAAACTTTTAGTGGATTTCTACTTATTTTATTAAATATCATCTCCACCAAAGAGGACAAGCTTGCATCTGTTATAGCTTTGGAGAAAAATGTGATCATTTCATTTATGCGCGAAATGCCTTAGAAATGGCTTTTAAGAGGATTTGAAGCATGGAGACGATTATCTCGGGATTGCAAGATAGCCAAACAAAGCTTTTAGTGGATTTTTACTTATTTTATTAAATATCATCTCCACCAAACAGGACAAGCTTGCATCTGTTATAGTTTTGGAGAAAAATGTGATCATTTCATTTATGCGCGAAATGCCGTAGAAATGGCTTTTAAGAGGATTTGAAGCATGTAGACGATTATCTCGGAATTGCAAGATAACCAAACAAAACTTTTAGAGGATTTCTCCTTATTTTATTAAATATCATCTCCACCAAACAGGACAAGCTTGCATCTGTTATAGTTTTGAAGAAAAATGTGATCATTTCATTTATGCGCGAAATGCCTTAGAAATGGCTTTTAAGAGGATTTAAAGCATGGAGACGATTTTCTCAAGATTGCAAGATAACCAAACAAAACTATTAGTGGATTCCTACTTATTTTATTAAATATCATCTCCACCAAACAAGACAAGCTTGCATCTGTTAAAGTTTTGGAGAAAAATGTGATCTTTTCATTTATGCGTGAAATGCCTTAGAAATGTCTTTTAAAAGGATTTGAAGCAAGAGACGATTATCTCGGGATTGCAAGATAACCAAACAAAACTTTTAGTGGATTTCTACTTATTTTAAATATCATCTCCACCAAACAGGACAAGCTTGCATCTGTTATAGTTTTGAAGAAAAATGTGATCATTTCATTTATGCGCGAAATGCCTTAGAAATGGCTTTTAAGAGGATTTGAAGCATGGAGACGATTATCTCGGGATTGCAAGATAACCAAACAAAACGTTTAGTGGATTTCTACTTATTTTATTAAATATCATCTCCACCAAACAGGACAAGCTTGCATCTGTTATAGTTTTGGAGAAAAATGTGTTCATTTCATTTATGCGCGAAATGCCTTAGAAATGGCTTTTAAGAGGATTTGAAGCATGGAGACGATTATCTCGGGATTGCAAGATAACCAAACAAAACTTTTAGTGGATTTCTACTTGATTTATTAAATATTATGTCAACCAAACAGGACAAGCTTGCATCTGTTATAGTTTTGGAGAAAAATGTGATCATTTCATTTATGCGCGAAATGCCTTAGAAATGGCTTTTAAGAGGATTTAAAGCATGGAGACGATTTTCTCGGGATTGCAAGATAACCAAACAAAACTTTTAGTGGATTTCTACTTATTTTATTAAATATCATCTCCACCAAAGAGGACAAGCTTGCATCTGTTATAGCTTTGGAGAAAAATGTGATCATTTCATTTATGCGCGAAATGCCTTAGAAATGGCTTTTAAGAGGATTTGAAGCATGGAGACGATTATCTCGGAATTGCAAGATAACCAAACAAAACTTTTAGTGGATTTCTCCTTATTTTATTAAATATCATCTCCACCAAACAGGACAAGCTTGCATCTATTATAGTTTTGGAGAAAAATGTGATCATTTCATTTATGCGCGAAATGCCTTAGAAATGGCTTTTAAGAGGATTTGAAGCATGGAGACGATTATCTCGGGATTGCAAGATAACCAAACAAAACTTTTAGTGGATTTCTACTTATTTTAATAAATATCATCTCCAACAAACAGGACAAGCTTGCATCTGTTATAGTTTTGGAGAAAAATGTGATCATTTCATTTATGCGCGAAATGCCTTAGAAATGGCTTTTAAGAGGATTTGAAGCATGGAGACGATTATCTCGGGATTGCAAGATAACCAAACAAATCTTTTAGTGGATTTCTACTTGATTTATTAAATATTATCTCCACCAAACAGGACAAGGTTGCATCTGTTATAGTTTTGAAGAAAAATGTGATCATTTCATTTATGCGCGAAATGCCTTAGAAATGGCTTTTAAGAGGATTTAAAGCATGGAGACGATTTTCTCAAGATTGCAAGATAACCAAACAAAACTATTAGTGGAATCCTACTTATTTTATTAAATATCATCTCCACCAAACAAGACAAGCTTGCATCTGTTATAGTTTTGGAGAAAAATGTGATCTTTTCATTTATGCGTGAAATGCCTTAGAAATGTCTTTTAAAAGGATTTGAAGCAAGAGACGATTATCTCGGGATTGCAAGATAACCAAACAAAACTTTTAGTGAATTTTTACTTATTTTAATAAATATCATCTCCACCAAAAAGGACAAGCTTTCAACTGTTATAGTTTTGGAGAAAAATGTGATAATTTCATTTATGCGCGAAATGCCTTAGAAATGGCTTTAAAGAGGATTTGAAGCATGGAGACTATTATATCGGGATTGCAAGATAACCAAACAAAACTTTTGTTGGATTTCTACTTATTTTATTAAATATCATCTCCACCAAACAGGACAAGCTTGCATCTGTTATAGTTTTGGAGAAAAATGTGATCATTTCATTTATGCGCGAAATGCCTTAGAAATGGCTTTTAAGAGGATTTGAAGCATGGAGACGATTATCTCGGGATTGCAAAATAAACAAACAAAACTTTTAGTGGATTTCTACTTATTTTATTAAATATCATCTCCACCAAACAGGACAAGCTTGCATCTGTTATCTTTTTGGAGAAAAATGTGATCATTTAATTTATGCGCGAAATGCCGTAGAAATGGCTTTTAAGAGGATTTGAAGCATGGAGACGATTATCTCGGGATTGCAAGATAACCAAACAAAACTTTTAGTGGATTTCTACTTGATTTATTAAATATTATCTCCACCAAACAGGACAAGCTTGCATCTGTTATAGTTTTGGAGGAAAATGTGATCATTTCATTTATGCGCGAAATGCCTTAAAAATGGCTTTTAAGAGGATTTAAAGCATGGAGACGATTTTCTCGGGATTGCAAGATAACCAAACAAAACTTTTAGTGGATTTCTACTTATTTTATTAAATATCATCTCCACCAAAGAGGACAAGCTTGCATCTGTTATAGCTTTGGAGAAAAATGTAATCATTTCATTTATGCGCAAAATGCCTTAGAAATGGATTTTAAAAGGATTTGAAGCATGGAGACGATTATCTCGGGATTGCAAGATAACCAAACAAAACTTTTAGTGGATTTCTACTTATTTTATTAAATATCCTCTCCACCAAACAGGACAAGCTTGCATCTGTTATAGTTTTGGAGAAAAATATGATCATTTCATTTATGCGCGAAATGCCTTAGAAATGGCTCTAAAGAGGATTTGAAGCATGGAGACGATTATCTCGGAATTGCAAGATAACCAAACAAAACTTTTAGTGGATTTCTCCTTATTTTATTAAATATCATCTCCACCAAACAGGACAAGCTTGCATCTGTTATAGTTTTGGAGAAAAATGTGATCATTTCATTTATGTGCGAAATGCCTTAGAAATGGCTTTTAAGAGGATTTAAAGCATGGAGACGATTTTCTCGGGATTGCAAGATAACCAAACAAAACCTTTAGTGGATTTCTACTTATATTATTAAATATCATCTCCACCAAAGAGGACAAGCTTGCATCTGTTATAGCTTTGGAGAAAAATGTGATCATTTCATTTATGCGCGAAATGCCTTAGAAATTGCTTTTAAGAGGATTTGAAGCATGGAGACGATTATCTCGGGATTGCAAGATAGCCAAACAAAGCTTTTAGTGGATTTTTACTTATTTTATTAAATATCATCTCCACCAAACAGGACAAGCTTGCATCTGTTATAGTTTTGGAGAAAAATGTGATCATTTCATTTATGCGCGAAATGCCGTAGAAATGGCTTTTAAGAGGATTTGAAGCATGTAGACGATTATCTCGGAATTGCAAGATAACCAAACAAAACTTTTAGAGGATTTCTCCTTATTTTATTAAATATCATCTCCACCAAACAGGACAAGCTTGCATCTGTTATAGTTTTGAAGAAAAATGTGATCATTTCATTTATGCGCGAAATGCCTTAGAAATGGCTTTTAAGAGGATTTAAAGCATGGAGACGATTTTCTCAAGATTGCAAGATAACCAAACAAAACTATTAGTGGATTCCTACTTATTTTATTAAATATCATCTCCACCAAACAAGACAAGCTTGCATCTGTTAAAGTTTTGGAGAAAAATGTGATCTTTTCATTTATGCGTGAAATGCCTTAGAAATGTCTTTTAAAAGGATTTGAAGCAAGAGACGATTATCTCGGGATTGCAAGATAACCAAACAAAACTTTTAGTGGATTTCTACTTATTTTAAATATCATCTCCACCAAACAGGACAAGCTTGCATCTGTTATAGTTTTGAAGAAAAATGTGATCATTTCATTTATGCGCGAAATGCCTTAGAAATGGCTTTTAAGAGGATTTGAAGCATGGAGACGATTATCTCGGGATTGCAAGATAACCAAACAAAACGTTTAGTGGATTTCTACTTATTTTATTAAATATCATCTCCACCAAACAGGACAAGCTTGCATCTGTTATAGTTTTGGAGAAAAATGTGATCATTTCATTTATGCGCGAAATGCCTTAGAAATGGCTTTTAAGAGGATTTGAAGCATGGAGACGATTATCTCGGGATTGCAAGATAACCAAACAAAACTTTTAGTGGATTTCTACTTGATTTATTAAATATTATGTCAACCAAACAGGACAAGCTTGCATCTGTTATAGTTTTGGAGAAAAATGTGATCATTTCATTTATGCGCGAAATGCCTTAGAAATGGCTTTTAAGAGGATTTAAAGCATGGAGACGATTTTCTCGGGATTGCAAGATAACCAAACAAAACTTTTAGTGGATTTCTACTTATTTTATTAAATATCATCTCCACCAAAGAGGACAAGCTTGCATCTGTTATAGCTTTGGAGAAAAATGTGATCATTTCATTTATGCGCGAAATGCCTTAGAAATGGCTTTTAAGAGGATTTGAAGCATGGAGACGATTATCTCGGAATTGCAAGATAACCAAACAAAACTTTTAGTGGATTTCTCCTTATTTTATTAAATATCATCTCCACCAAACAGGACAAGCTTGCATCTATTATAGTTTTGGAGAAAAATGTGATCATTTCATTTATGCGCGAAATGCCTTAGAAATGGCTTTTAAGAGGATTTGAAGCATGGAGACGATTATCTCGGGATTGCAAGATAACCAAACAAAACTTTTAGTGGATTTCTACTTATTTTAATAAATATCATCTCCAACAAACAGGACAAGCTTGCATCTGTTATAGTTTTGGAGAAAAATGTGATCATTTCATTTATGCGCGAAATGCCTTAGAAATGGCTTTTAAGAGGATTTGAAGCATGGAGACGATTATCTCGGGATTGCAAGATAACCAAACAAATCTTTTAGTGGATTTCTACTTGATTTATTAAATATTATCTCCACCAAACAGGACAAGGTTGCATCTGTTATAGTTTTGAAGAAAAATGTGATCATTTCATTTATGCGCGAAATGCCTTAGAAATGGCTTTTAAGAGGATTTAAAGCATGGAGACGATTTTCTCAAGATTGCAAGATAACCAAACAAAACTATTAGTGGAATCCTACTTATTTTATTAAATATCATCTCCACCAAACAAGACAAGCTTGCATCTGTTATAGTTTTGGAGAAAAATGTGATCTTTTCATTTATGCGTGAAATGCCTTAGAAATGTCTTTTAAAAGGATTTGAAGCAAGAGACGATTATCTCGGGATTGCAAGATAACCAAACAAAACTTTTAGTGAATTTTTACTTATTTTAATAAATATCATCTCCACCAAAAAGGACAAGCTTTCAACTGTTATAGTTTTGGAGAAAAATGTGATAATTTCATTTATGCGCGAAATGCCTTAGAAATGGCTTTAAAGAGGATTTGAAGCATGGAGACTATTATATCGGGATTGCAAGATAACCAAACAAAACTTTTGTTGGATTTCTACTTATTTTATTAAATATCATCTCCACCAAACAGGACAAGCTTGCATCTGTTATAGTTTTGGAGAAAAATGTGATCATTTCATTTATGCGCGAAATGCCTTAGAAATGGCTTTTAAGAGGATTTGAAGCATGGAGACGATTATCTCGGGATTGCAAAATAAACAAACAAAACTTTTAGTGGATTTCTACTTATTTTATTAAATATCATCTCCACCAAACAGGACAAGCTTGCATCTGTTATCTTTTTGGAGAAAAATGTGATCATTTAATTTATGCGCGAAATGCCGTAGAAATGGCTTTTAAGAGGATTTGAAGCATGGAGACGATTATCTCGGGATTGCAAGATAACCAAACAAAACTTTTAGTGGATTTCTACTTGATTTATTAAATATTATCTCCACCAAACAGGACAAGCTTGCATCTGTTATAGTTTTGGAGGAAAATGTGATCATTTCATTTATGCGCGAAATGCCTTAAAAATGGCTTTTAAGAGGATTTAAAGCATGGAGACGATTTTCTCGGGATTGCAAGATAACCAAACAAAACTTTTAGTGGATTTCTACTTATTTTATTAAATATCATCTCCACCAAAGAGGACAAGCTTGCATCTGTTATAGCTTTGGAGAAAAATGTAATCATTTCATTTATGCGCAAAATGCCTTAGAAATGGATTTTAAAAGGATTTGAAGCATGGAGACGATTATCTCGGGATTGCAAGATAACCAAACAAAACTTTTAGTGGATTTCTACTTATTTTATTAAATATCCTCTCCACCAAACAGGACAAGCTTGCATCTGTTATAGTTTTGGAGAAAAATATGATCATTTCATTTATGCGCGAAATGCCTTAGAAATGGCTCTAAAGAGGATTTGAAGCATGGAGACGATTATCTCGGAATTGCAAGATAACCAAACAAAACTTTTAGTGGATTTCTCCTTATTTTATTAAATATCATCTCCACCAAACAGGACAAGCTTGCATCTGTTATAGTTTTGGAGAAAAATGTGATCATTTCATTTATGTGCGAAATGCCTTAGAAATGGCTTTTAAGAGGATTTAAAGCATGGAGACGATTTTCTCGGGATTGCAAGATAACCAAACAAAACCTTTAGTGGATTTCTACTTATATTATTAAATATCATCTCCACCAAAGAGGACAAGCTTGCATCTGTTATAGCTTTGGAGAAAAATGTGATCATTTCATTTATGCGCGAAATGCCTTAGAAATTGCTTTTAAGAGGATTTGAAGCATGGAGACGATTATCTCGGGATTGCAAGATAACCAAACAAAACTTTTAGTGGATTTCTACTTATTTTATTAAATATCATCTCCACCAAACAGGACAATCTTGCATCTGTTATACTTTTGGAGAAAAATGTGATCATTTCATTTATGCGCGAAATGCCTTAGAAATGGCTTTTAAGAGGATTTGAAGCATGGAGACGATTATCTCGGGATTGCAAGATAACCAAACAAATCTTTTAGTGGATTTCTACTTGATTTATTAAATATTATCTCCATTAAACAGGACAAGCTTGCATCTGTTATAGTTTTGGAGAAAAATGTGATCATTTCATTTATGCGCGAAATGCCTTAGAAATGGCTTTTAAGAGGATTTAAAGCATGGAGACGATTTTCTCGGGATTGCAAGATAACCAAACAAAACTTTTAGTGGATTTCTCCTTATTTTATTAAATATCATCTCCACCAAACAGGACAAGCTTGCATCTATTATAGTTTTGGAGAAAAATGTGATCATTTCATTTATGCGCGAAATGCCTTAGAAATGGCTTTTAAGAGGATTTGAAGCATGGAGACGATTATCTCGGGATTGCAAGATAACCAAACAAAACTTTTAGTGGATTTCTACTTATTTTATTAAATATCATCTCCACCAAAAAGGACAAGCTTGCATCTGTTATCGTTTTGGAGAAAAATGTGATCATTTCATTTATGCGCGAAATGCCGTAGAAATGGCTTTTAAGAGGATTTGAAGCATAAAGACGATTATCTCGAGATTGCAAGATAACCAAACAAAACTTTTAGTGGATTTCTACTTATTTTATTAAATATCATCTCCACCAAACAGGACAAGCTTGCATGTTTTATAGTTTTGGAGAAAAATGTGATCATTTCATTTATGCGCGAAATGCCATAGAAATGGCTTTTAAGAGGATTTAAAGCATGGAGACGATTTTCTCGGGATTGCAAGATAACCAAACAAAACTTTTAGTGGATTTCTACTTATTTTATTAAATATCATCTCCACCAAAGAGGACAAGCTTGCATCTGTTATAGCTTTGGAGAAAAATGTGATCATTTCATTTATGCGCGAAATGCCTTAGAAATGGCTTTTAAGAGGATTTGAAGCATGGAGACGATTATCTCGGAATTGCAAGATAACCAAACAAAACTTTTAGTGGATTTCTCCTTATTTTATTAAATATCATCTCCACCAAACAGGACAAGCTTGCATCTATTATAGTTTTGGAGAAAAATGTGATCATTTCATTTATGCGCGAAATGCCTTAGAAATGGCTTTTAAGAGGATTTGAAGCATGGAGACGATTATCTCGGGATTGCAAGATAACCAAACAAAACTTTTAGTGGATTTCTACTTATTTTAATAAATATCATCTCCACCAAAAAGGACAAGCTTGCATCTGTTATCGTTTTGGAGAAAAATGTGATCATTTCATTTATGCGCGAAATGCCGTAGAAATGGCTTTTAAGAGGATTTGAAGCATAAAGACGATTATCTCAAGATTGCAAGATAACCAAACAAAACTTTTAGTGGATTTCTACTTATTTTATTAAATAGCATCTCCACCAAACAGGACAAGCTTGCATGTTTTATAGTTTTGGAGAAAAATGTGATCATTTCATTTATGCGCGAAATGCCTTAGAAATGGCTTTTAAGAGGATTTGAAGCATGGAGACGATTATCTCGGGATTGCAAATTAATTAAACAAAACTTTTAGTGGATTTCTACTTATTTTATTAAATATCATCTCCAACAAACAGGACAAGCTTGCATCTGTTATAGTTTTGGAGAAAAATGTGATCATTTCATTTATGCGCGAAATGCCTTAGAAATGGCTTTTAAGAGGATTTGAAGAATGGAGACGATTATCTCGGGATTGCAAGATAACCAAACAAATCTTTTAGTGGATTTCTACTTGATTTATTAAATATTATCTCCACCAAACAGGACAAGCTTGCATCTGTTATAGTTTTGGAGAAAAATGTGATAATTTCATTTATGCGCGAAATGCCTTAGAAATGGCTTTTAAGAGGATTTAAAGCATGGAGACGATTTTCTCGGGATTGCAAGATAACCAAACAAAACTTTTAGTGAATTTTTACTTATTTTAATAAATATCATCTCCACCAAAAAGGACAAGCTTTCAACTGTTATAGTTTTGGAGAAAAATGTGATAATTTCATTTATGCGCGAAATGCCTTAGAAATGGCTTTAAAGAGGATTTGAAGCATGGAGACTATTATATCGGGATTGCAAGATAACCAAACAAAACTTTTGTTGGATTTCTACTTATTTTATTAAATATCATCTCCACCAAACAGGACAAGCTTGCATCTGTTATAGTTTTGGAGAAAAATGTGATCATTTCATTTATGCGCGAAATGCCTTAGAAATGGCTTTTAAGAGGATTTGAAGCATGGAGACGATTATCTCGGGATTGCAAAATAAACAAACAAAACTTTTAGTGGATTTCTACTTATTTTATTAAATATCATCTCCACCAAACAGGACAAGCTTGCATCTGTTATCGTTTTGGAGAAAAATGTGATCATTTAATTTATGCGCGAAATGCCGTAGAAATGGCTTTTAAGAGGATTTGAAGCATGGAGACGATTATCTCGGGATTGCAAGATAACCAAACAAAACTTTTAGTGGATTTCTACTTGATTTATTAAATATTATCTCCACCAAACAGGACAAGCTTGCATCTGTTATAGTTTTGGAGGAAAATGTGATCATTTCATTTATGCGCGAAATGCCTTAAAAATGGCTTTTAAGAGGATTTAAAGCATGGAGACGATTTTCTCGGGATTGCAAGATAACCAAACAAAACTTTTAGTGGATTTCTACTTATTTTATTAAATATCATCTCCACCAAAGAGGACAAGCTTGCATCTGTTATAGCTTTGAAGAAAAATGTAATCATTTCATTTATGCGCAAATTGCCTTAGAAATGGATTTTAAAAGGATTTGAAGCATGGAGACGATTATCTCGGGATTGCAAGATAACCAAACAAAACTTTTAGTGGATTTCTACTTATTTTATTAAATATCCTCTCCACCAAACAGGACAAGCTTGCATCTGTTATAGTTTTGGAGAAAAATATGATCATTTCATTTATGCGCGAAATGCCTTAGAAATGGCTCTAAAGAGGATTTGAAGCATGGAGACGATTATCTCGGAATTGCAAGATAACCAAACAAAACTTTTAGTGGATTTCTCCTTATTTTATTAAATATCATCTCCACCAAACAGGACAAGCTTGCATCTGTTATAGTTTTGGAGAAAAATGTGATCATTTCATTTATGTGCGAAATGCCTTAGAAATGGCTTTTAAGAGGATTTAAAGCATGGAGACGATTTTCTCGGGATTGCAAGATAACCAAACAAAACCTTTAGTGGATTTCTACTTATAATATTAAATATCATCTCCACCAAAGAGGACAAGCTTGCATCTGTTATAGCTTTGGAGAAAAATGTGATCATTTCATTTATGCGCGAAATGCCTTAGAAATTGCTTTTAAGAGGATTTGAAGCATGGAGACGATTATCTCGGGATTGCAAGATAACCAAACAAAACTTTTAGTGGATTTCTACTTATTTTATTAAATATCATCTCCACCAAACAGGACAATCTTGCATCTGTTATACTTTTGGAGAAAAATGTGATCATTTCATTTATGCGCGAAATGCCTTAGAAATGGCTTTTAAGAGGATTTGAAGCATGGAGACGATTATCTCGGGATTGCAAGATAACCAAACAAATCTTTTAGTGGATTTCTACTTGATTTATTAAATATTATCTCCATTAAACAGGACAAGCTTGCATCTGTTATAGTTTTGGAGAAAAATGTGATCATTTCATTTATGCGCGAAATGCCTTAGAAATGGCTTTTAAGAGGATTTAAAGCATGGAGACGATTTTCTCGGGATTGCAAGATAACCAAACAAAACTTTTAGTGAATTTTTACTTATTTTAATAAATATCATCTCCACCAAACAGGACAAGCTTGCATCTGCTATAGTTTTGGAGAAAAATGTGATCATTTCATTTATGCGCGAAATGCCTTAGAAATGGCTTTAAAGAGGATTTGAAGCATGGAGACGATTATATCGGGATTGCAAGATAACCAAACAAAACTTTTGTTGGATTTCTACTTATTTTATTAAATATCATCTCCACCAAACAGGACAAGCTTGCATCTGTTATAGTTTTGGAGAAAAATGTGATCATTTCATTTATGCGTGAAATGCCTTAGAAATGGCTTTTAAAAGGATTTGAAGCATGGAGACGATTATCTCGGGATTGCAAAATAACCAAACAAAACTTTTAGTGGATTTCTACTTATTTTATTAAATATCATCTCCACCAAACAGGACAAGCTTGCATCTGTTATCGTTTTGGAGAAAAATGTGATCATTTAATTTGAGCGCGAAATGCCGTAGAAATGGCTTTTAAGAGGATTTGAAGCATGGAGACGATTATCTCGGGATTGCAAGATAACCAAACAAAACTTTTAGTGGATTTCTACTTGATTTATTAAATATTATCTCCACCAAACAGGACAAGCTTGCATCTGTTATAGTTTTGGAGAAAAATGTGATCATTTCATTTATGCGCGAAATGCCTTAGAAATGGCTTTTAAGAGGATTTAAAGCATGGAGACGATTTTCTCGGGATTGCAAGATAACCAAACAAAACTTTTAGTGGATTTCTACTTATTTTATTAAATATCATCTCCACCAAAGAGGACAAGCTTGCATCTGTTATAGCTTTGGAGAAAAATGTAATCATTTCATTTATGAGCAAAATGCCTTAGAAATGGCTTTTAAAAGGATTTCAAGCATGGAGACGATTATCTCGGGATTGCAAGATAACCAATCAAAACTTTTAGTGGATTTCTACTTATTTTATTAAATATCATCTCCACCAAACAGGACAAGCTTGCCTCTGTTATAGTTTTGGAGAAAAATATGATCATTTCATTTATGCGCGAAATGCCTTAGAAATGGCTTTTAAGAGGATTTGAAGCATGGAGACGATTATCTCGGAATTGCAAGATAACCAAACAAAACTTTTAGTGGATTTATCCTTATTTTATTAAATATCATCTCCACCAAACAGGACAAGCTTGCATCTGTTATAGTTTTGGAGAAAAATGTGATCATTTCATTTATGTGCGAAATGCCTTAGAAATGGCTTTTAAGAGGATTTAAAGCATGGAGACGATTTTCTCGGGATTGCAAGATAACCAAACAAAACCTTTAGTGGATTTCTACTTATATTATTAAATATCATCTCCACCAAAGAGGACAAGCTTGCATCTGTTATAGCTTTGGAGAAAAATGTGATCATTTCATTTATGCGCGAAATGCCTTAGAAATTGCTTTTAAGAGGATTTGAAGCATGGAGACGATTATCTCGGGATTGCAAGATAACCAAACAAAACTTTTAGTGGATTTCTACTTATTTTATTAAATATCATCTCCACCAAACAGGACAATCTTGCATCTGTTATACTTTTGGAGAAAAATGTGATCATTTCATTTATGCGCGAAATGCCTTAGAAATGGCATTTAAGAGGATTTGAAGCATGGAGACGATTATCTCGGGATTGCAAGATAACCAAACAAATCTTTTAGTGGATTTCTACTTGATTTATTAAATATTATCTCCATTAAACAGGACAAGCTTGCATCTGTTATAGTTTTGGAGAAAAATGTGATCATTTCAATTATGCGCGAAATGCCTTAGAAATGGCTTTTAAGAGGATTTAAAGCATGGAGACGATTTTCTCGGGATTGCAAGATAACCAAACAAAACTTTTAGTGAATTTTTACTTATTTTAATAAATATCATCTCCACCAAACAGGACAAGCTTGCATCTGCTATAGTTTTGGAGAAAAATGTGATCATTTCATTTATGCGCGAAATGCCTTAGAAATAAAACTTTTAGTGGATTTCTACTTATTTTGTTAAATATCATCTCCACCAAAAAGGACAAGCTTTCAACTGTTATAGTTTTGGAGAAAAATGTGATAATTTCATTTATGCGCGAAATGCCTTAGAAATGGCTTTAAAGAGGATTTGAAGCATGGAGACGATTATATCGGGATTGCAAGATAACCAAACAAAACTTTTGTTGGATTTCTACTTATTTTATTAAATATCATCTCCACCAAACAGGACAAGCTTGCATCTGTTATAGTTTTGGAGAAAAATGTGATCATTTCATTTATGCGTGAAATGCCTTAGAAATGGCTTTTAAGAGGATTTGAAGCATGGAGACGATTATCTCGGGATTGCAAAATAACCAAACAAAACTTTTAGTGGATTTCTACTTATTTTATTAAATATCATCTCCACCAAACAGGACAAGCTTGCATCTGTTATCGTTTTGGAGAAAAATGTGATCATTTATTTATGCGCGAAATGCCGTAGAAATGGCTTTTAAGAGGATTTGAAGCATGGAGACGATTATCTCGGGATTGCAAGATAACCAAACAAAACTTTTAGTGGATTTCTACTTGATTTATTAAATATTATCTCCACCAAACAGGACAAGCTTGCATCTGTTATAGTTTTGGAGAAAAATGTGATCATTTCATTTATGCGCGAAATGCCTTAGAAATGGCTTTTAAGAGGATTTAAAGCATGGAGACGATTTTCTCGGGATTGCAAGATAACCAAACAAAACTTTTAGTGGATTTCTACTTATTTTATTAAATATCATCTCCACCAAAGAGGACAAGCTTGCATCTGTTATAGCTTTGGAGAAAAATGTAATCATTTCATTTATGCGCAAAATGCCTTAGAAATGGCTTTTAAAAGGATTTGAAGCATGGAGACGATTATCTCGGGATTGCAAGATAACCAAACAAAACTTTTAGTGGATTTCTACTTATTTTATTAAATATCATCTCCACCAAACAGGACAAGCTTGCATCTGTTATAGTTTTGGAGAAAAATATGATCATTTCATTTATGCGCAAAATGCCTTAGAAATGGCTTTTAAGAGGATTTGAAGCATGGAGACGATTATCTCGGAATTGCAAGATAACCAAACAAAACTTTTAGTGTATTTCTCCTTATTTTATTAAATATCATCTCCACCAAACAGCACAAGCTTGCATCTGTTATAGTTTTGGAGAAAAATGTGATCATTTCATTTATGCGCGAAATGCCTTAGAAATGGCTTTTAAGAGGATTTAAAGCATGGAGACGATTTTCTCCGGATTGCAAGATAACCAAACAAAACTTTTAGTGGATTTCTACTTATATTATTAAATATCATCTCCACCAAAGAGGACAAGCTTGCATCTGTTATAGCTTTGGAGAAAAATGTGATCATTTCATTTATGCGCGAAATGCCTTAGAAATGGCTTTTAAGAGGATTTGAAGCATGGAGACGATTATCTCGGGATTGCAAGATAACCAAACAAAACTTTTAGTGGATTTCTACTTATTTTATTAAATATCATCTCCACCAAACAGGACAAGCTTGCATCTGTTACAGTTTTGGAGAAAAATGTGATCATTTCATTTATGCGCGAAATGCCTTAGAAATGGCTTTTAAGAGGATTTGAAGCATGGAGACGATTTTCTCGGGATTGCAAGATAACCAAACAAAACTTTTAGTGGATTTCTACTTATTTTATTAAATATCATCTCCACCAAACAGGACAAGCTTGCATCTGTTATCGTTTTGGAGAAAAATGTGATCATTTCATTTATGCGCGAAATGCCTTAGAAATGGCTTTTAAGAGGATTTAAATCATGGAGACGATTATCTCGGGATTGCAAGATAACCAAACAAAACTTTTAGTGGATTTCTACTTATTTTATTAAATATCATCTCCACCAAACAGGACAAGCTTGCATCTGTTATAGTTTTGGAGAAAAATGTGATCATTTCATTTATGCGCGAAATGCCTTAGAAATAGCTTTTAAGAGGATTTGAAGCATGGAGACGATTATCTCGGGATTGCAAGATAACCAAACAAAACTTTTAGTGGATTACTACTTGATTTATTAAATATTATCTCCACAAAACAGGACAAGCTTGCATCTGTTATAGTTTTGGAGGAAAATGTGAGCATTTCATTTATGCGCGAAATGCCTTATAAATGGCTTTTAAGAGGATTTAAAGCATGGAGACGATTTTCTCGGGATTGCAAGATAACCAAACAAAACTTTTAGTGGATTTCTACTTGTTTTATTAAATATCATCTCCACCAAAGAGGACAAGCTTGCATCTGTTATAGCTTTGGAGAAAAATGTAATCATTTCATTTATGCGCAAAATGCCTTAGAAATGGCTTTTAAGAGGATTTGAAGCATGGAGACGATTATCTCGGGATTGCAAGATAACCAAACAAAACTTTTAGTGGATTTCTACTTATTTTATTAAATATCATCTCCACCAAACAGGACAAGCTTGCATCTGTTATAGTTTTGGAGAAAAATGTGATCATTTCATTTATGCGCGAAATGCCTTAGAAATGGCTTTTAAGAGGATTTGAAGCATGGAGACGATTATCTCGGAATTGCAAGATAACCAAACAAAACGTTTAGTGGATTTCTCCTTATTTTATTAAATATCATCTCCACCAAACAGGACAAGCTTGCATCTGTTATAGTTTTGGAGAAAAATGTGATCATTTCATTTATGCGCGAAATGCCTTAGAAATGGCTTTTAAGAGGATTTAAAGCATGGAGACGATTTTCTCGGGATTGCAAGATAACCAAACAAAACTTTTAGTGGATTTCTACTTATATTATTAAATATCATCTCCACCAAAGAGGACAAGCTTGCATCTGTTATAGCTTTGGGGAAAAATGTGATCATTTCATTTATGCGCGAAATGCCTTAGAAATGGTTTTTAAGAGGATTTGAAGCATGGAGACGATTATCTCGGGATTGCAAGATAACCAAACAAAACGTTTAGTGGATTTCTACTTATTTTATTAAATATCATCTCCACCAAACAGGACAAGCTTGCATCTGTTATAGTTTTGGAGAAAAATGTGATCATTTCATTTATGCGCGAAATGCCTTAGAAATGGCTTTTAAGAGGATTTGAAGCATGGAGACGATTTTCTCGGGATTGCAAGATAACGAAACAAAACTTTTAGTGGATTTCTACTTATTTTATTAAATATCATCTCCACCAAACAGGACAAGCTTGCATCTGTTATCGTTTTGGAGAAAAATGTGATCATTTCATTTATGCGCGAAATGCCGTAGAAATGGCTTTTAAGAGGATTTGAAGCATAAAGACGATTATCTCGAGATTGCAAGATAACCAAACAAAACTTTTAGTGGATTTCTACTTATTTTATTAAATATCATCTCCACCAAACAGGACAAGCTTGCATCTTTTATAGTTTTGGAGAAAAATGTGATCATTTCATTTATGCGCGAAATGCCTTAGAAATGGCTTTTAAGAGGATTTGAAGCATGGAGACGATTATTTCGGGATTGCAAGATAACCAAACAAAACTTTTAGTGGATTTCTACTTATTTTATTAAATATCATCTCCACCAAACAGGACAAGCTTGCATCTGTTATAGCTTTGGAGAAAAATGTAATCATTTCATTTATGCGCAAAATGCCTTAGAAATGGCTTTTAAAAGGATTTGAAGCATGGAGACGATTATCTCGGGATTGCAAGATAACCAAACAAAACTTTTAGTGGATTTCTACTTATTTTATTAAATATCATCTCCACCAAACAGGACAAGCTTGCATCTGTTATAGTTTTGGAGAAAAATATGATCATTTCATTTATGCGCAAAATGCCTTAGAAATGGCTTTTAAGAGGATTTGAAGCATGGAGACGATTATCTCGGAATTGCAAGATAACCAAACAAAACTTTTAGTGGATTTCTCCTTATTTTATTAAATATCATCTCCACCAAACAGCACAAGCTTGCATCTGTTATAGTTTTGGAGAAAAATGTGATCATTTCATTTATGCGCGAAATGCCTTAGAAATGGCTTTTAAGAGGATTTAAAGCATGGAGACGATTTTCTCCGGATTGCAAGATAACCAAACAAAACTTTTAGTGGATTTCTACTTATATTATTAAATATCATCTCCACCAAAGAGGACAAGCTTGCATCTGTTATAGCTTTGGAGAAAAATGTGATCATTTCATTTATGCGCGAAATGCCTTAGAAATGGCTTTTAAGAGGATTTGAAGCATGGAGACGATTATCTCGGGATTGCAAGATAACCAAACAAAACTTTTAGTGGATTTCTACTTATTTTATTAAATATCATCTCCACCAAACAGGACAAGCTTGCATCTGTTACAGTTTTGGAGAAAAATGTGATCATTTCATTTATGCGCGAAATGCCTTAGAAATGGCTTTTAAGAGGATTTGAAGCATGGAGACGATTTTCTCGGGATTGCAAGATAACCAAACAAAACTTTTAGTGGATTTCTACTTATTTTATTAAATATCATCTCCACCAAACAGGACAAGCTTGCATCTGTTATCGTTTTGGAGAAAAATGTGATCATTTCATTTATGCGCGAAATGCCTTAGAAATGGCTTTTAAGAGGATTTAAATCATGGAGACGATTATCTCGGGATTGCAAGATAACCAAACAAAACTTTTAGTGGATTTCTACTTATTTTATTAAATATCATCTCCACCAAACAGGACAAGCTTGCATCTGTTATAGTTTTGGAGAAAAATGTGATCATTTCATTTATGCGCGAAATGCCTTAGAAATGGCTTTTAAGAGGATTTGAAGCATGGAGACGATTATCTCGGGATTGCAAGATAACCAAACAAAACTTTTAGTGGATTACTACTTGATTTATTAAATATTATCTCCACAAAACAGGACAAGCTTGCATCTGTTATAGTTTTGGAGGAAAATGTGAGCATTTCATTTATGCGCGAAATGCCTTATAAATGGCTTTTAAGAGGATTTAAAGCATGGAGACGATTTTCTCGGGATTGCAAGATAACCAAACAAAACTTTTAGTGGATTTCTACTTGTTTTATTAAATATCATCTCCACCAAAGAGGACAAGCTTGCATCTGTTATAGCTTTGGAGAAAAATGTAATCATTTCATTTATGCGCAAAATGCCTTAGAAATGGCTTTTAAGAGGATTTGAAGCATGGAGACGATTATCTCGGGATTGCAAGATAACCAAACAAAACTTTTAGTGGATTTCTACTTATTTTATTAAATATCATCTCCACCAAACAGGACAAGCTTGCATCTGTTATAGTTTTGGAGAAAAATGTGATCATTTCATTTATGCGCGAAATGCCTTAGAAATGGCTTTTAAGAGGATTTGAAGCATGGAGACGATTATCTCGGAATTGCAAGATAACCAAACAAAACGTTTAGTGGATTTCTCCTTATTTTATTAAATATCATCTCCACCAAACAGGACAAGCTTGCATCTGTTATAGTTTTGGAGAAAAATGTGATCATTTCATTTATGCGCGAAATGCCTTAGCAATGGCTTTTAAGAGGATTTAAAGCATGGAGACGATTTTCTCGGGATTGCAAGATAACCAAACAAAACTTTTAGTGGATTTCTACTTATATTATTAAATATCATCTCCACCAAAGAGGACAAGCTTGCATCTGTTATAGCTTTGGGGAAAAATGTGATCATTTCATTTATGCGCGAAATGCCTTAGAAATGGTTTTTAAGAGGATTTGAAGCATGGAGACGATTATCTCGGGATTGCAAGATAACCAAACAAAACGTTTAGTGGATTTCTACTTATTTTATTAAATATCATCTCCACCAAACAGGACAAGCTTGCATCTGTTATAGTTTTGGAGAAAAATGTGATCATTTCATTTATGCGCGAAATGCCTTAGAAATGGCTTTTAAGAGGATTTGAAGCATGGAGACGATTTTCTCGGGATTGCAAGATAACGAAACAAAACTTTTAGTGGATTTCTACTTATTTTATTAAATATCATCTCCACCAAACAGGACAAGCTTGCATCTGTTATCGTTTTGGAGAAAAATGTGATCATTTCATTTATGCGCGAAATGCCGTAGAAATGGCTTTTAAGAGGATTTGAAGCATAAAGACGATTATCTCGAGATTGCAAGATAACCAAACAAAACTTTTAGTGGATTTCTACTTATTTTATTAAATATCATCTCCACCAAACAGGACAAGCTTGCATCTTTTATAGTTTTGGAGAAAAATGTGATCATTTCATTTATGCGCGAAATGCCTTAGAAATGGCTTTTAAGAGGATTTGAAGCATGGAGACGATTATTTCGGGATTGCAAGATAACCAAACAAAACTTTTAGTGGATTTCTACTTATTTTATTAAATATCATCTCCACCAAACAGGACAAGCTTGCATCTGTTATAGTTTTGGAGAAAAATGTGATCATTTCATTTATGCGCGAAATGCGTTAGAAATGGCTTTTAAGAGGATTTGAAGCATGGAGACGATTATCTCGGGATTACAGGATAACCAAACAAAACTTTTAGTGGATTTCTACTTGATTTATTAAATATTATCTCCACCAAACAGGACAAGCTTGCATCTGTTATAGTTTTGGAGAAAAATGTGATCATTTCATTTATGCGCGAAATGCCTTAGAAATGGCTTTTAAGAGGATTTATAGCATGGAGACGGTTTTCTCGGGATTGCAAGATAACCAAACAAAACTTTTAGTGGATTTCTACTTATTTTATTAAATATCATCTCCACCAAAGAGGACAAGCTTGCATCTGTTACAGCTTTGGAGAAAAATGTGATCATTTCATTTATGCGCGAAATGTCTTAGAAATGGCTTTTAAGAGGATTTGGAGCATGGAGACGATTATCTCGGGATTGCAAGATAACCAAACAAAACTTTTAGTGGATTTCTACTTTTTTTATTAAACATCATCTCCACCAAACAGGACAAGCTTGCATCTGTTATAGTTTTGGAGAAAAATGTGATCATTTCATTTATGCGCGAAATGCCTTAGAAATGGCTTTTAAGAGGATTTGAAGCATGGAGACGATTATCTCGGAATTGCAAGATAACCAAACAAAACTTTTAGTGGATTTCTCCTTATTTTATTAAATATCATCTCCACCAAACAGGACAAGCTTGCATCTGTTATAGTTTTGGAGAAAAATGTGATCTTTTCATTTATGCGTGAAATGCCTTAGAAATGTCTTTTAAAAGGATTTGAAGCAAGAGACGATTGTCTCGGGATTGCAAGATAACCAAACAAAACTTTTAGTGGATTTCTACTTATTTTATTAAATATTATCTCCACCAAAGAGGACAAGCTTGCATCTGTTATAGCTTTGGAGAAAAATGTGATCATTTCATTTATGCGCGAAATGCCTTAGAAATGGCTTTTAAGAGGATTTGAAGCATGGAGACGATTATCTCGGGATTGCAAGATAACCAAACAAAACTTTTAGTGGATTTCTACTTATATTATTAAATATCATCTCCACCAAACAGGACAAGCTTGCATCTGTTATAGTTTTGGAGAAAAATGTGATCATTTCATTTATGCGCGAAATGCCTTAGAATTGGCTTTTAAGAGGATTTGAAGCATGGAGACGATTATCTCGGGATTGCAAGATAACCAAACAAAACTTTTAGTGGATTTCTACTTGATTTATTAAATATTATCTCCACCAAACAGGACAAGCTTGCATCTGTTATAGTTTTGGAGAAAAATGTGATCATTTCATTTATGCGCGAAATGCGTTAGAAATGGCTTTTAAGAGGATTTGAAGCATGGAGACGATTATCTCGGGATTGCAGGATAACCAAACAAAACTTTTAGTGGATTTCTACTTGATTTATTAAATATTATCTCCACCAAACAGGACAAGCTTGCATCTGTTATAGTTTTGGAGAAAAATGTGATCATTTCATTTATGCGCGAAATGCCTTAGAAATGGCTTTTAAGAGGATTTATAGCATGGAGACGGTTTTCTCGGGATTGCAAGATAACCAAACAAAACTTTTAGTGGATTTCTACTTATTTTATTAAATATCATCTCCACCAAAGAGGACAAGCTTGCATCTGTTACAGCTTTGGAGAAAAATGTGATCATTTCATTTATGCGCGAAATGTCTTAGAAATGGCTTTTAAGAGGATTTGAAGCATGGAGACGATTATCTCGGGATTGCAAGATAACCAAACAAAACTTTTAGTGGATTTCTACTTTTTTTATTAAACATCATCTCCACCAAACAGGACAAGCTTGCATCTGTTATAGTTTTGGAGAAAAATGTGATCATTTCATTTATGCGCGAAATGCCTTAGAAATGGCTTTTAAGAGGATTTGAAGCATGGAGACGATTATCTCGGAATTGCAAGATAACCAAACAAAACTTTTAGTGGATTTCTCCTTATTTTATTAAATATCATCTCCACCAAACAGGACAAGCTTGCATCTGTTATCGTTTTGGAGAAAAATGTGATCATTTCATTTATGCGCGAAATGCCGTAGAAATGGCTTTTAAGAGGATTTGAAGCATAAAGACGATTATCTCGAGATTGCAAGATAACCAAACAAAACTTTTAGTGGATTTCTACTTATTTTATTAAATATCATCTCCACCAAACAGGACAAGCTTGCATCTTTTATAGTTTTGGAGAAAAATGTTTTCTTTTCATTTATGCGCGAAATGCCTTAGAAATGGCTTTTAAGAGGATTTGAAGCATGGAGACGATTATCTCGGGATTGCAAGATAACCAAACAAAACTTTTAGTGGATTTCTACTTATTTTATTAAATATCATCTCCACCAAACAGGACAAGCTTGCATCTGTTATAGTTTTGGAGAAAAATGTGATCATTTCATTTATGCGCGAAATGCCTTAGAAATGGCTTTTAAGAGGATTTGAAGCATGGAGACGATTATCTCAGGATTGCAAGATAACCAAAGAAAACTTTTAGTGGATTACTACTTGATTTATTAAATATTATCTCCACAAAACAGGACAAGCTTGCATTTGTTATAGTTTTGGAGGAAAATGTGATCATTTCATTTATGCGCGAAATGCCTTAGAAATGGCTTTTAAGAGGATTTAAAGCATGGAGACGATTTTCTCGGGATTGCAAGATAACCAAACAAAACTTTTAGTGGATTTCTACTTATATTATTAAATATCATCTCCACCAAAGAGGACAAGCTTGCATCTGTTATAGCTTTGGAGAAAAATGTGATCATTTCATTTATGCGCGAAATGCCTTAGAAATGGTTTTTAAGAGGATTTGAAGCATGGAGACGATTATCTCGGGATTGCAAGATAACCAAACAAAACGTTTAGTGGATTTCTACTTATTTTATTAAATATCATCTCCACCAAACAGGACAAGCTTGCATCTGTTATAGTTTTGGAGAAAAATGTGATCATTTCATTTATGCGCGAAATGCCTTAGAAATGGCTTTTAAGAGGATTTGAAGCATGGAGACGATTTTCTCGGGATTGCAAGATAACGAAACAAAACTTTTAGTGGATTTCTACTTATTTTATTAAATATCATCTCCACCAAACAGGACAAGTTTGCATCTGTTATCGTTTTGGAGAAAAATGTGATCATTTCATTTATGCGCGAAATGCCGTAGAAATGGCTTTTAAGAGGATTTGAAGCATAAAGACGATTATCTCGAGATTGCAAGATAACCAAACAAAACTTTTAGTGGATTTCTACTTATTTTATTAAATATCATCTCCACCAAACAGGACAAGCTTGCATCTTTTATAGTTTTGGAGAAAAATGTGATCATTTCATTTATGCGCGAAATGCCTTAGAAATGGCTTTTAAGAGGATTTGAAGCATGGAGACGATTATTTCGGGATTGCAAGATAACCAAACAAAACTTTTAGTGGATTTCTACTTATTTTATTAAATATTATCTCCACCAAACAGGACAAGCTTGCATCTGTTATAGTTTTGGAGAAAAATGTGATCATTTCATTTATGCGCGAAATGCGTTAGAAATGGCTTTTAAGAGGATTTGAAGCATGGAGACGATTATCTCGGGATTGCAGGATAACCAAACAAAACTTTTAGTGGATTTCTACTTGATTTATTAAATATTATCTCCACCAAACAGGACAAGCTTGCATCTGTTATAGTTTTGGAGAAAAATGTGATCATTTCATTTATGCGCGAAATGCCTTAGAAATGGCTTTTAAGAGGATTTATAGCATGGAGACGGTTTTCTCGGGATTGCAAGATAACCAAACAAAACTTTTAGTGGATTTCTACTTATTTTATTAAATATCATCTCCACCAAAGAGGACAAGCTTGCATCTGTTACAGCTTTGGAGAAAAATGTGATCATTTCATTTATGCGCGAAATGTCTTAGAAATGGCTTTTAAGAGGATTTGAAGCATGGAGACGATTATCTCGGGATTGCAAGATAACCAAACAAAACTTTTAGTGGATTTCTACTTTTTTTATTAAACATCATCTCCACCAAACAGGACAAGCTTGCATCTGTTATAGTTTTGGAGAAAAATGTGATCATTTCATTTATGCGCGAAATGCCTTAGAAATGGCTTTTAAGAGGATTTGAAGCATAAAGACGATTATCTCGAGATTGCAAGATAACCAAACAAAACTTTTAGTGGATTTCTACTTATTTTATTAAATATCATCTCCACCAAACAGGACAAGCTTGCATCTTTTATAGTTTTGGAGAAAAATGTGATCATTTCATTTATGCGCGAAATGCCTTAGAAATGGCTTTTAAGAGGATTTGAAGCATGGAGACGATTATTTCGGGATTGCAAGATAACCAAACAAAACTTTTAGTGGATTTCTACTTATTTTATTAAATATTATCTCCACCAAACAGGACAAGCTTGCATCTGTTATAGTTTTGGAGAAAAATGTGATCATTTCATTTATGCGCGAAATGCGTTAGAAATGGCTTTTAAGAGGATTTGAAGCATGGAGACGATTATCTCGGGATTGCAGGATAACCAAACAAAACTTTTAGTGGATTTCTACTTGATTTATTAAATATTATCTCCACCAAACAGGACAAGCTTGCATCTGTTATAGTTTTGGAGAAAAATGTGATCATTTCATTTATGCGCGAAATGCCTTAGAAATGGCTTTTAAGAGGATTTATAGCATGGAGACGGTTTTCTCGGGATTGCAAGATAACCAAACAAAACTTTTAGTGGATTTCTACTTATTTTATTAAATATCATCTCCACCAAAGAGGACAAGCTTGCATCTGTTACAGCTTTGGAGAAAAATGTGATCATTTCATTTATGCGCGAAATGTCTTAGAAATGGCTTTTAAGAGGATTTGAAGCATGGAGACGATTATCTCGGGATTGCAAGATAACCAAACAAAACTTTTAGTGGATTTCTACTTTTTTTATTAAACATCATCTCCACCAAACAGGACAAGCTTGCATCTGTTATAGTTTTGGAGAAAAATGTGATCATTTCATTTATGCGCGAAATGCCTTAGAAATGGCTTTTAAGAGGATTTGAAGCATGGAGACGATTATCTCGGAATTGCAAGATAACCAAACAAAACTTTTAGTGGATTTCTCCTTATTTTATTAAATATCATCTCCACCAAACAGGACAAGCTTGCATCTGTTATCGTTTTGGAGAAAAATGTGATCATTTCATTTATGCGCGAAATGCCGTAGAAATGGCTTTTAAGAGGATTTGAAGCATAAAGACGATTATCTCGAGATTGCAAGATAACCAAACAAAACTTTTAGTGGATTTCTACTTATTTTATTAAATATCATCTCCACCAAACAGGACAAGCTTGCATCTTTTATAGTTTTGGAGAAAAATGTTTTCTTTTCATTTATGCGCGAAATGCCTTAGAAATGGCTTTTAAGAGGATTTGAAGCATGGAGACGATTATCTCGGGATTGCAAGATAACCAAACAAAACTTTTAGTGGATTTCTACTTATTTTATTAAATATCATCTCCACCAAACAGGACAAGCTTGCATCTGTTATAGTTTTGGAGAAAAATGTGATCATTTCATTTATGCGCGAAATGCCTTAGAAATGGCTTTTAAGAGGATTTGAAGCATGGAGACGATTATCTCAGGATTGCAAGATAACCAAAGAAAACTTTTAGTGGATTACTACTTGATTTATTAAATATTATCTCCACAAAACAGGACAAGCTTGCATTTGTTATAGTTTTGGAGGAAAATGTGATCATTTCATTTATGCGCGAAATGCCTTAGAAATGGCTTTTAAGAGGATTTAAAGCATGGAGACGATTTTCTCGGGATTGCAAGATAACCAAACAAAACTTTTAGTGGATTTCTACTTATATTATTAAATATCATCTCCACCAAAGAGGACAAGCTTGCATCTGTTATAGCTTTGGAGAAAAATGTGATCATTTCATTTATGCGCGAAATGCCTTAGAAATGGTTTTTAAGAGGATTTGAAGCATGGAGACGATTATCTCGGGATTGCAAGATAACCAAACAAAACGTTTAGTGGATTTCTACTTATTTTATTAAATATCATCTCCACCAAACAGGACAAGCTTGCATCTGTTATAGTTTTGGAGAAAAATGTGATCATTTCATTTATGCGCGAAATGCCTTAGAAATGGCTTTTAAGAGGATTTGAAGCATGGAGACGATTTTCTCGGGATTGCAAGATAACGAAACAAAACTTTTAGTGGATTTCTACTTATTTTATTAAATATCATCTCCACCAAACAGGACAAGTTTGCATCTGTTATCGTTTTGGAGAAAAATGTGATCATTTCATTTATGCGCGAAATGCCGTAGAAATGGCTTTTAAGAGGATTTGAAGCATAAAGACGATTATCTCGAGATTGCAAGATAACCAAACAAAACTTTTAGTGGATTTCTACTTATTTTATTAAATATCATCTCCACCAAACAGGACAAGCTTGCATCTTTTATAGTTTTGGAGAAAAATGTGATCATTTCATTTATGCGCGAAATGCCTTAGAAATGGCTTTTAAGAGGATTTGAAGCATGGAGACGATTATTTCGGGATTGCAAGATAACCAAACAAAACTTTTAGTGGATTTCTACTTATTTTATTAAATATCATCTCCACCAAACAGGACAAGCTTGCATCTGTTATAGTTTTGGAGAAAAATGTGATCATTTCATTTATGCGCGAAATGCGTTAGAAATGGCTTTTAAGAGGATTTGAAGCATGGAGACGATTATCTCGGGATTGCAGGATAACCAAACAAAACTTTTAGTGGATTTCTACTTGATTTATTAAATATTATCTCCACCAAACAGGACAAGCTTGCATCTGTTATAGTTTTGGAGAAAAATGTGATCATTTCATTTATGCGCGAAATGCCTTAGAAATGGCTTTTAAGAGGATTTATAGCATGGAGACGGTTTTCTCGGGATTGCAAGATAACCAAACAAAACTTTTAGTGGATTTCTACTTATTTTATTAAATATCATCTCCACCAAAGAGGACAAGCTTGCATCTGTTACAGCTTTGGAGAAAAATGTGATCATTTCATTTATGCGCGAAATGTCTTAGAAATGGCTTTTAAGAGGATTTGGAGCATGGAGACGATTATCTCGGGATTGCAAGATAACCAAACAAAACTTTTAGTGGATTTCTACTTTTTTTATTAAACATCATCTCCACCAAACAGGACAAGCTTGCATCTGTTATAGTTTTGGAAAAAAATGTGATCATTTCATTTATGCGCGAAATGCCTTAGAAATGGCTTTTAAGAGGATTTGAAGCATGGAGACGATTATCTCGGAATTGCAAGATAACCAAACAAAACTTTTAGTGGATTTCTCCTTATTTTATTAAATATCTCCACCAAACAGGACAAGCTTGCATCTGTTATAGTTTTGGAGAAAAATGTGATCTTTTCATTTATGCGTGAAATGCCTTAGAAATGTCTTTTAAAAGGATTTGAAGCAAGAGACGATTATCTCGGGATTGCAAGATAACCAAACAAAACTTTTAGTGGATTTCTACTTATTTTATTAAATATTATCTCCACCAAAGAGGACAAGCTTGCATCTGTTATAGCTTTGGAGAAAAATGTGATCATTTCATTTATGCGCGAAATGCCTTAGAAATGGCTTTTAAGAGGATTTGAAGCATGGAGACGATTATCTCGGGATTGCAAGATAACCAAACAAAACTTTTAGTGGATTTCTACTTATATTATTAAATATCATCTCCACCAAACAGGACAAGCTTGCATCTGTTATAGTTTTGGAGAAAAATGTGATCATTTCATTTATGCGCGAAATGCCTTAGAAATGGCTTTTAAGAGGATTTGAAGCATGGAGACGATTATCTCGGGATTGCAAGATAACCAAACAAAACTTTTAGTGGATTTCTACTTGATTTATTAAATATTATCTCCACCAAACAGGACAAGCTTGCATCTGTTATAGTTTTGGAGAAAAATGTGATCATTTCATTTATGCGCGAAATGCGTTAGAAATGGCTTTTAAGAGGATTTGAAGCATGGAGACGATTATCTCGGGATTGCAGGATAACCAAACAAAACTTTTAGTGGATTTCTACTTGATTTGTTAAATATTATCTCCACCAAACAGGACAAGCTTGCATCTGTTATAGTTTTGGAGAAAAATGTGATCATTTCATTTATGCGCGAAATGCCTTAGAAATGGCTTTTAAGAGGATTTATAGCATGGAGACGGTTTTCTCGGGATTGCAAGATAACCAAACAAAACTTTTAGTGGATTTCTACTTATTTTATTAAATATCATCTCCACCAAAGAGGACAAGCTTGCATCTGTTACAGCTTTGGAGAAAAATGTGATCATTTCATTTATGCGCGAAATGTCTTAGAAATGGCTTTTAAGAGGATTTGAAGCATGGAGACGATTATCTCGGGATTGCAAGATAACCAAACAAAACTTTTAGTGGATTTCTACTTTTTTTATTAAACATCATCTCCACCAAACAGGACAAGCTTGCATCTGTTATAGTTTTGGAGAAAAATGTGATCATTTCATTTATGCGCAAAATGCCTTAGAAATGGCTTTTAAGAGGATTTGAAGCATGGAGACGATTATCTCGGAATTGCAAGATAACCAAACAAAACTTTTAGTGGATTTCTCCTTATTTTATTAAATATCATCTCCACCAAAAAGGACAAGCTTGCATCTGTTATAGTTTTGGAGAAAAATGTGATCTTTTCATTTATGCGTGAAATGCCTTAGAAATGTCTTTTAAAAGGATTTGAAGCAAGAGACGATTATCTCGGGATTGCAAGATAACCAAACAAAACTTTTAGTGGATTTCTACTTATTTTATTAAATATTATCTCCACCAAAGAGGACAAGCTTGCATCTGTTATAGCTTTGGAGAAAAATGTGATCATTTCATTTATGCGCGAAATGCCTTAGAAATGGCTTTTAAGAGGATTTGAAGCATGGAGACGATTATCTCGGGATTGCAAGATAACCAAACAAAACTTTTAGTGGATTTCTACTTATATTATTAAATATCATCTCCACCAAACAGGACAAGCTTGCATCTGTTATAGTTTTGGAGAAAAATGTGATCATTTCATTTATGCGCGAAATGCCTTAGAAATGGCTTTTAAGAGGATTTGAAGCATGGAGACGATTATCTCGGGATTGCAAGATAACCAAACAAAACTTTTAGTGGATTTCTACTTGATTTATTAAATATTATCTCCACCAAACAGGACAAGCTTGCATCTGTTATAGTTTTGGAGAAAAATGTGATCTTTTCATTTATGCGTGAAATGCCTTAGAAATGTCTTTTAAAAGGATTTGAAGCAAGAGACGATTATCTCAGGATTGCAAGATAACCAAACAAAACTTTTAGTGGATTTCTACCTATTTTATTAAATATCATCTCCACCAAAGAGGACAAGCTTGCATCTGTTATAGCTTTGGAGAAAAATGTGATCATTTCATTTATGCGCGAAATGCCTTAGAAATGGCTTTTAAGAGGATTTGAAGCATGGAGACGATTATCTCGGGATTGCAAGATAACCAAACAAAATTTTTAGTGGATTTCTACTTATTTTATTAAATATCATCTCCACCAAACAGGACAAGCTTGCATCTGTTATAGTTTTAAAGAAAAATGTGATCATTTCATTTATGCACGAAATGCCTTAGAAATGGCTTTTAAGAGGATTTGAAGCATGGAGACGATTATCTCGGAATTGCAAGATAACCAAACAAAACTTTTAGTGGATTTCTCCTTATTTTATTAAATATCATCTCCACCAAACAGGACAAGCTTGCCTCTGTTATAGTTTTGAAGAAAAAGGTGATCATTTCATTTATGCGCGAAATGCCGTAGAAATGGCTTTTAAGAGGATTTGAAGCATAAAGACGATTATCTCGAGATTGCAAAATAACCAAACAAAACTTTTAGTGGATTTCTACTTATTTTATTAAATATCATCTCCACCAAACAGGACAAGCTTGCATCTTTTATAGTTTTGGAGAAAAATGTGATCATTTCATTTATGCGCAAAATGCCTTAGAAATGGCTTTTAAGAGGATTTGAAGCATGGAGACGATTATCTCGGGAATGCAAGATAACCAAACAAAACTTTTAGTGGATTTCTACTTATTTTATTAAATATCATCTCCACCAAACAGGACAAGCTTGCATCTGTTATAGTTTTGGAGAAAAATGTGATCATTTCATTTATGCGCGACATGCCTTAAAAAAGGCTTTTAAGAGGATTTGAAGCATGGAGACGATTATCTCGGGATTGCAAGATAACCAAACAAAACTTTTAGTGGATTTCTACTTATTTTATTAAATATCATCTCCACCAAACAGGACAAGCTTGCATCTGTTATCGTTTTGGAGAAAAATGTGATCATTTCATTTATGCGCGAAATGCCGTAGAAATGGCTTTTAAGAGGATTTGAAGCATAAAGACGATTATCTCGAGATTGCAAGATAACCAAACAAAACTTTTAGTGGATTTCTACTTATTTTATTAAATATCATCTCCACCAAACAGGACAAGCTTGCATCTTTTATAGTTTTGGAGAAAAATGTGATCATTTCATTTATGCGCGAAATGCCTTAGAAATGGCTTTTAAGAGGATTTGAAGCATGGAGACGATTATCTCGGGATTGCAAGATAACCAAACAAAACTTTTAGTGGATTTCTACTTGATTTATTAAATATTATCTCCACCAAACAGGACAAGCTTGCATCTGTTATAGTTTTGGAGAAAAATGTGATCATTTTATTTATGCGCGAAATGCCTTAGAAATGGCTTTTAAGAGGATTTAAAGCATGGAGACGATTTTCTCGGGATTACAAGATAACCAAACAAAACTTTTAGTGGATTTCTACTTATTTTATTAAATATCATCTCCACCAAAGAGGACAAGCTTGCATCTGTTATAGCTTTGGAGAAAAATGTGATCATTTCATTTATGCGCGAAATGCCTTAGAAATGGCTTTTAAGAGGATTTGAAGCATGGAGACGATTATCTCGGGATTGCAAGATAACCAAACAAAACGTTTAGTGGATTTCTACTTATTTTATTAAATATCATCTCCACCAAACAGGACAAGCTTGCATCTGTTATAGTTTTGGAGAAAAATGTGATCATTTCATTTATGCGCGAAATGCCTTAGAAATGGCTTTTAAGAGGATTTGAAGCATGGAGACGATTATCTCGGAATTGCAGGATAACCAAACAAAACTTTTAGTGGATTTCTCCTTATTTTATTAAATATCATCTCCACCAAACAGGACAAGCTTGCATCTGTTATAGTTTTGGAGAAAAATGTGATCATTTCATTTATGCGCGAAATGCCTTAGAAATGGCTTTTAAGAGGATTTGAAGCATGGAGACGATTATCTCGGGATTGCAAGATAACCAAACAAAACTTTTAGTGGATTTCTACTTATTTTATTAAATATCATCTCCACCAAAAAGGACAAGCTTGCATCTGTTATCGTTTTGGAGAAAAATGTGATCATTTCATTTATGCGCGAAATGCCGTAGAAATGGCTTTTAAGAGGATTTGAAGCATAAAGACGATTATCTCGAGATTGCAAGATAACCAAACAAAACTTTTAGTGGATTTCTACTTATTTTATTAAATATCATCTCCACCAAACAGGACAAGCTTGCATGTTTTATAGTTTTGGAGAAAATGTGATCATTTCATTTATGCGCGAAATGCCATAGAAATGGCTTTTAAGAGGATTTAAAGCATGGAGACGATTTTCTCGGGATTGCAAGATAACCAAACAAAACTTTTAGTGGATTTCTACTTATTTTATTAAATATCATCTCCACCAAAGAGGACAAGCTTGCATCTGTTATAGCTTTGGATAAAAATGTGATCATTTCATTTATGCGCGAAATGCCTTAGAAATGGCTTTTAAGAGGATTTGAAGCATGGAGACGATTATCTCGGAATTGCAAGATAACCAAACAAAACTTTTAGTGGATTTCTCCTTATTTTATTAACCCCATTACGACCGCGTTACGTTTTAAAACGGCAGCAAAAAAGGGTACTTATTCCTTTCTGCCGTTTTAAAACGGCGGTCGGAAAAAAGGGTCTAGCGCCCCCCAGAGTCAGAAAATCTCCGGGGTTTCAGCTGCCGGGGGTAGCTGAGACCCTGGAGATCATGATTCGGGCCGGTTTTTCCGATCCCCAGTCACGTGATGACCGGTATACACCGTATACCGATCATCAAGTTATAGTAAATGACCGCTCCGGTAAAAAATGATTTATCTCCCATCTGGCATGATCAAACATGCCAGATGGGAGATAAATCTTTTTCCCGGTTCCCTCCGGTCCCCTCGGTATCCCCAAAGTGCCCCCCCCCGACCCCCAACCCCCTCCCGAAAATCCAAGATGGCCGCGCGCATCGGAGAGCACAGCAGCTCGCCGGCCGCATTTACAGTGTTCCTATGGTTTCTGTCGTATGTGCCATCACACATGCGACAGAAACCTGCTCCCTAGGCCCTGCCGGGTCCCCCCCTACCCCCACCCTGGTGTTCCCCGGTGTCATACATACCGGAGCGCTGATCCCCCGCGGCCCCTTCCTCCGGCTCCTTCTCAGCAGACTCCGGTCACATGAGCAGAGCAGATGACAGCTTCCTGTGTCTGTGACTCAGACGCTGGCTGCTGCTGCTGCTCGGCACTGTGTGTGCAGCTGTGACCCAGGGAGGGTGGGTGCAGATTCTTTGCACCCACTCTCCTCAAATGGAGGGTCTGCCCTCCTAGAAAATGGGGGATACGTTCCCTGAACGTGTCCCCCATATTCTAGAAGGTCCAGAGTCGACGTGGGACGTCCAAATGGATTATAGTGGATTTTTTTTTTCTTTTCAATAAATTGGTCAATCAGGGAATGTTTTGGGGAGTGTTTTTTCAAATAAATTTTTTTTGTTGTCAATTTTTTTTCTTATTACTGTCAATTAGTTATGTCAGGTATCTGATAGACGCCGTGACATAACTAATTGCTGGGCTTGATGCCAGGTGACATTACACACCTGGTATCAACCCCATTCATTACCCCGTTAGCCAACGCACCAGGGCGCGGGATGAGCTGGGGCGAAGCGCCAGAATTGGCGCATCTAATGGATGCGCCACTTCTGGGGCGGCTGTGGCCTGCTATTTTTAGGCTGGGAAGAGTCCAATAACCATGGCTCTTCCCACCCTGAGAATACCAGACCCCAGCTGTCAGCTTCACCTTGGCTGGTGATTAATTTGGGGGGACCCCACGTTTGTTTTGTTTTTTTAATTATTTATTTATAAATAATTAAAAAAAAAAAACAGCTTGGGGAGCCCTCCAAATTGATCACCAGACAAGATGAAGCTGTCAGCTGTGGTTTGCAGGCTACAGCTGTCTGCTTTACCCTAGCTGGCTATCAAAAATAGGGGGACCCCACGTCATTTATTTTAATTCTTTTTTTTTTTTTTTGGGCTAAATACAAGGCTAGGCATCCTTTAGTGTCACATGAAAGGCACTAAAGGGCGCCAGCTTAGAATATGCAGGGGGGTGGGACGTTATATATGTTTGACATCTATCCATTCATCCATTGTAGCATTTTACACTGTGTGCCCACAATCGGGGTTTGCAACGTTTTGGGCGCAGAGTGTTTTCCCTGCGTCCATAACGCTGCGTTGTGCAGTAGAAGCACAGTGGCAGGATTTTTAGAAATCCCGTGCCCACTGTGTTTCTTTTCTCCGCAGCATAAATCGACCTGTGGCGCAGCTTCCCGAGCCTCAGCATGTCAATTTATGCTGCGGAAATGAGTGTTCTTTGCAGGTAGAATAGAACTAAAGTCCACAGCAGCCTGAACCCAAATCGTGGGCATGGGCAGCTGCGTTCTCCCGTGGACAACACTCACATTTCTGCAGGAGGCTGACACTGGGTACTAGACGCCGTGTCGCTGGATCATGGCCACATAGCCTAAAGGCTACTTTACACGCTGCGATATCGGTCCCGATATCGCTAGCGTGGGTACCCGCCCCCATCTGTTGTGCGACACGGGCAAATCGCTGCCCGTGCCGCACAACATCGCGCAGACGCATCACACATACTTACCTGCCCGGCGACGTCGCTGTGACCGGCGTACCGCCTCCTTTCTAAAGGGGCGGTCCGTGTGGCGTCACAGTGACGTCACTGAGCGGCCGCCCAATAGAAGCGGAGGGGCGGAGATGAGTGGCCGGAACATCCCGCCCACCTCCTTCCTTCCTCATAGCGGCCGGGAGGCAGGTAAGGAGAGCTTCCTCGTTCCTGCGGCGTCACACATAGCAATGTGTGCTGTCGCAGGAGCGACGAACTACATCGTTACTGCTGCAGTAACGATAATCGAGAATGGATGAGCGATTTTGCACGTTTTTGCAACGATGCAAAATCGCTCATCGGTGTCACACGCAGCAACATCGCTAATGCGGCCGGATGTGCGTCACCAATTCCGTGACCTCAACGACTCCGCATTAGCGATGTCGCAGCGTGTAAAGCCCCCTTAACAGTGAGAAATTTGTTGCTACAGCAACATTTTTGTGAAGTACCTGTGGATTCAAAATGTTCACTATACTCCTGAATAAAATACTTGAGGGGTCCAGTTTCCAAAATGAGGTCACTTGTGGGGGGTTTCTGATGTATAGGTACCCAAGGGGCCCTGCTAATGTGACATGGTGCGCGAAATTTACTTCAACTTTTCCAAAATTCAAATGGTGCTCCTTCCATTCCAAGCCCTCCCATTTATCCAAACAAAGGTTTTTGGCCACATGTGGGGTATCCCTGCGCTCACAAGAAATTAGATAACAACCTGTGGGGTACACGTTTTGTTGTTGCCTCTTGAAAAAGTGAAAAATGTGTCGCTAAATCAACATTTTTGTGAAAAAAATGAAAATTTCAATATGGCAACCTAAGCTTATCAAATTCTGTGAAGTATTCGTGGATTCAAAATGCTCAATATACACCTAGATTAAAGCCTTGAGGGGTCTTATTTCCAGAATGGGGTCACTTGTGGGGGACCTCCACTGCTTAGGCACCTCAGGGGCTCTCCTAATGCAACATGGCGTCCGCTATTGATTCCAGCCAATTTTGCAGTCAAATTGCACTCCTTCTCTTCTGAGCCCTGTAGTGTGCCCAAACAGTTGATTTCCACCACATACAAGATATCAACAAACTCAGGAGAAATTGCGCAATAAATTTCATGGTGATTTTTTTCCTGTTACCCTTGTGAAAAAAAAAGCTACCTGGTTGAAGTAACAATTTTGTGGTAAAATTTTATTTTTTTTATTTTCATGGCTCAACGTTATAAACTTCTGTAAAGCACCTGGAGGTTCAGGGTACTCACCAAACATCAAGATAAATTCCTTGAGGGGCTTAGTTTCCAATATGGGGTCACTTGTGGTGTTTTTTTGCTGTTTACGTACCTTAGGGGTCCTCCAAATGCGACATGGTGCCCGCAATCTTTTTCAGCCAAATTTCCTTTCCAAAATTCAAATATTGCTCCTTCCGTTCCAAGCCCTCCCATTTCTCCAAACAAAGGTTTCAGACCACAAGTGAGGTATCACCGCGCTCATAAAAAAGTGGGTAACAAACATTGGGGTCAAATTTTTGGAATTACCTCTTGAAAAAGTGAAAAAATTGATGCTAAAGCAACATTTTTGAGAAAAAAATGAAAATTTTCAATGTGACAACGTAACGTTATCAAAATCTGTGAAATACTTGTGGATCCAAAATGCTCACTATACCCCTAGATAGAAGCCTTAAGGGGTCTAGTTTCCAAAATGGGGTCACTTGAGGGGGGTTCCTGCTGTTTAGGTACCTTAGCGGACATGTAAATGCAACATGGTGCCCGCAATCTATTTCAGCCAAATTTGCTTTCCAAAATTCAAATATTGCTCCTTCTGTTCCGAGCCCTCCCATTTGTCCAAACAAAGGTTTCTGACCACATGTGGGGTATTGGCGCGTTCATAAGAAAGTGGGTAACAAGTTTTGGGGTTCATTTTGTTGTGTTATTTCTTCTAAAAGTGAATAAATTTGGGGTAGAGCAACATTTTAGGTAAAATTTTATTTTTTGCTTTTTTTCATTCCACTTTGCTTTAGTTCCTGTGAAGCACCTGAAGGGTTAATAAACTTCTTGGATATGGTTTTGAGTACCTTGAGGGGTGCAGTTTTGAGAATGGTGTCACTTTTAGGTATTTTCTGTCACTTAGGCCTCTCAAAGTCACTTCAAATGTGATGTGGTCCCTAAAAAAATGGTTTTGTGAATTTTGTTGAAAAAATGGGAAATTGCAGATGAACTTTGACCCCTTCTAACTTCCTAACCCCAAAACATTTTGTTTCAGAAATTGCGCTAATGTAAAGTAGACATGTGGGAAATGTTATTTATTAACTGTTTTGTGTGACATATCTCTCTGGGTTAAGGGCATAAAAATTAAAAGTTTGAAAATTGCAAAAATTTTCAAAATTTTCATCAAATTTCCAATTTTTTCACAAATAAAAGCAAAAAATATCGTTCTAAATTTATAACTATCATGAAGTACAATATGTCACGAAAAAACAATGTCAGAATCACCGGGATCCGTTGAAGCGTTCCAGAGTTATGACCTCATAAAGTGACACTGGTCAGAATTGCAAAAAATGGCCTGGGCATTAAGGACAAAACTGGCTTCGTCCTTAAGGGGTTAAATATCATCTCCACCAAACAGGACAAGCTTGCATCTATTATAGTTTTGGAGAAAAATGTTATCATTTCATTTATGCGCGAAATGCCTTAGAAATGGCTTTTAAGAGGATTTGAAGCATGGAGACGATTATCTCGGGATTGCAAGATAACCAAACAAAACTTTTAGTGGATTTCTACTTATTTTAATAAATATCATCTCCACCAAAAAGGACAAGCTTGCATCTGTTATCGTTTTGGAGAAAAATGTGATCATTTCATTTATGCGCGAAATGCCGTAGAAATGGCTTTTAATAGGATTTGAAGCATAAAGACGATTATCTCAAGATTGCAAGATAACCAAACAAAACTTTTAGTGGATTTCTACTTATTTTATTAAATATCATCTCCACCAAACAGGACAAGCTTGCATGTTTTATAGTTTTGGAGAAAAATGTGATCATTTCATTTATGCGCGAAATGCCTTAGAAATGGCTTTTAAGAGGATTTGAAGCATGGAGACGATTATCTCGGGATTGCAAGATAATTAAACAAAACTTTTAGTGGATTTCTACTTATTTTATTAAATATCATCTCCAACAAACAGGACAAGCTTGCATCTGTTATAGTTTTGGAGAAAAATGTGATCATTTCATTTATGCGCGAAATGCCTTAGAAATGGCTTTTAAGAGGATTTGAAGAATGGAGACGATTATCTCGGGATTGCAAGATAACCAAACAAATCTTTTAGTGGATTTCTACTTGATTTATTAAATATTATCTCCACCAAACAGGACAAGCTTGCATCTGTTATAGTTTTGGAGAAAAATGTGATAATTTCATTTATGCGCGAAATGCCTTAGAAATGGCTTTTAAGAGGATTTAAAGCATGGAGACGATTTTCTCGGGATTGCAAGATAACCAAACAAAACTTTTAGTGAATTTTTACTTATTTTAATAAATATCATCTCCACCAAAAAGGACAAGCTTTCAACTGTTATAGTTTTGGAGAAAAATGTGATAATTTCATTTATGCGCGAAATGCCTTAGAAATGGCTTTAAAGAGGATTTGAAGCATGGAGACTATTATATCGGGATTGCAAGATAACCAAACAAAACTTTTGTTGGATTTCTACTTATTTTATTAAATATCATCTCCACCAAACAGGACAAGCTTGCATCTGTTATAGTTTTGGAGAAAAATGTGATCATTTCATTTATGCGCGAAATGCCTTAGAAATGGCTTTTAAGAGGATTTGAAGCATGGAGACGATTATCTCGGGATTGCAAAATAACCAAACAAAACTTTTAGTGGATTTCTACTTATTTTATTAAATATCATCTCCACCAAACAGGACAAGCTTGCATCTGTTATCGTTTTGGAGAAAAATGTGATCATTTAATTTATGCGCGAAATGCCGTAGAAATGGCTTTTAAGAGGATTTGAAGCATTAGGACGATTATCTCGGGATTGCAAGATAACCAAACAAAACTTTTAGTGGATTTCTACTTGATTTATTAAATATTATCTCCACCAAACAGGACAAGCTTGCATCTGTTATAGTTTTGGAGAAAAATGTGATCATTTCATTTATGCGCGAAATGCCTTAGAAATGGCTTTTAAGAGGATTTAAAGCATGGAGACGATTTTCTCGGGATTGCAAGATAACCAAACAAAACTTTTAGTGGATTTCTACTTATATTATTAAATATCATCTCCACCAAAGAGGACAAGCTTGCATCTGTTATAGCTTTGGAGAAAAATGTGATCATTTCATTTATGCGCGAAATGCCTTAGAAATGGCTTTTAAGAGGATTTGAAGCATGGAGACGATTATCTCGGGATTGCAAGATAACCAAACAAAATTTTTAGTGGATTTCTACTTATTTTATTAAATATCATCTCCACCAAACAGGACAATCTTGCATCTGTTATACTTTTGGAGAAAAATGTGATCATTTCATTTATGCGCGAAATGCCTTAGAAATGGCTTTTAAGAGGATTTGAAGCATGGAGACGATTTTCTCGGGATTTCAAGATAACCAAACAAAACTTTTAGTGGATTTCTACTTATTTTATTAAATATCATCTCCACCAAACAGGACAAGCTTGCATCTTTTATAGTTTTGGAGAAAAATGTTTTCTTTTCATTTATGCGCGAAATGCCTTAGAAATGGCTTTTAAGAGGATTTGAAGCATGGAGACGATTATCTCGGGATTGCAAGATAACCAAACAAAACTTTTAGTGGATTTCTACTTATTTTATTAAATATCATCTCCACAAAACAGGACAAGCTTGCATCTGTTATAGTTTTGGAGAAAAATGTGATCATTTCATTTATGCGCGAAATGCCTTAGAAATGGCTTTTAAGAGGATTTGTAGCATGGAGACGATTATCTCGGGATTGCAAGATAACCAAACAAAACTTTTAGTGGATTACTACTTGATTTATTAAATATTATCTCCACAAAACAGGACAAGCTTGCATCTGTTATAGTTTTGGAGGAAAATGTGATCATTTCATTTATGCGCGAAATGCCTTAGAAATGGCTTTTAAGAGGATTTAAAGCATGGAGACGATTTTCTCGGGATTGCAAGATAACCAAACAAAACTTTTAGTGGATTTCTACTTATTTTATTAAATATCATCTCCACCAAAGAGGACAAGCTTGCATCTGTTATAGCTTTGGAGAAAAATGTAATCATTTCATTTATGCGCAAAATGCCTTAGAAATGGCTTTTAAGAGGATTTGAAGCATGGAGACGATTATCTCGGGATTGCAAGATAACCAAACAAAACTTTTAGTGGATTTCTACTTATTTTATTAAATATCATCTCCACCAAACAGGACAAGCTTGCATCTGTTATAGTTTTGGAGAAAAATGTGATCATTTCATTTATGCGCGAAATGCCTTAGAAATGGCTTTTAAGAGGATTTGAAGCATGGAGACGATTATCTCGGAATTGCAAGATAACCAAACAAAACTTTTAGTGGATTTCTCCTTATTTTATTAAATATCATCTCCACCAAACAGGACAAGCTTGCATCTGTTATAGTTTTGGAGAAAAATGTGATCATTTCATTTATGCGCGAAATGCCTTAGAAATAGCTTTTAAGAGGATTTAAAGCATGGAGACGATTTTCTCGGGATTGCAAGATAACCAAACAAAACTTTTAGTGGATTTCTACTTATATTATTAAATATCATCTCCACCAAAGAGGACAAGCTTGCATCTGTTATAGCTTTGGAGAAAAATGTGATCATTTCATTTATGCGCGAAATGCCTTAGAAATGGTTTTTAAGAGGATTTGAAGCATGGAGACGATTATCTCGGGATTGCAAGATAACCAAACAAAACTTTTGTTGGATTTCTACTTATTTTATTAAATATCATCTCCACCAAACAGGACAAGCTTGCATCTGTTATAGTTTTGGAGAAAAATGTGATCATTTCATTTATGCGCGAAATGCCTTAGAAATGGCTTTTAAGAGGATTTGAAGCATGGAGACGATTATCTCGGGATTGCAAAATAACCAAACAAAACTTTTAGTGGATTTCTACTTATTTTATTAAATATCATCTCCACCAAACAGGACAAGCTTGCATCTGTTATCGTTTTGGAGAAAAATGTGATCATTTAATTTATGCGCGAAATGCCGTAGAAATGGCTTTTAAGAGGATTTGAAGCATTAGGACGATTATCTCGGGATTGCAAGATAACCAAACAAAACTTTTAGTGGATTTCTACTTGATTTATTAAATATTATCTCCACCAAACAGGACAAGCTTGCATCTGTTATAGTTTTGGAGAAAAATGTGATCATTTCATTTATGCGCGAAATGCCTTAGAAATGGCTTTTAAGAGGATTTAAAGCATGGAGACGATTTTCTCGGGATTGCAAGATAACCAAACAAAACTTTTAGTGGATTTCTACTTATATTATTAAATATCATCTCCACCAAAGAGGACAAGCTTGCATCTGTTATAGCTTTGGAGAAAAATGTGATCATTTCATTTATGCGCGAAATGCCTTAGAAATGGCTTTTAAGAGGATTTGAAGCATGGAGACGATTATCTCGGGATTGCAAGATAACCAAACAAAATTTTTAGTGGATTTCTACTTATTTTATTAAATATCATCTCCACCAAACAGGACAATCTTGCATCTGTTATACTTTTGGAGAAAAATGTGATCATTTCATTTATGCGCGAAATGCCTTAGAAATGGCTTTTAAGAGGATTTGAAGCATGGAGACGATTTTCTCGGGATTGCAAGATAACCAAACAAAACTTTTAGTGGATTTCTACTTATTTTATTAAATATCATCTCCACCAAACAGGACAAGCTTGCATCTTTTATAGTTTTGGAGAAAAATGTTTTCTTTTCATTTATGCGCGAAATGCCTTAGAAATGGCTTTTAAGAGGATTTGAAGCATGGAGACGATTATCTCGGGATTGCAAGATAACCAAACAAAACTTTTAGTGGATTTCTACTTATTTTATTAAATATCATCTCCACAAAACAGGACAAGCTTGCATCTGTTATAGTTTTGGAGAAAAATGTGATCATTTCATTTATGCGCGAAATGCCTTAGAAATGGCTTTTAAGAGGATTTGTAGCATGGAGACGATTATCTCGGGATTGCAAGATAACCAAACAAAACTTTTAGTGGATTACTACTTGATTTATTAAATATTATCTCCACAAAACAGGACAAGCTTGCATCTGTTATAGTTTTGGAGGAAAATGTGATCATTTCATTTATGCGCGAAATGCCTTAGAAATGGCTTTTAAGAGGATTTAAAGCATGGAGACGATTTTCTCGGGATTGCAAGATAACCAAACAAAACTTTTAGTGGATTTCTACTTATTTTATTAAATATCATCTCCACCAAAGAGGACAAGCTTGCATCTGTTATAGCTTTGGAGAAAAATGTAATCATTTCATTTATGCGCAAAATGCCTTAGAAATGGCTTTTAAGAGGATTTGAAGCATGGAGACGATTATCTCGGGATTGCAAGATAACCAAACAAAACTTTTAGTGGATTTCTACTTATTTTATTAAATATCATCTCCACCAAACAGGACAAGCTTGCATCTGTTATAGTTTTGGAGAAAAATGTGATCATTTCATTTATGCGCGAAATGCCTTAGAAATGGCTTTTAAGAGGATTTGAAGCATGGAGACGATTATCTCGGAATTGCAAGATAACCAAACAAAACTTTTAGTGGATTTCTCCTTATTTTATTAAATATCATCTCCACCAAACAGGGCAAGCTTGCATCTGTTATAGTTTTGGAGAAAAATGTGATCATTTCATTTATGCGCGAAATGCCTTAGAAATAGCTTTTAAGAGGATTTAAAGCATGGAGACGATTTTCTCGGGATTGCAAGATAACCAAACAAAACTTTTAGTGGATTTCTACTTATATTATTAAATATCATCTCCACCAAAGAGGACAAGCTTGCATCTGTTATAGCTTTGGAGAAAAATGTGATCATTTCATTTATGCGCGAAATGCCTTAGAAATGGTTTTTAAGAGGATTTGAAGCATGGAGACGATTATCTCGGGATTGCAAGATAACCAAACAAAACGTTTAGTGGATTTCTACTTATTTTATTAAATATCATCTCCACCAAACAGGACAAGCTTGCATCTGTTATAGTTTTGGAGAAAAATGTGATCATTTCATTTATGCGCGAAATGCCTTAGAAATGGCTTTTAAGAGGATTTGAAGCATGGAGACGATTTTCTCGGGATTGCAAGATAACGAAACAAAACTTTTAGTGGATTTCTACTTATTTTATTAAATATCATCTCCACCAAACAGGACAAGCTTGCATCTGTTATCGTTTTGGAGAAAAATGTGATAATTTCATTTATGCGCGAAATGCCGTAGAAATGGCTTTTAAGAGGATTTGAAGCATAAAGACGATTATCTCGAGATTGCAAGATAACCAAACAAAACTTTTAGTGGATTTCTACTTATTTTATTAAATATCATCTCCACCAAACAGGACAAGCTTGCATCTTTTATAGTTTTGGAGAAAAATGTGATCATTTCATTTATGCGCGAAATGCCTTAGAAATGGCTTTTAAGAGGATTTGAAGCATGGAGACGATTATTTCGGGATTGCAAGATAACCAAACAAAACTTTTAGTGGATTTCTACTTATTTTATTAAATATCATCTCCACCAAACAGGACAAGCTTGCATCTGTTAGTTTTGGAGAAAAATGTGATCATTTCATTTATGCGCGAAATGCGTTAGAAATGGCTTTTAAGAGGATTTGAAGCATGGAGACGATTATCTCGGGATTGCAGGATAACCAAACAAAACTTTTAGTGGATTTCTACTTGATTTATTAAATATTATCTCCACCAAACAGGACAAGCTTGCATCTGTTATAGTTTTGGAGAAAAATGTGATCATTTCATTTATGCGCGAAATGCCTTAGAAATGGCTTTTAAGAAGATTTATAGCATGGAGACGGTTTTCTCGGGATTGCAAGATAACCAAACTAAACTTTTAGTGGATTTCTACTTATTTTATTAAATATCATCTCCACCAAAGAGGACAAGCTTGCATCTGTTACAGCTTTGGAGAAAAATGTGATCATTTCATTTATGCGCGAAATGTCTTAGAAATGGCTTTTAAGAGGATTTGGAGCATGGAGACGATTATCTCGGGATTGCAAGATACCCAAACAAAACTTTTAGTGGATTTCTACTTTTTTTATTAAACATCATCTCCACCAAACAGGACAAGCTTGCATCTGTTATAGTTTTGGAGAAAAATGTGATCATTTCATTTATGCGCGAAATGCCTTAGAAATGGCTTTTAAGAGGATTTGAAGCATGGAGACGATTATCTCGGAATTGCAAGATAACCAAACAAAACTTTTAGTGGATTTCTCCTTATTTTATTAAATATCATCTCCACCAAACAGGACAAGCTTGCATCTGTTATAGTTTTGGAGAAAAATGTGATCTTTTCATTTATGCGTGAAATGCCTTAGAAATGTCTTTTAAAAGGATTTGAAGCAAGAGACGATTATCTCGGGATTGCAAGATAACCAAACAAAACTTTTAGTGGATTTCTACTTATTTTATTAAATATTATCTCCACCAAAGAGGACAAGCTTGCATCTGTTATAGCTTTGGAGAAAAATGTGATCATTTCATTTATGCGCGAAATGCCTTAGAAATGGCTTTTAAGAGGATTTGAAGCATGGAGACGATTATCTCGGGATTGCAAGATAACCAAACAAAACTTTTAGTGGATTTCTACTTATATTATTAAATATCATCTCCACCAAACAGGACAAGCTTGCATCTGTTATAGTTTTGGAGAAAAATGTGATCATTTCATTTATGCGCGAAATGCCTTAGAAATGGCTTTTAAGAGGATTTGAAGCATGGAGACGATTATCTCGGGATTGCAAGATGACCAAACAAAACTTTTAGTGGATTTCTACTTGATTTATTAAATATTATCTCCACCAAACAGGACAAGCTTGCATCTGTTATAGTTTTGGAGAAAAATGTGATCATTTCATTTATGCGCGAAATGCGTTAGAAATGGCTTTTAAGAGGATTTGAAGCATGGAGACGATTATCTCGGGATTGCAGGATAACCAAACAAAACTTTTAGTGGATTTCTACTTGATTTATTAAATATTATCTCCACCAAACAGGACAAGCTTGCATCTGTTATAGTTTTGGAGAAAAATGTGATCATTTCATTTATGCGCGAAATGCCTTAGAAATGGCTTTTAAGAGGATTTATAGCATGGAGACGGTTTTCTCGGGATTGCAAGATAACCAAACAAAACTTTTAGTGGATTTCTACTTATTTTATTAAATATCATCTCCACCAAAGAGGACAAGCTTGCATCTGTTACAGCTTTGGAGAAAAATGTGATCATTTCATTTATGCGCGAAATGTCTTAGAAATGGCTTTTAAGAGGATTTGAAGCATGGAGACGATTATCTCGGGATTGCAAGATAACCAAACAAAACTTTTAGTGGATTTCTACTTTTTTTATTAAACATCATCTCCACCAAACAGGACAAGCTTGCATCTGTTATAGTTTTGGAGAAAAATGTGATCATTTCATTTATGCGCGAAATGCCTTAGAAATGGCTTTTAAGAGGATTTGAAGCATGGAGACGATTATCTCGGAATTGCAAGATAACCAAACAAAACTTTTAGTGGATTTCTCCTTATTTTATTAAATATCATCTCCACCAAAAAGGACAAGCTTGCATCTGTTATAGTTTTGGAGAAAAATGTGATCTTTTCATTTATGCGTGAAATGCCTTAGAAATGTCTTTTAAAAGGATTTGAAGCAAGAGACGATTATCTCGGGATTGCAAGATAACCAAACAAAACTTTTAGTGGATTTCTACTTATTTTATTAAATATTATCTCCACCAAAGAGGACAAGCTTGCATCTGTTATAGTTTTGAAGAAAAATGTGATCATTTCATTTATGCGCGAAATGCCTTAGAAATGGCTTTTAAGAGGATTTGAAGCATGGAGACGATTATCTCGGGATTGCAAGATAACCAAACAAAACTTTTAGTGGATTTCTACTTGATTTATTAAATATTATCTCCACCAAACAGGACAAGCTTGCATCTGTTATAGTTTTGGAGAAAAATGTGATCTTTTCATTTATGCGTGAAATGCCTTAGAAATGTCTTTTAAAAGGATTTGAAGCAAGAGACGATTATCTCGGGATTGCAAGATAACCAAACAAAACTTTTAGTGGATTTCTACCTATTTTATTAAATATCATCTCCACCAAAGAGGACAAGCTTGCATCTGTTATAGCTTTGGAGAAAAATGTGATCATTTCATTTATGCGCGAAATGCCTTAGAAATGGCTTTTAAGAGGATTTGAAGCATGGAGACGATTATCTCGGGATTGCAAGATAACCAAACAAAATTTTTAGTGGATTTCTACTTATTTTAATAAATATCATCTCCACCAAACAGGACAAGCTTGCATCTGTTATAGTTTTAAAGAAAAATGTGATCATTTCATTTATGCACGAAATGCCTTAGAAATGGCTTTTAAGAGGATTTGAAGCATGGAGACGATTATCTCGGAATTGCAAGATAACCAAACAAAACTTTTAGTGGATTTCTACTTATTTTATTAAATATCATCTCCACCAAAGAGGACAAGCTTGCATCTGTTATAGCTTTGGAGAAAAATGTGATCATTTCATTTATGCGCGAAATGCCTTAGAAATGGCTTTTAAGAGGATTTGAAGCATGGAAACGATTATCTCGGGATTGCAAGATAACCAAACAAAACGTTTAGTGGATTTCTACTTATTTTATTAAATATCATCTCCACCAAACAGGACAAGCTTGCATCTGTTATAGTTTTGGAGAAAAATGTGATCATTTCATTTATGCGCGAAATGCCTTAGAAATGGCTTTTAAGAGGATTTGAAGCATGGAGACGATTATCTCGGAATTGCAAGATAACCAAACAAAACTTTTAGTGGATTTCTCCTTATTTTATTAAATATCATCTCCACCAAACAGGACAAGCTTGCATCTGTTATAGTTTTGGAGAAAAATGTGATCTTTTCATTTATGCGTGAAATGCCTTAGAAATGGCTTTTAAGAGGATTTGAAGCATGGAGACGATTATCTCGGGAATGAGAGATAACCAAACAAAACTTTTAGTGGATTTCTACTTATTTTATTAAATATCATCTCCACCAAACAGGACAATCTTGCATCTGTTATACTTTTGGAGAAAAATGTGATCATTTCATTTATGCGCGAAATGCCTTAGAAATGGCTTTTAAGAGGATTTGAAGCATGGAGACGATTATCTCGGGATTGCAAGATAACCAAACAAATCTTTTAGTGGATTTCTACTTGATTTATTAAATATTATCTCCATTAAACAGGACAAGCTTGCATCTGTTATAGTTTTGGAGAAAAATGTGATCATTTCATTTATGCGCGAAATGCCTTAGAAATGGCTTTTAAGAGGATTTAAAGCATGGAGACGATTTTCTCGGGATTGCAAGATAACCAAACAAAACTTTTAGTGAATTTTTACTTATTTTAATAATTATCATCTCCACCAAACAGGACAAGCTTGCATCTGCTATAGTTTTGGAGAAAAATGTGATCATTTCATTTATGCACGAAATGCCTTAGAAACAAAACTTTTAGTGGATTTCTACTTATTTTGTTAAATATCATCTCCACCAAAAAGGACAAGCTTTCAACTGTTATAGTTTTGGAGAAAAATGTGATAATTTCATTTATGCGCGAAATGCCTTAGAAATGGCTTTAAAGAGGATTTGAAGCATGGAGACGATTATATCGGGATTGCAAGATAACCAAACAAAACTTTTGTTGGATTTCTACTTATTTTATTAAATATCATCTCCACCAAACAGGACAAGCTTGCATCTGTTATAGTTTTGGAGAAAAATGTGATCATTTCATTTATGCGCGAAATGCCTTAGAAATGGCTTTTAAGAGGATTTGAAGCATGGAGACGATTATCTCGGGATTGCAAAATAACCAAACAAAACTTTTAGTGGATTTCTACTTATTTTATTAAATATCATCTCCACCAAACAGGACAAGCTTGCATCTGTTATCGTTTTGGAGAAAAATGTGATCATTTAATTTATGCGCGAAATGCCGTAGAAATGGCTTTTAAGAGGATTTAAAGCATGGAGACGATTATCTCGGGATTGCAAGATAACCAAACAAAACTTTTAGTGGATTTCTACTTGATTTATTAAATATTATCTCCACCAAACAGGACAAGCTTGCATCTGTTATAGTTTTGGAGAAAAATATGATCATTTCATTTATGCGCGAAATGCCTTAGAAATGGCTTTTAAGAGGATTTGAAGCATGGAGACGATTATCTCGGAATTGCAAGATAACCAAACAAAACTTTTAGTGGATTTCTCCTTATTTTATTAAATATCATCTCCACCAAACAGGACAAGCTTGCATCTGTTATAGTTTTGGAGAAAAATGTGATCATTTCATTAATGCGCGAAATGCCTTAGAAATGGCTTTTAAGAGGATTTAAAGCATGGAGACGATTTTCTCGGGATTGCAAGATAACCAAACAAAACTTTTAGTGGATTTCTACTTATATTATTAAATATCATCTCCACCAAAGAGGACAAGCTTGCATCTGTTATAGCTTTGGAGAAAAATGTGATCATTTCATTTATGCGCGAAATGCCTTAGAAATGGCTTTTAAGAGGATTTGAAGCATGGAGATGATTATCTCGGGATTGCAAGATAACCAAACAAAACTTTTAGTGGATTTCTACTTATTTTATTAAATATCATCTCCACCAAACAGGACAATCTTGCATCTGTTATACTTTTGGAGAAAAATGTGATCATTTCATTTATGCGCGAAATGCCTTAGAAATGGCTTTTAAGAGGATTTGAAGCATGGAGACGATAATCTCGTAATTGCAAGATAACGAAACAAAACTTTTAGTGGATTTCTCCTTATTTTATTAAATATCATCTCCACCAAACAGGACAAGCTTGCATCTGTTATAGTTTTGGAGAAAAATGTGATCATTTCATTTATGCGCGAAATGCCTTAGAAATGGCTTTTAAGAGGATTTGAAGCATGGAGACGATTTTCTCGGGATTGCAAGATAACCAAACAAAACTTTTAGTGGATTTCTACTTATTTTATTAAATATCATCTCCACCAAACAGGACAAGCTTGCATCTGTTATCATTTTGGAGAAAAATGTGATCATTTCATTTATGCGCGAAATGCCGTAGAAATGGCTTTTAAGAGGATTTGAAGCATAAAGACGATTATCTCGAGATTGCAAGATAACCAAACAAAACTTTTATTGGATTTCTACTTATTTTATTAAATATCATCTCCACCAAACAGGACAAGCTTGCATCTTTTATAGTTTTGGAGAAAAATGTTTTCTTTTCATTTATGCGCGAAATGCCTTAGAAATGGCTTTTAAGAGGATTTGAAGCATGGAGACGATTATCTCGGGATTGCAAGATAACCAAACAAAACTTTTAGTGGATTTCTACTTATTTTATTAAATATCATCTCCACCAAACAGGACAAGCTTGCATCTGTTATAGTTTTGGAGAAAAATGTGATCATTTCATTTATGCGCGAAATGCCTTAGAAATGGCTTTTAAGAGGATTTGAAGCATGGAGACGATTATCTCGGGATTGCAAGATAACCAAACAAAACTTTTAGTTGATTACTACTTGATTTATTAAATATTATCTCCACAAAAAAGGACAAGCTTGCATCTGTTATAGTTTTGGAGGAAAATGTGATCATTTCATTTATGCGCGAAATGCCTTAGAAATGGCTTTTAAGAGTATTTAAAGCATGGAGACGATTTTCTCGGGATTGCAAGATAACCAAACAAAACTTTAAGTGGATTTCTACTTATTTTATTAAATATCATCTCCACCAAAGAGGACAAGCTTGCATCTGTTATAGCTTTGGAGAAAAATGTAATCATTTCATTTATGCGCAAAATGCCTTAGAAATGGCTTTTAAGAGGATTTGAAGCATGGAGACGATTATCTCGGGATTGCAAGATAACCAAACAAAACTTTTAGTGGATTTCTACTTATTTTATTAAATATCATCTCCACCAAACAGGACAAGCTTGCATCTGTTATAGTTTTGGAGAAAAATGTGATCATTTCATTTATGCGCGAAATGCCTTAGAAATGGCTTTTAAGAGGATTTGAAGCATGGAGACGATTATCTCGGAATTGCAAGATAACCAAACAAAACTTTTAGTGGATTTCTCCTTATTTTATTAAATATCATCTCCACCAAACAGGACAAGCTTGCATCTGTTATAGTTTTGGAGAAAAATGTGATCATTTCATTTATGCGCGAAATGCCTTAGAAATGGCTTTTAAGAGGATTTAAAGCATGGAGACGATTTTCTCGGGATTGCAAGATAACCAAACAAAACTTTTAGTGGATTTCTACTTATATTATTAAATATCATCTCCACCAAAGAGGACAAGCTTGCATCTGTTATAGCTTTGGAGAAAAATGTGATCATTTCATTTATGCGCGAAATGCCTTAGAAATGGCTTTTAAGAGGATTTGAAGCATGGAGACGATTATCTCGGGATTGCAAGATAACCAAACAAAACTTTTAGTGGATTTCTACTTATTTTATTAAATATCATCTCCACCAAACAGGACAATCTTGCATCTGTTATACTTTTGGAGAAAAATGTGATCATTTCATTTATGCGCGAAATGCCTTAGAAATGGCTTTTAAGAGGATTTGAAGCATGGAGACGATAATCTCGTAATTGCAAGATAACGAAACAAAACTTTTAGTGGATTTCTCCTTATTTTATTAAATATCATCTCCACCAAACAGGACAAGCTTGCATCTGTTATAGTTTTGGAGAAAAATGTGATCATTTCATTTATGCGCGAAATGCCTTAGAAATGGCTTTTAAGAGGATTTGAAGCATGGAGACGATTTTCTCGGGATTGCAAGATAACCAAACAAAACTTTTAGTGGATTTCTACTTATTTTATTAAATATCATCTCCACCAAACAGGACAAGCTTGCATCTGTTATCATTTTGGAGAAAAATGTGATCATTTCATTTATGCGCGAAATGCCGTAGAAATGGCTTTTAAGAGGATTTGAAGCATAAAGACGATTATCTCGAGATTGCAAGATAACCAAACAAAACTTTTATTGGATTTCTACTTATTTTATTAAATATCATCTCCACCAAACAGGACAAGCTTGCATCTTTTATAGTTTTGGAGAAAAATGTTTTCTTTTCATTTATGCGCGAAATGCCTTAGAAATGGCTTTTAAGAGGATTTGAAGCATGGAGACGATTATCTCGGGATTGCAAGATAACCAAACAAAACTTTTAGTGGATTTCTACTTATTTTATTAAATATCATCTCCACCAAACAGGACAAGCTTGCATCTGTTATAGTTTTGGAGAAAAATGTGATCATTTCATTTATGCGCGAAATGCCTTAGAAATGGCTTTTAAGAGGATTTGAAGCATGGAGACGATTATCTCGGGATTGCAAGATAACCAAACAAAACTTTTAGTTGATTACTACTTGATTTATTAAATATTATCTCCACAAAAAAGGACAAGCTTGCATCTGTTATAGTTTTGGAGGAAAATGTGATCATTTCATTTATGCGCGAAATGCCTTAGAAATGGCTTTTAAGAGGATTTAAAGCATGGAGACGATTTTCTCGGGATTGCAAGATAACCAAACAAAACTTTTAGTGGATTTCTACTTATATTATTAAATATCATCTCCACCAAAGAGGACAAGCTTGCATCTGTTATAGCTTTGGAGCAAAATGTGATCATTTCATTTATGCGCGAAATGCCTTAGAAATGGTTTTTAAGAGGATTTGAAGCATGGAGACGATTATCTCGGGATTGCAAGATAACCAAACAAAACGTTTAGTGGATTTCTACTTATTTTATTAAATATCATCTCCACCAAACAGGACAAGCTTGCATCTGTTATAGTTTTGGAGAAAAATGTGATCATTTCATTTATGCGCGAAATGCCTTAGAAATGGCTTTTAAGAGGATTTGAAGCATGGAGACGATTTTTTTGGGATTGCAAGATAACGAAACAAAACTTTTAGTGGATTTCTACTTATTTTATTAAATATCATCTCCACCAAACAGGACAAGCTTGCATCTGTTATCGTTTTGGAGAAAAATGTGATCATTTCATTTATGCGCGAAATGCCGTAGAAATGGCTTTTAAGAGGATTTGAAGCATAAAGACGATTATCTCGAGATTGCAAGATAACCAAACAAAACTTTTAGTGGATTTCTACTTATTTTATTAAATATCATCTCCACCAAACAGGACAAGCTTGCATCTTTTATAGTTTTGGAGAAAAATGTGATCATTTCATTTATGCGCGAAATGCCTTAGAAATGGCTTTTAAGAGGATTTGAAGCATGGAGACGATTATTTCGGGATTGCAAGATAACCAAACAAAACTTTTAGTGGATTTCTACTTATTTTATTAAATATCATCTCCACCAAACAGGACAAGCTTGCATCTGTTATAGTTTTGGAGAAAAATGTGATCATTTCATTTATGCGCGAAATGCGTTAGAAATGGCTTTTAAGAGGATTTGAAGCATGGAGACGATTATCTCGGGATTGCAGGATAACCAAACAAAACTTTTAGTGGATTTCTACTTGATTTATTAAATATTATCTCCACCAAACAGTACAAGCTTGCATCTGTTATAGTTTTGGAGAAAAATGTGATCATTTCATTTATGCGCGAAATGCCTTAGAAATGGCTTTTAAGAGGATTTATAGCATGGAGACGGTTTTCTCGGGATTGCAAGATAACCAAACAAAACTTTTAGTGGATTTCTACTTATTTTATTAAATATCATCTCCACCAAAGAGGACAAGCTTGCATCTGTTACAGCTTTGGAGAAAAATGTGATCATTTCATTTATGCGCGAAATGCCTTAGAAATGGTTTTTAAGAGGATTTGAAGCATGGAGACGATTATCTCGGGATTGCAAGATAACCAAACAAAACGTTTAGTGGATTTCTACTTATTTTATTAAATATCATCTCCACCAAACAGGACAAGCTTGCATCTGTTATAGTTTTGGAGAAAAATGTGATCATTTCATTTATGCGCGAAATGCCTTAGAAATGGCTTTTAAGAGGATTTGAAGCATGGAGACGATTTTCTCGGGATTGCAAGATAACGAAACAAAACTTTTAGTGGATTTCTACTTATTTTATTAAATATCATCTCCACCAAACAGGACAAGCTTGCATCTGTTATCGTTTTGGAGAAAAATGTGATCATTTCATTTATGCGCGAAATGCCGTAGAAATGGCTTTTAAGAGGGTTTGAAGCATAAAGACGATTATCTCGAGATTGCAAGATAACCAAACAAAACTTTTAGTGGATTTCTACTTATTTTATTAAATATCATCTCCACCAAACAGGACAAGCTTGCATCTTTTATAGTTTTGGAGAAAAATGTGATCATTTCATTTATGCGCGAAATGCCTTAGAAATGGCTTTTAAGAGGATTTGAAGCATGGAGACGATTATTTCGGGATTGCAAGATAACCAAACAAAACTTTTAGTGGATTTCTACTTATTTTATTAAATATCATCTCCACCAAACAGGACAAGCTTGCATCTGTTATAGTTTTGGAGAAAAATGTGATCATTTCATTTATGCGCGAAATGCGTTAGAAATGGCTTTTAAGAGGATTTGAAGCATGGAGACGATTATCTCGGGATTGCAGGATAACCAAACAAAACTTTTAGTGGATTTCTACTTGATTTATTAAATGTTATCTCCACCAAACAGTACAAGCTTGCATCTGTTATAGTTTTGGAGAAAAATGTGATCATTTCATTTATGCGCGAAATGCCTTAGAAATGGCTTTTAAGAGGATTTATAGCATGGAGACGGTTTTCTCGGGATTGCAAGATAACCAAACAAAACTTTTAGTGGATTTCTACTTATTTTATTAAATATCATCTCCACCAAAGAGGACAAGCTTGCATCTGTTACAGCTTTGGAGAAAAATGTGATCATTTCATTTATGCGCGAAATGTCTTAGAAATGGCTTTTAAGAGGATTTGGAGCATGGAGACGATTATCTCGGGATTGCAAGATAACCAAACAAAACTTTTAGTGGATTTCTACTTTTTTTATTAAACATCATCTCCACCAAACAGGACAAGCTTGCATCTGTTATAGTTTTGGAGAAAAATGTGATCATTTCATTTATGCGCGAAATGCCTTAGAAATGGCTTTTAAGAGGATTTGAAGCATGGAGACGATTTTCTCGGAATTGCAAGATAACCAAACAAAACTTTTAGTGGATTTCTCCTTATTTTATTAAATATCATCTCCACCAAACAGGACAAGCTTGCATCTGTTATAGTTTTGGAGAAAAATGTGATCTTTTCATTTATGCGTGAAATGCCTTAGAAATGTCTTTTAAAAGGATTTGAAGCAAGAGACGATTATCTCGGGATTGCAAGATAACCAAACAAAACTTTTAGTGGATTTCTACTTATTTTATTAAATATTATCTCCACCAAAGAGGACAAGCTTGCATCTGTTATAGCTTTGGAGAAAAATGTGATCATTTCATTTATGCGCGAAATGCCTTAGAAATGGCTTTTAAGAGGATTTGAAGCATGGAGACGATTATCTCGGGATTGCAAGATAACCAAACAAAACTTTTAGTGGATTTCTACTTATATTATTAAATATCATCTCCACCAAACAGGACAAGCTTGCATCTGTTATAGTTTTGGAGAAAAATGTGATCATTTCATTTATGCGCGAAATGCCTTAGAAATGGCTTTTAAGAGGATTTGAAGCATGGAGACGATTATCTCGGGATTGCAAGATAACCAAACAAAACTTTTAGTGGATTTCTACTTGATTTATTAAATATTATCTCCACAAAACAGGACAAGCTTGCATCTGTTATAGTTTTGGAGAAAAATGTGATCATTTCATTTATGCGCGAAATGCGTTAGAAATGGCTTTTAAGAGGATTTGAAGCATGGAGACGATTATCTCGGGATTGCAGGATAACCAAACAAAACTTTTAGTGGATTTCTACTTGATTTATTAAATATTATCTCCACCAAACAGGACAAGCTTGCATCTGTTATAGTTTTGGAGAAAAATGTGATCATTTCATTTATGCGCGAAATGCCTTAGAAATGGCTTTTAAGAGGATTTATAGCATGGAGACGGTTTTCTCGGGTTTGCAAGATAACCAAACAAAACTTTTAGTGGATTTCTACTTATTTTATTAAATATCATCTCCACCAAAGAGGACAAGCTTGCATCTGTTACAGCTTTGGAGAAAAATGTGATCATTTCATTTATGCGCGAAATGTCTTAGAAATGGCTTTTAAGAGGATTTGGAGCATGGAGACGATTATCTCGGGATTGCAAGATAACCAAACAAAACTTTTAGTGGATTTCTACTTTTTTTATTAAACATCATCTCCACCAAACAGGACAAGCTTGCATCTGTTATAGTTTTGGAGAAAAATGTGATCATTTCATTTATGCGCGAAATGCCTTAGAAATGGCTTTTAAGAGGATTTGAAGCATGGAGACGATTATCTCGGAATTGCAAGATAACCAAACAAAACTTTTAGTGGATTTCTCCTTATTTTATTAAATATCATCTCCACCAAACAGGACAAGCTTGCATCTGTTATAGTTTTGGAGAAAAATGTGATCTTTTCATTTATGCGTGAAATGCCTTAGAAATGTCTTTTAAAAGGATTTGAAGCAAGAGACGATTATCTCGGGATTGCAAGATAACCAAACAAAACTTTTAGTGGATTTCTACTTATTTTATTAAATATTATCTCCACCAAAGAGGACAAGCTTGCATCTGTTATAGCTTTGGAGAAAAATGTGATCATTTCATTTATGCGCGAAATGCCTTAGAAATGGCTTTTAAGAGGATTTGAAGCATGGAGACGATTATCTCGGGATTGCAAGATAACCAAACAAAACTTTTAGTGGATTTCTACTTATATTATTAAATATCATCTCCACCAAACAGGACAAGCTTGCATCTGTTATAGTTTTGGAGAAAAATGTGATCATTTCATTTATGCGCGAAATGCCTTAGAAATGGCTTTTAAGAGGATTTGAAGCATGGAGACGATTATCTCGGGATTGCAAGATAACCAAACAAAACTTTTAGTGGATTTCTACTTGATTTATTAAATATTATCTCCACCAAACAGGACAAGCTTGCATCTGTTATAGTTTTGGAGAAAAATGTGATCATTTCATTTATGCGCGAAATGCGTTAGAAATGGCTTTTAAGAGGATTTGAAGCATGGAGACGATTATCTCGGGATTGCAGGATAACCAAACAAAACTTTTAGTGGATTTCTACTTGATTTATTAAATATTATCTCCACCAAACAGGACAAGCTTGCATCTGTTATAGTTTTGGAGAAAAATGTGATCATTTCATTTATGCGCGAAATGCCTTAGAAATGGCTTTTAAGAGGATTTATAGCATGGAGACGGTTTTCTCGGGATTGCAAGATAACCAAACAAAACTTTTAGTGGATTTCTACTTATTTTATTAAATATCATCTCCACCAAAGAGGACAAGCTTGCATCTGTTACAGCTTTGGAGAAAAATGTGATCATTTCATTTATGCGCGAAATGTCTTAGAAATGGCTTTTAAGAGGATTTGAAGCATGGAAACGATTATCTCGGGATTGCAAGATAACCAAACAAAACTTTTAGTGGATTTCTACTTTTTTTATTAAACATCATCTCCACCAAACAGGACAAGCTTGCATCTGTTATAGTTTTGGAGAAAAATGTGATCATTTCATTTATGCGCGAAATGCCTTAGAAATGGCTTTTAAGAGGATTTGAAGCATGGGGACGATTATCTCGGAATTGCAAGATAACCAAACAAAACTTTTAGTGGATTTCTCCTTATTTTATTAAATATCATCTCCACCAAAAAGGACAAGCTTGCATCTGTTATAGTTTTGGAGAAAAATGTGATCTTTTCATTTATGCGTGAAATGCCTTAGAAATGTCTTTTAAAAGGATTTGAAGCAAGAGACGATTATCTCGTGATTGCAAGATAACCAAACAAAACTTTTAGTGGATTTCTACTTATTTTATTAAATATTATCTCCACCAAAGAGGACAAGCTTGCATCTGTTATAGCTTTGGAGAAAAATGTGATCATTTCATTTATGCGCGAAATGCCTTAGAAATGGCTTTTAAGAGGATTTGAAGCATGGAGACGATTATCTCGGGATTGCAAGATAACCAAACAAAACTTTTAGTGGATTTCTACTTGATTTATTAAATATTATCTCCACCAAACAGGACAAGCTTGCATCTGTTATAGTTTTGGAGAAAAATGTGATCTTTTCATTTATGCGTGAAATGCCTTAGAAATGTCTTTTAAAAGGATTTGAAGCAAGAGACGATTATCTCGGGATTGCAAGATAACCAAACAAAACTTTTAGTGGATTTCTACCTATTTTATTAAATATCATCTCCACCAAAGAGGACAAGCTTGCATCTGTTATAGCTTTGGAGAAAAATGTGATCATTTCATTTATGCGCGAAATGCCTTAGAAATGGCTTTTAAGAGGATTTGAAGCATGGAGACGATTATCTCGGGATTGCAAGATAACCAAACAAAATTTTTAGTGGATTTCTACTTATTTTATTAAATATCATCTCCACCAAACAGGACAAGCTTGCATCTGTTATAGTTTTAAAGAAAAATGTGATCATTTCATTTATGCACGAAATGCCTTAGAAATGGCTTTTAAGAGGATTTGAAGCATGGAGACGATTATCTCGGAATTGCAAGATAACCAAACAAAACTTTTAGTGGATTTCTCCTTATTTTATTAAATATCATCTCCACCAAACAGGACAAGCTTGCCTCTGTTATAGTTTTGAAGAAAAATGTGATCATTTCATTTATGCGCGAAATGCCTTAGAAAAGGCTTTTAAGAGGATTTGAAGCATGCAGACGATTATCTCGGGATTGCAAGATAACCAAACAAAACTTTTAGTGGATTTCTGCTTATTTTATTAAATATCATCTCCACCAAACAGGACAAGCTTGCATCTGTTATCGTTTTGGAGAAAAATGTGATCATTTCATTTATGCGCGAAATGCCGTAGAAATGGCTTTTAAGAGGATTTGAAGCATAAAGACGATTATCTCGAGATTGCAAAATAACCAAACAAAACTTTTAGTGGATTTCTACTTATTTTATTAAATATCATCTCCACCAAACAGGACAAGCTTGCATCTTTTATAGTTTTGGAGAAAAATGTGATCATTTCATTTATGCGCAAAATGCTTTAGAAATGGCTTTTAAGAGGATTTGAAGCATGGAGACGATTATCTCGGGAATGCAAGATAACCAAACAAAACTTTTAGTGGATTTCTACTTATTTTATTAAATATCATCTCCACCAAACAGGACAAGCTTGCATCTGTTATAGTTTTGGAGAAAAATGTGATCATTTCATTTATGCGCGACATGCCTTAAAAAAGGCTTTTAAGAGGATTTGAAGCATGGAGACGATTATCTCGGGATTGCAAGATAACCAAACAAAACTTTTAGTGGATTTCTACTTATTTTATTAAATATCATCTCCACCAAACAGGACAAGCTTGCATCTGTTATCGTTTTGGAGAAAAATATGATCATTTCATTTATGCGCGAAATGCCGTAGAAATGGCTTTTAAGAGGATTTATAGCATGGAGACGGTTTTCTCGGGATTGCAAGATAACCAAACAAAACTTTTAGTGGATTTCTACTTATTTTATTAAATATCATCTCCACCAAAGAGGACAAGCTTGCATCTGTTACAGCTTTGGAGAAAAATGTGATCATTTCATTTATGCGCGAAATGTCTTAGAAATGGCTTTTAAGAGGATTTGGAGCATGGAGACGATTATCTCGGGATTGCAAGATAACCAAACAAAACTTTTAGTGGATTTCTACTTTTTTTATTAAACATCATCTCCACCAAACAGGACAAGCTTGCATCTGTTATAGTTTTGGAGAAAAATGTGATCATTTCATTTATGCGCGAAATGCCTTAGAAATGGCTTTTAAGAGGATTTGAAGCATGGAGACGATTTTCTCGGAATTGCAAGATAACCAAACAAAACTTTTAGTGGATTTCTCCTTATTTTATTAAATATCATCTCCACCAAACAGGACAAGCTTGCATGTTATAGTTTTGGAGAAAAATGTGATCTTTTCATTTATGCGTGAAATGCCTTAGAAATGTCTTTTAAAAGGATTTGAAGCAAGAGACGATTATCTCGGGATTGCAAGATAACCAAACAAAACTTTTAGTGGATTTCTACTTATTTTATTAAATATTATCTCCACCAAAGAGGACAAGCTTGCATCTGTTATAGCTTTGGAGAAAAATGTGATCATTTCATTTATGCGCGAAATGCCTTAGAAATGGCTTTTAAGAGGATTTGAAGCATGGAGACGATTATCTCGGGATTGCAAGATAACCAAACAAAACGTTTAGTGGATTTCTACTTATATTATTAAATATCATCTCCACCAAACAGGACAAGCTTGCATCTGTTATAGTTTTGGAGAAAAATGTGATCATTTCATTTATGCGCGAAATGCCTTAGAAATGGCTTTTAAGAGGATTTGAAGCATGGAGACGATTATCTCGGGATTGCAAGATAACCAAACAAAACTTTTAGTGGATTTCTACTTGATTTATTAAATATTATCTCCACAAAACAGGACAAGCTTGCATCTGTTATAGTTTTGGAGAAAAATGTGATCATTTCATTTATGCGCGAAATGCGTTAGAAATGGCTTTTAAGAGGATTTGAAGCATGGAGACGATTATCTCGGGATTGCAGGATAACCAAACAAAACTTTTAGTGGATTTCTACTTGATTTATTAAATATTATCTCCACCAAACAGGACAAGCTTGCATCTGTTATAGTTTTGGAGAAAAATGTGATCATTTCATTTATGCGCGAAATGCCTTAGAAATGGCTTTTAAGAGGATTTATAGCATGGAGACGGTTTTCTCGGGATTGCAAGATAACCAAACAAAACTTTTAGTGGATTTCTACTTATTTTATTAAATATCATCTCCACCAAAGAGGACAAGCTTGCATCTGTTACAGCTTTGGAGAAAAATGTGATCATTTCATTTATGCGCGAAATGTCTTAGAAATGGCTTTTAAGAGGATTTGGAGCATGGAGACGATTATCTCGGGATTGCAAGATAACCAAACAAAACTTTTAGTGGATTTCTACTTTTTTTATTAAACATCATCTCCACCAAACAGGACAAGCTTGCATCTGTTATAGTTTTGGAGAAAAATGTGATCATTTCATTTATGCGCGAAATGCCTTAGAAATGGCTTTTAAGAGGATTTGAAGCATGGAGACGATTATCTCGGAATTGCAAGATAACCAAACAAAACTTTTAGTGGATTTCTCCTTATTTTATTAAATATCATCTCCACCAAACAGGACAAGCTTGCATCTGTTATAGTTTTGGAGAAAAATGTGATCTTTTCATTTATGCGTGAAATGCCTTAGAAATGTCTTTTAAAAGGATTTGAAGCAAGAGACGATTATCTCGGGATTGCAAGATAACCAAACAAAACTTTTAGTGGATTTCTACTTATTTTATTAAATATTATCTCCACCAAAGAGGACAAGCTTGCATCTGTTATAGCTTTGGAGAAAAATGTGATCATTTCATTTATGCGCGAAATGCCTTAGAAATGGCTTTTAAGAGGATTTGAAGCATGGAGACGATTATCTCGGGATTGCAAGATAACCAAACAAAACTTTTAGTGGATTTCTACTTATATTATTAAATATCATCTCCACCAAACAGGACAAGCTTGCATCTGTTATAGTTTTGGAGAAAAATGTGATCATTTCATTTATGCGCGAAATGCCTTAGAAATGGCTTTTAAGAGGATTTGAAGCATGGAGACGATTTTCTCGGGATTGCAAGATAACCAAACAAAACTTTTAGTGGATTTCTACTTATATTATTAAATATCATCTCCACCAAAGAGGACAAGCTTGCATCTGTTATAGCTTTGGAGCAAAATGTGATCATTTCATTTATGCGCGAAATGCCTTAGAAATGGTTTTTAAGAGGATTTGAAGCATGGAGACGATTATCTCGGGATTGCAAGATAACCAAACAAAACGTTTAGTGGATTTCTACTTATTTTATTAAATATCATCTCCACCAAACAGGACAAGCTTGCATCTGTTATAGTTTTGGAGAAAAATGTGATCATTTCATTTATGCGCGAAATGCCTTAGAAATGGCTTTTAAGAGGATTTGAAGCATGGAGACGATTTTTTTGGGATTGCAAGATAACGAAACAAAACTTTTAGTGGATTTCTACTTATTTTATTAAATATCATCTCCACCAAACAGGACAAGCTTGCATCTGTTATCGTTTTGGAGAAAAATGTGATCATTTCATTTATGCGCGAAATGCCGTAGAAATGGCTTTTAAGAGGATTTGAAGCATAAAGACGATTATCTCGAGATTGCAAGATAACCAAACAAAACTTTTAGTGGATTTCTACTTATTTTATTAAATATCATCTCCACCAAACAGGACAAGCTTGCATCTTTTATAGTTTTGGAGAAAAATGTGATCATTTCATTTATGCGCGAAATGCCTTAGAAATGGCTTTTAAGAGGATTTGAAGCATGGAGACGATTATTTCGGGATTGCAAGATAACCAAACAAAACTTTTAGTGGATTTCTACTTATTTTATTAAATATCATCTCCACCAAACAGGACAAGCTTGCATCTGTTATAGTTTTGGAGAAAAATGTGATCATTTCATTTATGCGCGAAATGCGTTAGAAATGGCTTTTAAGAGGATTTGAAGCATGGAGACGATTATCTCGGGATTGCAGGATAACCAAACAAAACTTTTAGTGGATTTCTACTTGATTTATTAAATATTATCTCCACCAAACAGTACAAGCTTGCATCTGTTATAGTTTTGGAGAAAAATGTGATCATTTCATTTATGCGCGAAATGCCTTAGAAATGGCTTTTAAGAGGATTTATAGCATGGAGACGGTTTTCTCGGGATTGCAAGATAACCAAACAAAACTTTTAGTGGATTTCTACTTATTTTATTAAATATCATCTCCACCAAAGAGGACAAGCTTGCATCTGTTACAGCTTTGGAGAAAAATGTGATCATTTCATTTATGCGCGAAATGCCTTAGAAATGGTTTTTAAGAGGATTTGAAGCATGGAGACGATTATCTCGGGATTGCAAGATAACCAAACAAAACGTTTAGTGGATTTCTACTTATTTTATTAAATATCATCTCCACCAAACAGGACAAGCTTGCATCTGTTATAGTTTTGGAGAAAAATGTGATCATTTCATTTATGCGCGAAATGCCTTAGAAATGGCTTTTAAGAGGATTTGAAGCATGGAGACGATTTTCTCGGGATTGCAAGATAACGAAACAAAACTTTTAGTGGATTTCTACTTATTTTATTAAATATCATCTCCACCAAACAGGACAAGCTTGCATCTGTTATCGTTTTGGAGAAAAATGTGATCATTTCATTTATGCGCGAAATGCCGTAGAAATGGCTTTTAAGAGGATTTGAAGCATGGAGACGATTATCTCGGGATTGCAAGATAACCAAACAAAACTTTTAGTGGATTTCTACTTGATTTATTAAATATTATCTCCACAAAACAGGACAAGCTTGCATCTGTTATAGTTTTGGAGAAAAATGTGATCATTTCATTTATGCGCGAAATGCGTTAGAAATGGCTTTTAAGAGGATTTGAAGCATGGAGACGATTATCTCGGGATTGCAGGATAACCAAACAAAACTTTTAGTGGATTTCTACTTGATTTATTAAATATTATCTCCACCAAACAGGACAAGCTTGCATCTGTTATAGTTTTGGAGAAAAATGTGATCATTTCATTTATGCGCGAAATGCCTTAGAAATGGCTTTTAAGAGGATTTATAGCATGGAGACGGTTTTCTCGGGTTTGCAAGATAACCAAACAAAACTTTTAGTGGATTTCTACTTATTTTATTAAATATCATCTCCACCAAAGAGGACAAGCTTGCATCTGTTGCAGCTTTGGAGAAAAATGTGATCATTTCATTTATGCGCGAAATGTCTTAGAAATGGCTTTTAAGAGGATTTGGAGCATGGAGACGATTATCTCGGGATTGCAAGATAACCAAACAAAACTTTTAGTGGATTTCTACTTTTTTTATTAAACATCATCTCCACCAAACAGGACAAGCTTGCATCTGTTATAGTTTTGGAGAAAAATGTGATCATTTCATTTATGCGCGAAATGCCTTAGAAATGGCTTTTAAGAGGATTTGAAGCATGGAGACGATTATCTCGGAATTGCAAGATAACCAAACAAAACTTTTAGTGGATTTCTCCTTATTTTATTAAATATCATCTCCACCAAACAGGACAAGCTTGCATCTGTTATAGTTTTGGAGAAAAATGTGATCTTTTCATTTATGCGTGAAATGCCTTAGAAATGTCTTTTAAAAGGATTTGAAGCAAGAGACGATTATCTCGGGATTGCAAGATAACCAAACAAAACTTTTAGTGGATTTCTACTTATTTTATTAAATATTATCTCCACCAAAGAGGACAAGCTTGCATCTGTTATAGCTTTGGAGAAAAATGTGATCATTTCATTTATGCGCGAAATGCCTTAGAAATGGCTTTTAAGAGGATTTGAAGCATGGAGACGATTATCTCGGGATTGCAAGATAACCAAACAAAACTTTTAGTGGATTTCTACTTATATTATTAAATATCATCTCCACCAAACAGGACAAGCTTGCATCTGTTATAGTTTTGGAGAAAAATGTGATCATTTCATTTATGCGCGAAATGCCTTAGAAATGGCTTTTAAGAGGATTTGAAGCATGGAGACGATTATCTCGGGATTGCAAGATAACCAAACAAAACTTTTAGTGGATTTCTACTTGATTTATTAAATATTATCTCCACCAAACAGGACAAGCTTGCATCTGTTATAGTTTTGGAGAAAAATGTGATCATTTCATTTATGCGCGAAATGCGTTAGAAATGGCTTTTAAGAGGATTTGAAGCATGGAGACGATTATCTCGGGATTGCAGGATAACCAAACAAAACTTTTAGTGGATTTCTACTTGATTTATTAAATATTATCTCCACCAAACAGGACAAGCTTGCATCTGTTATAGTTTTGGAGAAAAATGTGATCATTTCATTTATGCGCGAAATGCCTTAGAAATGGCTTTTAAGAGGATTTATAGCATGGAGACGGTTTTCTCGGGATTGCAAGATAACCAAACAAAACTTTTAGTGGATTTCTACTTATTTTATTAAATATCATCTCCACCAAAGAGGACAAGCTTGCATCTGTTACAGCTTTGGAGAAAAATGTGATCATTTCATTTATGCGCGAAATGTCTTAGAAATGGCTTTTAAGAGGATTTGAAGCATGGAAACGATTATCTCGGGATTGCAAGATAACCAAACAAAACTTTTAGTGGATTTCTACTTTTTTTATTAAACATCATCTCCACCAAACAGGACAAGCTTGCATCTGTTATAGTTTTGGAGAAAAATGTGATCATTTCATTTATGCGCGAAATGCCTTAGAAATGGCTTTTAAGAGGATTTGAAGCATGGGGACGATTATCTCGGAATTGCAAGATAACCAAACAAAACTTTTAGTGGATTTCTCCTTATTTTATTAAATATCATCTCCACCAAAAAGGACAAGCTTGCATCTGTTATAGTTTTGGAGAAAAATGTGATCTTTTCATTTATGCGTGAAATGCCTTAGAAATGTCTTTTAAAAGGATTTGAAGCAAGAGACGATTATCTCGTGATTGCAAGATAACCAAACAAAACTTTTAGTGGATTTCTACTTATTTTATTAAATATTATCTCCACCAAAGAGGACAAGCTTGCATCTGTTATAGCTTTGGAGAAAAATGTGATCATTTCATTTATGCGCGAAATGCCTTAGAAATGGCTTTTAAGAGGATTTGAAGCATGGAGACGATTATCTCGGGATTGCAAGATAACCAAACAAAACTTTTAGTGGATTTCTACTTGATTTATTAAATATTATCTCCACCAAACAGGACAAGCTTGCATCTGTTATAGTTTTGGAGAAAAATGTGATCTTTTCATTTATGCGTGAAATGCCTTAGAAATGTCTTTTAAAAGGATTTGAAGCAAGAGACGATTATCTCGGGATTGCAAGATAACCAAACAAAACTTTTAGTGGATTTCTACCTATTTTATTAAATATCATCTCCACCAAAGAGGACAAGCTTGCATCTGTTATAGCTTTGGAGAAAAATGTGATCATTTCATTTATGCGCGAAATGCCTTAGAAATGGCTTTTAAGAGGATTTGAAGCATGGAGACGATTATCTCGGGATTGCAAGATAACCAAACAAAATTTTTAGTGGATTTCTACTTATTTTATTAAATATCATCTCCACCAAACAGGACAAGCTTGCATCTGTTATAGTTTTAAAGAAAAATGTGATCATTTCATTTATGCACGAAATGCCTTAGAAATGGCTTTTAAGAGGATTTGAAGCATGGAGACGATTATCTCGGAATTGCAAGATAACCAAACAAAACTTTTAGTGGATTTCTCCTTATTTTATTAAATATCATCTCCACCAAACAGGACAAGCTTGCCTCTGTTATAGTTTTGAAGAAAAATGTGATCATTTCATTTATGCGCGAAATGCCTTAGAAAAGGCTTTTAAGAGGATTTGAAGCATGGAGACGATTATCTCGGGATTGCAAGATAACCAAACAAAACTTTTAGTGGATTTCTGCTTATTTTATTAAATATCATCTCCACCAAACAGGACAAGCTTGCATCTGTTATCGTTTTGGAGAAAAATGTGATCATTTCATTTATGCGCGAAATGCCGTAGAAATGGCTTTTAAGAGGATTTGAAGCATAAAGACGATTATCTCGAGATTGCAAAATAACCAAACAAAACTTTTAGTGGATTTCTACTTATTTTATTAAATATCATCTCCACCAAACAGGACAAGCTTGCATCTTTTATAGTTTTGGAGAAAAATGTGATCATTTCATTTATGCGCAAAATGCTTTAGAAATGGCTTTTAAGAGGATTTGAAGCATGGAGACGATTATCTCGGGAATGCAAGATAACCAAACAAAACTTTTAGTGGATTTCTACTTATTTTATTAAATATCATCTCCACCAAACAGGACAAGCTTGCATCTGTTATAGTTTTGGAGAAAAATGTGATCATTTCATTTATGCGCGACATGCCTTAAAAAAGGCTTTTAAGAGGATTTGAAGCATGGAGACGATTATCTCGGGATTGCAAGATAACCAAACAAAACTTTTAGTGGATTTCTACTTATTTTATTAAATATCATCTCCACCAAACAGGACAAGCTTGCATCTGTTATCGTTTTGGAGAAAAATATGATCATTTCATTTATGCGCGAAATGCCGTAGAAATGGCTTTTAAGAGGATTTATAGCATGGAGACGGTTTTCTCGGGATTGCAAGATAACCAAACAAAACTTTTAGTGGATTTCTACTTATTTTATTAAATATCATCTCCACCAAAGAGGACAAGCTTGCATCTGTTACAGCTTTGGAGAAAAATGTGATCATTTCATTTATGCGCGAAATGTCTTAGAAATGGCTTTTAAGAGGATTTGGAGCATGGAGACGATTATCTCGGGATTGCAAGATAACCAAACAAAACTTTTAGTGGATTTCTACTTTTTTTATTAAACATCATCTCCACCAAACAGGACAAGCTTGCATCTGTTATAGTTTTGGAGAAAAATGTGATCATTTCATTTATGCGCGAAATGCCTTAGAAATGGCTTTTAAGAGGATTTGAAGCATGGAGACGATTTTCTCGGAATTGCAAGATAACCAAACAAAACTTTTAGTGGATTTCTCCTTATTTTATTAAATATCATCTCCACCAAACAGGACAAGCTTGCATGTTATAGTTTTGGAGAAAAATGTGATCTTTTCATTTATGCGTGAAATGCCTTAGAAATGTCTTTTAAAAGGATTTGAAGCAAGAGACGATTATCTCGGGATTGCAAGATAACCAAACAAAACTTTTAGTGGATTTCTACTTATTTTATTAAATATTATCTCCACCAAAGAGGACAAGCTTGCATCTGTTATAGCTTTGGAGAAAAATGTGATCATTTCATTTATGCGCGAAATGCCTTAGAAATGGCTTTTAAGAGGATTTGAAGCATGGAGACGATTATCTCGGGATTGCAAGATAACCAAACAAAACTTTTAGTGGATTTCTACTTATATTATTAAATATCATCTCCACCAAACAGGACAAGCTTGCATCTGTTATAGTTTTGGAGAAAAATGTGATCATTTCATTTATGCGCGAAATGCCTTAGAAATGGCTTTTAAGAGGATTTGAAGCATGGAGACGATTATCTCGGGATTGCAAGATAACCAAACAAAACTTTTAGTGGATTTCTACTTGATTTATTAAATATTATCTCCACAAAACAGGACAAGCTTGCATCTGTTATAGTTTTGGAGAAAAATGTGATCATTTCATTTATGCGCGAAATGCGTTAGAAATGGCTTTTAAGAGGATTTGAAGCATGGAGACGATTATCTCGGGATTGCAGGATAACCAAACAAAACTTTTAGTGGATTTCTACTTGATTTATTAAATATTATCTCCACCAAACAGGACAAGCTTGCATCTGTTATAGTTTTGGAGAAAAATGTGATCATTTCATTTATGCGCGAAATGCCTTAGAAATGGCTTTTAAGAGGATTTATAGCATGGAGACGGTTTTCTCGGGATTGCAAGATAACCAAACAAAACTTTTAGTGGATTTCTACTTATTTTATTAAATATCATCTCCACCAAAGAGGACAAGCTTGCATCTGTTACAGCTTTGGAGAAAAATGTGATCATTTCATTTATGCGCGAAATGTCTTAGAAATGGCTTTTAAGAGGATTTGGAGCATGGAGACGATTATCTCGGGATTGCAAGATAACCAAACAAAACTTTTAGTGGATTTCTACTTTTTTTATTAAACATCATCTCCACCAAACAGGACAAGCTTGCATCTGTTATAGTTTTGGAGAAAAATGTGATCATTTCATTTATGCGCGAAATGCCTTAGAAATGGCTTTTAAGAGGATTTGAAGCATGGAGACGATTATCTCGGAATTGCAAGATAACCAAACAAAACTTTTAGTGGATTTCTCCTTATTTTATTAAATATCATCTCCACCAAACAGGACAAGCTTGCATCTGTTATAGTTTTGGAGAAAAATGTGATCTTTTCATTTATGCGTGAAATGCCTTAGAAATGTCTTTTAAAAGGATTTGAAGCAAGAGACGATTATCTCGGGATTGCAAGATAACCAAACAAAACTTTTAGTGGATTTCTACTTATTTTATTAAATATTATCTCCACCAAAGAGGACAAGCTTGCATCTGTTATAGCTTTGGAGAAAAATGTGATCATTTCATTTATGCGCGAAATGCCTTAGAAATGGCTTTTAAGAGGATTTGAAGCATGGAGACGATTATCTCGGGATTGCAAGATAACCAAACAAAACTTTTAGTGGATTTCTACTTATATTATTAAATATCATCTCCACCAAACAGGACAAGCTTGCATCTGTTATAGTTTTGGAGAAAAATGTGATCATTTCATTTATGCGCGAAATGCCTTAGAAATGGCTTTTAAGAGGATTTGAAGCATGGAGACGATTTTCTCGGGATTGCAAGATAACCAAACAAAACTTTTAGTGGATTTCTACTTATATTATTAAATATCATCTCCACCAAAGAGGACAAGCTTGCATCTGTTATAGCTTTGGAGCAAAATGTGATCATTTCATTTATGCGCGAAATGCCTTAGAAATGGTTTTTAAGAGGATTTGAAGCATGGAGACGATTATCTCGGGATTGCAAGATAACCAAACAAAACGTTTAGTGGATTTCTACTTATTTTATTAAATATCATCTCCACCAAACAGGACAAGCTTGCATCTGTTATAGTTTTGGAGAAAAATGTGATCATTTCATTTATGCGCGAAATGCCTTAGAAATGGCTTTTAAGAGGATTTGAAGCATGGAGACGATTTTTTTGGGATTGCAAGATAACGAAACAAAACTTTTAGTGGATTTCTACTTATTTTATTAAATATCATCTCCACCAAACAGGACAAGCTTGCATCTGTTATCGTTTTGGAGAAAAATGTGATCATTTCATTTATGCGCGAAATGCCGTAGAAATGGCTTTTAAGAGGATTTGAAGCATAAAGACGATTATCTCGAGATTGCAAGATAACCAAACAAAACTTTTAGTGGATTTCTACTTATTTTATTAAATATCATCTCCACCAAACAGGACAAGCTTGCATCTTTTATAGTTTTGGAGAAAAATGTGATCATTTCATTTATGCGCGAAATGCCTTAGAAATGGCTTTTAAGAGGATTTGAAGCATGGAGACGATTATTTCGGGATTGCAAGATAACCAAACAAAACTTTTAGTGGATTTCTACTTATTTTATTAAATATCATCTCCACCAAACAGGACAAGCTTGCATCTGTTATAGTTTTGGAGAAAAATGTGATCATTTCATTTATGCGCGAAATGCGTTAGAATGGCTTTTAAGAGGATTTGAAGCATGGAGACGATTATCTCGGGATTGCAGGATAACCAAACAAAACTTTTAGTGGATTTCTACTTGATTTATTAAATATTATCTCCACCAAACAGTACAAGCTTGCATCTGTTATAGTTTTGGAGAAAAATGTGATCATTTCATTTATGCGCGAAATGCCTTAGAAATGGCTTTTAAGAGGATTTATAGCATGGAGACGGTTTTCTCGGGATTGCAAGATAACCAAACAAAACTTTTAGTGGATTTCTACTTATTTTATTAAATATCATCTCCACCAAAGAGGACAAGCTTGCATCTGTTACAGCTTTGGAGAAAAATGTGATCATTTCATTTATGCGCGAAATGCCTTAGAAATGGTTTTTAAGAGGATTTGAAGCATGGAGACGATTATCTCGGGATTGCAAGATAACCAAACAAAACGTTTAGTGGATTTCTACTTATTTTATTAAATATCATCTCCACCAAACAGGACAAGCTTGCATCTGTTATAGTTTTGGAGAAAAATGTGATCATTTCATTTATGCGCGAAATGCCTTAGAAATGGCTTTTAAGAGGATTTGAAGCATGGAGACGATTTTCTCGGGATTGCAAGATAACGAAACAAAACTTTTAGTGGATTTCTACTTATTTTATTAAATATCATCTCCACCAAAGAGGACAAGCTTGCATCTGTTACAGCTTTGGAGAAAAATGTGATCATTTCATTTATGCGCGAAATGTCTTAGAAATGGCTTTTAAGAGGATTTGGAGCATGGAGACGATTATCTCGGGATTGCAAGATAACCAAACAAAACTTTTAGTGGATTTCTACTTTTTTTATTAAACATCATCTCCACCAAACAGGACAAGCTTGCATCTGTTATAGTTTTGGAGAAAAATGTGATCATTTCATTTATGCGCGAAATGCCTTAGAAATGGCTTTTAAGAGGATTTGAAGCATGGAGACGATTTTCTCGGAATTGCAAGATAACCAAACAAAACTTTTAGTGGATTTCTCCTTATTTTATTAAATATCATCTCCACCAAACAGGACAAGCTTGCATGTTATAGTTTTGGAGAAAAATGTGATCTTTTCATTTATGCGTGAAATGCCTTAGAAATGTCTTTTAAAAGGATTTGAAGCAAGAGACGATTATCTCGGGATTGCAAGATAACCAAACAAAACTTTTAGTGGATTTCTACTTATTTTATTAAATATTATCTCCACCAAAGAGGACAAGCTTGCATCTGTTATAGCTTTGGAGAAAAATGTGATCATTTCATTTATGCGCGAAATGCCTTAGAAATGGCTTTTAAGAGGATTTGAAGCATGGAGACGATTATCTCGGGATTGCAAGATAACCAAACAAAACTTTTAGTGGATTTCTACTTATATTATTAAATATCATCTCCACCAAACAGGACAAGCTTGCATCTGTTATAGTTTTGGAGAAAAATGTGATCATTTCATTTATGCGCGAAATGCCTTAGAAATGGCTTTTAAGAGGATTTGAAGCATGGAGACGATTATCTCGGGATTGCAAGATAACCAAACAAAACTTTTAGTGGATTTCTACTTGATTTATTAAATATTATCTCCACAAAACAGGACAAGCTTGCATCTGTTATAGTTTTGGAGAAAAATGTGATCATTTCATTTATGCGCGAAATGCGTTAGAAATGGCTTTTAAGAGGATTTGAAGCATGGAGACGATTATCTCGGGATTGCAGGATAACCAAACAAAACTTTTAGTGGATTTCTACTTGATTTATTAAATATTATCTCCACCAAACAGGACAAGCTTGCATCTGTTATAGTTTTGGAGAAAAATGTGATCATTTCATTTATGCGCGAAATGCCTTAGAAATGGCTTTTAAGAGGATTTATAGCATGGAGACGGTTTTCTCGGGATTGCAAGATAACCAAACAAAACTTTTAGTGGATTTCTACTTATTTTATTAAATATCATCTCCACCAAAGAGGACAAGCTTGCATCTGTTACAGCTTTGGAGAAAAATGTGATCATTTCATTTATGCGCGAAATGTCTTAGAAATGGCTTTTAAGAGGATTTGGAGCATGGAGACGATTATCTCGGGATTGCAAGATAACCAAACAAAACTTTTAGTGGATTTCTACTTTTTTTATTAAACATCATCTCCACCAAACAGGACAAGCTTGCATCTGTTATAGTTTTGGAGAAAAATGTGATCATTTCATTTATGCGCGAAATGCCTTAGAAATGGCTTTTAAGAGGATTTGAAGCATGGAGACGATTATCTCGGAATTGCAAGATAACCAAACAAAACTTTTAGTGGATTTCTCCTTATTTTATTAAATATCATCTCCACCAAACAGGACAAGCTTGCATCTGTTATAGTTTTGGAGAAAAATGTGATCTTTTCATTTATGCGTGAAATGCCTTAGAAATGTCTTTTAAAAGGATTTGAAGCAAGAGACGATTATCTCGGGATTGCAAGATAACCAAACAAAACTTTTAGTGGATTTCTACTTATTTTATTAAATATTATCTCCACCAAAGAGGACAAGCTTGCATCTGTTATAGCTTTGGAGAAAAATGTGATCATTTCATTTATGCGCGAAATGCCTTAGAAATGGCTTTTAAGAGGATTTGAAGCATGGAGACGATTATCTCGGGATTGCAAGATAACCAAACAAAACTTTTAGTGGATTTCTACTTATATTATTAAATATCATCTCCACCAAACAGGACAAGCTTGCATCTGTTATAGTTTTGGAGAAAAATGTGATCATTTCATTTATGCGCGAAATGCCTTAGAAATGGCTTTTAAGAGGATTTGAAGCATGGAGACGATTTTCTCGGGATTGCAAGATAACCAAACAAAACTTTTAGTGGATTTCTACTTATATTATTAAATATCATCTCCACCAAAGAGGACAAGCTTGCATCTGTTATAGCTTTGGAGCAAAATGTGATCATTTCATTTATGCGCGAAATGCCTTAGAAATGGTTTTTAAGAGGATTTGAAGCATGGAGACGATTATCTCGGGATTGCAAGATAACCAAACAAAACGTTTAGTGGATTTCTACTTATTTTATTAAATATCATCTCCACCAAACAGGACAAGCTTGCATCTGTTATAGTTTTGGAGAAAAATGTGATCATTTCATTTATGCGCGAAATGCCTTAGAAATGGCTTTTAAGAGGATTTGAAGCATGGAGACGATTTTTTTGGGATTGCAAGATAACGAAACAAAACTTTTAGTGGATTTCTACTTATTTTATTAAATATCATCTCCACCAAACAGGACAAGCTTGCATCTGTTATCGTTTTGGAGAAAAATGTGATCATTTCATTTATGCGCGAAATGCCGTAGAAATGGCTTTTAAGAGGATTTGAAGCATAAAGACGATTATCTCGAGATTGCAAGATAACCAAACAAAACTTTTAGTGGATTTCTACTTATTTTATTAAATATCATCTCCACCAAACAGGACAAGCTTGCATCTTTTATAGTTTTGGAGAAAAATGTGATCATTTCATTTATGCGCGAAATGCCTTAGAAATGGCTTTTAAGAGGATTTGAAGCATGGAGACGATTATTTCGGGATTGCAAGATAACCAAACAAAACTTTTAGTGGATTTCTACTTATTTTATTAAATATCATCTCCACCAAACAGGACAAGCTTGCATCTGTTATAGTTTTGGAGAAAAATGTGATCATTTCATTTATGCGCGAAATGCGTTAGAAATGGCTTTTAAGAGGATTTGAAGCATGGAGACGATTATCTCGGGATTGCAGGATAACCAAACAAAACTTTTAGTGGATTTCTACTTGATTTATTAAATATTATCTCCACCAAACAGTACAAGCTTGCATCTGTTATAGTTTTGGAGAAAAATGTGATCATTTCATTTATGCGCGAAATGCCTTAGAAATGGCTTTTAAGAGGATTTATAGCATGGAGACGGTTTTCTCGGGATTGCAAGATAACCAAACAAAACTTTTAGTGGATTTCTACTTATTTTATTAAATATCATCTCCACCAAAGAGGACAAGCTTGCATCTGTTACAGCTTTGGAGAAAAATGTGATCATTTCATTTATGCGCGAAATGCCTTAGAAATGGTTTTTAAGAGGATTTGAAGCATGGAGACGATTATCTCGGGATTGCAAGATAACCAAACAAAACGTTTAGTGGATTTCTACTTATTTTATTAAATATCATCTCCACCAAACAGGACAAGCTTGCATCTGTTATAGTTTTGGAGAAAAATGTGATCATTTCATTTATGCGCGAAATGCCTTAGAAATGGCTTTTAAGAGGATTTGAAGCATGGAGACGATTTTCTCGGGATTGCAAGATAACGAAACAAAACTTTTAGTGGATTTCTACTTATTTTATTAAATATCATCTCCACCAAACAGGACAAGCTTGCATCTGTTATCGTTTTGGAGAAAAATGTGATCATTTCATTTATGCGCGAAATGCCGTAGAAATGGCTTTTAAGAGGATTTGAAGCATAAAGACGATTATCTCGAGATTGCAAGATAACCAAACAAAACTTTTAGTGGATTTCTACTTATTTTATTAAATATCATCTCCACCAAACAGGACAAGCTTGCATCTTTTATAGTTTTGGAGAAAAATGTGATCATTTCATTTATGCGCGAAATGCCTTAGAAATGGCTTTTAAGAGGATTTGAAGCATGGAGACGATTATTTCGGGATTGCAAGATAACCAAACAAAACTTTTAGTGGATTTCTACTTATTTTATTAAATATCATCTCCACCAAACAGGACAAGCTTGCATCTGTTATAGTTTTGGAGAAAAATGTGATCATTTCATTTATGCGCGAAATGCGTTAGAAATGGCTTTTAAGAGGATTTGAAGCATGGAGACGATTATCTCGGGATTGCAGGATAACCAAACAAAACTTTTAGTGGATTTCTACTTGATTTATTAAATGTTATCTCCACCAAACAGTACAAGCTTGCATCTGTTATAGTTTTGGAGAAAAATGTGATCATTTCATTTATGCGCGAAATGCCTTAGAAATGGCTTTTAAGAGGATTTATAGCATGGAGACGGTTTTCTCGGGATTGCAAGATAACCAAACAAAACTTTTAGTGGATTTCTACTTATTTTATTAAATATCATCTCCACCAAAGAGGACAAGCTTGCATCTGTTACAGCTTTGGAGAAAAATGTGATCATTTCATTTATGCGCGAAATGTCTTAGAAATGGCTTTTAAGAGGATTTGGAGCATGGAGACGATTATCTCGGGATTGCAAGATAACCAAACAAAACTTTTAGTGGATTTCTACTTTTTTTATTAAACATCATCTCCACCAAACAGGACAAGCTTGCATCTGTTATAGTTTTGGAGAAAAATGTGATCATTTCATTTATGCGCGAAATGCCTTAGAAATGGCTTTTAAGAGGATTTGAAGCATGGAGACGATTTTCTCGGAATTGCAAGATAACCAAACAAAACTTTTAGTGGATTTCTCCTTATTTTATTAAATATCATCTCCACCAAACAGGACAAGCTTGCATCTGTTATAGTTTTGGAGAAAAATGTGATCTTTTCATTTATGCGTGAAATGCCTTAGAAATGTCTTTTAAAAGGATTTGAAGCAAGAGACGATTATCTCGGGATTGCAAGATAACCAAACAAAACTTTTAGTGGATTTCTACTTATTTTATTAAATATTATCTCCACCAAAGAGGACAAGCTTGCATCTGTTATAGCTTTGGAGAAAAATGTGATCATTTCATTTATGCGCGAAATGCCTTAGAAATGGCTTTTAAGAGGATTTGAAGCATGGAGACGATTATCTCGGGATTGCAAGATAACCAAACAAAACTTTTAGTGGATTTCTACTTATATTATTAAATATCATCTCCACCAAACAGGACAAGCTTGCATCTGTTATAGTTTTGGAGAAAAATGTGATCATTTCATTTATGCGCGAAATGCCTTAGAAATGGCTTTTAAGAGGATTTGAAGCATGGAGACGATTATCTCGGGATTGCAAGATAACCAAACAAAACTTTTAGTGGATTTCTACTTGATTTATTAAATATTATCTCCACAAAACAGGACAAGCTTGCATCTGTTATAGTTTTGGAGAAAAATGTGATCATTTCATTTATGCGCGAAATGCGTTAGAAATGGCTTTTAAGAGGATTTGAAGCATGGAGACGATTATCTCGGGATTGCAGGATAACCAAACAAAACTTTTAGTGGATTTCTACTTGATTTATTAAATATTATCTCCACCAAACAGGACAAGCTTGCATCTGTTATAGTTTTGGAGAAAAATGTGATCATTTCATTTATGCGCGAAATGCCTTAGAAATGGCTTTTAAGAGGATTTATAGCATGGAGACGGTTTTCTCGGGTTTGCAAGATAACCAAACAAAACTTTTAGTGGATTTCTACTTATTTTATTAAATATCATCTCCACCAAAGAGGACAAGCTTGCATCTGTTACAGCTTTGGAGAAAAATGTGATCATTTCATTTATGCGCGAAATGTCTTAGAAATGGCTTTTAAGAGGATTTGGAGCATGGAGACGATTATCTCGGGATTGCAAGATAACCAAACAAAACTTTTAGTGGATTTCTACTTTTTTTATTAAACATCATCTCCACCAAACAGGACAAGCTTGCATCTGTTATAGTTTTGGAGAAAAATGTGATCATTTCATTTATGCGCGAAATGCCTTAGAAATGGCTTTTAAGAGGATTTGAAGCATGGAGACGATTATCTCGGAATTGCAAGATAACCAAACAAAACTTTTAGTGGATTTCTCCTTATTTTATTAAATATCATCTCCACCAAACAGGACAAGCTTGCATCTGTTATAGTTTTGGAGAAAAATGTGATCTTTTCATTTATGCGTGAAATGCCTTAGAAATGTCTTTTAAAAGGATTTGAAGCAAGAGACGATTATCTCGGGATTGCAAGATAACCAAACAAAACTTTTAGTGGATTTCTACTTATTTTATTAAATATTATCTCCACCAAAGAGGACAAGCTTGCATCTGTTATAGCTTTGGAGAAAAATGTGATCATTTCATTTATGCGCGAAATGCCTTAGAAATGGCTTTTAAGAGGATTTGAAGCATGGAGACGATTATCTGGGGATTGCAAGATAACCAAACAAAACTTTTAGTGGATTTCTACTTATATTATTAAATATCATCTCCACCAAACAGGACAAGCTTGCATCTGTTATAGTTTTGGAGAAAAATGTGATCATTTCATTTATGCGCGAAATGCCTTAGAAATGGCTTTTAAGAGGATTTGAAGCATGGAGACGATTATCTCGGGATTGCAAGATAACCAAACAAAACTTTTAGTGGATTTCTACTTGATTTATTAAATATTATCTCCACCAAACAGAACAAGCTTGCATCTGTTATAGTTTTGGAGAAAAATGTGATCATTTCATTTATGCGCGAAATGCGTTAGAAATGGCTTTTAAGAGGATTTGAAGCATGGAGACGATTATCTCGGGATTGCAGGATAACCAAACAAAACTTTTAGTGGATTTCTACTTGATTTATTAAATATTATCTCCACCAAACAGGACAAGCTTGCATCTGTTATAGTTTTGGAGAAAAATGTGATCATTTCATTTATGCGCGAAATGCCTTAGAAATGGCTTTTAAGAGGATTTATAGCATGGAGACGGTTTTCTCGGGATTGCAAGATAACCAAACAAAACTTTTAGTGGATTTCTACTTATTTTATTAAATATCATCTCCACCAAAGAGGACAAGCTTGCATCTGTTACAGCTTTGGAGAAAAATGTGATCATTTCATTTATGCGCGAAATGTCTTAGAAATGGCTTTTAAGAGGATTTGAAGCATGGAAACGATTATCTCGGGATTGCAAGATAACCAAACAAAACTTTTAGTGGATTTCTACTTTTTTTATTAAACATCATCTCCACCAAACAGGACAAGCTTGCATCTGTTATAGTTTTGGAGAAAAATGTGATCATTTCATTTATGCGCGAAATGCCTTAGAAATGGCTTTTAAGAGGATTTGAAGCATGGGGACGATTATCTCGGAATTGCAAGATAACCAAACAAAACTTTTAGTGGATTTCTCCTTATTTTATTAAATATCATCTCCACCAAAAAGGACAAGCTTGCATCTGTTATAGTTTTGGAGAAAAATGTGATCTTTTCATTTATGCGTGAAATGCCTTAGAAATGTCTTTTAAAAGGATTTGAAGCAAGAGACGATTATCTCGTGATTGCAAGATAACCAAACAAAACTTTTAGTGGATTTCTACTTATTTTATTAAATATTATCTCCACCAAAGAGGACAAGCTTGCATCTGTTATAGCTTTGGAGAAAAATGTGATCATTTCATTTATGCGCGAAATGCCTTAGAAATGGCTTTTAAGAGGATTTGAAGCATGGAGACGATTATCTCGGGATTGCAAGATAACCAAACAAAACTTTTAGTGGATTTCTACTTGATTTATTAAATATTATCTCCACCAAACAGGACAAGCTTGCATCTGTTATAGTTTTGGAGAAAAATGTGATCTTTTCATTTATGCGTGAAATGCCTTAGAAATGTCTTTTAAAAGGATTTGAAGCAAGAGACGATTATCTCGGGATTGCAAGATAACCAAACAAAACTTTTAGTGGATTTCTACCTATTTTATTAAATATCATCTCCACCAAAGAGGACAAGCTTGCATCTGTTATAGCTTTGGAGAAAAATGTGATCATTTCATTTATGCGCGAAATGCCTTAGAAATGGCTTTTAAGAGGATTTGAAGCATGGAGACGATTATCTCGGGATTGCAAGATAACCAAACAAAATTTTTAGTGGATTTCTACTTATTTTATTAAATATCATCTCCACCAAACAGGACAAGCTTGCATCTGTTATAGTTTTAAAGAAAAATGTGATCATTTCATTTATGCACGAAATGCCTTAGAAATGGCTTTTAAGAGGATTTGAAGCATGGAGACGATTATCTCGGAATTGCAAGATAACCAAACAAAACTTTTAGTGGATTTCTCCTTATTTTATTAAATATCATCTCCACCAAACAGGACAAGCTTGCCTCTGTTATAGTTTTGAAGAAAAATGTGATCATTTCATTTATGCGCGAAATGCCTTAGAAAAGGCTTTTAAGAGGATTTGAAGCATGGAGACGATTATCTCGGGATTGCAAGATAACCAAACAAAACTTTTAGTGGATTTCTGCTTATTTTATTAAATATCATCTCCACCAAACAGGACAAGCTTGCATCTGTTATCGTTTTGGAGAAAAATGTGATCATTTCATTTATGCGCGAAATGCCGTAGAAATGGCTTTTAAGAGGATTTGAAGCATAAAGACGATTATCTCGAGATTGCAAAATAACCAAACAAAACTTTTAGTGGATTTCTACTTATTTTATTAAATATCATCTCCACCAAACAGGACAAGCTTGCATCTTTTATAGTTTTGGAGAAAAATCTGATCATTTCATTTATGCGCAAAATGCCTTAGAAATGGCTTTTAAGAGGATTTGAAGCATGGAGACGATTATCTCGGGAATGCAAGATAACCAAACAAAACTTTTAGTGGATTTCTACTTATTTTATTAAATATCATCTCCACCAAACAGGACAAGCTTGCATCTGTTATAGTTTTGGAGAAAAATGTGATCATTTCATTTATGCGCGACATGCCTTAAAAAAGGCTTTTAAGAGGATTTGAAGCATGGAGACGATTATCTCGGGATTGCAAGATAACCAAACAAAACTTTTAGTGGATTTCTACTTATTTTATTAAATATCATCTCCACCAAACAGGACAAGCTTGCATCTGTTATCGTTTTGGAGAAAAATATGATCATTTCATTTATGCGCGAAATGCCGTAGAAATGGCTTTTAAGAGGATTTATAGCATGGAGACGGTTTTCTCGGGATTGCAAGATAACCAAACAAAACTTTTAGTGTATTTCTACTTATTTTATTAAATATCATCTCCACCAAAGAGGACAAGCTTGCATCTGTTACAGCTTTGGAGAAAAATGTGATCATTTCATTTATGCGCGAAATGTCTTAGAAATGGCTTTTAAGAGGATTTGGAGCATGGAGACGATTATCTCGGGATTGCAAGATAACCAAACAAAACTTTTAGTGGATTTCTACTTTTTTTATTAAACATCATCTCCACCAAACAGGACAAGCTTGCATCTGTTATAGTTTTGGAGAAAAATGTGATCATTTCATTTATGCGCGAAATGCCTTAGAAATGGCTTTTAAGAGGATTTGAAGCATGGAGACGATTTTCTCGGAATTGCAAGATAACCAAACAAAACTTTTAGTGGATTTCTCCTTATTTTATTAAATATCATCTCCACCAAACAGGACAAGCTTGCATGTTATAGTTTTGGAGAAAAATGTGATCTTTTCATTTATGCGTGAAATGCCTTAGAAATGTCTTTTAAAAGGATTTGAAGCAAGAGACGATTATCTCGGGATTGCAAGATAACCAAACAAAACTTTTAGTGGATTTCTACTTATTTTATTAAATATTATCTCCACCAAAGAGGACAAGCTTGCATCTGTTATAGCTTTGGAGAAAAATGTGATCATTTCATTTATGCGCGAAATGCCTTAGAAATGGCTTTTAAGAGGATTTGAAGCATGGAGACGATTATCTCGGGATTGCAAGATAACCAAACAAAACTTTTAGTGGATTTCTACTTATATTATTAAATATCATCTCCACCAAACAGGACAAGCTTGCATCTGTTATAGTTTTGGAGAAAAATGTGATCATTTCATTTATGCGCGAAATGCCTTAGAAATGGCTTTTAAGAGGATTTGAAGCATGGAGACGATTATCTCGGGATTGCAAGATAACCAAACAAAACTTTTAGTGGATTTCTACTTGATTTATTAAATATTATCTCCACAAAACAGGACAAGCTTGCATCTGTTATAGTTTTGGAGAAAAATGTGATCATTTCATTTATGCGCGAAATGCGTTAGAAATGGCTTTTAAGAGGATTTGAAGCATGGAGACGATTATCTCGGGATTGCAGGATAACCAAACAAAACTTTTAGTGGATTTCTACTTGATTTATTAAATATTATCTCCACCAAACAGGACAAGCTTGCATCTGTTATAGTTTTGGAGAAAAATGTGATCATTTCATTTATGCGCGAAATGCCTTAGAAATGGCTTTTAAGAGGATTTATAGCATGGAGACGGTTTTCTCGGGATTGCAAGATAACCAAACAAAACTTTTAGTGGATTTCTACTTATTTTATTAAATATCATCTCCACCAAAGAGGACAAGCTTGCATCTGTTACAGCTTTGGAGAAAAATGTGATCATTTCATTTATGCGCGAAATGTCTTAGAAATGGCTTTTAAGAGGATTTGGAGCATGGAGACGATTATCTCGGGATTGCAAGATAACCAAACAAAACTTTTAGTGGATTTCTACTTTTTTTATTAAACATCATCTCCACCAAACAGGACAAGCTTGCATCTGTTATAGTTTTGGAGAAAAATGTGATCATTTCATTTATGCGCGAAATGCCTTAGAAATGGCTTTTAAGAGGATTTGAAGCATGGAGACAATTATCTCGGAATTGCAAGATAACCAAACAAAACTTTTAGTGGATTTCTCCTTATTTTATTAAATATCATCTCCACCAAACAGGACAAGCTTGCATCTGTTATAGTTTTGGAGAAAAATGTGATCTTTTCATTTATGCGTGAAATGCCTTAGAAATGTCTTTTAAAAGGATTTGAAGCAAGAGACGATTATCTCGGGATTGCAAGATAACCAAACAAAACTTTTAGTGGATTTCTACTTATTTTATTAAATATTATCTCCACCAAAGAGGACAAGCTTGCATCTGTTATAGCTTTGGAGAAAAATGTGATCATTTCATTTATGCGCGAAATGCCTTAGAAATGGCTTTTAAGAGGATTTGAAGCATGGAGACGATTATCTCGGGATTGCAAGATAACCAAACAAAACTTTTAGTTGATTTCTACTTATATTATTAAATATCATCTCCACCAAACAGGACAAGCTTGCATCTGTTATAGTTTTGGAGAAAAATGTGATCATTTCATTTATGCGCGAAATGCCTTAGAAATGGCTTTTAAGAGGATTTGAAGCATGGAGACGATTATCTCGGGATTGCAAGATAACCAAACAAAACTTTTAGTGGATTTCTACTTGATTTATTAAATATTATCTCCACCAAACAGGACAAGCTTGCATCTGTTATAGTTTTGGAGAAAAATGTGATCATTTCATTTATGCGCGAAATGCGTTAGAAATGGCTTTTAAGAGGATTTGAAGCATGGAGACGATTATCTCGGGATTGCAGGATAACCAAACAAAACTTTTAGTGGATTTCTACTTGATTTATTAAATATTATCTCCACCAAACAGGACAAGCTTGCATCTGTTATAGTTTTGGAGAAAAATGTGATCATTTCATTTATGCGCGAAATGCCTTAGAAATGGCTTTTAAGAGGATTTATAGCATGGAGACGGTTTTCTCGGGATTGCAAGATAACCAAACAAAACTTTTAGTGGATTTCTACTTATTTTATTAAATATCATCTCCACCAAAGAGGACAAGCTTGCATCTGTTACAGCTTTGGAGAAAAATGTGATCATTTCATTTATGCGCGAAATGTCTTAGAAATGGCTTTTAAGAGGATTTGAAGCATGGAAACGATTATCTCGGGATTGCAAGATAACCAAACAAAACTTTTAGTGGATTTCTACTTTTTTTATTAAACATCATCTCCACCAAACAGGACAAGCTTGCATCTGTTATAGTTTTGGAGAAAAATGTGATCATTTCATTTATGCGCGAAATGCCTTAGAAATGGCTTTTAAGAGGATTTGAAGCATGGGGACGATTATCTCGGAATTGCAAGATAACCAAACAAAACTTTTAGTGGATTTCTCCTTATTTTATTAAATATCATCTCCACCAAAAAGGACAAGCTTGCATCTGTTATAGTTTTGGAGAAAAATGTGATCTTTTCATTTATGCGTGAAATGCCTTAGAAATGTCTTTTAAAAGGATTTGAAGCAAGAGACGATTATCTCGTGATTGCAAGATAACCAAACAAAACTTTTAGTGGATTTCTACTTATTTTATTAAATATTATCTCCACCAAAGAGGACAAGCTTGCATCTGTTATAGCTTTGGAGAAAAATGTGATCATTTCATTTATGCGCGAAATGCCTTAGAAATGGCTTTTAAGAGGATTTGAAGCATGGAGACGATTATCTCGGGATTGCAAGATAACCAAACAAAACTTTTAGTGGATTTCTACTTGATTTATTAAATATTATCTCCACCAAACAGGACAAGCTTGCATCTGTTATAGTTTTGGAGAAAAATGTGATCTTTTCATTTATGCGTGAAATGCCTTAGAAATGTCTTTTAAAAGGATTTGAAGCAAGAGACGATTATCTCGGGATTGCAAGATAACCAAACAAAACTTTTAGTGGATTTCTACCTATTTTATTAAATATCATCTCCACCAAAGAGGACAAGCTTGCATCTGTTATAGCTTTGGAGAAAAATGTGATCATTTCATTTATGCGCGAAATGCCTTAGAAATGGCTTTTAAGAGGATTTGAAGCATGGAGACGATTATCTCGGGATTGCAAGATAACCAAACAAAATTTTTAGTGGATTTCTACTTATTTTATTAAATATCATCTCCACCAAACAGGACAAGCTTGCATCTGTTATAGTTTTAAAGAAAAATGTGATCATTTCATTTATGCACGAAATGCCTTAGAAATGGCTTTTAAGAGGATTTGAAGCATGGAGACGATTATCTCGGAATTGCAAGATAACCAAACAAAACTTTTAGTGGATTTCTCCTTATTTTATTAAATATCATCTCCACCAAACAGGACAAGCTTGCCTCTGTTATAGTTTTGAAGAAAAATGTGATCATTTCATTTATGCGCGAAATGCCTTAGAAAAGGCTTTTAAGAGGATTTGAAGCATGGAGACGATTATCTCGGGATTGCAAGATAACCAAACAAAACTTTTAGTGGATTTCTGCTTATTTTATTAAATATCATCTCCACCAAACAGGACAAGCTTGCATCTGTTATAGTTTTAAAGAAAAATGTGATCATTTCATTTATGCACGAAATGCCTTAGAAATGGCTTTTAAGAGGATTTGAAGCATGGAGATGATTATCTCGGAATTGCAAGATAACCAAACAAAACTTTTAGTGGATTTCTCCTTATTTTATTAAATATCATCTCCACCAAACAGGACAAGCTTGCCTCTGTTATAGTTTTGAAGAAAGATGTGATCATTTCATTTATGCGCGAAATGCCTTAGAAAAGGCTTTTAAGAGGATTTGAAGCATGGAGACGATTATCTCGGGATTGCAAGATAACCAAACAAAACTTTTAGTGGATTTCTGCTTATTTTATTAAATATCATCTCCACCAAACAGGACAAGCTTGCATCTGTTATCGTTTTGGAGAAAAATGTGATCATTTCATTTATGCGCGAAATGCCGTAGAAATGGCTTTTAAGAGGATTTGAAGCATAAAGACGATTATCTCGAGATTGCAAAATAACCAAACAAAACTTTTAGTGGATTTCTACTTATTTTATTAAATATCATCTCCACCAAACAGGACAAGCTTGCATCTTTTATAGTTTTGGAGAAAAATGTGATCATTTCATTTATGCGCAAAATGCCTTAGAAATGGCTTTTAAGAGGATTTGAAGCATGGAGACGATTATCTCGGGAATGCAAGATAACCAAACAAAACTTTTAGTGGATTTCTACTTATTTTATTAAATATCATCTCCACCAAACAGGACAAGCTTGCATCTGTTATAGTTTTGGAGAAAAATGTGATCATTTCATTTATGCGCGACATGCCTTAAAAAAGGCTTTTAAGAGGATTTGAAGCATGGAGATGATTATCTCGGGATTGCAAGATAACCAAACAAAACTTTTAGTGGATTTCTACTTATTTTATTAAATATCATCTCCACCAAACAGGACAAGCTTGCATCTGTTATCGTTTTGGAGAAAAATATGATCATTTCATTTATGCGCGAAATGCCGTAGAAATATCTTTTAAGAGGATTTGAAGCATAAAGACGATTATCTCGAGATTGCAAGATAACCAAACAAAACTTTTAGTGGATTTCTACTTATTTTATTAAATATCATCTCCACCAAACAGGACAAGCTTGCATCTTTTATAGTTTTGGAGAAAAATGTGATCATTTCATTTATGCGCGATATGCCTTAGAAATGGCTTTTAAGAGGATTTGAAGCATGGAGACGATTATCTCGGGATTGCAAGATAACCAAACAAAACTTTTAGTGGATTTCTACTTGATTTATTAAATATTATCTCCACCAAACAGGACAAGCTTGCATCTGTTATAGTTTTGGAGAAAAATGTGATCATTTTATTTATGCGCGAAATGCCTTAGAAATGGCTTTTAAGAGGATTTAAAGCATGGAGACGATTATCTCGGGATTGCAAGATAACCAAACAAAACGTTTAGTGGATTTCTACTTATTTTATTAAATATCATCTCCACCAAAGAGGACAAGCTTGCATCTGTTATAGCTTTGGAGAAAAATGTGATCATTTCATTTATGCGCGAAATGCCTTAGAAATGGCTTTTAAGAGGATTTGAAGCATGGAGACGATTATCTCGGGATTGCAAGATAACCAAACAAAACGTTTAGTGGATTTCTACTTATTTTATTAAATATCATCTCCACCAAACAGGACAAGCTTGCATCTGTTATAGTTTTGGAGAAAAATGTGATCATTTCATTTATGCGCGAAATGCCTTAGAAATGGCTTTTAAGAGGATTTGAAGCATGGAGACGATTATCTCGGAATTGCAAGATAACCAAACAAAACTTTTAGTGGATTTCTCCTTATTTTATTAAATATCATCTCCACCAAACAGGACAAGCTTGCATATGTTATAGTTTTGGAGAAAAATGTGATCTTTTCATTTATGCGTGAAATGCCTTAGAAATGGCCTTTAAGAGGATTTGAAGCATGGAGACGATTATCTCGGGAATGAGAGATAACCAAACAAAACTTTTAGTGGATTTCTACTTATTTTATTAAATATCATCTCCACCAAACAGGACAAGCTTGCATCTGTTATAGTTTTGGAGAAAAATGTGATCATTTCATTTATGCGCGAAATGCGTTAGAAATGGCTTTTAAGAGGATTTGAAGCATGGAGACGATTATCTCGGGATTGCAAGATAACCAAACAAAACTTTTAGTGGATTTCTACTTGATTTATTAAATATTATCTCCACCAAACAGGACAAGCTTGCATCTGTTATAGTTTTGGAGAAAAATGTGATCATTTTATTTATGCGCGAAATGCCTTAGAAATGGCTTTTAAGAGGATTTAAAGCATGGAGACGATTTTCTCGGGATTGCAAGATAACCAAACAAAACTTTTAGTGGATTTCTACTTATTGTATTAAATATCATCTCCACCAAAGAGGACAAGCTTGCATCTGTTATAGCTTTGGAGAAAAATATGATCATTTCATTTATGCGCGAAATGCCTTAGAAATGGCTTTTAAGAGGATTTGAAGCATGGAGACGATTATCTCGGGATTGCAAGATAACCAAACAAAACGTTTAGTGGATTTCTACTTATTTTATTAAATATCATCTCCACCAAACAGGACAAGCTTGCATCTGTTATAGTTTTGGAGAAAAATGTGATCATTTCATTTATGCGCGAAATGCCTTAGAAATGGCTTTTAAGAGGATTTGAAGCATGGAGACGGTTATCTCGGAATTGCAAGATAACCAAACAAAACTTTTAGTGGATTTCTCCTTATTTTATTAAATATCATCTCCACCAAACAGGACAAGCTTGCATCTGTTTTAGTTTTGGAGAAAAATGTGATCTTTTCATTTATGCGTGAAATGCCTTACAAATGTCTTTTAAAGGGATTTGAAGCAAGAGACGATTATCTCGGGATTGCAAGATAACCAAACAAAACTTTTATTGGATTTCTACTTATTTTATTAAATATCATCTCCACCAAAGAGGACAAGCTTGCATCTGTTATAGCTTTGGAGAAAAATGTGATCATTTCATTTATGCGCGAAATGCCTTAGAAATGGCTTTTAAGAGGATTTGAAGCATGGAGACGATTATCTCGGGATTGCAAGATAACCAAACAAAACTTTTAGTGGATTTCTACTTATATTATTAAATATCATCTCCACCAAACAGGACAAGCTTGCATCTGTTATAGTTTTGGAGAAAAATGTGATCATTTCATTTATGCGCGAAATGCCTTAGAAATGGCTTTTAAGAGGATTTGAAGCATGGAGACGATTATCTCGGGATTGCAAGATAACCAAACAAAACTTTTAGTGGATTTCTACTTGATTTATTAAATATTATCTCCACCAAACAGGACAAGCTTGCATCTGTTATAGTTTTGGAGAAAAATGTGATCATTTTATTTATGCGCGAAATGCCTTAGAAATGGCTTTTAAGAGGATTTAAAGCATGGAGACGATTTTCTCGGGATTACAAGATAACCAAACAAAACTTTTAGTGGATTTCTACTTATTTTATTAAATATCATCTCCACCAAAGAGGACAAGCTTGCATCTGTTATAGCTTTGGAGAAAAATGTGATCATTTCATTTATGCGCGAAATGCCTTAGAAATGGCTTTTAAGAGGATTTGAAGCATGGAAACGATTATCTCGGGATTGCAAGATAACCAAACAAAACGTTTAGTGGATTTCTACTTATTTTATTAAATATCATCTCCACCAAACAGGACAAGCTTGCATCTGTTATAGTTTTGGAGAAAAATGTGATCATTTCATTTATGCGCGAAATGCCTTAGAAATGGCTTTTAAGAGGATTTGAAGCATGGAGACGATTATCTCGGAATTGCAAGATAACCAAACAAAACTTTTAGTGGATTTCTCCTTATTTTATTAAATATCATCTCCACCAAACAGGACAAGCTTGCATATGTTATAGTTTTGGAGAAAAATGTGATCTTTTCATTTATGCGTGAAATGCCTTAGAAATGGCTTTTAAGAGGATTTGAAGCATGGAGACGATTATCTCGGGAATGAGAGATAACCAAACAAAACTTTTAGTGGATTTCTACTTATTTTATTAAATATCATCTCCACCAAACAGGACAAGCTTGCATCTGTTATAGTTTTGGAGAAAAATGTGATCATTTCATTTATGCGCGAAATGCGTTAGAAATGGCTTTTAAGAGGATTTGAAGCATGGAGACGATTATCTCGGGATTGCAAGATAACCAAACAAAACTTTTAGTGGATTTCTACTTGATTTATTAAATATTATCTCCACCAAACAGGACAAGCTTGCATCTGTTATAGTTTTGGAGAAAAATGTGATCATTTTATTTATGCGCGAAATGCCTTAGAAATGGCTTTTAAGAGGATTTAAAGCATGGAGACGATTTTCTCGGGATTGCAAGATAACCAAACAAAACTTTTAGTGGATTTCTACTTATTTTATTAAATATCATCTCCACCAAAGAGGACAAGCTTGCATCTGTTATAGCTTTGGAGAAAAATATGATCATTTCATTTATGCGCGAAATGCCTTAGAAATGGCTTTTAAGAGGATTTGAAGCATGGAGACGATTATCTCGGGATTGCAAGATAACCAAACAAAACGTTTAGTGGATTTCTACTTATTTTATTAAATATCATCTCCACCAAACAGGACAAGCTTGCATCTGTTATAGTTTTGGAGAAAAATGTGATCATTTCATTTATGCGCGAAATGCCTTAGAAATGGCTTTTAAGAGGATTTGAAGCATGGAGACGGTTATCTCGGAATTGCAAGATAACCAAACAAAACTTTTAGTGGATTTCTCCTTATTTTATTAAATATCATCTCCACCAAACAGGACAAGCTTGCATCTGTTTTAGTTTTGGAGAAAAATGTGATCTTTTCATTTATGCGTGAAATGCCTTACAAATGTCTTTTAAAGGGATTTGAAGCAAGAGACGATTATCTCGGGATTGCAAGATAACCAAACAAAACTTTTATTGGATTTCTACTTATTTTATTAAATATCATCTCCACCAAAGAGGACAAGCTTGCATCTGTTATAGCTTTGGAGAAAAATGTGATCATTTCATTTATGCGCGAAATGCCTTAGAAATGGCTTTTAAGAGGATTTGAAGCATGGAGACGATTATCTCGGGATTGCAAGATAACCAAACAAAACCTTTAGTGGATTTCTACTTATATTATTAAATATCATCTCCACCAAACAGGACAAGCTTGCATCTGTTATAGTTTTGGAGAAAAATGTGATCATTTCATTTATGCGCGAAATGCCTTAGAAATGGCTTTTAAGAGGATTTGAAGCATGGAGACGATTATCTCGGGATTGCAAGATAACCAAACAAAACTTTTAGTGGATTTCTACTTGATTTATTAAATATTATCTCCACCAAACAGGACAAGCTTGCATCTTTTATAGTTTTGGAGAAAAATGTGATCATTTCATATATGCGCGAAATGCCTTAGAAATGGCTTTTAAGAGGATTTAAAGCATGGAGACGATTTTCTCGGGATTGCAAGATAACCAAACAAAACGTTTAGTGGATTTCTACTTATTTTATTAAATATCATCTCCACCAAAGAGGACAAGCTTGCATCTGTTATAGCTTTGGAGAAAAATGTGATCATTTCATTTATGCGCGAAATGCCTAAGAAATGGCATTTAAGAGGATTTGAAGCATGGAGACCATTATCTCGCGATTGAAAGATAACCAAACAAAACTTTTAGTGGTATTCTACTTATTTTATTAAATATCATCTCCACCAAACAGGACAAGCTTGCATCTGTTATAGTTTTGGAGAAAAATGTGATCATTTCATATATGCGCGAAATGCCTTAGAAATGGCTTTTAAGAGGATTTAAAGCATGGAGACGATTTTCTCGGGATTGCAAGATAACCAAACAAAACTTTTAGTGGATTTCTACTTATTTTATTAAATATCATCTCCACCAAAGAGGACAAGCTTGCATCTGTTATAGCTTTGGAGAAAAATGTGATCATTTCATTTATGCGCGAAATGCCTTAGAAATGGCTTTTAAGAGGATTTGAAGCATGAAGACGATTATCTCGGGATTGCAAGATAACCAAACAAAACTTTTAGTGGATTTCTACTTATTTTATTAAATATCATCTCCACCAAACAGGACAAGCTTGCATCTGTTATAGTTTTGGAGAAAAATGTGATCTTTTCATTTATGGGTGAAATGCCTTAGAAATGTCTTTTAAAAGGATTTGAAGCAAGAGACGATTATCTCGGGATTGCAAGATAACCAAACAAAACTTTTAGTGGATTTCTACTTGATTTATTAAATATTATCTCCACCAAACAGGACAAGCTTGCATCTGTTATAGTTTTGGAGAAAAATGTGATCATTTCATTTATGCGCGAAATGCCTTAGAAATGGCTTTTAAGAGGATTTAAAGCATGGAGACGATTTTCTCGGGATTGCAAGATAACCAAACAAAACTTTTAGTGGATTTCTACTTATTTTATTAAATATCATCTCCACCAAAGAGGACAAGCTTGCATCTGTTATAGCTTTGGAGAAAAATGTGATCATTTCATTTATGCGCGAAATGCCTTAGAAATGGCTTTTAAGAGGATTTGAAGCATGGAGACGATTATCTCGGGATTGCAAGATAACCAAACAAAACTTTTAGTGGATTTCTACTTATTTTATTAAATATCATCTCCAACAAACAGGACAAGCTTGCATCTGTTATAGTTTTGGAGAAAAATGTGATCATTTCATTTATGCGCGAAATGCCTTAGAAATGGCTTTTAAGAGGATTTGAAGCATGGAGACGATTATCTCGGAATTGCAAGATAACCAAACAAAACTTTTAGTGGATTTCTCCTTATTTTATTAAATATCATCTCCACCAAACAGGACAAGCTTGCATCTGTTATAGTTTTGGAGAAAAATGTGATCTTTTCATTTATGCGTGAAATGCCTTACAAATGTCTTTTAAAAGGATTTGAAGCAAGAGACAATTATCTCGGGATTGCAAGATAACCAAACAAAACTTTTATTGGATTTCTACTTATTTTATTAAATATCATCTCCACCAAAGAGGACAAGCTTGCATCTGTTATAGTTTTGGAGAAAAATGTGATCATTTCATTTATACGCGAAATGCCTTAGAAATAACTTTTAAGAGGATTTGAAGCATGGAGACGATTATCTCGGGATTGCAAGATAACCAAACAAAACTTTTAGTGGATTTCTACTTATTTTATTAAATATCATCTCCACCAAACAGGACAAGCTTGCAACTGTTATCGTTTTGGAGAAAAATATGATCATTTCATTTATGCGCGAAATGCCGTAGAAATGGCTTTTAAGAGGATTTGAAGCATAAAGACGATTATCTCGAGATTGCAAGATAACCAAACAAAACTTTTAGTGGATTTCTACTTATTTTATTAAATATCATCTCCACCAAACAGGACAAGCTTGCATCTTTTATAGTTTTGGAGAAAAATGTGATCATTTCATTTATGCGCGAAATGCCTTAGAAATGGCTTTTAAGAGGATTTGAAGCATGGAGACGATTATCTCGGGATTGCAAGATAACCAAACAAAACTTTTAGTGGATTTCTACTTGATTTATTAAATATTATCTCCACCAAACAGGACAAGCTTGCATCTGTTATAGTTTTGGAGAAAAATGTGATCATTTTATTTATGCGCGAAATGCCTTAGAAATGGCTTTTAAGAGGATTTAAAGCATGGAGACGATTTTCTCGGGATTACAAGATAACCAAACAAAACTTTTAGTGGATTTCTACTTATTTTATTAAATATCATCTCCACCAAAGAGGACAAGCTTGCATCTGTTATAGCTTTGGAGAAAAATGTGATCATTTCATTTATGCGCGAAATGCCTTAGAAATGGCTTTTAAGAGGATTTGAAGCATGGAGACGATTATCTCGGGATTGCAAGATAACCAAACAAAACGTTTAGTGGATTTCTACTTATTTTATTAAATATCATCTCCACCAAACAGGACAAGCTTGCATCTGTTATAGTTTTGGAGAAAAATGTGATCATTTCATTTATGCGCGAAATGCCTTAGAAATGGCTTTTAAGAGGATTTGAAGCATGGAGACGATTATCTCGGAATTGCAAGATAACCAAACAAAACTTTTAGTGGATTTCTCCTTATTTTATTAAATATCATCTCCACCAAACAGGACAAGCTTGCATCTGTTATAGTTTTGGAGAAAAATGTGATCTTTTCATTTATGCGTGAAATGCCTTAGAAATGGCTTTTAAGAGGATTTGAAGCATGGAGACGATTATCTCGGGATTGCAAGATAACCAAACAAAACGTTTAGTGGATTTCTACTTATTTTATTAAATATCATCTCCACCAAACAGGACAAGCTTGCATCTGTTATAGTTTTGGAGAAAAATGTGATCATTTCATTTATGCGCGAAATGCCTTAGAAATGGCTTTTAAGAGGATTTGAAGCATGGAGACGATTATCTCGGAATTGCAAGATAACCAAACAAAACTTTTAGTGGATTTCTCCTTATTTTATTAAATATCATCTCCACCAAACAGGACAAGCTTGCATCTGTTATAGTTTTGGAGAAAAATGTGATCATTTCATTTATGCGCGAAATGCGTTAGAAATGGCTTTTAAGAGGATTTGAAGCATGGAGACGATTATCTCGGGATTGCAAGATAACCAAACAAAACTTTTAGTGGATTTCTACTTGATTTATTAAATATTATCTCCACCAAACAGGACAAGCTTGCATCTGTTATAGTTTTGGAGAAAAATGTGATCATTTTATTTATGCGCGAAATGCCTTAGAAATGGCTTTTAAGAGGATTTAAAGCATGGATACGATTTTCTCGGGATTGCAAGATAACCAAACAAAACTTTTAGTGGATTTCTACTTATTTTATTAAATATCATCTCCACCAAAGAGGACAAGCTTGCATCTGTTATAGCTTTGGAGAAAAATGTGATCATTTCATTTATGCGCGAAATGCCTTAGAAATGGCTTTTAAGAGGATTTGAAGCATGGAGACGATTATCTCGGGATTGCAAGATAACCAAACAAAACGTTTAGTGGATTTCTACTTATTTTATTAAATATCATCTCCACCAAACAGGACAAGCTTGCATCTGTTATAGTTTTGGAGAAAAATGTGATCATTTCATTTATGCGCGAAATGCCTTAGAAATGGCTTTTAAGAGGATTTGAAGCATGGAGACGGTTATCTCGGAATTGCAAGATAACCAAACAAAACTTTTAGTGGATTTCTCTTTATTTTATTAAATATCATCTCCACCAAACAGGACAAGCTTGCATCTGTTTTAGTTTTGGAGAAAAATGTGATCTTTTCATTTATGCGTGAAATGCCTTACAAATGTCTTTTAAAGGGATTTGAAGCAAGAGACGATTATCTCGGGATTGCAAGATAACCAAACAAAACTTTTATTGGATTTCTACTTATTTTATTAAATATCATCTCCACCAAAGAGGACAAGCTTGCATCTGTTATAGCTTTGGAGAAAAATGTGATCATTTCATTTATGCGCGAAATGCCTTAGAAATGGCTTTTAAGAGGATTTGAAGCATGGAGACGATTATCTCGGGATTGCAAGATAACCAAACAAAACTTTTAGTGGATTTCTACTTATATTATTAAATATCATCTCCACCAAACAGGACAAGCTTGCATCTGTTATAGTTTTGGAGAAAAATGTGATCATTTCATTTATGCGCGAAATGCCTTAGAAATGGCTTTTAAGAGGATTTGAAGCATGGAGACGATTATCTCGGGATTGCAAGATAACCAAACAAAACTTTTAGTGGATTTCTACTTGATTTATTAAATATTATCTCCACCAAACAGGACAAGCTTGCATCTGTTATAGTTTTGGAGAAAAATGTGATCATTTCATATATGCGCGAAATGCCTTAGAAATGGCTTTTAAGAGGATTTAAAGCATGGAGACGATTTTCTCGGGATTGCAAGATAACCAAACAAAACGTTTAGTGGATTTCTACTTATTTTATTAAATATCATCTCCACCAAAGAGGACAAGCTTGCATCTGTTATAGCTTTGGAGAAAAATGTGATCATTTCATTTATGCGCGAAATGCCTTAGAAATGGCATTTAAGAGGATTTGAAGCATGGAGACCATTATCTCGCGATTGAAAGATAACCAAACAAAACTTTTAGTGGTATTCTACTTATTTTATTAAATATCATCTCCACCAAACAGGACAAGCTTGCATCTGTTATAGTTTTGGAGAAAAATGTGATCATTTCATATATGCGCGAAATGCCTTAGAAATGGCTTTTAAGAGGATTTAAAGCATGGAGACGATTTTCTCGGGATTGCAAGATAACCAAACAAAACTTTTAGTGGATTTCTACTTATTTTATTAAATATCATCTCCACCAAAGAGGACAAGCTTGCATCTGTTATAGCTTTGGAGAAAAATGTGATCATTTCATTTATGCGCGAAATGCCTTAGAAATGGCTTTTAAGAGGATTTGAAGCATGAAGACGATTATCTCGGGATTGCAAGATAACCAAACAAAACTTTTAGTGGATTTCTACTTATTTTATTAAATATCATCTCCACCAAACAGGACAAGCTTGCATCTGTTATAGTTTTGGAGAAAAATGTGATCTTTTCATTTATGGGTGAAATGCCTTAGAAATGTCTTTTAAAAGGATTTGAAGCAAGAGACGATTATCTCGGGATTGCAAGATAACCAAACAAAACTTTTAGTGGATTTCTACTTATTTTATTAAATATCATCTCCACCAAAGAGGACAAGCTTGCATCTGTTATAGCTTTGGAGAAAAATGTGATCATTTCATTTATGCGCGAAATGCCTTAGAAATGGCTTTTAAGAGGATTTGAAGCATGGAGACGATTATCTCGGGATTGCAAGATAACCAAACAAAACTTTTAGTGGATTTCTACTTATTTTATTAAATATCATCTCCAACAAACAGGACAAGCTTGCATCTGTTATAGTTTTGGAGAAAAATGTGATCATTTCATTTATGCGCGAAATGCCTTAGAAATGGCTTTTAAGAGGATTTGAAGCATGGAGACGATTATCTCGGGATTGCAAGATAACCAAACAAAACTTTTAGTGGATTTCTACTTGATTTATTAAATATTATCTCCACCAAACAGGACAAGCTTGCATCTGTTATAGTTTTGGAGAAAAATGTGATCATTTTATTTATGCGCGAAATGCCTTAGAAATGGCTTTTAAGAGGATTTAAAGCATGGAGACGATTTTCTCGGGATTACAAGATAACCAAACAAAACTTTTAGTGGATTTCTACTTATTTTATTAAATATCATCTCCACCAAAGAGGACAAGCTTGCATCTGTTATAGCTTTGGAGAAAAATGTGATCATTTCATTTATGCGCGAAATGCCTTAGAAATGGCTTTTAAGAGGATTTGAAGCATGGAGACGATTATCTCGGGATTGCAAGATAACCAAACAAAACGTTTAGTGGATTTCTACTTATTTTATTAAATATCATCTCCACCAAACAGGACAAGCTTGCATCTGTTATAGTTTTGGAGAAAAATGTGATCATTTCATTTATGCGCGAAATGCCTTAGAAATGGCTTTTAAGAGGATTTGAAGCATGGAGACGATTATCTCGGAATTGCAAGATAACCAAACAAAACTTTTAGTGGATTTCTCCTTATTTTATTAAATATCATCTCCACCAAACAGGACAAGCTTGCATCTGTTATAGTTTTGGAGAAAAATGTGATCTTTTCATTTATGCGTGAAATGCCTTAGAAATGGCTTTTAAGAGGATTTGAAGCATGGAGACGATTATCTCGGGATTGCAAGATAACCAAACAAAACGTTTAGTGGATTTCTACTTATTTTATTAAATATCATCTCCACCAAACAGGACAAGCTTGCATCTGTTATAGTTTTGGAGAAAAATGTGATCATTTCATTTATGCGCGAAATGCCTTAGAAATGGCTTTTAAGAGGATTTGAAGCATGGAGACGATTATCTCGGAATTGCAAGATAACCAAACAAAACTTTTAGTGGATTTCTCCTTATTTTATTAAATATCATCTCCACCAAACAGGACAAGCTTGCATCTGTTATAGTTTTGGAGAAAAATGTGATCATTTCATTTATGCGCGAAATGCGTTAGAAATGGCTTTTAAGAGGATTTGAAGCATGGAGACGATTATCTCGGGATTGCAAGATAACCAAACAAAACTTTTAGTGGATTTCTACTTGATTTATTAAATATTATCTCCACCAAACAGGACAAGCTTGCATCTGTTATAGTTTTGGAGAAAAATGTGATCATTTTTTTTATGCGCGAAATGCCTTAGAAATGGCTTTTAGGAGGATTTAAAGCATGGATACGATTTTCTCGGGATTGCAAGATAACCAAACAAAACTTTTAGTGGATTTCTACTTATTTTATTAAATATCATCTCCACCAAAGAGGACAAGCTTGCATCTGTTATAGCTTTGGAGAAAAATGTGATCATTTCATTTATGCGCGAAATGCCTTAGAAATGGCTTTTAAGAGGATTTGAAGCATGGAGACGATTATCTCGGGATTGCAAGATAACCAAACAAAACGTTTAGTGGATTTCTACTTATTTTATTAAATATCATCTCCACCAAACAGGACAAGCTTGCATCTGTTATAGTTTTGGAGAAAAATGTGATCATTTCATTTATGCGCGAAATGCCTTAGAAATGGCTTTTAAGAGGATTTGAAGCATGGAGACGGTTATCTCGGAATTGCAAGATAACCAAACAAAACTTTTAGTGGATTTCTCTTTATTTTATTAAATATCATCTCCACCAAACAGGACAAGCTTGCATCTGTTTTAGTTTTGGAGAAAAATGTGATCTTTTCATTTATGCGTGAAATGCCTTACAAATGTCTTTTAAAGGGATTTGAAGCAAGAGACGATTATCTCGGGATTGCAAGATAACCAAACAAAACTTTTATTGGATTTCTACTTATTTTATTAAATATCATCTCCACCAAAGAGGACAAGCTTGCATCTGTTATAGCTTTGGAGAAAAATGTGATCATTTCATTTATGCGCGAAATGCCTTAGAAATGGCTTTTAAGAGGATTTGAAGCATGGAGACGATTATCTCGGGATTGCAAGATAACCAAACAAAACTTTTAGTGGATTTCTACTTATATTATTAAATATCATCTCCACCAAACAGGACAAGCTTGCATCTGTTATAGTTTTGGAGAAAAATGTGATCATTTCATTTATGCGCGAAATGCCTTAGAAATGGCTTTTAAGAGGATTTGAAGCATGGAGACGATTATCTCGGGATTGCAAGATAACCAAACAAAACTTTTAGTGGATTTCTACTTGATTTATTAAATATTATCTCCACCAAACAGGACAAGCTTGCATCTGTTATAGTTTTGGAGAAAAATGTGATCATTTCATATATGCGCGAAATGCCTTAGAAATGGCTTTTAAGAGGATTTAAAGCATGGAGACGATTTTCTCGGGATTGCAAGATAACCAAACAAAACGTTTAGTGGATTTCTACTTATTTTATTAAATATCATCTCCACCAAAGAGGACAAGCTTGCATCTGTTATAGCTTTGGAGAAAAATGTGATCATTTCATTTATGCGCGAAATGCCTTAGAAATGGCATTTAAGAGGATTTGAAGCATGGAGACCATTATCTCGCGATTGAAAGATAACCAAACAAAACTTTTAGTGGTATTCTACTTATTTTATTAAATATCATCTCCACCAAACAGGACAAGCTTGCATCTGTTATAGTTTTGGAGAAAAATGTGATCATTTCATATATGCGCGAAATGCCTTAGAAATGGCTTTTAAGAGGATTTAAAGCATGGAGACGATTTTCTCGGGATTGCAAGATAACCAAACAAAACTTTTAGTGGATTTCTACTTATTTTATTAAATATCATCTCCACCAAAGAGGACAAGCTTGCATCTGTTATAGCTTTGGAGAAAAATGTGATCATTTCATTTATGCGCGAAATGCCTTAGAAATGGCTTTTAAGAGGATTTGAAGCATGAAGACGATTATCTCGGGATTGCAAGATAACCAAACAAAACTTTTAGTGGATTTCTACTTATTTTATTAAATATCATCTCCACCAAACAGGACAAGCTTGCATCTGTTATAGTTTTGGAGAAAAATGTGATCTTTTCATTTATGGGTGAAATGCCTTAGAAATGTCTTTTAAAAGGATTTGAAGCAAGAGACGATTATCTCGGGATTGCAAGATAACCAAACAAAACTTTTAGTGGATTTCTACTTGATTTATTAAATATTATCTCCACCAAACAGGACAAGCTTGCATCTGTTATAGTTTTGGAGAAAAATGTGATCATTTCATTTATGCGCGAAATGCCTTAGAAATGGCTTTTAAGAGGATTTAAAGCATGGAGACGATTTTCTCGGGATTGCAAGATAACCAAACAAAACTTTTAGTGGATTTCTACTTATTTTATTAAATATCATCTCCACCAAAGAGGACAAGCTTGCATCTGTTATAGCTTTGGAGAAAAATGTGATCATTTCATTTATGCGCGAAATGCCTTAGAAATGGCTTTTAAGAGGATTTGAAGCATGGAGACGATTATCTCGGGATTGCAAGATAACCAAACAAAACTTTTAGTGGATTTCTACTTATTTTATTAAATATCATCTCCAACAAACAGGACAAGCTTGCATCTGTTATAGTTTTGGAGAAAAATGTGATCTTTTCATTTATGCGTGAAATGCCTTACAAATGTCTTTTAAAAGGATTTGAAGCAAGAGACAATTATCTCGGGATTGGAAGATAACCAAACAAAACTTTTATTGGATTTCTACTTATTTTATTAAATATCATCTCCACCAAAGAGGACAAGCTTGCATCTGTTATAGTTTTGGAGAAAAATGTGATCATTTCATTTATACGCGAAATGCCTTAGAAATAACTTTTAAGAGGATTTGAAGCATGGAGACGATTATCTCGGGATTGCAAGATAACCAAACAAAACTTTTAGTGGATTTCTAGTTATTTTATTAAATATCATCTCCACCAAACAGGACAAGATTGCATCTGTTATCGTTTTGGAGAAAAATGTGATCATTTCATATATGCGCGAAATGCCTTAGAAATGGCTTTTAAGAGGATTTAAAGCATGGAGACGATTTTCTCGGGATTGCAAGATAACCAAACAAAACTTTTAGTGGATTTCTACTTATTTTATTAAATATCATCTCCACCAAAGAGGACAAGCTTGCATCTGTTATATCTTTGGAGAAAAATGTGATCATTTCATTTATGCGCGAAATGCCTTAGAAATGGCTTTTAAGAGGATTTGAAGCATGAAGACGATTATCTCGGGATTGCAAGATAACCAAACAACACTTTTAGTGGATTTCTACTTATTTTATTAAATATCATCTCCACCAAACAGGACAAGCTTGCATCTGTTATAGTTTTGGAGAAAAATGTGATCTTTTCATTTATGCGTGAAATGCCTTAGAAATGTCTTTTAAAAGGATTTGAAGCAAGAGACGATTATCTCGGGATTGCAAGATAACCAAACAAAACTTTTAGTGGATTTCTACTTGATTTATTAAATATTATCTCCACCAAACAGGACAAGCTTGCATCTGTTATAGTTTTGGAGAAAAATGTGATCATTTCATTTATGCGCGAAATGCCTTAGAAATGGCTTTTAAGAGGATTTAAAGCATGGAGACGATTTTCTCGGGATTGCAAGATAACCAAACAAAACTTTTAGTGGATTTCTACTTATTTTATTAAATATCATCTCCACCAAAGAGGACAAGCTTGCATCTGTTATAGCTTTGGAGAAAAATGTGATCATTTCATTTATGCGCGAAATGCCTTAGAAATGGCTTTTAAGAAGATTTGAAGCATGGAGACGATTATCTCGGGATTGCAAGATAACCAAACAAAACTTTTGGTGGATTTCTACTTATTTTATTAAATATCATCTCCACCAAACAGGACAAGCTTGCATCTGTTATAGTTTTGGAGAAAAATGTGATCTTTTCATTTATGCGTGAAATGCCTTACAAATGTCTTTTAAAAGGATTTGAAGCAAGAGACAATTATCTCGGGATTGCAAGATAACCAAACAAAACTTTTATTGGATTTCTACTTATTTTATTAAATATCATCTCCACCAAAGAGGACAAGCTTGCATCTGTTATAGTTTTGGAGAAAAATGTGATCATTTCATTTATACGCGAAATGCCTTAGAAATGGCTTTTAAGAGGATTTGAAGCATGGAGACGATTATCTCGGCATTGCAAGATAACCAAACAAAACTTTTAGTGGATTTCTACTTATTTTATTAAATATCATCTCCACCAAACAGGACAAGCTTGCATCTGTTATCGTTTTGGAGAAAAATGTGATCATTTCATTTATGCGCGAAATGCCTTAGAAATGGCTTTTAAGAGGATTTGAAGCATGGAGACGATTATCTCGCGATTGCAAGATAACCAAACAAAACTTTTAGTGGATTTCTACTTATTTTATTAAATATCATCTCCACCAAAGAGGACAAGCTTGCATCTGTTATAGCTTTGGAGAAAAATGTGATCATTTCATTTATGCGCGAAATACCTTAGAAATGGCTTTTAAGAGGATTTGAAGCATGAAGACGATTATCTCGGGATTGCAAGATAACCAAACAAAACTTTTAGTGGATTTCTACTTATTTTATTAAATATCATCTCCACCAAACAGGACAAGCTTGCATCTGTTATCGTTTTGGAGAAAAATGTGATCATTTAATTTATGCGCGAAATGCCGTAGAAATGGCTTTTAAGAGGATTTGAAGCATAAAGACTATAATCTCGAGATTGCAAGATAACCAAACAAAACTTTTAGTGGATTTCTACTTATTTTATTAAATATCATCTCCACCAAACAGGACAAGCTTGCATCTTTTATAGTTTTGGAGAAAAATGTGATCATTTCATTTATGCGCGAAATGCCTTAGAAATGGCTTTTAAGAGGATTTGAAGCATGGAGACGATTATCTCGGGAATGAGAGATAACGAAACAAAACTTTTAGTGGATTTCTACTTATTTTATTAAATATCATCTCCACCAAACAGGACAAGCTTGCATCTGTTATAGTTTTGGAGAAAAATGTGATCATTTCATTTATGCGCGAAATGCGTTAGAAATGGCTTTTAAGAGGATTTGAAGCATGGAGACGATTATCTCGGGATTGCAAGATAACCAAATAAAACTTTTAGTGGATTTCTACTTGATTTATTAAATATTATCTCCCCCAAACAGGACAAGCTTGCATCTGTTATAGTTTTGGAGAAAAATGTGATCATTTCATTTATGCGCGAAATGCCTTAGAAATAGCTTTTAAGAGGATTTAAAGCATGGAGACGATTTTCTCGGGATTGCAAGATAACCAAACAAAACTTTGTGGATTTCTACTTATTTTATTAAATATCATCTCCACCAAAGAGGACAAGCTTGCATCTGTTATAGCTTTGGAGAAAAATGTGATCATTTCATTTATGCGCGAAATGCCTTAGAAATGGCTTTTAAGAGGATTTGAAGCATGGAGACGATTATCTCGGGATTGCAATATAACCAAACAAAACTTTTAGTGGATTTTTACTTATTTTATTAAATATCATCTCCACCAAACAGGACAATCTTGCATCTTTCATAGTTTTTTAGAAAAATGTGATAATTTCATTTATGCGCGAAATGCCTTAGAAATGGCTTTTAAGAGGATTTGAAGCATGGAGACGATTATCTCGGGATTGCAAGTTAACCAAACGATACTTTTAGTGGATTTCTACTTGTTTTATTAAATATCATCTCCACCAAACAGGACAAGCTTGCATCTGTTATAGTTTTGGAGAAAAATGTGATCATTTCATTTATGCGCGAATTGCCTTAGAAATGGCTTTTAAGAGGATTTGAAGCATGGAGACGATTATCTTGGGATTGCAAGATAACCAAACGATACTTTTAGTAAATTTCAACTTATTTTATTAAATATCATCTCTACCAAATAGGACAAGCTTGCATCTGATATAATTTTGGAGAAAAATGTGATCATTTCATTTATGCGCGAAATGCCTTAGAAATGGCTTTTAAGAGGATTTGAGGCATGGAGACGATTATCTCGGGATTGCAAGATAACCAAACGAAATTTTAGTGGATTCCTACTTATTTTATTAAATATCATCACCAAACAGGACGTTTGTATCTGTTATAGTTTTGGAAAAAATGTGATCATTTCATTTAGGGGCGAAATGCCTTAGAAATGGCCTTTAAGAGGATTTAAAGCATGGAGACGATTATCTCGGGATTGCAAGATAACCAAACAAACTTTTAGTGGATTTCTACTTATTTTATTAAATATCATCTCCAGCAAACAGGACAAGCTTGCATCTGTTATAGTTTTGGAGAAAAATGTGATCATTTCATTTATGCGCGAAATGCCTTAGAAATGGCTTTTAAGAGGATTTGAAGCATGGAGACGATTATCTCGGGATTGCAAGATAACCAAACAAAACTTTTAGTGGATTTCTACTTATTTTATTAAATTTCATATCCACCAAACAGGACAAGCTTGCATCTGTTATAGTTTTGGAGAAAAATGTGATCATTTCATTTATGCGCGAAATGCCTTAGAAATGGCCTTTAAGAGGATTTAAAGCATGGAGACGATTATCTCGGGATTGCAAGATAACCAAACAAAACTATTAGTGGATATCTACTTATTTTATTAAATATCATCTCCACAAAACAGGACGAGCTTGCATCTGTTATAGTTTTGGAGAAAAATGTGATCATTTCATTTATGCGCGAAATGCCTTAGAAATGGCTTTTAAGAGGATTTGAAGCATGGAGACGATTATCTCGGAATTGCAAGATAACCAAACAAAACTTTTAGTGTATTTCTACTTATTTTATTAAATATCATATCCACCAAACAGGACAAGCTTGCATCTGTTATAGTTTTGGAGAAAAATTTGATCATTTCATTTATGCGCGAAATGCCTTAGAAATGGCTTTTAAGAGGATTTAAAGCATGGAGACAATTATCTCGGGATTGCAACATAACCAAAAAAAATTTAGTGGATTTCTACTTATTTTATTAAATATCATCTCCACCAAACAGGACAAGCTTGCATCTGTTATAGTTTTGGAAAAAAATGTGATCATTTCATTTATGCGCGAAATGCCTTAGAAATGGCTTTTAAGAGGATTTGAAGCATGGAGACGATTATCTCGGGATTGCAAGATAACCAAACAAAACATTTAGTGATTTTCTACTTATTTTATTAAATATTATCTCCACCAAACAGGACAAGCTTGCATCTGTTAAAGTTATGGAGAAAAATTTGATCATTTCATTTATGAGCGAAATGCCTTAGAAATGGCTTTTAAGAGGATTTAAAGCATGGAGACGATTATCTCGGGATTGCAAGATAACCAAACAAAACGTTTAGTGTATTTCTACCTATTTTATTAAATATCATATCCACCAAACAGGACAAGCTTGCATCTGTTATAGTTTTGGAGAAAAATGTGATCATTTCATTTATGCGCGAAATGCCTTAGAAATGGCTTTTAAGAGGATTTGAAGCATGGAGACGATTATCTCGGTATTGCAAGATAACCAAACGATACTTTTAGTGGATTTCTTCTTATTTTATTAAATATTATCTCCAACAAACAGGACAAGCTTGCATCTGTTATAGTTTTGGAGAAAAATGTGATCATTTTATTTATGTGCGAAATGCCTTAGAAATGGCTTTTAAGAGGATTTGAAGCATGGAGATGATTATCTCGGGATTGTAAGATAACCAAACAAAACTTTTAGTGTATTTCTACTTATTTTATTAAATATCATATCCACCAAACAGGACAAGCTTGCATCTGTTATAGTTTTGGAGAAAAATGTGATCATTTCATTTATGCGCGAAATGCCTTAGAAATGGCTTTTAAGAGGATTTGAAGCATGGAGATGATTATCTCGGGATTGCAAGATAACCAAACAAAACATTTAGTGGATTTCTACTTATTTTATTAAATATTATCTCCACCAAACAGGACAAGCTTGCATCTGTTATAGTTTTGGAGAAAAATTTGATCATTTCATTTATGCGCGAAATGCCTTAGAAATGGCTTTTAAGAGGATTTGAAGCATTGAGACTATTATCTAGGGATTGCAAGATAACCAAACGATACTTTTAGTGGATTTCTACTTATTTTATTAAATATTATCTCCACCAAACAGGACAAGCTTGCATCTGTTATATTTTTGGAGAAAAATGTGATCATTTCATTTATGCGCGAAATGCCTTAGAAATGGTTTTTAAGAGGATTCGAGGCATGGAGACGATTATCTCGGGATTCTAAGATAACCAAAAAAATTTTAGTGGATTTCTACTTATTTTATTAAATATCATCTCCACCAAACAGGACAAGCTTGCATCTGTTATAGTTTTGGAGAAAAATGTGATCATTTCATTTATGCGCGAAATGCCTTAGAAATGGCTTTTAAGAGGATTTGAAGCATGGAGACGATTATCTCGGGATTGCAAGATAACCAAACAAAACATTTAGTGGATTTCTACTTATTTTATTAAATATTATCTCCACCAAACAGGACAAGCTTGCATCTGTTATAGTTTTGGAGAAAAATTTGATCATTTCATTTATGCGCGAAATGCATTAGAAATGGCTTTTAAGAGGATTTAAAGCATGGAGTCGATTATCTCGGGATTGCAAGATAACCAAACAAAACTTTAAGTGTATTTCTACTTATTTTATTAAATATCATATCCACCAAACAGGACAAGCTTGCATCTGTTATAGTTTTGGAGAAAAATGTGATCATTTCATTTATGCGCGAAATGCCTTAGAAATGGCTTTTAAGAGGATTTGAAGCATGGAGACTATTATCTCGGGATTGCAAGATAACCAAACGATACTTTTAGTGGATTTCTACTTATTTTATTAAATATTATCTCCACCAAACAGGACAAGCTTGCATCTGTTATATTTTTGGAGAAAAATGTGATCATTTCATTTATGCGCGAAATGCCTTAGAAATGGCTTTTAAGAGGATTCGAGGCATGGAGACGATTATCTCGGGATTCTAAGATAACCAAAAAAATTTTAGTGGATTTCTACTTATTTTATTAAATATCATCTCCACCAAACAGGACAAGCTTGCATCTGTTATAGTTTTGGAGAAAAATGTGATCATTTCATTTATGCGCGAAATGCCTTAGAAATGGCTTTTAAGAGGATTTGAAGCATGGAGACGATTATCTCGGGATTGCAAGATAACCAAACAAAACATTTAGTGGATTTCTACTTATTTTATTAAATATTATCTCCACCAAACAGGACAAGCTTGCATCTGTTATAGTTTTGGAGAAAAATTTGATCATTTCATTTATGCGCGAAATGCATTAGAAATGGCTTTTTAGAGGCTTTAAAGCATGGAGACGATTATCTCGGGATTGCAAGATAACCAAACAAAACTTTTAGTGTATTTCTACTTATTTTATTAAATATCATATCCACCAAACAGGACAAGCTTGCATCTGTTATAGTTTTGGAGAAAAATGTGATCATTTCATTTATGCGCGAAATGCCTTAGAAATGGCTTTTTAGAGGATTTGAAGCATGGAGACTATTATCTCGGGATTGCAAGATAACCAAACGATACTTTTAGTGGATTTCTACTTATTTTATTAAATATTATCTCCACCAAACAGGACAAGCTTGCATCTGTTATATTTTTGGAGAAAAATGTGATCATTTCATTTATGCGCGAAATGCCTTAGAAATGGCTTTTAAGAGGATTCGAGGCATGGAGACGATTATCTCGGGATTCTAAGATAACCAAAAAAATTTTAGTGGATTTCTACTTATTTTATTAAATATCATCTCCACCAAACAGGACAAGCTTGCATCTGTTATAGTTTTGGAGAAAAATGTGATCATTTCATTTATGCGCGAAATGCCTTAGAAATGGCTTTTAAGAGGATTTGAAGCATGGAGACGATTATCTCGGGATTGCAAGATAACCAAACAAAACATTTAGTGGATTTCTACTTATTTTATTAAATATTATCTCCACCAAACAGGACAAGCTTGCATCTGTTATAGTTTTGGAGAAAAATTTGATCATTTCATTTATGCGCGAAATGCATTAGAAATGGCTTTTAAGAGGCTTTAAAGCATGGAGACGATTATCTCGGGATTGCAAGATAACCAAACAAAACTTTTAGTGTATTTCTACTTATTTTATTAAATATCATATCCACCAAACAGGACAAGCTGGCATCTGTTATAGTTTTGGAGAAAAATGTGATCATTTCATTTATGCGCGAAATGCCTTAGAAATGGCTTTTAAGAGGATTTGAAGCATGGAGACTATTATCTCGGGATTGCAAGATAACCAAACGATACTTTTAGTGGATTTCTACTTATTTTATTAAATATTATCTCCACCATACAGGACAAGCTTGCATCTGTTATATTTTTGGAGAAAAATGTGATCATTTAATTTATGCGCGAAATGCCTTAGAAATGGCTTTTAAGAGGATTCGAGGCATGGAGACGATTCTCTCGGGATTCTAAGATAACCAAAAAAATTTTAGTGGATTTCTACTTATTTTATTAAATATCATCTCCACCAAACAGGACAAGCTTGCATCTGTTATAGTTTTGGAGAAAAATGTGATCATTTTATTTATGCGCGAAATGCCTTAGAAATGGCTTTTAAGAGGATTTGAAGCATGGAGACGATTATCTCGGGATTGCAAGATAACCAAACAAAACATTTAGTGGATTTATACTTATTTTATTAAATATTATCTCCACCAAACAGGACAAGCTTGCATCTGTTATAGTTTTGGAGAAAAATTTGATCATTTCATTTATGCGCGAAATGCCTTAGAAATGGCTTTTAAGAGGATTTAAAGCATGGAGACGATTATCTCGGGATTGCAAGATAACCAAACAAAACTTTTAGTGTATTTCTACTTATTTTATTAAATATCATATCCACCAAACAGGACAAGCTTGTATCTGTTATAGTTTTGGAGAAAAATGTGATCATTTCATTTATGCGCGAAATGCCTTAGAAATGGCTTTTAAGAGGATTCGAGGCATGGAGACGATTATCTCGGGATTCTAAGATAACCAAAAAAATTTTAGTGGATTTCTACTTATTTTATTAAATATCATCTCCACCAAACAGGACAAGCTTGCATCTGTTATAGTTTTGGAGAAAAATGTGATCATTTCATTTATGCGCGAAATGCCTTAGAAATGGCTTTTAAGAGGATTTGAAGCATGGAGACGATTATCTCGGGATTGCAAGATAACCAAACAAAACATTTAGTGGATTTCTACTTATTTTATTAAATATTATCTCCACCAAACAGGACAAGCTTGCATCTGTTATAGTTTTGGAGAAAAATTTGATCATTTCATTTATGCGCGAAATGCCTTAGAAATGGCTTTTAAGAGGATTTGAAGCATGGAGACGATTATCTCGGGATTGCAAGATAACCAAACAAAACATTTAGTGGATTTATACTTATTTTATTAAATATTATCTCCACCAAACAGGACAAGCTTGCATCTGTTATAGTTTTGGAGAAAAATTTGATCATTTCATTTATGCGCGAAATGCCTTAGAAATGGCTTTTAAGAGGATTTAAAGCATGGAGACGATTATCTCGGGATTGCAAGATAACCAAACAAAACTTTTAGTGTATTTCTACTTATTTTATTAAATATCATATCCACCAAACAGGACAAGCTTGTATCTGTTATAGTTTTGGAGAAAAATGTGATCATTTCATTTATGCGCGAAATGCCTTAGAAATGGCTTTTAAGAGGATTCGAGGCATGGAGACGATTATCTCGGGATTCTAAGATAACCAAAAAAATTTTAGTGGATTTCTACTTATTTTATTAAATATCATCTCCACCAAACAGGACAAGCTTGCATCTGTTATAGTTTTGGAGAAAAATGTGATCATTTCATTTATGCGCGAAATGCCTTAGAAATGGCTTTTAAGAGGATTTGAAGCATGGAGACGATTATCTCGGGATTGCAAGATAACCAAACAAAACATTTAGTGGATTTCTACTTATTTTATTAAATATTATCTCCACCAAACAGGACAAGCTTGCATCTGTTATAGTTTTGGAGAAAAATTTGATCATTTCATTTATGCGCGAAATGCCTTAGAAATGGCTTTTAAGAGGATTTGAAGCATGGAGACGATTATCTCGGGATTGCAAGATAACCAAACAAAACATTTAGTGGATTTCTACTTATTTTATTAAATATTATCTCCACCAAACAGGACAAGCTTGCATCTGTTATAGTTTTGGAGAAAAATTTGATCATTTCATTTATGCGCGAAATGCCTTAGAAATGGCTTTTAAGAGGATTTAAAGCATGGAGACGATTTTCTCGGGATTGCAAGATAACCAAACAAAACTTTTAGTGTATTTCTACTTATTTTGTTAAATATCATATCCACCAAACAGGACAAGCTTGCATCTGTTATAGTTTTGGAGAAAAATGTGATCATTTCATTTATGCGCGAAATGCCTTAGAAATGGCTTTTAAGAGGATTTAAAGCATGGAGACGATTATCTCGGGATTGCAAGATAACCAAACAAAACTTTTAGTGGATTTTTACTTATTTTATTAAATATTATTTCCACCAAACAGGACAAGCTTGCATCTGTTATAGTTTTGGAGAAAAATGTGATCATTTCATTTATGTGCGAAATACCTTTGAAATGGCTTTTAAGAGGATTTGAAGCATGGAGACGATTATCTCGGGATTGCAAGATAACGAAACAAAACTTTTAGTGTATTTCTACTTATTTTATTAAATATCATATCCACCAAACAGGACAAGCTTGCATCTGTAATAGTTTTGGAGAGAAATGTGATCATTTCATTTATGCGCGAAATGCCTTAGAAATGGCTTTTAAGAGGATTTCAAGCATGGAGACGATTATCTCGGGATTGCAAGATAACCAAACGATACTTTTAGTGGATTTCTACTTGTTTTATTAAATAGCATCTCCACCAAACAGGACAAGCTTGCATCTGTTATAGTTTTGGAGAAAAATGTGATCATTTCATTTATGCGCGAAATGCCTTAGAAATGGCTTTTAAGAGGATTTGAGGCATGGAGACGACTATCTCGGGATTGCAAGATAACCAAACGAAATTTTAGTGGATTTCTACTTATTTTATTAAATATCATCTCCACCAAACAGGACAAGCTTGCATCTGTTATAGTTTTGGAGAAAAATGTGATCATTTCATTTATGCGCGAAATGCCTTAGAAATGGCTTTTAAGAGGATTTGAAGCATGGAGACGATTATCTCGGGATTGCAAGATAACCAAACAAAACATTTAGTGGATTTCTACTTATTTTATTAAATATTATCTCCACCAAACAGGACAAGCTTGCATCTGTTATAGTTTTGGAGAAAAATGTGATCATTTCATTTATGCGCGAAATGCCTTAGAAATGGCTTTTAAGAGGATTTAAAGCATGGAGACGATTATCTCGGGATTGCAAGATAACCAAACAAAACTTTAAGTGTATTTCTACTTATTTTATTAAATATTATATCCACCAAACAGGACAAGTTTGCATCTGTTATAGTTTTGGAGAAAAATGTGATCGTTTCAATTATGCGCGAAATGCCTTAGAAATGGCTTTTAAGAGGATTTGAAGCATGGAGACGATTATCTCGGGATTGCAAGATAACCAAACGATACGTTTAGTGGATTTCTACTTATTTTATTAAATAATATCTCCACCAAACAGGACAAGCTTGCATCTGTTATAGTTTTGGAGAAAAATTTGATCATTTCATTTATGCGAGAAATGCCTTAGAAATGGCTTTTAAGAGGATTTGAAGCATGGAGACTATTATCTCGGGATTGCAAGATAACCAAACGATACTTTTAGTGGATTTCTACTTATTTTATTAAATATTATCTCCACCAAACAGGACAAGCTTGCATCTGTTATATTTTTGGAGAAAAATGTGATCATTTCATTTATGCGCGAAATGCCTTAGAAATGGTTTTTAAGAGGATTCGAGGCATGGAGACGATTATCTCGGGATTCTAAGATAACCAAAAAAATGTTAGTGGATTTCTACTTATTTTATTAAATATCATCTCCACCAAACAGGACAAGCTTGCATCTGTTATAGTTTTGGAGAAAAATGTGATCATTTCATTTATGCGCGAAATGCCTTAGAAATGGCTTTTAAGAGGATTTGAAGCATGGAGACGATTATCTCGGGATTGCAAGATAACCAAACAAAACATTTAGTGGATTTCTACTTATTTTATTAAATATTATCTCCACCAAACAGGACAAGCTTGCATCTGTTATAGTTTTGGAGAAAAATTTGATCATTTCATTTATGCGCGAAATGCATTAGAAATGGCTTTTAAGAGGCTTTAAAGCATGGAGACGATTATCTCGGGATTGCAAGATAACCAAACAAAACTTTTAGTGTATTTCTACTTATTTTATTAAATATCATATCCACCAAACAGGACAAGCTTGCATCTGTTATAGTTTTGGAGAAAAATGTGATCATTTCATTTATGCGCGAAATGCCTTAGAAATGGCTTTTAAGAGGATTTGAAGCATGGAGACTATTATCTCGGGATTGCAAGATAACCAAACGATACTTTTAGTGGATTTCTACTTATTTTATTAAATATTATCTCCACCAAACAGGACAAGCTTGCATCTGTTATATTTTTGGAGAAAAATGTGATCATTTCATTTATGCGCGAAATGCCTTAGAAATGGCTTTTAAGAGGATTCGAGGCATGGAGACGATTATCTCGGGATTCTAAGATAACCAAAAAAATTTTAGTGGATTTCTACTTATTTTATTAAATATCATCTCCACCAAACAGGACAAGCTTGCATCTGTTATAGTTTTGGAGAAAAATGTGATCATTTCATTTATGCGCGAAATGCCTTAGAAATGGCTTTTAAGAGGATTTGAAGCATGGAGACGATTATCTCGGGATTGCAAGATAACCAAACAAAACATTTAGTGGATTTCTACTTATTTTATTAAATATTATCTCCACCAAACAGGACAAGCTTGCATCTGTTATAGTTTTGGAGAAAAATTTGATCATTTCATTTATGCGCGAAATGCATTAGAAATGGCTTTTAAGAGGCTTTAAAGCATGGAGACGATTATCTCGGGATTGCAAGATAACCAAACAAAACTTTTAGTGTATTTCTACTTATTTTATTAAATATCATATCCACCAAACAGGACAAGCTTGCATCTGTTATAGTTTTGGAGAAAAATGTGATCATTTCATTTATGCGCGAAATGCCTTAGAAATGGCTTTTAAGAGGATTTGAAGCATGGAGACTATTATCTCGGGATTGCAAGATAACCAAACGATACTTTTAGTGGATTTCTACTTATTTTATTAAATATTATCTCCACCAAACAGGACAAGCTTGCATCTGTTATATTTTTGGAGAAAAATGTGATCATTTCATTTATGCGCGAAATGCCTTAGAAATGGCTTTTAAGAGGATTCGAGGCATGGAGACGATTATCTCGGGATTCTAAGATAACCAAAAAAATTTTAGTGGATTTCTACTTATTTTATTAAATATCATCTCCACCAAACAGGACAAGCTTGCATCTGTTATAGTTTTGGAGAAAAATGTGATCATTTCATTTATGCGCGAAATGCCTTAGAAATGGCTTTTAAGAGGATTTGAAGCATGGAGACGATTATCTCGGGATTGCAAGATAACCAAACAAAACATTTAGTGGATTTCTACTTATTTTATTAAATATTATCTCCACCAAACAGGACAAGCTTGCATCTGTTATAGTTTTGGAGAAAAATTTGATCATTTCATTTATGCGCGAAATGCCTTAGAAATGGCTTTTAAGAGGATTTAAAGCATGGAGACGATTATCTCGGGATTGCAAGATAACCAAACAAAACTTTTAGTGTATTTCTACTTATTTTATTAAATATCATATCCACCAAACAGGACAAGCTTGCATCTGTTATAGTTTTGGAGAAAAATGTGATCATTTCATTTATGCGCGAAATGCCTTAGAAATGGCTTTTAAGAGGATTTGAAGCATGGAGACTATTATCTCGGGATTGCAAGATAACCAAACGATACTTTTAGTGGATTTCTACTTATTTTATTAAATATTATCTCCACCATACAGGACAAGCTTGCATCTGTTATATTTTTGGAGAAAAATGTGATCATTTCATTTATGCGCGAAATGCCTTAGAAATGGCTTTTAAGAGGATTCGAGGCATGGAGACGATTCTCTCGGGATTCTAAGATAACCAAAAAAATTTTAGTGGATTTCTACTTATTTTATTAAATATCATCTCCACCAAACAGGACAAGCTTGCATCTGTTATAGTTTTGGAGAAAAATGTGATCATTTTATTTATGCGCGAAATGCCTTAGAAATGGCTTTTAAGAGGATTTGAAGCATGGAGACGATTATCTCGGGATTGCAAGATAACCAAACAAAACATTTAGTGGATTTCTACTTATTTTATTAAATATTATCTCCACCAAACAGGACAAGCTTGCATCTGTTATAGTTTTGGAGAAATATTTGATCATTTCATTTATGCGCGAAATGCCTTAGAAATGGCTTTTAAGAGGATTTAAAGCATGGAGACGATTATCTCGGGATTGCAAGATAACCAAACAAAACTTTTAGTGTATTTCTACTTATTTTATTAAATATCATATCCACCAAACATGACAAGCTTGCATCTGTTATAGTTTTGGAGAAAAATGTGATCATTTCATTTATGCGCGAAATGCCTTAGAAATGGCTTTTAAGAGGATTCGAGGCATGGAGACGATTATCTCGGGATTCTAAGATAACCAAAAAAATTTTAGTGGATTTCTACTTATTTTATTAAATATCATCTCCACCAAACAGGACAAGCTTGCATCTGTTATAGTTTTGGAGAAAAATGTGATCATTTCATTTATGCGCGAAATGCCTTAGAAATGGCTTTTAAGAGGATTTGAAGCATGGAGACGATTATCTCGGGATTGCAAGATAACCAAACAAAACATTTAGTGGATTTCTACTTATTTTATTAAATATTATCTCCACCAAACAGGACAAGCTTGCATCTGTTATAGTTTTGGAGAAAAATTTGATCATTTCATTTATGCGCGAAATGCCTTAGAAATGGCTTTTAAGAGGATTTGAAGCATGGAGACGATTATCTCGGGATTGCAAGATAACCAAACAAAACATTTAGTGGATTTCTACTTATTTTATTAAATATTATCTCCACCAAACAGGACAAGCTTGCATCTGTTATAGTTTTGGAGAAAAATTTGATCATTTCATTTATGCGCGAAATGCCTTAGAAATGGCTTTTAAGAGGATTCGAGGCATGGAGACGATTATCTCGGGATTCTAAGATAACCAAAAAAATTTTAGTGGATTTCTACTTATTTTATTAAATATCATCTCCACCAAACAGGACAAGCTTGCATCTGTTATAGTTTTGGAGAAAAATGTGATCATTTCATTTATGCGCGAAATGCCTTAGAAATGGCTTTTAAGAGGATTTGAAGCATGGAGACGATTATCTCGGGATTGCAAGATAACCAAACAAAACATTTAGTGGATTTCTACTTATTTTATTAAATATTATCTCCACCAAACAGGACAAGCTTGCATCTGTTATAGTTTTGGAGAAAAATTTGATCATTTCATTTATGCGCAAAATGCCTTAGAAATGGCTTTTAAGAGGATTTAAAGCATGGAGACGATTATCTCGGGATTGCAAGATAACCAAACAAAACTTTTAGTGTATTTCTACTTATTTTATTAAATATCATATCCACCAAACAGGACAAGCTTGCATCTGTTATAGTTTTGGAGAAAAATGTGATCATTTCATTTATGCGCGAAATGCCTTAGAAATGGCTTTTAAGAGGATTTGAAGCATGGAGACTATTATCTCGGGATTGCAAGATAACCAAACGATACTTTTAGTGGATTTCTACTTATTTTATTAAATATTATCTCCACCATACAGGACAAGCTTGCATCTGTTATATTTTTGGAGAAAAATGTGATCATTTCATTTATGCGCGAAATGCCTTAGAAATGGCTTTTAAGAGGATTCGAGGCATGGAGACGATTCTCTCGGGATTCTAAGATAACCAAAAAAATTTTAGTGGATTTCTACTTATTTTATTAAATATCATCTCCACCAAACAGGACAAGCTTGCATCTGTTATAGTTTTGGAGAAAAATGTGATCATTTTATTTATGCGCGAAATGCCTTAGAAATGGCTTTTAAGAGGATTTGAAGCATGGAGACGATTATCTCGGGATTGCAAGATAACCAAACAAAACATTTAGTGGATTTCTACTTATTTTATTAAATATTATCTCCACCAAACAGGACAAGCTTGCATCTGTTATAGTTTTGGAGAAATATTTGATCATTTCATTTATGCGCGAAATGCCTTAGAAATGGCTTTTAAGAGGATTTAAAGCATGGAGACGATTATCTCGGGATTGCAAGATAACCAAACAAAACTTTTGGTGTATTTCTACTTATTTTATTAAATATCATATCCACCAAACATGACAAGCTTGCATCTGTTATAGTTTTGGAGAAAAATGTGATCATTTCATTTATGCGCGAAATGCCTTAGAAATGGCTTTTAAGAGGATTCGAGGCATGGAGACGATTATCTCGGGATTCTAAGATAACCAAAAAAATTTTAGTGGATTTCTACTTATTTTATTAAATATCATCTCCACCAAACAGGACAAGCTTGCATCTGTTATAGTTTTGAAGAAAAATGTGATCATTTCATTTATGCGCGAAATGCCTTAGAAATGGCTTTTAAGAGGATTTGAAGCATGGAGACGATTATCTCGGGATTGCAAGATAACCAAACAAAACATTTAGTGGATTTCTACTTATTTTATTAAATATTATCTCCACCAAACAGGACAAGCTTGCATCTGTTATAGTTTTGGAGAAAAATTTGATCATTTCATTTATGCGCGAAATGCCTTAGAAATGGCTTTTAAGAGGATTTGAAGCATGGAGACGATTATCTCGGGATTGCAAGATAACCAAACAAAACATTTAGTGGATTTCTACTTATTTTATTAAATATTATCTCCACCAAACAGGACAAGCTTGCATCTGTTATAGTTTTGGAGAAAAATTTGATCATTTCATTTATGCGCGAAATGCCTTAGAAATGGCTTTTAAGAGGATTTAAAGCATGGAGACGATTTTCACGGGATTGCAAGATAACCAAACAAAACTTTTAGTTTATTTCTACTTATTTTGTTAAATATCATATCCACCAAACAGGACAAGCTTGCATCTGTTATAGTTTTGGAGAAAAATGTGATCATTTCATTTATGCGCGAAATGCCTTAGAAATGGCTTTTAAGAGGATTTAAAGCATGGAGACGATTATCACGGGATTGCAAGATAACCAAACACAACTTTAAGTGGATTTTTACTTATTTTATTAAATATCATTTCCACCAAACAGGACAAGCTTGCATCTGTTATAGTTTTGGAGAAAAATGTGATCATTTCATTTATGTGCGAAATGCCTTTGAAATGGCTTTTAAGAGGATTTGAAGCATGGAGACGATTATCTCGGGATTGCAAGATAACCAAACAAAACTTTTAGTGTATTTCTACTTATTTTATTAAATATCATATCCACCAAACAGGACAAGCTTGCATCTGTAATAGTTTTGGAGAGAAATGTGATCATTTCTTTTATGCGCGAAATGCCTTAGAAATGGCTTTTAAGAGGATTTCAAGCATGGAGACGATTATCTCGGGATTGCAAGATAACCAAACGATACTTTTAGTGGATTTCTACTTGTTTTATTAAATAGCATCTCCACCAAACAGGACAAGCTTGCATCTGTTATAGTTTTGGAGAAAAATGTGATCATTTCATTTATGCGCGAAATGCCTTAGAAATGGCTTTTAAGAGGATTTGAGGCATGGAGACGATTATCTCGGGATTGCAAGATAACCAAACGAAATTTTAGTGGATTTCTACTTATTTTATTAAATATCATCTCCACCAAACAGGACAAGCTTGCATCTGTTATAGTTTTGGAGAAAAATTTGATCATTTCATTTATGTCGCGAAATGCCTTAGAAATGGCTTTTAAGAGGATTTAAAGCATGGAGACGATTATCTCGGGATTGCAAGATAACCAAACAAAACTTTAAGTGTATTTCTACTTATTTTATTAAATATTATATCCACCAAACAGGACAAGTTTGCATCTGTTATAGTGTTGGAGAAAAATGTGATCGTTTCAATTATGCGCGAAATGCCTTAGAAATGGCTTTTAAGAGGATTTGAAGCATGGAGACGATTATCTCGGGATTGCAAGATAACCAAACGATACTTTTAGTGGATTTCTACTTGTTTTATTAAATAGCATCTCCACCAAACAGGACAAGCTTGCATCTGTTATAGTTTTGGAGAAAAATTTGATCATTTCATTTATGTCGCGAAATGCCTTAGAAATGGCTTTTAAGAGGATTTAAAGCATGGAGACGATTATCTCGGGATTGCAAGATAACCAAACAAAACTTTAAGTGTATTTCTACTTATTTTATTAAATATTATATCCAACAAACAGGACAAGTTTGCATCTGTTATAGTTTTGGAGAAAAATGTGATCGTTTCAATTATGCGCGAAATGCCTTAGAAATGGCTTTTAAGAGGATTTGAAGCATGGAGACGATTATCTCGGGATTGCAAGATAACCAAACGATACGTTTAGTGGATTTCTACTTATTTTATTAAATAATATCTCCACCAAACAGGACAAGCTTGCATCTGTTATAGTTTTGGAGAAAAATTTGATCATTTCATTTATGCGAGAAATGCCTTAGAAATGGCTTTTAAGAGGATTTGAAGCATGGAGACTATTATCTCGGGATTGCAAGATAACCAAACGATACTTTTAGTGGATTTCTACTTATTTTATTAAATATTATCTCCACCAAACAGGACAAGCTTGCATCTGTTATATTTTTGGAGAAAAATGTGATCATTTCATTTATGCGCGAAATGCCTTAGAAATGGTTTTTAAGAGGATTCGAGGCATGGAGACGATTATCTCGGGATTCTAAGATAACCAAAAAAATTTTAGTGGATTTCTACTTATTTTATTAAATATCATCTCCACCAAACAGGACAAGCTTGCATCTGTTATAGTTTTGGAGAAAAATGTGATCATTTCATTTATGCGCGAAATGCCTTAGAAATGGCTTTTAAGAGGATTTGAAGCATGGAGACGATTATCTCGGGATTGCAAGATAACCAAACAAAACATTTAGTGGATTTCTACTTATTTTATTAAATATTATCTCCACCAAACAGGACAAGCTTGCATCTGTTATAGTTTTGGAGAAAAATTTGATCATTTCATTTATGCGCGAAATGCATTAGAAATGGCTTTTAAGAGGCTTTAAAGCATGGAGACGATTATCTCGGGATTGCAAGATAACCAAACAAAACTTTTAGTGTATTTCTACTTATTTTATTAAATATCATATCCACCAAACAGGACAAGCTTGCATCTGTTATAGTTTTGGAGAAAAATGTGATCATTTCATTTATGCGCGAAATGCCTTAGAAATGGCTTTTAAGAGGATTTGAAGCATGGAGACTATTATCTCGGGATTGCAAGATAACCAAACGATACTTTTAGTGGATTTCTACTTATTTTATTAAATATTATCTCCACCAAACAGGACAAGCTTGCATCTGTTATATTTTTGGAGAAAAATGTGATCATTTCATTTATGCGCGAAATGCCTTAGAAATGGCTTTTAAGAGGATTCGAGGCATGGAGACGATTATCTCGGGATTCTAAGATAATCAAAAAAATTTTAGTGGATTTCTACTTATTTTATTAAATATCATCTCCACCAAACAGGACAAGCTTGCATCTGTTATAGTTTTGGAGAAAAATGTGATCATTTCATTTATGCGCGAAATGCCTTAGAAATGGCTTTTAAGAGGTTTTGAAGCATGGAGACGATTATCTCGGGATTGCAAGATAACCAAACAAAACTTTTAGTGGATTTTTACTTATTTTATTAAATATCATCTCCACCAAACAGGACAATCTTGCATCTTTCATAGTTTTTTAGAAAAATGTGATCATTTCATTTATGCGCGAAATGCCTTAGAAATGGCTTTTAAGAGGATTCGAGGCATGGAGACGATTCTCTCGGGATTCTAAGATAACCAAAAAAATTTTAGTGGATTTCTACTTATTTTATCAAATATCATCTCCACCAAACAGGACAAGCTTGCATCTGTTATAGTTTTGGAGAAAAATGTGATCATTTCATTTATGCGCGAAATGCCTTAGAAATGGCTTTTAAGAGGATTTGAAGCATGGAGACGATTATCTCGGGATTGCAAGATAACCAAACAAAACTTTTAGTGGATTTTTACTTATTTTATTAAATATCATCTCCACCAAACAGGACAATCTTGCATCTTTCATAGTTTTTTAGAAAAATGTGATCATTTCATTTATGCGCGAAATGCCTTAGAAATGGCTTTTAAGAGGATTCGAGGCATGGAGACGATTCTCTCGGGATTCTAAGATAACCAAAAAAATTTTAGTGGATTTCTACTTATTTTATTAAATATCATCTCCACCAAACAGGACAAGCTTGCATCTGTTATAGTTTTGGAGAAAAATGTGATCATTTTATTTATGCGCGAAATGCCTTAGAAATGGCTTTTAAGAGGATTTGAAGCATGGAGACGATTATCTCGGGATTGCAAGATAACCAAACAAAACTTTTAGTGTATTTCTACTTATTTTATTAAATATCATATCCACCAAACATGACAAGCTTGCATCTGTTATAGTTTTGGAGAAAAATGTGATCATTTCATTTATGCGCGAAATGCCTTAAAAATGGCTTTTAAGAGGATTCGAGGCATGGAGACGATTATCTCGGGATTCTAAGATAACCAAAAAAATTTTAGTGGATTTCTACTTATTTTATTAAATATCATCTCCACCAAACAGGACAAGCTTGCATCTGTTATAGTTTTGGAGAAAAATGTGATCATTTCATTTATGCGCGAAATGCCTTAGAAATGGCTTTTAAGAGGATTTGAAGCATGGAGACGATTATCTCGGGATTGCAAGATAACCAAACAAAACATTTAGTGGATTTCTACTTATTTTATTAAATATTATCTCCACCAAACAGGACAAGCTTGCATCTGTTATAGTTTTGGAGAAAAATTTGATCATTTCATTTATGCGCGAAATGCCTTAGAAATGGCTTTTAAGAGGATTTGAAGCATGGAGACGATTATCTCGGGATTGCAAGATAACCAAACAAAACATTTAGTGGATTTCTACTTATTTTATTAAATATTATCTCCACCAAACAGGACAAGCTTGCATCTGTTATAGTTTTGGAGAAAAATTTGATCATTTCATTTATGCGCGAAATGCCTTAGAAATGGCTTTTAAGAGGATTTAAAGCATGGAGACGATTTTCTCGGGATTGCAAGATAACCAAACAAAACTTTTAGTGTATTTCTACTTATTTTGTTAAATATCATATCCACCAAACAGGACAAGCTTGCATCTGTTATAGTTTTGGAGAAAAATGTGATCATTTCATTTATGCGCGAAATGCCTTAGAAATGGCTTTTAAGAGGATTTAAAGCATGGAGACGATTATCACGGGATTGCAAGATAACCAAACAAAACTTTTAGTGGATTTTTACTTATTTTATTAAATATCATTTCCACCAAACAGGACAAGCTTGCATCTGTTATAGTTTTGGAGAAAAATGTGATCATTTCATTTATGTGCGAAATGCCTTTGAAATGGCTTTTAAGAGGATTTGAAGCATGGAGACGATTATCTCGGGATTGCAAGATAACCAAACAAAACTTTTAGTGTATTTCTACTTATTTTATTAAATATCATATCCACCAAACAGGACAAGCTTGCATCTGTAATATTTTTGGAGAGAAATGTGATCATTTCATTTATGCGCGAAATGCCTTAGAAATGGCTTTTAAGAGGATTTCAAGCATGGAGACGATTATCTCGGGATTGCAAGATAACCAAACGATACTTTTAGTGGATTTCTACTTGTTTTATTAAATAGCATCTCCACCAAACAGGACAAGCTTGCATCTGTTATAGTTTTGGAGAAAAATGTGATCATTTCATTTATGCGCGAAATGCCTTAGAAATGGCTTTTAAGAGGATTTGAGGCATGGAGACGATTATCTCGGGATTGCAAGATAACCAAACGAAATTTTAGTGGATTTCTACTTATTTTATTAAATATCATCTCCACCAAACAGGACAAGCTTGCATCTGTTATAGTTTTGGAGAAAAATTTGATCATTTCATTTATGTCGCGAAATGCCTTAGAAATGGCTTTTAAGAGGATTTAAAGCATGGAGACGATTATCTCGGGATTGCAAGATAACCAAACAAAACTTTAAGTGTATTTCTACTTATTTTATTAAATATTATATCCACCAAACAGGACAAGTTTGCATCTGTTATAGTTTTGGAGAAAAATGTGATCGTTTCAATTATGCGCGAAATGCCTTAGAAATGGCTTTTAAGAGGATTTGAAGCATGGAGACGATTATCTCGGGATTGCAAGATAACCAAACGATACTTTTAGTGGATTTCTACTTGTTTTATTAAATAGCATCTCCACCAAACAGGACAAGCTTGCATCTGTTATAGTTTTGGAGAAAAATTTGATCATTTCATTTATGTCGCGAAATGCCTTAGAAATGGCTTTTAAGAGGATTTAAAGCATGGAGACGATTATCTCGGGATTGCAAGATAACCAAACAAAACTTTAAGTGTATTTCTACTTATTTTATTAAATATTATATCCACCAAACAGGACAAGTTTTCATCTGTTATAATTTTGGAGAAAAATGTGATCGTTTCAATTATGCGCGAAATGCCTTAGAAATGGCTTTTAAGAGGATTTGAAGCATGGAGACGATTATCTCGGGATTGCAAGATAACCAAACGATACGTTTAGTGGATTTCTACTTATTTTATTAAATAATATCTCCACCAAACAGGACAAGCTTGCATCTGTTATAGTTTTGGAGAAAAATTTGATCATTTCATTTATGCGAGAAATGCCTTAGAAATGGCTTTTAAGAGGATTTGAAGCATGGAGACTATTATCTCGGGATTGCAAGATAACCAAACGATACTTTTAGTGGATTTCTACTTATTTTATTAAATATTATCTCCACCAAACAGGACAAGCTTGCATCTGTTATAGTTTTGGAGAAAAATTTGATCATTTCATTTATGCGCGAAATGCATTAGAAATGGCTTTTAAGAGGCTTTAAAGCATGGAGACGATTATCTCGGGATTGCAAGATAACCAAACAAAACTTTTAGTGTATTTCTACTTATTTTATTAAATATCATATCCACCAAACAGGACAAGCTTGCATCTGTTATAGTTTTGGAGAAAAATGTGATCATTTAATTTATGCGCGAAATGCCTTAGAAATGGCTTTTAAGAGGATTTGAAGCATGGAGACTATTATCTCGGGATTGCAAGATAACCAAACGATACTTTTAGTGGATTTCTACTTATTTTATTAAATATTATCTCCATCAAACAGGACAAGCTTGCATCTGTTATATTTTTGGAGAAAAATGTGATCATTTCATTTATGCGCGAAATGCCTTAGAAATGGCTTTTAAGAGGATTCGAGGCATGGAGACGATTATCTCGGGATTCTAAGATAATCAAAAAAATTTTAGTGGATTTCTACTTATTTTATTAAATATAATCTCCACCAAACAGGACAAGCTTGCATCTGTTATAGTTTTGGAGAAAAATGTGATCATTTCATTTATGCGCGAAATGCCTTAGAAATGGCTTTTAAGAGGATTTGAAGCATGGAGACGATTATCTCGGGATTGCAAGATAACCAAACAAAACATTTAGTGGATTTCTACTTATTTTATTAAATATTATCTCCACCAAACAGGACAAGCTTGCATCTGTTATAGTTTTGGAGAAAAATTTGATCATTTCATTTATGCGCGAAATGCATTAGAAATGGCTTTTAAGAGGCTTTAAAGCATGGAGACGATTATCTCGGGATTGCAAGATAACCAAACAAAACTTTTAGTGTATTTCTACTTATTTTATTAAATATCATATCCACCAAACAGGACAAGCTTGCATCTGTTATAGTTTTGGAGAAAAATGTGATCATTTCATTTATGCGCGAAATGCCTTAGAAATGGCTTTTAAGAGGATTTGAAGCATGGAGACTATTATCTCGGGATTGCAAGATAACCAAACGATACTTTTAGTGGATTTCTACTTATTTTATTAAATATTATCTCCACCAAACAGGACAAGCTTGCATCTGTTATATTTTTGGAGAAAAATGTGATCATTTCATTTATGCGCGAAATGCCTTAGAAATGGCTTTTAAGAGGATTCGAGGCATGGAGACGATTATCTCGGGATTCTAAGATAACCAAAAAAATTTTAGTGGATTTCTACTTATTTTATTAAATATCATCTCCACCAAACAGGACAAGCTTGCATCTGTTATAGTTTTGGAGAAAAATGTGATCATTTCATTTATGCGCGAAATGCCTTAGAAATGGCTTTTAAGAGGATTTGAAGCATGGAGACGATTATCTCGGGATTGCAAGATAACCAAACAAAACATTTAGTGGATTTCTACTTATTTTATTAAATATTATCTCCACCAAACAGGACAAGCTTGCATCTGTTATAGTTTTGGAGAAAAATTTGATCATTTCATTTATGCGCGAAATGCCTTAGAAATGGCTTTTAAGAGGATTTAAAGCATGGAGACGATTATCTCGGGATTGCAAGATAACCAAACAAAACTTTTAGTGTATTTCTACTTATTTTATTAAATATCATATCCACCAAACAGGACAAGCTTGCATCTGTTATAGTTTTGGAGAAAAATGTGATCATTTCATTTATGCGCGAAATGCCTTAGAAATGGCTTTTAAGAGGATTTGAAGCATGGAGACTATTATCTCGGGATTGCAAGATAACCAAACGATACTTTTAGTGGATTTCTACTTATTTTATTAAATATTATCTCCACCATACAGGACAAGCTTGCATCTGTTATATTTTTGGAGAAAAATGTGATCATTTCATTTATGCGCGAAATGCCTTAGAAATGGCTTTTAAGAGGATTCGAGGCATGGAGACGATTCTCTCGGGATTCTAAGATAACCAAAAAAATTTTAGTGGATTTCTACTTATTTTATTAAATATCATCTCCACCAAACAGGACAAGCTTGCATCTGTTATAGTTTTGGAGAAAAATGTGATCATTTTATTTATGCGCGAAATGCCTTAGAAATGGCTTTTAAGAGGATTTGAAGCATGGAGACGATTATCTCGGGATTGCAAGATAACCAAACAAAACATTTAGTGGATTTCTACTTATTTTATTAAATATTATCTCCACCAAACAGGACAAGCTTGCATCTGTTATAGTTTTGGAGAAATATTTGATCATTTCATTTATGCGCGAAATGCCTTAGAAATGGCTTTTAAGAGGATTTAAAGCATGGAGACGATTATCTCGGGATTGCAAGATAACCAAACAAAACTTTTAGTGTATTTCTACTTATTTTATTAAATATCATCTCCACCAAACAGGACAAGCTTGCATCTGTTATAGTTTTGGAGAAAAATGTGATCATTTCATTTATGCGCGAAATGCCTTAGAAATGGCTTTTAAGAGGATTTGAAGCATGGAGACGATTATCTCGGGATTGCAAGATAACCAAACAAAACATTTAGTGGATTTCTACTTATTTTATTAAATATTATCTCCACCAAACAGGACAAGCTTGCATCTGTTATAGTTTTGGAGAAAAATTTGATCATTTCATTTATGCGCGAAATGCCTTAGAAATGGCTTTTAAGAGGATTTGAAGCATGGAGACGATTATCTCGGGATTGCAAGATAACCAAACAAAACATTTAGTGGATTTCTACTTATTTTATTAAATATTATCTCCACCAAACAGGACAAGCTTGCATCTGTTATAGTTTTGGAGAAAAATGTGATCATTTCATTTATGCGCGAAATGCCTTAGAAATGGCTTTTAAGAGGATTTGAGGCATGGAGACGATTATCTCGGGATTGCAAGATAACCAAACAAAATTTTAGTGGATTTCTACTTATTTTATTAAATATCATCTCCACCAAACAGGACAAGCTTGCATCTGTTATAGTTTTGGAGAAAATGTGATCATTTCATTTATGCGCGAAATGCCTTAGAAATGGCTTTTAAGAGGATTTGAAGCATGGAGACGATTATCTCGGGATTGCAAGATAACCAAACAAAACTTTTAGTGGATTTTTACTTATTTTATTAAATATCATCTCCACCAAACAGGACAATCTTGCATCTTTCATAGTTTTTTAGAAAAATGTGATCATTTCATTTATGCGCGAAATGCCTTAGAAATGACTTTTAAGAGGATTTGAAGCATGGAGACGATTATCTCGGGATTGCAAGATAACCAAACGAAATTTTAGTGGATTTCTACTTATTTTATTAAATATCATCTCCACCAAACAGGACAAGCTTGCATCTGTTATAGTTTTGGAGAAAAATGTGATCATTTCATTTATGCGCGAAATGCCTTAGAAATGGCTTTTAAGAGGATTTGAAGCATGGAGACTATTATCTCGGGATTGCAAGATAACCAAACGATACTTTTAGTGGATTTCTACTTATTTTATTAAATATTATCTCCACCATACAGGACAAGCTTGCATCTGTTATATTTTTGGAGAAAAATGTGATCATTTCATTTATGCGCGAAATGCCTTAGAAATGGCTTTTAAGAGGATTCGAGGCATGGAGACGTTTCTCTCGGGATTCTAAGATAACCAAAAAAATTTTAGTGGATTTCTACTTATTTTATTAAATATCATCTCCACCAAACAGGACAAGCTTGCATCTGTTATAGTTTTGGAGAAAAATGTGATCATTTTATTTATGCGCGAAATGCCTTAGAAATGGCTTTTAAGAGGATTTGAAGCATGGAGACGATTATCTCGGGATTGCAAGATAACCAAACAAAACATTTAGTGGATTTCTACTTATTTTATTAAATATTATCTCCACCAAACAGGACAAGCTTGCATCTGTTATAGTTTTGGAGAAATATTTGATCATTTCATTTATGCGCGAAATGCCTTAGAAATGGCTTTTAAGAGGATTTAAAGCATGGAGACGATTATCTCGGGATTGCAAGATAACCAAACAAAACTTCTAGTGTATTTCTACTTATTTTATTAAATATCATATCCACCAAACAGGACAAGCTTGCATCTGTTATAGTTTTGGAGAAAAATGTGATCATTTCATTTATGCGCGAAATGCCTTAGAAATGGCTTTTAAGAGGATTCGAGGCATGGAGACGATTATCTCGGGATTCTAAGATAACCAAAAAAATTTTAGTGGATTTCTACTTATTTTATTAAATATCATCTCCACCAAACAGGACAAGCTTGCATCTGTTATAGTTTTGGAGAAAAATGTGATCATTTCATTTATGCGCGAAATGCCTTAGAAATGGCTTTTAAGAGGATTTGAAGCATGGAGACGATTATCTCGGGATTGCAAGATAACCAAACAAAACATTTAGTGGATTTCTACTTATTTTATTAAATATTATCTCCACCAAACAGGACAAGCTTGCATCTGTTATAGTTTTGGAGAAAAATTTGATCATTTCATTTATGCGCGAAATGCCTTAGAAATGGCTTTTAAGAGGATTTGAAGCATGGAGACGATTATCTCGGGATTGCAAGATAACCAAACAAAACATTTAGTGGATTTCTACTTATTTTATTAAATATTATCTCCACCAAACAGGACAAGCTTGCATCTGTTATAGTTTTGGAGAAAAATTTGATCATTTCATTTATGCGCGAAATGCCTTAGAAATGGCTTTTAAGAGGATTTAAAGCATGGAGACGATTTTCTCGGGATTGCAAGATAACCAAACAAAACTTTTAGTGTATTTCTACTTATTTTGTTAAATATCATATCCACCAAACAGGACAAGCTTGCATCTGTTATAGTTTTGGAGAAAAATGTGATCATTTCATTTATGCGCGAAATGCCTTAGAAATGGCTTTTAAGAGGATTTAAAGCATGGAGACGATTATCACGGGATTGCAAGATAACCAAACAAAACTTTTAGTGGATTTTTACTTATTTTATTAAATATCATTTCCACCAAACAGGACAAGCTTGCATCTGTTATAGTTTTGGAGAAAAATGTGATCATTTCATTTATGTGCGAAATGCCTTTGAAATGGCTTTTAAGAGGATTTGAAGCATGGAGACGATTATCTCGGGATTGCAAGATAACCAAACAAAACTTTTAGTGTATTTCTACTTATTTTATTAAATATCATATCCACCAAACAGGACAAGCTTGCATCTGTAATAGTTTTGGAGAGAAATGTGATCATTTCATTTATGCGCGAAATGCCTTAGAAATGGCTTTCAAGAGGATTTCAAGCATGGAGACGATTATCTCGGGATTTCAAGATAACCAAACGATACTTTTAGTGGATTTCTACTTGTTTTATTAAATAGCATCTCCACCAAACAGGACAAGCTTGCATCTGTTATAGTTTTGGAGAAAAATGTGATCATTTCATTTATGCGCGAAATGCCTTAGAAATGGCTTTTAAGAGGATTTGAGGCATGGAGACGATTATCTCGGGATTGCAAGATAACCAAACGAAATTTTAGTGGATTTCTACTTATTTTATTAAATATCATCTCCACCAAACAGGACAAGCTTGCATCTGTTATAGTTTTGGAGAAAAATTTGATCATTTCATTTATGTCGCGAAATGCCTTAGAAATGGCTTTTAAGAGGATTTAAAGCATGGAGACGACTATCTCGGGATTGCAAGATAACCAAACAAAACTTTAAGTGTATTTCTACTTATCTTATTAAATATTATATCCACCAAACAGGACAAGTTTGCATCTGTTATAGTTTTGGAGAAAAATGTGATCGTTTCAATTATGCGCGAAATGCCTTAGAAATGGCTTTTAAGAGGATTTGAAGCATGGAGACGATTATCTCGGGATTGCAAGATAACCAAACGATACTTTTAGTGGATTTCTACTTGTTTTATTAAATATCATCTCCACCAAACAGGACAAGCTTGCATCTGTTATAGTTTTGGAGAAAAATGTGATCATTTCATTTATGCGCGAAATGCCTTAGAAATGGCTTTTAAGAGGATTTGAAGCATGGAGACGATTATCTCGGGATTGCAAGATAACCAAACAAAACATTTAGTGGATTTCTACTTATTTTATTAAATATTATCTCCACCAAACAGGACAAGCTTGTATCTGTTATAGTTTTGGAGAAAAATTTGATCATTTCATTTATGTCGCGAAATGCCTTAGAAATGGCTTTTAAGAGGATTTAAAGCATGGAGACGATTATCTCGGGATTGCAAGATAACCAAACAAAACTTTAAGTGTATTTCTACTTATTTTATTAAATATTATATCCACCAAACAGGACAAGTTTGCATCTGTTATAGTTTTGGAGAAAAATGTGATCGTTTCAATTATGCGCGAAATGCCTTAGAAATGGCTTTTAAGAGGATTTGAAGCATGGAGACGATTATCTCGGGATTGCAAGATAACCAAACGATACGTTTAGTGGATTTCTACTTATTTTATTAAATAATATCTCCACCAAACAGGACAAGCTTGCATCTGTTATAGTTTTGGAGAAAAATTTGATCATTTCATTTATGCGAGAAATGCCTTAGAAATGGCTTTTAAGAGGATTTGAAGCATGGAGACTATTATCTCGGGATTGCAAGATAACCAAACGATACTTTTAGTGGATTTCTACTTATTTTATTAAATATTATCTCCACCAAACAGGACAAGCTTGCATCTGTTATATTTTTGGAGAAAAATGTGATCATTTCATTTATGCGCGAAATGCCTTAGAAATGGTTTTTAAGAGGATTCGAGGCATGGAGACGATTATCTCGGGATTCTAAGATAACCAAAAAAATTTTAGTGGATTTCTACTTATTTTATTAAATATCATCTCCACCAAACAGGACAAGCTTGCATCTGTTATAGTTTTGGAGAAAAATTTGATCATTTCATTTATGCGCGAAATGCCTTAGAAATGGCTTTTAAGAGGATTTGAAGCATGGAGACGATTATCTCGGGATTGCAAGATAACCAAACAAAACATTTAGTGGATTTCTACTTATTTTATTAAATATTATCTCCACCAAACAGGACAAGCTTGCATCTGTTATAGTTTTGGAGAAAAATTTGATCATTTCATTTATGCGCGAAATGCATTAGAAATGGCTTTTAAGAGGCTTTAAAGCATGGAGACGATTATCTCGGGATTGCAAGATAACCAAACAAAACTTTTAGTGTATTTCTACTTATTTTATTAAATATCATATCCACCAAACAGGACAAGCTTGCATCTGTTATAGTTTTGGAGAAAAATGTGATCATTTCATTTATGCGCGAAATGCCTTAAAAATGGCTTTTAAGAGGATTTGAAGCATGGAGACTATTATCTCGGGATTGCAAGATAACCAAACGATACTTTTAGTGGATTTCTACTTATTTTATTAAATATTATCTCCACCAAACAGGACAAGCTTGCATCTGTTATATTTTTGGAGAAAAATGTGATCATTTCATTTATGCGCGAAATGCCTTAGAAATGGCTCTTAAGAGGATTCGAGGCATGGAGACGATTATCTCGGGATTCTAAGATAATCAAAAAAATTTTAGTGGATTTCTACTTATTTTATTAAATATCATCTCCACCAAACAGGACAAGCTTGCATCTGTTATAGTTTTGGAGAAAAATGTGATCATTTCATTTATGCGCGAAATGCCTTAGAAATGGCTTTTAAGAGGATTTGAAGCATGGAGACGATTATCTCGGGATTGCAAGATAACCAAACAAAACATTTAGTGGATTTCTACTTATTTTATTAAATATTATCTCCACCAAACAGGACAAGCTTGCATCTGTTATAGTTTTGGAGAAAAATTTGATCATTTCATTTATGCGCGAAATGCATTAGAAATGGCTTTTAAGAGGCTTTAAAGCATGGAGACGATTATCTCGGGATTGCAAGATAACCAAACAAAACTTTTAGTGTATTTCTACTTATTTTATTAAATATCATATCCACCAAACAGGACAAGCTTGCATCTGTTATAGTTTTGGAGAAAAATGTGATCATTTCATTTATGCGCGAAATGCCTTAGAAATGGCTTTTAAGAGGATTTGAAGCATGGAGACTATTATCTCGGGATTGCAAGATAACCAAACGATACTTTTAGTGGATTTCTACTTATTTTATTAAATATTATCTCCACCAAACAGGACAAGCTTGCATCTGTTATATTTTTGGAGAAAAATGTGATCATTTCATTTATGCGCGAAATGCCTTAGAAATGGCTTTTAAGAGGATTCGAGGCATGGAGACGATTATCTCGGGATTCTAAGATAACCAAAAAAATTTTAGTGGATTTCTACTTATTTTATTAAATATCATCTCCACCAAACAGGACAAGCTTGCATCTGTTATAGTTTTGGAGAAAAATGTGATCATTTCATTTATGCGCGAAATGCCTTAGAAATGGCTTTTAAGAGGATTTGAAGCATGGAGACGATTATCTCGGGATTGCAAGATAACCAAACAAAACATTTAGTGGATTTCTACTTATTTTATTAAATATTATCTCCACCAAACAGGACAAGCTTGCATCTGTTATAGTTTTGGAGAAAAATGTGATCATTTCATTTATGCGCGAAATGCCTTAGAAATGGCTTTTAAGAGGATTTAAAGCATGGAGACGATTATCTCGGGATTGCAAGATAACCAAACAAAACTTTTAGTGTATTTCTACTTATTTTATTAAATATCATATCCACCAAACAGGACAAGCTTGCATCTGTTATAGTTTTGGAGAAAAATGTGATCATTTCATTTATGCGCGAAATGCCTTAGAAATGGCTTTTAAGAGGATTTGAAGCATGGAGACTATTATCTCGGGATTGCAAGATAACCAAACGATACTTTTAGTGGATTTCTACTTATTTTATTAAATATTATCTCCACCATACAGGACAAGCTTGCATCTGTTATATTTTTGGAGAAAAATGTGATCATTTCATTTATGCGCGAAATGCCTTAGAAATGGCTTTTAAGAGGATTCGAGGCATGGAGACGATTCTCTCGGGATTCTAAGATAACCAAAAAAATTTTAGTGGATTTCTACTTATTTTATTAAATATCATCTCCACCAAACAGGACAAGCTTGCATCTGTTATAGTTTTGGAGAAAAATGTGATCATTTTATTTATGCGCGAAATGCCTTAGAAATGGCTTTTAAGAGGATTTGAAGCATGGAGACGATTATCTCGGGATTGCAAGATAACCAAACAAAACATTTAGTGGATTTCTACTTATTTTATTAAATATTATCTCCACCAAACAGGACAAGCTTGCATCTGTTATAGTTTTGGAGAAATATTTGATCATTTCATTTATGCGCGAAATGCCTTAGAAATGGCTTTTAAGAGGATTTAAAGCATGGAGACGATTATCTCGGGATTGCAAGATAACCAAACTAAACTTTTAGTGTATTTCTACTTATTTTATTAAATATCATATCCACCAAACAGGACAAGCTTGCATCTGTTATAGTTTTGGAGAAAAATGTGATCATTTCATTTATGCGCGAAATGCCTTAGAAATGGCTTTTAAGAGGATTCGAGGCATGGAGACGATTATCTCGGGATTCTAAGATAACCAAAAAAATTTTAGTGGATTTCTACTTATTTTATTAAATATCATCTCCACCAAACAGGACAAGCTTGCATCTGTTATAGTTTTGGAGAAAAATGTGATCATTTCATTTATGCGCGAAATGCCTTAGAAATGGCTTTTAAGAGGATTTGAAGCATGGAGATGATTATCTCGGGATTGCAAGATAACCAAACAAAACATTTAGTGGATTTCTACTTATTTTAATAAATATTATCTCCACCAAACAGGACAAGCTTGCATCTGTTATAGTTTTGGAGAAAAATTTGATCATTTCATTTATGCGCGAAATGCCTTAGAAATGGCTTTTAAGAGGATTTGAAGCATGGAGACGATTATCTCGGGATTGCAAGATAACCAAACAAAACATTTAGTGGATTTCTACTTATTTTATTAAAGATTATCTCCACCAAACAGGACAAGCTTGCATCTGTTATAGTTTTGGAGAAAAATGTGATCATTTCATTTATGCGCGAAATGCCTTAGAAATGGCTTTTAAGAGGATTTGAGGCATGGAGACGATTATCTCGGGATTGCAAGATAACCAAACAAAATTTTAGTGGATTTCTACTTATTTTATTAAATATCATCTCCACCAAACAGGACAAGCTTGCATCTGTTATAGTTTTGGAGAAAATGTGATCATTTCATTTATGCGCGAAATGCCTTAGAAATGGCTTTTAAGAGGATTTGAAGCATGGAGACGATTATCTCGGGATTGCAAGATAACCAAACAAAACTTTTAGTGGATTTTTACTTATTTTATTAAATATCATCTCCACCAAACAGGACAATCTTGCATCTTTCATAGTTTTTTAGAAAAATGTGATCATTTCATTTATGCGCGAAATGCCTTAGAAATGACTTTTAAGAGGATTTGAAGCATGGAGACGATTATCTCGGGATTGCAAGATAACCAAACGAAATTTTAGTGGATTTCTACTTATTTTATTAAATATCATCTCCACCAAACAGGACAAGCTTGCATCTGTTATAGTTTTGGAGAAAAATGTGATCATTTCATTTATGCGCGAAATGCCTTAGAAATGGCTTTTAAGAGGATTTGAGGCATGGAGACGATTATCTCGGGATTGCAAGATAACCAAACAAAATTTTAGTGGATTTCTACTTATTTTATTAAATATCATCTCCACCAAACAGGACAAGCTTGCATCTGTTATAGTTTTGGAGAAAAATGTGATCATTTCATTTATGCGCGAAATGCCTTAGAAATGGCTTTTAAGAGGATTTGAAGCATGGAGACGATTATCTCGGGATTGCAAGATAACCAAACAAAACTTTTAGTGTATTTCTACTTATTTTATTAAATATCATATCCACCAAACAGGACAAGCTTGCATCTGTTATAGTTTTAGAGAAAAATGTGATCATTTCATTTATGCGCGAAATGCCTTGGAAATGGCTTTTAAGAGGATTTGAAGCATGGAGACGATTATCTCGGGATTGCAAGATAACCAAACGATACTTTTAGTGGATTTCTACTTATTTTATTAAATATCATCTCCACCAAACAGGACAAGCTTGCATCTGTTATAGTTTTGGAGAAAAATGTGATCATTTCATTTATGTGCGAAATGCCTTAGAATGGCTTTAAAGAAGATTTGAAGCATGGAGACGATTATCTCGGGATTGCAAGATAACCAAACAAAACTTTTAGTGTATTTCTACTTATTTTATTAAATATCATATCCACCAAACAGGACAAGCTTCCATCTGTTATAGTTTTGGAGAAAAATGTGATCATTTCATTTATGCGCGAAATGCCTTAGAAATGGCTAAGAGGATTTGAAGCATGGAGATGATTATCTTGGGATTGCAAGATAACCAAACGATACTTTTAGTGGATTTCTACTTATTTTATTAAATACTATCTCCACCAAACAGGACAAGCTTGCATCTGTTATAGTTTTGGGAAAAAAAATGTGATCATTTCATTTCTGCGCGAAATGCCTTAGAAATGGCTTTTAAGAGGATTTGAGGCATGGAGACGATTATCTCGGGATTGCAAGATAACCAAACAAAATTTTAGTTGATTTTTACTTATTTTATTAAATATCATCTCCACCAAACAGGACAAGCTTGCATCTGTTATAGTTTTGGAGAAAAATGTGATCATTTCATTTATGCGCGAAATGCCTTAGAAATGGCTTTTAAGAGGATTAGAGGCATGGAGACGATTATCTCGGAATTGCAAGATAACCAAACAAAATTTTAGTGGATTTCTACTTATTTTATTAAATATCATCTCCACCAAACAGGACAAGCTTGCATCTGTTATAGTTTTGGAGAAAATGTGATCATTTCATTTATGCGCGAAATGCCTTAGAAATGGCTTTTAAGAGGATTTGAAGCATGGATACGATTATCTCGGGATTGCAAGATAACCAAACAAAACTTTTAGTGTATTTCTACTTATTTTATTAAATATCATCTCCACCAAACAGGACAAGCTTGCATCTGTTATAGTTTTGGAGAAAAATGTGATCATTTCATTTATGCGCGAAATGCCTTAGAAATGGCTTTTAAGAGGATTTGAGGCATGGAGACGATTATCTCGGGATTGCAAGATAACCAAACAAAATTTTAGTGGATTTCTACTTATTTTATTAAATATCATCTCCACCAAACAGGACAAGCTTGCATCTGTTATAGTTTTGGAGAAAATGTGATCATTTCATTTATGCGCGAAATGCCTTAGAAATGGCTTTTAAGAGGATTTGAAGCATGGAGACGATTATCTCGGGATTGCAAGATAACCAAACAAAACTTTTAGTGGATTTTTACTTATTTTATTAAATATCATCTCCACCAAACAGGACAATCTTGCATCTTTCATAGTTTTTTAGAAAAATGTGATCATTTCATTTATGCGCGAAATGCCTTAGAAATGGATTTTAAGAGGATTTGAAGCATGGAGACGATTATCTCGGGATTGCAAGATAACCAAACGAAATTTTAGTGGATTTCTACTTATTTTATTAAATATCATCTCCACCAAACAGGACAAGCTTGCATCTGTTATAGTTTTGGAGAAAAATGTGATCATTTCATTTATGCGCGAAATGCCTTAGAAATGGCTTTTAAGAGGATTTGAGGCATGGAGACGATTATCTCGGGATTGCAAGATAACCAAACAAAATTTTAGTGGATTTCTACTTATTTTATTAAATATCATCTCCACCAAACAGGACAAGCTTGCATCTGTTATAGTTTTGGAGAAAAATGTGATCATTTCATTTATGCGCGAAATGCCTTAGAAATGGCTTTTAAGAGGATTTGAAGCATGGAGACGATTATCTCGGGATTGCAAGATAACCAAACAAAACTTTTAGTGTATTTCTACTTATTTTATTAAATATCATATCCACCAAACAGGACAAGCTTGCATCTGTTATAGTTTTAGAGAAAAATGTGATCATTTCATTTATGCGCGAAATGCCTTAGAAATGGCTTTTAAGAGGATTTGAGGCATGGAGACGATTATCTCGGGATTGCAAGATAACCAAACAAAATTTTAGTGGATTTCTACTTATTTTATTAAATATCATCTCCACCAAACAGGACAAGCTTGCATCTGTTATAGTTTTGGAGAAAAATGTGATCATTTCATTCATGCGCGAAATGCCTTAGAAATGGCTTTTAAGAGGATTTGAAGCATGGAGACGATTATCTTGGGATTACAAGATAACCAAACGATACTTTTAGTGGATTTCTACTTATTTTATTAAATACTATCTCCACCAAACAGGACAAGCTTGCATCTGTTATAGTTTTGGAAAAAAAAATGTGATCATTTCATTTCTGCGCGAAATGCCTTAGAAATGGCTTTTAAGAGGATTTGAGGCATGGAGACGATTATCTCGGGATTGCAAGATAACCAAACAAAATTTTAGTTGATTTTTACTTATTTTATTAAATATCATCTCCACCAAACAGGACAAGCTTGCATCTGTTATAGTTTTGGAGAAAAATGTGATCATTTCATTTATGCGCGAAATGCCTTAGAAATGGCTTTTAAGAGGATTTGAGGCATGGAGACGATTATCTCGGGATTGCAAGATAACCAAACAAAATTTTAGTGGATTTCTACTTATTTTATTAAATATCATCTCCACCAAACAGGACAAGCTTGCATCTGTTATAGTTTTGGAGAAAATGTGATCATTTCATTTATGCGCGAAATGCCTTAGAAATGGCTTTTAAGAGGATTTGAGGCATGGAGACGATTATCTCGGGATTGCAAGATAACCAAACAAAATTTTAGTGGATTTCTACTTATTTTATTAAATATCATCTCCACCAAACAGGACAAGCTTGCATCTGTTATAGTTTTGGAGAAAATGTGATCATTTCATTTATGCGCGAAATGCCTTAGAAATGGCTTTTAAGAGGATTTGAAGCATGGAGACGATTATCTCGGGATTGCAAGATAACCAAACAAAACTTTTAGTGGATTTTTACTTATTTTATTAAATATCATCTCCACCAAACAGGACAATCTTGCATCTTTCATAGTTTTTTAGAAAAATGTGATCATTTCATTTATGCGCGAAATGCCTTAGAAATGGCTTTTAAGAGGATTTGAGGCATGGAGACGATTATCTCGGGATTGCAAGATAACCAAACAAAATTTTAGTGGATTTCTACTTATTTTATTAAATATCATCTCCACCAAACAGGACAAGCTTGCATCTGTTATAGTTTTGGAGAAAAATGTGATCATTTCATTTATGCGCGAAATGCCTTAGAAATGGCTTTTAAGAGGATTTGAAGCATGGAGACGATTATCTCGGGATTGCAAGATAACCAAACAAAACTTTTAGTGTATTTCTACTTATTTTATTAAATATCATCTCCACCAAACAGGACAAGCTTGCATCTGTTATAGTTTTGGAGAAAATGTGATCATTTCATTTATGCGCGAAATGCCTTAGAAATGGCTTTTAAGAGGATTTGAAGCATGGAGACGATTATCTCGGGATTGCAAGATAACCAAACAAAACTTTTAGTGGATTTTTACTTATTTTATTAAATATCATCTCCACCAAACAGGACAATCTTGCATCTTTCATAGTTTTTTAGAAAAATGTGATCATTTCATTTATGCGCGAAATGCCTTAGAAATGGATTTTAAGAGGATTTGAAGCATGGAGACGATTATCTCGGGATTGCAAGATAACCAAACGAAATTTTAGTGGATTTCTACTTATTTTATTAAATATCATCTCCACCAAACAGGACAAGCTTGCATCTGTTATAGTTTTGGAGAAAAATGTGATCATTTCATTTATGCGCGAAATGCCTTAGAAATGGCTTTTAAGAGGATTTGAGGCATGGAGACGATTATCTCGGGATTGCAAGATAACCAAACAAAATTTTAGTGGATTTCTACTTATTTTATTAAATATCATCTCCACCAAACAGGACAAGCTTGCATCTGTTATAGTTTTGGAGAAAAATGTGATCATTTCATTTATGCGCGAAATGCCTTAGAAATGGCTTTTAAGAGGATTTGAAGCATGGAGACGATTATCTCGGGATTGCAAGATAACCAAACAAAACTTTTAGTGTATTTCTACTTATTTTATTAAATATCATATCCACCAAACAGGACAAGCTTGCATCTGTTATAGTTTTAGAGAAAAATGTGATCATTTCATTTATGCGCGAAATGCCTTAGAAATGGCTTTTAAGAGGATTTGAGGCATGGAGACGATTATCTCGGGATTGCAAGATAACCAAACAAAATTTTAGTGGATTTCTACTTATTTTATTAAATATCATCTCCACCAAACAGGACAAGCTTGCATCTGTTATAGTTTTGGAGAAAAATGTGATCATTTCATTCATGCGCGAAATGCCTTAGAAATGGCTTTTAAGAGGATTTGAAGCATGGAGACGATTATCTTGGGATTGCAAGATAACCAAACGATACTTTTAGTGGATTTCTACTTATTTTATTAAATACTATCTCCACCAAACAGGACAAGCTTGCATCTGTTATAGTTTTGGAAAAAAAAATGTGATCATTTCATTTCTGCGCGAAATGCCTTAGAAATGGCTTTTAAGAGGATTTGAGGCATGGAGACGATTATCTCGGGATTGCAAGATAACCAAACAAAATTTTAGTTGATTTTTACTTATTTTATTAAATATCATCTCCACCAAACAGGACAAGCTTGCATCTGTTATAGTTTTGGAGAAAAATGTGATCATTTCATTTATGCGCGAAATGCCTTAGAAATGGCTTTTAAGAGGATTTGAGGCATGGAGACGATTATCTCGGGATTGCAAGATAACCAAACAAAATTTTAGTGGATTTCTACTTATTTTATTAAATATCATCTCCACCAAACAGGACAAGCTTGCATCTGTTATAGTTTTGGAGAAAATGTGATCATTTCATTTATGCGCGAAATGCCTTAGAAATGGCTTTTAAGAGGATTTGAGGCATGGAGACGATTATCTCGGGATTGCAAGATAACCAAACAAAATTTTAGTGGATTTCTACTTATTTTATTAAATATCATCTCCACCAAACAGGACAAGCTTGCATCTGTTATAGTTTTGGAGAAAATGTGATCATTTCATTTATGCGCGAAATGCCTTAGAAATGGCTTTTAAGAGGATTTGAAGCATGGAGACGATTATCTCGGGATTGCAAGATAACCAAACAAAACTTTTAGTGGATTTTTACTTATTTTATTAAATATCATCTCCACCAAACAGGACAATCTTGCATCTTTCATAGTTTTTTAGAAAAATGTGATCATTTCATTTATGCGCGAAATGCCTTAGAAATGGCTTTTAAGAGGATTTGAAGCATGGAGACAATTATCTCGGGATTGCAAGATAACCAAACGAAATTTTAGTGGATTTCTACTTATTTTATTAAATATCATCTCCACCAAACAGGACAAGCTTGCATCTGTTATAGTTTTGGAGAAAAATGTGATCATTTCATTTATGCGCGAAATGCCTTAGAAATGGCTTTTAAGAGGATTTGAGGCATGGAGACGATTATCTCGGGATTGCAAGATAACCAAACGAAATTTTAGTGGATTCCTACTTATTTTATTAAATATCATCACCAAACAGGACGTTTGTATCTGTTATAGTTTTGGAGAAAATGTGATCATTTCATTTATGCGCGAAATGCCTTAGAAATGGCTTTTAAGAGGATTTGAAGCATGGATACGATTATCTCGGGATTGCAAGATAACCAAACAAAACTTTTAGTGTATTTCTACTTATTTTATTAAATATCATCTCCACCAAACAGGACAAGCTTGCATCTGTTATAGTTTTGGAGAAAAATGTGATCATTTCATTTATGTGCGAAATGCCTTAGAATGGCTTTAAAGAAGATTTGAAGCATGGAGACGATTATCTCGGGATTGCAAGATAACCAAACAAAACTGTTAGTGTATTTCTACTTATTTTATTAAATATCATATCCACCAAACAGGACAAGCTTCCATCTGTTATAGTTTTGGAGAAAAATGTGATCATTTCATTTATGCGCGAAATGCCTTAGAAATGGCTAAGAGGATTTGAAGCATGGAGACGATTATCTTGGGATTGCAAGATAACCAAACGATACTTTTAGTGGATTTCTACTTATTTTATTAAATATTATCTCCACCAAACAGGACAAGCTTGCATCTGTTATATTTTTGGAGAAAAATGTGATCATTTCATTTATGCGCGAAATGCCTTAGAAATGGTTTTTAAGAGGATTCGAGGCATGGAGACGATTATCTCGGGATTCTAAGATAACCAAAAAAATTTTAGTGGATTTCTACTTATTTTATTAAATATCATCTCCACCAAACAGGACAAGCTTGCATCTGTTATAGTTTTGGAGAAAAATGTGATCATTTCATTTATGCGCGAAATGCCTTAGAAATGGCTTTTAAGAGGATTTGAAGCATGGAGACGATTATCTCGGGATTGCAAGATAACCAAACAAAACATTTAGTGGATTTCTACTTATTTTATTAAATATTATCTCCACCAAACAGGACAAGCTTGCATCTGTTATAGTTTTGGAGAAAAATTTGATCATTTCATTTATGCGCGAAATGCATTAGAAATGGCTTTTAAGAGGCTTTAAAGCATGGAGACGATTATCTCGGGATTGCAAGATAACCAAACAAAACTTTTAGTGTATTTCTACTTATTTTATTAAATATCATATCCACCAAACAGGACAAGCTTGCATCTGTTATAGTTTTGGAGAAAAATGTGATCATTTCATTTATGCGCGAAATGCCTTAGAAATGGCTTTTAAGAGGATTTGAAGCATGGAGACTATTATCTCGGGATTGCAAGATAACCAAACGATACTTTTAGTGGATTTCTACTTATTTTATTAAATATTATCTCCACCAAACAGGACAAGCTTGCATCTGTTATATTTTTGGAGAAAAATGTGATCATTTCATTTATGCGCGAAATGCCTTAGAAATGGCTTTTAAGAGGATTCGAGGCATGGAGACGATTATCTCGGGATTCTAAGGTAATCAAAAAAATTTTAGTGGATTTCTACTTATTTTATTAAATATCATCTCCACCAAACAGGACAAGCTTGCATCTGTTATAGTTTTGGAGAAAAATGTGATCATTTCATTTATGCGCGAAATGCCTTAGAAATGGCTTTTAAGAGGATTTGAAGCATGGAGACGATTATCTCGGGATTGCAAGATAACCAAACAAAACATTTAGTGGATTTCTACTTATTTTATTAAATATTATCTCCACCAAACAGGACAAGCTTGCATCTGTTATAGTTTTGGAGAAAAATTTGATCATTTCATTTATGCGCGAAATGCATTAGAAATGGCTTTTAAGAGGCTTTAAAGCATGGAGACGATTATCTCGGGATTGCAAGATAACCAAACAAAACTTTTAGTGTATTTCTACTTATTTTATTAAATATCATATCCACCAAACAGGACAAGCTTGCATCTGTTATAGTTTTGGAGAAAAATGTGATCATTTCATTTATGCGCGAAATGCCTTAGAAATGGCTTTTAAGAGGATTTGAAGCATGGAGACTATTATCTCGGGATTGCAAGATAACCAAACGATACTTTTAGTTGATTTCTACTTATTTTATTAAATATTATCTCCACCAAACAGGACAAGCTTGCATCTGTTATATTTTTGGAGAAAAATGTGATCATTTCATTTATGCGCGAAATGCCTTAGAAATGGCTTTTAAGAGGATTCGAGGCATGGAGACGATTCTCTCGGGATTCTAAGATAACCAAAAAAATTTTAGTGGATTTCTACTTATTTTATTAAATATCATCTCCACCAAACAGGACAAGCTTGCATCTGTTATAGTTTTGGAGAAAAATGTGATCATTTTATTTATGCGCGAAATGCCTTAGAAATGGCTTTTAAGAGGATTTGAAGCATGGAGACGATTATCTCGGGATTGCAAGATAACCAAACAAAACATTTAGTGGATTTCTACTTATTTTATTAAATATTATCTCCACCAAACAGGACAAGCTTGCATCTGTTATAGTTTTGGAGAAATATTTGATCATTTCATTTATGCGCGAAATGCCTTAGAAATGGCTTTTAAGAGGATTTAAAGCATGGAGACGATTATCTCGGGATTGCAAGATAACCAAACAAAACTTTTAGTGTATTTCTACTTATTTTATTAAATATCATATCCACCAAACAGGACAAGCTTGCATCTGTTATAGTTTTGGAGAAAAATGTGATCATTTCATTTATGCGCGAAATGCCTTAGAAATGGCTTTTAAGAGGATTCGAGGCATGGAGACGATTATCTCGGGATTCTAAGATAACCAAAAAAATTTTAGTGGATTTCTACTTATTTTATTAAATATCATCTCCACCAAACAGGACAAGCTTGCATCTGTTATAGTTTTGGAGAAAAATGTGATCATTTCATTTATGCGCGAAATGCCTTAGAAATGGCTTTTAAGAGGATTTGAAGCATGGAGACGATTATCTCGGGATTGCAAGATAACCAAACAAAACATTTAGTGGATTTCTACTTATTTTATTAAATATTATCTCCACCAAACAGGACAAGCTTGCATCTGTTATAGTTTTGGAGAAAAATTTGATCATTTCATTTATGCGCGAAATGCCTTAGAAATGGCTTTTAAGAGGATTTGAAGCATGGAGACGATTATCTCGGGATTGCAAGATAACCAAACAAAACATTTAGTGGATTTCTACTTATTTTATTAAATATTATCTCCACCAAACAGGACAAGCTTGCATCTGTTATAGTTTTGGAGAAAAATTTGATCATTTCATTTATGCGCGAAATGCCTTAGAAATGGCTTTTAAGAGGATTTAAAGCATGGAGACGATTTTCTCGGGATTGCAAGATAACCAAACAAAACTTTTAGTGTATTTCTACTTATTTTGTTAAATATCATATCCACCAAACAGGACAAGCTTGCATCTGTTATAGTTTTGGAGAAAAATGTGATCATTTCATTTATGCGCGAAATGCCTTAGAAATGGCTTTTAAGAGGATTTAAAGCATGGAGACGATTATCTCGGGATTGCAAGATAACCAAACAAAACTTTTAGTGGATTTTTACTTATTTTATTAAATATCATTTCCACCAAACAGGACAAGCTTGCATCTGTTATAGTTTTGGAGAAAAATGTGATCATTTCATTTATGTGCGAAATGCCTTTGAAATGGCTTTTAAGAGGATTTGAAGCATGGAGACGATTATCTCGGGATTGCAAGATAACCAAACAAAACTTTTAGTGTATTTCTACTTATTTTATTAAATATCATATCCACCAAACAGGACAAGCTTGCATCTGTAATAGTTTTGGAGAGAAATGTGATCATTTCATTTATGCGCGAAATGCCTTAGAAATGGCTTTTAAGAGGATTTCAAGCATGGAGACGATTATCTCGGGATTGCAAGATAACCAAACGATACTTTTAGTGGATTTCTACTTGTTTTATTAAATAGCATCTCCACCAAACAGGACAAGCTTGCATCTGTTATAGTTTTGGAGAAAAATGTGATCATTTCATTTATGCGCGAAATGCCTTAGAAATGGCTTTTAAGAGGATTTGAGGCATGGAGACGATTATCTCGGGATTGCAAGATAACCAAACGAAATTTTAGTGGATTTCTACTTATTTTATTAAATATCATCTCCACCAAACAGGACAAGCTTGCATCTGATATAGTTTTGGAGAAAAATTTGATCATTTCATTTATGTCGCGAAATGCCTTAGAAATGACTTTTAAGAGGATTTAAAGCATGGAGACGATTATCTCGGGATTGCAAGATAACCAAACAAAACTTTAAGTGTATTTCTACTTATTTTATTAAATATTATATCCACCAAACAGGACAAGTTTGCATCTGTTATATTTTTGGAGAAAAATGTGATCATTTCATTTATGCGCGAAATGCCTTAGAAATGGCTTTTAAGAGGATTCGAGGCATGGAGACGATTCTCTCGGGATTCTAAGATAACCAAAAAAATTTTAGTGGATTTCTACTTATTTTATTAAATATCATCTCCACCAAACAGGACAAGCTTGCATCTGTTATAGTTTTGGAGAAAAATGTGATCATTTTATTTATGCGCGAAATGCCTTAGAAATGGCTTTTAAGAGGATTTGAAGCATGGAGACGATTATCTCGGGATTGCAAGATAACCAAACAAAACATTTAGTGGATTTCTACTTATTTTATTAAATATTATCTCCACCAAACAGGACAAGCTTGCATCTGTTATAGTTTTGGAGAAATATTTGATCATTTCATTTATGCGCGAAATGCCTTAGAAATGGCTTTTAAGAGGATTTAAAGCATGGAGACGATTATCTCGGGATTGCAAGATAACCAAACAAAACTTTTAGTGTATTTCTACTTATTTTATTAAATATCATATCCACCAAACAGGACAAGCTTGCATCTGTTATAGTTTTGGAGAAAAATGTGATCATTTCATTTATGCGCGAAATGCCTTAGAAATGGCTTTTAAGAGGATTCGAGGCATGGAGACGATTATCTCGGGATTCTAAGATAACCAAAAAAATTTTAGTGGATTTCTACTTATTTTATTAAATATCATCTCCACCAAACAGGACAAGCTTGCATCTGTTATAGTTTTGGAGAAAAATGTGATCATTTCATTTATGCGCGAAATGCCTTAGAAATGGCTTTTAAGAGGATTTGAAGCATGGAGACGATTATCTCGGGATTGCAAGATAACCAAACAAAACATTTAGTGGATTTCTACTTATTTTATTAAATATTATCTCCACCAAACAGGACAAGCTTGCATCTGTTATAGTTTTGGAGAAAAATTTGATCATTTCATTTATGCGCGAAATGCCTTAGAAATGGCTTTTAAGAGGATTTGAAGCATGGAGACGATTATCTCGGGATTGCAAGATAACCAAACAAAACATTTAGTGGATTTCTACTTATTTTATTAAATATTATCTCCACCAAACAGGACAAGCTTGCATCTGTTATAGTTTTGGAGAAAAATTTGATCATTTCATTTATGCGCGAAATGCCTTAGAAATGGCTTTTAAGAGGATTTAAAGCATGGAGACGATTTTCTCGGGATTGCAAGATAACCAAACAAAACTTTTAGTGTATTTCTACTTATTTTGTTAAATATCATATCCACCAAACAGGACAAGCTTGCATCTGTTATAGTTTTGGAGAAAAATGTGATCATTTCATTTATGCGCGAAATGCCTTAGAAATGGCTTTTAAGAGGATTTAAAGCATGGAGACGATTATCTCGGGATTGCAAGATAACCAAACAAAACTTTTAGTGGATTTTTACTTATTTTATTAAATATCATTTCCACCAAACAGGACAAGCTTGCATCTGTTATAGTTTTGGAGAAAAATGTGATCATTTCATTTATGTGCGAAATGCCTTTGAAATGGCTTTTAAGAGGATTTGAAGCATGGAGACGATTATCTCGGGATTGCAAGATAACCAAACAAAACTTTTAGTGTATTTCTACTTATTTTATTAAATATCATATCCACCAAACAGGACAAGCTTGCATCTGTAATAGTTTTGGAGAGAAATGTGATCATTTCATTTATGCGCGAAATGCCTTAGAAATGGCTTTTAAGAGGATTTCAAGCATGGAGACGATTATCTCGGGATTGCAAGATAACCAAACGATACTTTTAGTGGATTTCTACTTGTTTTATTAAATAGCATCTCCACCAAACAGGACAAGCTTGCATCTGTTATAGTTTTGGAGAAAAATGTGATCATTTCATTTATGCGCGAAATGCCTTAGAAATGGCTTTTAAGAGGATTTGAGGCATGGAGACGATTATCTCGGGATTGCAAGATAACCAAACGAAATTTTAGTGGATTTCTACTTATTTTATTAAATATCATCTCCACCAAACAGGACAAGCTTGCATCTGTTATAGTTTTGGAGAAAAATTTGATCATTTCATTTATGTCGCGAAATGCCTTAGAAATGACTTTTAAGAGGATTTAAAGCATGGAGACGATTATCTCGGGATTGCAAGATAACCAAACAAAACTTTAAGTGTATTTCTACTTATTTTATTAAATATTATATCCACCAAACAGGACAAGTTTGCATCTGTTATAGTTTTGGAGAAAAATGTGATCGTTTCAATTATGCGCGAAATGCCTTAGAAATGGCTTTTAAGAGGATTTGAAGCATGGAGACGATTATCTCGGGATTGCAAGATAACCAAACGATACTTTTAGTGGATTTCTACTTGTTTTATTAAATAGCATCTCCACCAAACAGGACAAGCTTGCATCTGTTATAGTTTTGGAGAAAAATGTGATCATTTCATTTATGCGCGAAATGCCTTAGAAATGGCTTTTAAGAGGATTTGAAGCATGGAGACGATTATCTCGGGATTGCAAGATAACCAAACAAAACATTTAGTGGATTTCTACTTATTTTATTAAATATTATCTCCACCAAACAGGACAAGCTTGCATCTGTTATAGTTTTGGAGAAAAATTTGATCATTTCATTTATGTCGCGAAATGCCTTAGAAATGGCTTTTAAGAGGATTTAAAGCATGGAGACGATTATCTCGGGATTGCAATATAACCAAACAAAACTTTAAGTGTATTTCTACTTATTTTATTAAATATTATATCCACCAAACAGGACAAGTTTGCATCTGTTATAGTTTTGGAGAAAAATGTGATCGTTTCAATTATGCGCGAAATGCCTTAGAAATGGCTTTTAAGAGGATTTGAAGCATGGAGACGATTATCTCGGGATTGCAAGATAACCAAACGATACGTTTAGTGGATTTCTACTTATTTTATTAAATAATATCTCCACCAAACAGGACAAGCTTGCATCTGTTATAGTTTTGGAGAAAAATTTGATCATTTCATTTCTGCGAGAAATGCCTTAGAAATGGCTTTTAAGAGGATTTGAAGCATGGAGACGATTATCTCGGGATTGCAAGATAACCAAACGATACTTTTAGTGGATTTCTACTTATTTTATTAAATATTATCTCCACCAAACAGGACAAGCTTGCATCTGTTATATTTTTGGAGAAAAATGTGATCATTTCATTTATGCGCGAAATGCCTTAGAAATGGTTTTTAAGAGGATTTGAAGCATGGAGACGATTATCTCGGGATTGCAAGATAACCAAACAAAACATTTAGTGGATTTCTACTTATTTTATTAAATATTATCTCCACCAAACAGGACAAGCTTGCATCTGTTATAGTTTTGGAGAAAAATTTGATCATTTCATTTATGCGCGAAATGCATTAGAAATGGCTTTTAAGAGGCTTTAAAGCATGGAGACGATTATCTCGGGATTGCAAGATAACCAAACAAAACTTTTAGTGTATTTCTACTTATTTTGTTAAATATCATATCCACCAAACAGGACAAGCTTGCATCTGTTATAGTTTTGGAGAAAAATGTGATCATTTCATTTATGCGCGAAATGCCTTAGAAATGGCTTTTAAGAGGATTTAAAGCATGGAGACGATTATCTCGGGATTGCAAGATAACCAAACAAAACTTTTAGTGGATTTTTACTTATTTTATTAAATATCATTTCCATCAAACAGGACAAGCTTGCATCTGTTATAGTTTTGGAGAAAAATGTGATCATTTCATTTATGTGCGAAATGCCTTTGAAATGGCTTTTAAGAGGATTTGAAGCATGGAGACGATTATCTCGGGATTGCAAGATAACCAAACAAAACTTTTAGTGTATTTCTACTTATTTTATTAAATATCATATCCACCAAACAGGACAAGCTTGCATCTGTAATAGTTTTGGAGAGAAATGTGATCATTTCATTTATGCGCGAAATGCCTTAGAAATGGCTTTTAAGAGGATTTCAAGCATGGAGACGATTATCTCGGGATTGCAAGATAACCAAACGATACTTTTAGTGGATTTCTACTTGTTTTATTAAATAGCATCTCCACCAAACAGGACAAGCTTGCATCTGTTATAGTTTTGGAGAAAAATGTGATCATTTCATTTATGCGCGAAATGCCTTAGAAATGGCTTTTAAGAGGATTTGAGGCATGGAGACGATTATCTCGGGATTGCAAGATAACCAAACGAAATTTTAGTGGATTTCTACTTATTTTATTAAATATCATCTCCACCAAACAGGACAAGCTTGCATCTGTTATAGTTTTGGAGAAAAATTTGATCATTTCATTTATGTCGCGAAATGCCTTAGAAATGACTTTTAAGAGGATTTAAAGCATGGAGACGATTATCTCGGGATTGCAAGATAACCAAACAAAACTTTAAGTGTATTTCTACTTATTTTATTAAATATTATATCCACCAAACAGGACAAGTTTGCATCTGTTATAGTTTTGGAGAAAAATGTGATCGTTTCAATTATGCGCGAAATGCCTTAGAAATGGCTTTTAAGAGGATTTGAAGCATGGAGACGATTATCTCGGGATTGCAAGATAACCAAACGATACTTTTAGTGGATTTCTACTGGTTTTATTAAATAGCATCTCCACCAAACAGGACAAGCTTGCATCTGTTATAGTTTTGGAGAAAAATGTGATCATTTCATTTATGCGCGAAATGCCTTAGAAATGGCTTTTAAGAGGATTTGAAGCATGGAGACGATTATCTCGGGATTGCAAGATAACCAAACAAAACATTTAGTGGATTTCTACTTATTTTATTAAATATTATCTCCACCAAACAGGACAAGCTTGCATCTGTTATAGTTTTGGAGAAAAATTTGATCATTTCATTTATGTCGCGAAATGCCTTAGAAATGGCTTTTAAGAGGATTTAAAGCATGGAGACGATTATCTCGGGATTGCAATATAACCAAACAAAACTTTAAGTGTATTTCTACTTATTTTATTAAATATTATATCCACCAAACAGGACAAGTTTGCATCTGTTATAGTTTTGGAGAAAAATGTGATCGTTTCAATTATGCGCGAAATGCCTTAGAAATGGCTTTTAAGAGGATTTGAAGCATGGAGACGATTATCTCGGGATTGCAAGATAACCAAACGATACGTTTAGTGGATTTCTACTTATTTTATTAAATAATATCTCCACCAAACAGGACAAGCTTGCATCTGTTATAGTTTTGGAGAAAAATTTGATCATTTCATTTCTGCGAGAAATGCCTTAGAAATGGCTTTTAAGAGGATTTGAAGCATGGAGACGATTATCTCGGGATTGCAAGATAACCAAACGATACTTTTAGTGGATTTCTACTTATTTTATTAAATATTATCTCCACCAAACAGGACAAGCTTGCATCTGTTATATTTTTGGAGAAAAATGTGATCATTTCATTTATGCGCGAAATGCCTTAGAAATGGTTTTTAAGAGGATTCGAGGCATGGAGACGATTATCTCGGGATTCTAAGATAACCAAAAAAATTTTAGTGGATTTCTACTTATTTTATTAAATATCATCTCCACCAAACAGGACAAGCTTGCATCTGTTATAGTTTTGGAGAAAAATGTGATCATTTCATTTATGCGCGAAATGCCTTAGAAATGGCTTTTAAGAGGATTTGAAGCATGGAGACGATTATCTCGGGATTGCAAGATAACCAAACAAAACATTTAGTGGATTTCTACTTATTTTATTAAATATTATCTCCACCAAACAGGACAAGCTTGCATCTGTTATAGTTTTGGAGAAAAATTTGATCATTTCATTTATGCGCGAAATGCATTAGAAATGGCTTTTAAGAGGCTTTAAAGCATGGAGACGATTTTCTCGGGATTGCAAGATAACCAAACAAAACTTTTAGTGTATTTCTACTTATTTTGTTAAATATCATATCCACCAAACAGGACAAGCTTGCATCTGTTATAGTTTTGGAGAAAAATGTGATCATTTCATTTATGCGCGAAATGCCTTAGAAATGGCTTTTAAGAGGATTTAAAGCATGGAGACGATTATCTCGGGATTGCAAGATAACCAAACAAAACTTTTAGTGGATTTTTACTTATTTTATTAAATATCATTTCCATCAAACAGGACAAGCTTGCATCTGTTATAGTTTTGGAGAAAAATGTGATCATTTCATTTATGTGCGAAATGCCTTTGAAATGGCTTTTAAGAGGATTTGAAGCATGGAGACGATTATCTCGGGATTGCAAGATAACCAAACAAAACTTTTAGTGTATTTCTACTTATTTTATTAAATATCATATCCACCAAACAGGACAAGCTTGCATCTGTAATAGTTTTGGAGAGAAATGTGATCATTTCATTTATGCGCGAAATGCCTTAGAAATGGCTTTTAAGAGGATTTCAAGCATGGAGACGATTATCTCGGGATTGCAAGATAACCAAACGATACTTTTAGTGGATTTCTACTTGTTTTAATAAATAGCATCTCCACCAAACAGGACAAGCTTGCATCTGTTATAGTTTTGGAGAAAAATGTGATCATTTCATTTATGCGCGAAATGCCTTAGAAATGGCTTTTAAGAGGATTTGAGGCATGGAGACGATTATCTCGGGATTGCAAGATAACCAAACGAAATTTTAGTGGATTTCTACTTATTTTATTAAATATCATCTCCACCAAACAGGACAAGCTTGCATCTGTTATAGTTTTGGAGAAAAATTTGATCATTTCATTTATGTCGCGAAATGCCTTAGAAATGGCTTTTAAGAGGATTTAAAGCATGGAGACGATTATCTCGGGATTGCAAGATAACCAAACAAAACTTTAAGTGTATTTCTACTTATTTTATTAAATATTATATCCACCAAACAGGACAAGTTTGCATCTGTTATAGTTTTGGAGAAAAATGTGATCGTTTCAATTATGCGCGAAATGCCTTAGAAATGGCTTTTAAGAGGATTTGAAGCATGGAGACGATTATCTCGGGATTGCAAGATAACCAAACAATACTTTTAGTGGATTTCTACTTGTTTTATTAAATAGCATCTCCACCAAACAGGACAAGCTTGCATCTGTTATAGTTTTGGAGAAAAATGTGATCATTTCATTTATGCGCGAAATGCCTTAGAAATGGCTTTTAAGAGGATTTGAAGCATGGAGACGATTATCTCGGGATTGCAAGATAACCAAACAAAACATTTAGTGGATTTCTACTTATTTTATTAAATATTATCTCCACCAAACAGGACAAGCTTGCATCTGTTATAGTTTTGGAGAAAAATTTGATCATTTCATTTATGTCGCGAAATGCCTTAGAAATGGCTTTTAAGAGGATTTAAAGCATGGAGACGATTATCTCGGGATTGCAAGATAACCAAACAAAACTTTAAGTGTATTTCTACTTATTTTATTAAATATTATATCCACCAAACAGGACAAGTTTGCATCTGTTATAGTTTTGGAGAAAAATGTGATCGTTTCAATTATGCGCGAAATGCCTTAGAAATGGCTTTTAAGAGGATTTGAAGCATGGAGACGATTATCTCGGGATTGCAAGATAACCAAACGATACGTTTAGTGGATTTCTACTTATTTTATTAAATAATATCTCCACCAAACAGGACAAGCTTGCATCTGTTATAGTTTTGGAGAAAAATTTGATCATTTCATTTATGCGAGAAATGCCTTAGAAATGGCTTTTAAGAGGATTTGAAGCATGGAGACGATTATCTCGGGATTGCAAGATAACCAAACGATACTTTTAGTGGATTTCTACTTATTTTATTAAATATTATCTCCACCAAACAGGACAAGCTTGCATCTGTTATATTTTTGGAGAAAAATGTGATCATTTCATTTATGCGCGAAATGCCTTAGAAATGTTTTTTAAGAGGATTCGAGGCATGGAGACGATTATCTCGGGATTCTAAGATAACCAAAAAAATTTTAGTGGATTTCTACTTATTTTATTAAATATCATCTCCACCAAACAGGACAAGCTTGCATCTGTTATAGTTTTGGAGAAAAATGTGAGCATTTCATTTATGCGCGAAATGCCTTAGAAATGGCTTTTAAGAGGATTTGAAGCATGGAGACGATTATCTCGGGATTGCAAGATAACCAAACAAAACATTTAGTGGATTTCTACTTATTTTATTAAATATTATCTCCACCAAACAGGACAAGCTTGCATCTGTTATAGTTTTGGAGAAAAATTTGATCATTTCATTTATGCGCGAAATGCATTAGAAATGGCTTTTAAGAGGCTTTAAAGCATGGAGACGATTATCTCGGGATTGCAAGATAACCAAACAAAACTTTTAGTGTATTTCTACTTATTTTATTAAATATCATATCCACCAAACAGGACAAGCTTGCATCTGTTATAGTTTTGGAGAAAAATGTGATCATTTCATTTATGCGCGAAATGCCTTAGAAATGGCTTTTAAGAGGATTTGAAGCATGGAGACTATTATCTCGGGATTGCAAGATAACCAAACGATACTTTTAGTGGATTTCTACTTATTTTATTAAATATTATCTCCACCAAACAGAACAAGCTTGCATCTGTTATATTTTTGGAGAAAAATGTGATCATTTCATTTATGCGCGAAATGCCTTAGAAATGGCTTTTAAGAGGATTCGAGGCATGGAGACGATTATCTCGGGATTCTAAGACAACCAAAAAAATTTTAGTGGATTTCTACTTATTTTATTAAATATCATCTCCACCAAACAGGAGAAGCTTGCATCTGTTATAGTTTTGGAGAAAAATGTGATCATTTCATTTATGCGCGAAATGCCTTAGAAATGGCTTTTAAGAGGATTTGAAGCATGGAGACGATTATCTCGGGATTGCAAGATAACCAAACAAAACATTTAGTGGATTTCTACTTATTTTATTAAATATTATCTCCACCAAACAGGACAAGCTTGCATCTGTTATAGGTTTGGAGAAAAATTTGATCATTTCATTTATGCGCGAAATGCATTAGAAATAGCTTTTAAGAGGCTTTAAAGCATGGAGACGATTATCTCGGGATTGCAAGATAACCAAACAAAACTTTTAGTGTATTTCTACTTATTTTATTAAATATCATATCCACCAAACAGGACAGGCTTGCATCTGTTATAGTTTTGGAGAAAAATGTGATCATTTCATTTATGCGCGAAATGCCTTAGAAATGGCTTTTAAGAGGATTTGAAGCATGGAGACTATTATCTCGGGATTGCAAGATAACCAAACGATACTTTTAGTGGATTTCTACTTATTTTATTAAATATTATCTCCACCAAACAGGACAAGCTTGCATCTGTTATATTTTTGGAGAAAAATGTGATCATTTCATTTATGCGCGAAATGCCTTAGAAATGGCTTTTAAGAGGATTCGAGGCATGGAGACGATTATCTCGGGATTCTAAGATAACCAAAAAAAATTTAGTGGATTTCTACTTATTTTATTAAATATCATCTCCACCAAACAGGACAAGCTTGCATCTGTTATAGTTTTGGAGAAAAATGTGATCATTTCATTTATGCGTGAAATGCCTTAGAAATGGCTTTTAAGAGGATTTGAAGCATGGAGACGATTATCTCGGGATTGCAAGATAACCAAACAAAACATTTAGTGGATTTCTACTTATTTTATTAAATATTATCTCCACCAAACAGGACAAGCTTGCATCTGTTATAGTTTTGGAGAAAAATTTGATCATTTCATTTATGCGCGAAATGCCTTAGAAATGGCTTTTAAGAGGATTTAAAGCATGGAGACGATTATCTCGGGATTGCAAGATAACCAAACAAAACTTTTAGTGTATTTCTACTTATTTTATTAAATATCATATCCAACAAACAGGACAAGCTTGCATCTGTTATAGTTTTGGAGAAAAATGTGATCATTTCATTTATGCGCGAAATGCCTTAGAAATGGCTTTTAAGAGGATTCGAGGCATGGAGACGATTATCTCGGGATTCTAAGATAACCAAAAAAATTTTAGTGGATTTCTACTTATTTTATTAAATATCATCTCCACCAAACAGGACAAGCTTGCATCTGTTATAGTTTTGGAGAAAAATGTGATCATTTCATTTATGCGCGAAATGCCTTAGAAATGGCTTTTAAGAGGATTTGAAGCATGGAGACGATTATCTCGGGATTGCAAGATAACCAAACAAAACATTTAGTGGATTTCTACTTATTTTATTAAATATCATCTCCACCAAACAGGACAAGCTTGCATCTGTTATAGTTTTGGAGAAAAATGTGATCATTTCATTTATGCGCGAAATGCCTTAGAAATGGCTTTTAAGAGGATTTGAGGCATGGAGACGATTATCTCGGGATTGCAAGATAACCAAACGAAATTTTAGTGGATTTCTACTTATTTTATTAAATATCATCTCCACCAAACAGGACAAGCTTGCATCTGTTATAGTTTTGGAGAAAAATGTGATCATTTCATTTATGCGCGAAATGCCTTAGAAATGGCTTTTAAGAGGATTTGAAGCATGGAGACGATTATCGCGGGATTGCAAGATAACCAAACAAAACATTTAGTGGATTTCTACTTATTTTATTAAATATCATCTCCACCAAACAGGACAAGCTTGCATCTGTTATAGTTTTGGAGAAAAATGTGATCATTTCATTTATGCGCGAAATGCCTTAGAAATGGCTTTTAAGAGGATTTGAAGCATGGAGACGATTATCTCGGGATTGCAAGATAACCAAACAAAACATTTAGTGGATTTCTACTTATTTTATTAAATATTATCTCCACCAAACAGGACAAGCTTGCATCTGTTATAGTTTTGGAGAAAAATTTGATCATTTCATTTATGCGCGAAATGCCTTAGAAATGGCTTTTAAGAGGATTTGAAGCATGGAGACGATTATCTCGGGATTGCAAGATAACCAAACAAAACATTTAGTGGATTTCTACTTATTTTATTAAATATTATCTCCACCAAACAGGACAAGCTTGCATCTGTTATAGTTTTGGAGAAAAATTTGATCATTTCATTTATGCGCGAAATGCCTTAGAAATGGCTTTTAAGAGGATTTAAAGCATGGAGACGATTTTCTCGGGATTGCAAGATAACCAAATAAAACTTTTAGTGTATTTCTACTTATTTTGTTAAATATCATATCCACCAAACAGGACAAGCTTGCATCTGTTATAGTTTTGGAGAAAAATGTGATCATTTCATTTATGCGTGAAATGCCTTAGAAATGGCTTTTAAGAGGATTTAAAGCATGGAGACGATTATCTCGGGATTGCAAGATAACCAAACAAAACTTTTAGTGGATTTTTACTTATTTTATTAAATATCATTTCCACCAAACAGGACAAGCTTGCATCTGTTATAGTTTTGGAGAAAAATGTGATCATTTCATTTATGTGCGAAATGCCTTTGAAATGGCTTTTAAGAGGATTTGAAGCATGGAGACGATTATCTCGGGATTGCAAGATAACCAAACAAAACTTAGTGTATTTCTACTTATTTTATTAAATATCATATCCACCAAACAGGACAAGCTTGCATCTGCAATAGTTTTGGAGAGAAATGTGATCATTTCATTTATGCGCGAAATGCCTTAGAAATGGCTTTTAAGAGGATTTCAAGCATGGAGACGATTATCTCGGGATTGCAAGATAACCAAACAATACTTTTAGTGGATTTCTACTTGTTTTATTAAATATCATCTCCACCAAACATGACAAGCTTGCATCTGTTATAGTTTTGGAGAAAAATGTGATCATTTCATTTATGCGCGAAATGCCTTAGAAATGGCTTTTAAGAGGATTTGAGGCATGGAGACGATTATCTCGGGATTGCAAGATAACCAAACGAAATTTTAGTGGATTTCTACTTATTTTATTAAATATCATCTCCACCAAACAGGACAAGCTTGCATCTGTTATAGTTTTGGAGAAAAATGTGATCATTTCATTTATGCGCGAAATGCCTTAGAAATGGCTTTTAAGAGGATTTGAAGCATGGAGACGATTATCGCGGGATTGCAAGATAACCAAACAAAACATTTAGTGGATTTCTACTTATTTTATTAAATATTATCTCCACCAAACAGGACAAGCTTGCATCTGTTATAGTTTTGGAGAAAAATTTGATCATTTCATTTATGTCGCGAAATGCCTTAGAAATGTCTTTTAAGAGGATTTAAAGCATGGAGACGATTATCTCGGGATTGCAAGATAACCAAACAAAACTTTAAGTGTATTTCTACTTATTTTATTAAATATATCCACCAAACAGGACAAGTTTGCATCTGTTATAGTTTTGGAGAAAAATGTGATCGTTTCAATTATGCGCGAAATGCCTTAGAAATGGCTTTTAAGAGGATTTGAGGCATGGAGACGATTATCTCGGGATTGCAAGTTAACCAAAAAAAGTTAGTGGATTTCTACTTAATTTATTAAATATCATCTCCACCAAACAGGACAAGCTTGCATCTGTTATAGTTTTGGAGAAAAATGTGATCATTTCATTTATGCGCGAAATGCTTTAGAAATGGCTTTTAAGAGGATTTGAAGCATGGAGACGATTATCTCGGGAATGCAAGATAACCAAACAAAACATTTAGTGGATTTCTACTTATTTTATTAAATATATCCACCAAACAGGACAAGTTTGCATCTGTTATAGTTTTGGAGAAAAATGTGATCGTTTCAATTATGCGCGAAATGCCTTAGAAATGGCTTTTAAGAGGATTTGAAGCATGGAGACGATTATCTCGGGATTGCAAGATAACCAAACGATACGTTTAGTGGATTTCTACTTATTTTATTAAAAAATATCTCCACCAAACAGGACAAGCTTGCATCTGATATAGTTTTGGAGAAAAATTTGATCATTATATTTATGCGCGAAATGCCTTGGAAATGGCTTTTAAGAGGATTTGAGGCATGGAGACGATTATCTCGGGATTGCAAGTTAACCAAAAAAAGTTAGTGGATTTCTACTTAATTTATTAAATATCATCTCCACCAAACAGGACAAGCTTGCATCTGTTATAGTTTTGGAGAAAAATGTGATCATTTCATTTATGCGCGAAATGCTTTAGAAATGGCTTTTAAGAGGATTTGAAGCATGGAGACGATTATCTCGGGATTGCAAGATAACCAAACAAAACATTTAGTGGATTTCTACTTATTTTATTAAATATTATCTCCACCAAACAGGACAAGCTTGCATCTGTTATAGTTTTGGAGAAAAATTTGATCATTTCATTTATGCGCGAAATGCATTAGAAATGGCTTTTAAGAGGCTTTAAAGCATGGAGACGATTTTCTCGGGATTGCAAGATAACCAAACAAAACTTTTAGTGTATTTCTACTTATTTTGTTAAATATCATATCCACCAAACAGGACAAGCTTGCATCTGTTATAGTTTTGGAGAAAAATGTGATCATTTCATTTATGCGCGAAATGCCTTAGAAATGGCTTTTAAGAGGATTTAAAGCATGGAGACGATTATCTCGGGATTGCAAGATAACCAAACAAAACTTTTAGTGGATTTTTACTTATTTTATTAAATATCATTTCCATCAAACAGGACAAGCTTGCATCTGTTATAGTTTTGGAGAAAAATGTGATCATTTCATTTATGTGCGAAATGCCTTTGAAATGGCTTTTAAGAGGATTTGAAGCATGGAGACGATTATCTCGGGATTGCAAGATAACCAAACAAAACTTTTAGTGTATTTCTACTTATTTTATTAAATATCATATCCACCAAACAGGACAAGCTTGCATCTGTAATAGTTTTGGAGAGAAATGTGATCATTTCATTTATGCGCGAAATGCCTTAGAAATGGCTTTTAAGAGGATTTCAAGCATGGAGACGATTATCTCGGGATTGCAAGATAACCAAACGATACTTTTAGTGGATTTCTACTTGTTTTATTAAATAGCATCTCCACCAAACAGGACAAGCTTGCATCTGTTATAGTTTTGGAGAAAAATGTGATCATTTCATTTATGCGCGAAATGCCTTAGAAATGGCTTTTAAGAGGATTTGAGGCATGGAGACGATTATCTCGGGATTGCAAGATAACCAAACGAAATTTTAGTGGATTTCTACCTATTTTATTAAATATCATCTCCACCAAACAGGACAAGCTTGCATCTGTTATAGTTTTGGAGAAAAATTTGATCATTTCATTTATGTCGCGAAATGCCTTAGAAATGACTTTTAAGAGGATTTAAAGCATGGAGACGATTATCTCGGGATTGCAAGATAACCAAACAAAACTTTAAGTGTATTTCTACTTATTTTATTAAATATTATATCCACCAAACAGCACAAGTTTGCATCTGTTATAGTTTTGGAGAAAAATGTGATCGTTTCAATTATGCGCGAAATGCCTTAGAAATGGCTTTTAAGAGGATTTGAAGCATGGAGACGATTATCTCGGGATTGCAAGATAACCAAACGATACTTTTAGTGGATTTCTACTTGTTTTATTAAATAGCATCTCCACCAAACAGGACAAGCTTGCATCTGTTATAGTTTTGGAGAAAAATGTGATCATTTCATTTATGCGCGAAATGCCTTAGAAATGGCTTTTAAGAGGATTTGAAGCATGGAGACGATTATCTCGGGATTGCAAGATAACCAAACAAAACATTTAGTGGATTTCTACTTATTTTATTAAATATTATCTCCACCAAACAGGACAAGCTTGCATCTGTTATAGTTTTGGAGAAAAATTTGATCATTTCATTTATGTCGCGAAATGCCTTAGAAATGGCTTTTAAGAGGATTTAAAGCATGGAGACGATTATCTCGGGATTGCAAGATAACCAAACAAAACTTTTAGTGGATTTTTACTTATTTTATTAAATATCATCTCCACCAAACAGGACAAGCTTGCATCTGTTATAGTTTTGGAGAAACATGTGATCATTTCATTTATGTGCGAAATGCCTTTGAAATGGCTTTTAAGAGGATTTGAAGCATGGAGACGATTATCTCGGGATTGCAAGATAACCAAACAAAACTTTTAGTGGATTTCTACTTATTTTATTAAATATCATCTCCTCCAAAGAGGACAAGCTTGCATCTGTTATAGCTTTGGAGAAAAATGTGATCATTTCATTTATGCGCGAAATGCCTTAGAAATGGCTTTTCAGAGGATTTGAAACATGGAGACTATTATCTCGGGATTGCAAGATAACCAAACGATACTTTTAGTGGATTTCTACTTGTTTTATTAAATATAATCTCCATTAAACAGGACAAGCTTGCATCTGTTATAGTTTTGGAGAAAAATGTGATCATTTCATTTATGCGCGAAATGCCTTAGAAATGGCTTTTCAGAGGATTTGAAACATGGAGACTATTATCTCGGGATTGCAAGATAACCAAACGATACTTTTAGTGGATTTCTACTTATTTTATTAAATATAATCTCCATGAAACAGAACAAGCTTGCATCTGTTATAGTTTTGGAGAAAAATGTGATCATTTCATTTATGCGCGAAATGCCTTAGAAATGGCTTTTAAGAGGATTTGAAGCATGGAGACGATTATCTCGGGATTGCAAGATAACCAAACAAAACATTTAGTGGATTTCTACTTATTTTATTAAATATTATCTCCACCAAACAGGACAAGCTTGCATCTGTTATAGTTTTGGAGAAAAATTTGATCATTTCATTTATGCCCGAAATGCCTTAGAAATGGCTTTTAAGAGGATTTAAAGCATGGAGACGATTATCTCGGGATTGCAAGATAACCAAACAAAACTTTTAGTGTATTTCTACTTATTTTGTTAAATATCATATCCACCAAACAGGACAAGCTTGCATCTGTTATAGTTTTGGAGAAAAATGTGATCATTTCATTTATGCGCGAAATGCCTTAGAAATGACTTTTAAGAGGATTTAAAGCATAGAGACGATTATCTCGAGATTGCAAGATAACCAAACAAAACTTTTAGTGGATTTTTACTTATTTTATTAAATATCATCTCCACCAAACAGGACAAGCTTGCATCTGTTATAGTTTTGGAGAAAAATGTGATCATTTCATTTATGTGCGAAATGCCTTAGAAATGGCTTTTAAGAGGATTTGAAGCATGGAGACGATTATCTCGGTATTGCAAGATAACCAAACAAAACTTTTAGTGTATTTCTACTTATTTTATTAAATATCATATCCACCAAACAGGACAAGCTTGCATCTGTAATAGTTTTGGAGAAAAATGTGATCATTTCATTTATGCGCGAAATGCCTTAGAAATGGCTTTTAAGACGATTTCAAGCATGGAGACGATTATCTCGGGATTGCAAGATAACCAAACGAAATTTTAGTGGATTTCTACTTATTTTATTAAATATCATCTCCACCAAACAGGACAAGCTTGCATCTGTTATAGTTTTGGAGAAAAATGTGATCATTTCATTTATGCGCGAAATGCCTTAGAAACAAAACTTTTAGTGGATTTCTACTTATTTTGTTAAATATCATCTCCACCAAAAAGGACGAGCTTTCATCTGTTATAGTTTTGGAGAAAAATGTGATCATTTCATTTATGCGCGAAATGTCTTAGAAATGGCTTTAAAGAGGATTTGAAGCATGGAGACGATTATCTCGGGATTGCAAGATAACCAAACAAAACTTTTAGTGGATTTCTACTTATTTTATTAAATATCATCTCCACCAAACAGGACAAGCTTGCATCTGTTATACTTTTGGAGAAAAATGTGATCATTTCATTTATGCGCGAAATGCCTTAGAAATGGCTTTTAAGAGGATTTGAAGCATGGAGACGATTATCTCGGGATTGCAAGATAACCAAACAAAACTTTTAGTGGATTTCTACTTATTTTATTAAATATCATCTCCACCAAACAGGACAAGCTTGCATCTGTTATAGTTTTGGAGAAAAATGTGATCATTTCATTTATGCGCTAAATGCCTTAGAAATTATTATTATTATTATTATTATTATTTATTATTATAGCGCCATTTATTCCATGGCGCTTTACAAGTGAAAGAGGGTATACGTACAACAATCATTAACAGTACAAGACAGACTGGTATAGGAGGAGAGAGGACCCTGCCCGCGAGAAATGGCTTTTAAGAGGATTTGAAGCATGGAGACGATTATCTCGGGATTGCAAGATAACCAAACAAAACTTTTAGTGGATTTCTACTTATTTTATTAAATATCTTTTCCACCAAACAGGACAAGCTTGCATCTGTTATCGTTTTGGAGAAAAATGTGATCATTTCATTTATGCGCGAAATGCCTTAGAAATGGCTTTTAAGAGGATTTGAAGCATGGAGACGATTATCTCGGGATTGCAAGATAACCAAACAAAACGTTTAGTGGATTTCTACTCATTTTTTTAAATATCATCTCCACCAAACAGGACAAGCTTGCATCTGTTATAGTTTAGGAGAAAAATGTGATCATTTCATTTATGCGCGAAATGCCTTAGAAATGGCATTTAAGAGGATTTGAAGCATGGAGACGATTATCTCGGGATTGCAAGATAACCAAACAAAACATTTAGTGGATTTCTACTTATTTTATTAAATATTATCTCCACCAAACAGGACAAGCTTGCATCTGTTATAGTTTTGGAGAAAAATTTGATCATTTCATTTATCCGCGAAATGCCTTAGAAATGGCTTTTAAGAGGATTTAAAGCATGGAGACGATTATCTCGGGATTGCAAGATAACCAAACAAAACTTTAAGTGTATTACTACTTATTTTATTAAATATTATATCCACCAAACAGGACAAGCTTGCATCTGTTATAGTTTTGGAGAAAAATGTGATCGTTTCAATTATGCGCAAAATGCCTTAGAAATGGCTTTTAAGAGGATTTGAAGCATGGAGACGATTATCTCGGGATTGCAAGATAACCAAACGATACTTTTAGTGGATTTCTACTTATTTTATTAAATAATATCTCCACCAAACAGGACAAGCTTGCATCTGTTATAGTTTTGGAGAAAAATGTGATCATTATATTTATGCGCGAAATGCCTTGGAAATGGCTTTTAAGAGGATTTGAGGCATGGAGACGATTATCTCGGGATTGTAAGATAACCAAAAAAATGTTAGTGGATTTCTACTTATTTTCTTAAATATCATCTCCACCAAACAGTACAAGCTTGCATCTGTTATAGTTTTGGAGAAAAATGTGATCATTTCATTTATGCGCGAAATGCCTTAGAAATGGCTTTTAAGAGGATTTGAAGCATGGAGACGATTATCTCGGGATTGCAAGATAACCAAACAAAACATTTAGTGGATTTCTACTTATTTTATTAAATATTATCTCCACCAAACAGGACAAGCTTGCATCTGTTATAGTTTTGGAGAAAAATTTGATCATTTCATTTATGCGCGAAATGCCTTAGAAATGGCTTCTAAGAGGATTTAAAGCATGAAGACGATTATCTCGGGATTGCAAGATAACCAAACAAAACTTTTAGTGGATTTTTACTTATTTTATTAAATATCATCTCCACCAAACAGGACAAGCTTGCATCTTTTATAGTTTTTTAGAAAAATGTGTTCATTTATGTGCGAAATGCCGTAGAAATGGCTTTTAAGAGGATTTGAAGCATGGAGACGATTATCTCGGGATTGCAAGATAACCAAACAAAACTTTTAGTGTATTTCTACGTATTTTATTAAATATCATATCCACCAAACAGGACAAGCTTGCATCTGTTATAGTTTTGGAGAAAAATGTGATCATTTCATTTATGTGCAAAATGCCTTAGAAATGGCTTTAAAGAGGATTGAAAGCATGTAGAGGATTATCTCGGGATTGCAAGATAACCAAACAAAACTTTTAGTGGATTTTTACTTATTATAATAAATATCATCTCCACCAAACAGGACAAGCTTGCATCTGTTATAGTTTTGGAGAAAAATGTGATCATTTCATTTATGCGCGAAATGCCTTAGAAATGGCTTTTAAGAGGATTTGAAGCATGGAGACGATTATCTCGGGATTGCAAGATAACCAAACAAAACATTTAGTGGATTTCTACTTATTTTATTAAATATTATCTCCACCAAACAGGACAAGCTTGCATCTGTTATAGTTTTGGAGAAAAATTTGATCATTTCATTTATGTCGCGAAATGCCTTAGAAATGGCTTTTAAGAGGATTTAAAGCATGGAGACGATTATCTCGGGATTGCAAGATAACCAAACAAAACTTTTAGTGGATTTTTACTTATTTTATTAAATATCATCTCCACCAAACAGGACAAGCTTGCATCTGTTATAGTTTTGGAGAAACATGTGATCATTTCATTTATGTGCGAAATGCCTTTGAAATGGCTTTTAAGAGGATTTGAAGCATGGAGACGATTATCTCGGGATTGCAAGATAACCAAACAAAACTTTTAGTGGATTTCTACTTATTTTATTAAATATCATCTCCTCCAAAGAGGACAAGCTTGCATCTGTTATAGCTTTGGAGAAAAATGTGATCATTTCATTTATGCGCGAAATGCCTTAGAAATGGCTTTTCAGAGGATTTGAAACATGGAGACTATTATCTCGGGATTGCAAGATAACCAAACGATACTTTTAGTGGATTTCTACTTGTTTTATTAAATATAATCTCCATTAAACAGGACAAGCTTGCATCTGTTATAGTTTTGGAGAAAAATGTGATCATTTCATTTATGCGCGAAATGCCTTAGAAATGGCTTTTCAGAGGATTTGAAACATGGAGACTATTATCTCGGGATTGCAAGATAACCAAACGATACTTTTAGTGGATTTCTACTTGTTTTATTAAATATAATCTCCATTAAACAGGACAAGCTTGCATCTGTTATAGTTTTGGAGAAAAATGTGATCATTTCATTTATGCGCGAAATGCCTTAGAAATGGCTTTTAAGAGGATTTGAAGCATGGAGACGATTATCTCGGGATTGCAAGATAACCAAACAAAACATTTAGTGGATTTCTACTTATTTTATTAAATATTATCTCCACCAAACAGGACAAGCTTGCATCTGTTATAGTTTTGGAGAAAAATTTGATCATTTCATTTATGCCCGAAATGCCTTAGAAATGGCTTTTAAGAGGATTTAAAGCATGGAGACGATTATCTCGGGATTGCAAGATAACCAAACAAAACTTTTAGTGTATTTCTACTTATTTTGTTAAATATCATATCCACCAAACAGGACAAGCTTGCATCTGTTATAGTTTTGGAGAAAAATGTGATCATTTCATTTATGCGCGAAATGCCTTAGAAATGACTTTTAAGAGGATTTAAAGCATAGAGACGATTATCTCGAGATTGCAAGATAACCAAACAAAACTTTTAGTGGATTTTTACTTATTTTATTAAATATCATCTCCACCAAACAGGACAAGCTTGCATCTGTTATAGTTTTGGAGAAAAATGTGATCATTTCATTTATGTGCGAAATGCCTTAGAAATGGCTTTTAAGAGGATTTGAAGCATGGAGACGATTATCTCGGTATTGCAAGATAACCAAACAAAACTTTTAGTGTATTTCTACTTATTTTATTAAATATCATATCCACCAAACAGGACAAGCTTGCATCTGTAATAGTTTTGGAGAAAAATGTGATCATTTCATTTATGCGCGAAATGCCTTAGAAATGGCTTTTAAGACGATTTCAAGCATGGAGACGATTATCTCGGGATTGCAAGATAACCAAACGAAATTTTAGTGGATTTCTACTTATTTTATTAAATATCATCTCCACCAAACAGGACAAGCTTGCATCTGTTATAGTTTTGGAGAAAAATGTGATCATTTCATTTATGCGCGAAATGCCTTAGAAACAAAACTTTTAGTGGATTTCTACTTATTTTGTTAAATATCATCTCCACCAAAAAGGACGAGCTTTCATCTGTTATAGTTTTGGAGAAAAATGTGATCATTTCATTTATGCGCGAAATGTCTTAGAAATGGCTTTAAAGAGGATTTGAAGCATGGAGACGATTATCTCGGGATTGCAAGATAACCAAACAAAACTTTTAGTGGATTTCTACTTATTTTATTAAATATCATCTCCACCAAACAGGACAAGCTTGCATCTGTTATACTTTTGGAGAAAAATGTGATCATTTCATTTATGCGCGAAATGCCTTAGAAATGGCTTTTAAGAGGATTTGAAGCATGGAGACGATTATCTCGGGATTGCAAGATAACCAAACAAAACTTTTAGTGGATTTCTACTTATTTTATTAAATATCATCTCCACCAAACAGGACAAGCTTGCATCTGTTATAGTTTTGGAGAAAAATGTGATCATTTCATTTATGCGCTAAATGCCTTAGAAATTATTATTATTATTATTATTATTATTTATTATTATAGCGCCATTTATTCCATGGCGCTTTACAAGTGAAAGAGGGTATACGTACAACAATCATTAACAGTACAAGACAGACTGGTATAGGAGGAGAGAGGACCCTGCCCGCGAGAAATGGCTTTTAAGAGGATTTGAAGCATGGAGACGATTATCTCGGGATTGCAAGATAACCAAACAAAACTTTTAGTGGATTTCTACTTATTTTATTAAATATCTTTTCCACCAAACAGGACAAGCTTGCATCTGTTATCGTTTTGGAGAAAAATGTGATCATTTCATTTATGCGCGAAATGCCTTAGAAATGGCTTTTAAGAGGATTTGAAGCATGGAGACGATTATCTCGGGATTGCAAGATAACCAAACAAAACATTTAGTGGATTTCTACTCATTTTTTTAAATATCATCTCCACCAAACAGGACAAGCTTGCATCTGTTATAGTTTAGGAGAAAAATGTGATCATTTCATTTATGCGCGAAATGCCTTAGAAATGGCATTTAAGAGGATTTGAAGCATGGAGACGATTATCTCGGGATTGCAAGATAACCAAACAAAACATTTAGTGGATTTCTACTTATTTTATTAAATATTATCTCCACCAAACAGGACAAGCTTGCATCTGTTATAGTTTTGGAGAAAAATTTGATCATTTCATTTATCCGCGAAATGCCTTAGAAATGGCTTTTAAGAGGATTTAAAGCATGGAGACGATTATCTCGGGATTGCAAGATAACCAAACAAAACTTTAAGTGTATTACTACTTATTTTATTAAATATTATATCCACCAAACAGGACAAGCTTGCATCTGTTATAGTTTTGGAGAAAAATGTGATCGTTTCAATTATGCGCAAAATGCCTTAGAAATGGCTTTTAAGAGGATTTGAAGCATGGAGACGATTATCTCGGGATTGCAAGATAACCAAACGATACTTTTAGTGGATTTCTACTTATTTTATTAAATAATATCTCCACCAAACAGGACAAGCTTGCATCTGTTATAGTTTTGGAGAAAAATGTGATCATTATATTTATGCGCGAAATGCCTTGGAAATGGCTTTTAAGAGGATTTGAGGCATGGAGACGATTATCTCGGGATTGTAAGATAACCAAAAAAATGTTAGTGGATTTCTACTTATTTTCTTAAATATCATCTCCACCAAACAGTACAAGCTTGCATCTGTTATAGTTTTGGAGAAAAATGTGATCATTTCATTTATGCGCGAAATGCCTTAGAAATGGCTTTTAAGAGGATTTGAAGCATGGAGACGATTATCTCGGGATTGCAAGATAACCAAACAAAACATTTAGTGGATTTCTACTTATTTTATTAAATATTATCTCCACCAAACAGGACAAGCTTGCATCTGTTATAGTTTTGGAGAAAAATTTGATCATTTCATTTATGCGCGAAATGCCTTAGAAATGGCTTCTAAGAGGATTTAAAGCATGAAGACGATTATCTCGGGATTGCAAGATAACCAAACAAAACTTTTAGTGGATTTTTACTTATTTTATTAAATATCATCTCCACCAAACAGGACAAGCTTGCATCTTTTATAGTTTTTTAGAAAAATGTGTTCATTTATGTGCGAAATGCCGTAGAAATGGCTTTTAAGAGGATTTGAAGCATGGAGACGATTATCTCAGGATTGCAAGATAACCAAACAAAACTTTTAGTGTATTTCTACGTATTTTATTAAATATCATATCCACCAAACAGGACAAGCTTGCATCTGTTATAGTTTTGGAGAAAAATGTGATCATTTCATTTATGTGCAAAATGCCTTAGAAATGGCTTTAAAGAGGATTGAAAGCATGTAGAGGATTATCTCGGGATTGCAAGATAACCAAACAAAACTTTTAGTGGATTTTTACTTATTATAATAAATATCATCTCCACCAAACAGGACAAGCTTGCATCTGTTATAGTTTTGGAGAAAAATGTGATCATTTCATTTATGCGCGAAATGCCTTAGAAACAAAACTTTTAGTGGATTTCTACTTATTTTGTTAAATATCATCTCCACCAAAAAGGACGAGCTTTCATCTGTTATAGTTTTGGAGAAAAATGTGATCATTTCATTTATGCGCGAAATGTCTTAGAAATGGCTTTAAAGAGAATTTGAAGCATGAAGACGATTATCTCGGGATTGCAAGATAACCAAACAAAACTTTTAGTGTATTTCTACGTATTTTATTAAATATCATATCCACCAAACAGGACAAGCTTGCATCTGTTATAGTTTTGGAGAAAAATGTGATCATTTCATTTATGTGCAAAATGCCTTAGAAATGGCTTTTAAGAGGATTGAAAGCATGTAGACGATTATCTCGGGATTGCAAGATAACCAAACAAAACTTTTAGTGGATTTTTACTTATTATAATAAATATCATCTCCACCAAACAGGACAAGCTTGCATCTGTTATAGTTTTGAAGAAAAATGTGATCATTTCATTTATGCGCGAAATGCCTTAGAAACAAAACTTTTAGTGGATTTCTACTTATTTTGTTAAATATCATCTCCACCAAAAAGGACGAGCTTTCATCTGTTATAGTTTTGGAGAAAAATGTGATCATTTCATTTATGCGCGAAATGTCTTAGAAATGGCTTTAAAGAGGATTTGAAGCATGGAGACGATTATCTCGGGATTGCAAGATAACCAAACAAAACTTTTAGTGGATTTCTACTTATTTTATTAAATATCATCTCCACCAAACAGGACAAGCTTGCATCTGTTATAGTTTTGGAGAAAAATGTGATCATTTCATTTATGCGCGAAATGCCTTAGAAATGGCTTTTAAGAGGATTTGAAGCATGGAGACGATTATCTCGGGATTGCAAGATAACCAAACAAAACTTTAAGTGTATTACTACTTATTTTATTAAATATTATATCCACCAAACAGGACAAGCTTGCATCTGTTATAGTTTTGGAGAAAAATGTGATCGTTTCAATTATGCGCAAAATGCCTTAGAAATGGCTTTTAAGAGGATTTGAAGCATGGAGACGATTATCTCGGGATTGCAAGATAACCAAACGATACTTTTAGTGGATTTCTACTTATTTTATTAAATAATATCTCCACCAAACAGGACAAGCTTGCATCTGTTATAGTTTTGGAGAAAAATGTGATCATTATATTTATGCGCGAAATGCCTTGGAAATGGCTTTTAAGAGGATTTGAGGCATGGAGACGATTATCTCGGGATTGTAAGATAACCAAAAAAATGTTAGTGGATTTCTACTTATTTTCTTAAATATCATCTCCACCAAACAGTACAAGCTTGCATCTGTTATAGTTTTGGAGAAAAATGTGATCATTTCATTTATGCGCGAAATGCCTTAGAAATGGCTTTTAAGAGGATTTGAAGCATGGAGACGATTATCTCGGGATTGCAAGATAACCAAACAAAACATTTAGTGGATTTCTACTTATTTTATTAAATATTATCTCCACCAAACAGGACAAGCTTGCATCTGTTATAGTTTTGGAGAAAAATTTGATCATTTCATTTATGCGCGAAATGCCTTAGAAATGGCTTCTAAGAGGATTTAAAGCATGAAGACGATTATCTCGGGATTGCAAGATAACCAAACAAAACTTTTAGTGGATTTTTACTTATTTTATTAAATATCATCTCCACCAAACAGGACAAGCTTGCATCTTTTATAGTTTTTTAAAAAAATGTGTTCATTTATGTGCGAAATGCCGTAGAAATGGCTTTTAAGAGGATTTGAAGCATGGAGACGATTATCTCGGGATTGCAAGATAACCAAACAAAACTTTTAGTGTATTTCTACGTATTTTATTAAATATCATATCCACCAAACAGGACAAGCTTGGATCTGTTATAGTTTTGGAGAAAAATGTGATCATTTCATTTATGTGCAAAATGCCTTAGAAATGGCTTTAAAGAGGATTGAAAGCATGTAGAGGATTATCTCGGGATTGCAAGATAACCAAACAAAACTTTTAGTGGATTTTTACTTATTATAATAAATATCATCTCCACCAAACAGGACAAGCTTGCATCTGTTATAGTTTTGGAGAAAAATGTGATCATTTCATTTATGCGCGAAATGCCTTAGAAACAAAACTTTTAGTGGATTTCTACTTATTTTGTTAAATATCATCTCCACCAAAAAGGACGAGCTTTCATCTGTTATAGTTTTGGAGAAAAATGTGATCATTTCATTTATGCGCGAAATGTCTTAGAAATGGCTTTAAAGAGAATTTGAAGCATGGAGACGATTATCTCGGGATTGCAAGATAACCAAACAAAACTTTTAGTGTATTTCTACGTATTTTATTAAATATCATATCCACCAAACAGGACAAGCTTGCATCTGTTATAGTTTTGGAGAAAAATGTGATCATTTCATTTATGTGCAAAATGCCTTAGAAATGGCTTTTAAGAGGATTGAAAGCATGTAGACGATTATCTCGGGATTGCAAGATAACCAAACAAAACTTTTAGTGGATTTTTACTTATTATAATAAATATCATCTCCACCAAACAGGACAAGCTTGCATCTGTTATAGTTTTGAAGAAAAATGTGATCATTTCATTTATGCGCGAAATGCCTTAGAAACAAAACTTTTAGTGGATTTCTACTTATTTTGTTAAATATCATCTCCACCAAAAAGGACGAGCTTTCATCTGTTATAGTTTTGGAGAAAAATGTGATCATTTCATTTATGCGCGAAATGTCTTAGAAATGGCTTTAAAGAGGATTTGAAGCATGGAGACGATTATCTCGGGATTGCAAGATAACCAAACAAAACTTTTAGTGGATTTCTACTTATTTTATTAAATATCATCTCCACCAAACAGGACAAGCTTGCATCTGTTATAGTTTTGGAGAAAAATGTGATCATTTCATTTATGCGCGAAATGCCTTAGAAATGGCTTTTAAGAGGATTTGAAGCATGGAGACGATTATCTCGGGATTGCAAGATAACCAAACAAAACTTTTAGTGGATTTCTACTTATTTTATTAAATATCATCTCCACCAAACAGGACAAGCTTGCATCTGTTATAGTTTTGGAGAAAAATGTGATCATTTCATTTATGCGCGAAATGCCTTAGAAATGGCTTTTAAGAGGATTTGAAGCATGGAGACGATTATCTCGGGATTGCAAGATAACCAAACAAAACTTTTAGTGGATTTCTACTTATTTTATTAAATATCTTTTCCACCAAACAGGACAAGCTTGCATCTGTTATCGTTTTGGAGAAAAATGTGATCATTTCATTTATGCGCGAAATGCCTTAGAAATGGCTTTTAAGAGGATTTGAAGCATGGAGACGATTATCTCGGGATTGCAAGATAACCAAACAAAACTTTTAGTGGATTTCTACCTATTTTATTAAATATCATCTCCACCAAACAGGACAAGCTTGCATCTTTTATAGTTTTGGAGAAAAATGTGATCATTTCATTTATGCGCGAAATGCCTTAGAATTGGCTTTTAAGAGGATTTGAAGCATGGAGACGATTATCTCGGGATTGCAAGATAACCAAACAAAACGTTTAGTGGATTTCTACTCATTTTTTTAAATATCATCTCCACCAAAAAGGACAAGCTTGCATCTGTTATAGTTTAGGAGAAAAATGTGATCATTTCATTTATGCGCGAAATGCCTTAGAAATGGCTTTTAAGAGGATTTGAAGCATGGAGACGATTATCTCGGGATTGCAAGATAACCAAACAAAACTTTTAGTGGATTTCTACTTATTTTATTAAATATCATCTCCACCAAACAGGACAAGCTTGCATCTGTTATCGTTTTGGAGAAAAATGTGATCATTTCATTTATGCGCGAAATGCCTTAGAAATGGCTTTTAAGAGGATTTGAAGCATGGATACGATTATCGCGGGATTGCAAGATAACCAAACAAAACTTTTAGTGGATTTCTACTTATTTTATTAAATATCATCTCCACCAAGCAGGACAAGCTTGCATCTGTTATAGTTTTGGAGAAACATGTGATCATTTCATTTATGCGCGAAATGCCTTAGAAATGGCTTTTAAGAGGATTTAAAGCATGGAGACGATTTTCTCGGGATTGCAAGATAACCAAACAAAACTTTTAGTGGATTTCTACTTATTTTATTAAATATCATCTCCTCCAAAGAGGACAAGCTTGCATCTGTTATAGCTTTCGAGAAAAATGTGATCATTTCATTTATGCGCGAAATGCCGTAGAAATGGCTTTTAAGAGAATTTGAAGCATGGAGACGATTATCTCGGAATTGCAAGATAACCAAACAAAACTTTTAGTGGATTTCTACTTATTTTATTAAATATCATCTTCACCAAACAGGACAAGCTTGCATCTTTTATAGTTTTGGAGAAAAATGTGATCATTTCATTTATGCGCGAAATGCCTTAGAAATGGCTTTTAAGAGGATTTGAAGCATGGATACGATTATCTCGGGATTGCAAGATAACCAAACAAAACTTTTAGTGGATTTCTACTTATTTTATTAAATATCATCTCCACCAAGCAGGACAAGCTTGCATCTGTTATAGTTTTGGAGAAACATGTGATCATTTCATTTATGCGCGAAATGCCTTAGAAATGGCTTTTAAGAGGATTTAAAGCATGGAGACGATTTTCTCGGGATTGCAAGATAACCAAACAAAACTTTTAGTGGATTTCTACTTATTTTATTAAATATCATCTCCTCCAAAGAGGACAAGCTTGCATCTGTTATAGCTTTGGAGAAAAATGTGATCATTTCATTTATGCGCGAAATGCCGTAGAAATGGCTTTTAAGAGAATTTGAAGCATGGAGACGATTATCTCGGAATTGCAAGATAACCAAACAAAACGTTTAGTGGATTTCTACTTATTTTATTAAATATCATCTTCACCAAACAGGACAAGCTTGCATCTTTTATAGTTTTGGAGAAAAATGTGATCATTTCATTTATGCGCGAAATGCCTTAGAAATGGCTTTTAAGAGGATTTGAAGCATGGAGACGATTATCTCGGGATTGCAAGATAACCAAACAAAACTTTTAGTGGATTTCTACTTATTTTATTAAATATCATCTCCACCAAACAGGACAAGCTTGCATCTGTTATAGTTTTGGAGAAACATGTGATCATTTCATTTATGCGCGAAATGCCTTAGAAATGGCTTTTAAGAGGATTTGATTTGAAGCATGGAGACAATTATCTCGGGATTGCAAGATAACCAAACAAAACTTTTAGTGGATTTCTACTTGATTTATTAAATATTATCTCCACCAAACAGGACAAGCTTGCATCTCTTATAGTTTTGGAGAAAAATGTGATCATTTCATTTATGCGCGAAATGCCTTAGAAATGGCTTTTAAGAGGATTTAAAGCATGGAGACGATTTTCTCGGGATTGCAAGATAACCAAACAAAACTTTTAGTGGATTTCTACTTATTTTATTAAATATCATCTCCTCCAAAGAGGACAAGCTTGCATCTGTTATAGCTTTGAAGAAAAATGTGATCATTTCATTTATGCGCGAAATGCCGTAGAAATGGCTTTTAAGAGAATTTGAAGCATGGAGACGATTATCTCGGAATTGCAAGATAACCAAACAAAACTTTTAGTGGATTTCTACTTATTTTATTAAATATCATCTTCACCAAACAGGACAAGCTTGCATCTTTTATAGTTTTGGAGAAAAATGTGATCATTTCATTTATGCGCGAAATGCCTTAGAAATGGCTTTTAAGAGGATTTGAAGCATGGATACGATTATCGCGGGATTGCAAGATAACCAAACAAAACTTTTAGTGGATTTCTACTTATTTTATTAAATATCATCTCCACCAAGCAGGACAAGCTTGCATCTGTTATAGTTTTGGAGAAACATGTGATCATTTCATTTATGCGCGAAATGCCTTAGAAATGGCTTTTAAGAGGATTTAAAGCATGGAGACGATTTTCTCGGGATTGCAAGATAACCAAACAAAACTTTTAGTGGATTTCTACTTATTTTATTAAATATCATCTCCTCCAAAGAGGACAAGCTTGCATCTGTTATAGCTTTGGAGAAAAATGTGATCATTTCATTTATGCGCGAAATGCCGTAGAAATGGCTTTTAAGAGAATTTGAAGCATGGAGACGATTATCTCGGAATTGCAAGATAACCAAACAAAACTTTTAGTGGATTTCTACTTATTTTATTAAATATCATCTTCACCAAACAGGACAAGCTTGCATCTTTTATAGTTTTGGAGAAAAATGTGATCATTTCATTTATGCGCGAAATGCCTTAGAAATGGCTTTTAAGAGGATTTGAAGCATGGATACGATTATCTCGGGATTGCAAGATAACCAAACAAAACTTTTAGTGGATTTCTACTTATTTTATTAAATATCATCTCCACCAAGCAGGACAAGCTTGCATCTGTTATAGTTTTGGAGAAACATGTGATCATTTCATTTATGCACGAAATGCCTTAGAAATGGCTTTTAAGAGGATTTAAAGCATGGAGACGATTTTCTCGGGATTGCAAGATAACCAAACAAAACTTTTAGTGGATTTCTACTTATTTTATTAAATATCATCTCCTCCAAAGAGGACAAGCTTGCATCTGTTATAGCTTTGGAGAAAAATGTGATCATTTCATTTATGCGCGAAATGCCGTAGAAATGGCTTTTAAGAGAATTTGAAGCATGGAGACGATTATCTCGGAATTGCAAGATAACCAAACAAAACGTTTAGTGGATTTCTACTTATTTTATTAAATATCATCTTCACCAAACAGGACAAGCTTGCATCTTTTATAGTTTTGGAGAAAAATGTGATCATTTCATTTATGCGCGAAATGCCTTAGAAATGGCTTTTAAGAGGATTTGAAGCATGGAGACGATTATCTCGGGATTGCAAGATAACCAAACAAAACTTTTAGTGGATTTCTACTTATTTTATTAAATATCATCTCCACCAAACAGGACAAGCTTGCATCTGTTATAGTTTTGGAGAAACATGTGATCATTTCATTTATGCGCGAAATGCCTTAGAAATGGCTTTTAAGAGGATTTGATTTGAAGCATGGAGACAATTATCTCGGGATTGCAAGATAACCAAACAAAACTTTTAGTGGATTTCTACTTGATTTATTAAATATTATCCCCACCAAACAGGACAGGCTTGCATCTGTTATAGTTTTGGAGAAAAATGTGATCTTTTCATTTATGCGTGAAATGCCTTAGAAATGTCTTTTAAAAGGATTTGAAGCAAGAGACGATTATCTCGGGATTGCAAGATAACCAAACAAAACTTTTAGTGGATTTCTACTTATTTTATTAAATATCATCTCCACCAAACAGGACAAGCTTGCATCTGTTATAGTTTTGAAGAAAAATGTGATCATTTAATTTATGCGCGAAATGCCTTAGAAATGGCTTTTAAGAGGATTTGAAGCATGGAGACGATTATCTCGGGATTGCAAGATAACCAAACAAAACGTTTAGTGGATTTCTACTTATTTTATTAAATATCATCTCCACCAAACAGGACAAGCTTGCATCTGTTATAGTTTTGGAGAAAAATGTGATCATTTCATTTATGCGCGAAATGCCTTAGAAACGGCTTTTAAGAGGATTTGAAGCATGGAGACGATTATCTCGGGATTGCAAGATAACCAAACAAAACTTTTAGTGGATTTCTACTTAATTTATTAAATATTATCTCAACCAAACAGGACAAGCTTGCATCTGTTATAGTTTTGGAGAAAAATGTGATCATTTCATTTATGCGCGAAATGCCTTAGAAACAAAACTTTTAGTGGATTTCTACTTATTTTGTTAAATATCATCTCCACCAAAAAGGACAAGCTTTCATCTGTTATAGTTTTGTTGAAAAATGTGATCATTTCATTTATGCGCGAAATGTCTTAGAAATGGCTTTAAAGAGGATTTGAAGCTCGGAGACGATTATCTCGGAATTGCAAGATAACCAAACAAAACTTTTAGTGGATTTCTACTTATTTTATTAAATATCATCTCCACCAAAGAGGACAAGCTTGCATCTGTTATAGTTTTGGAGAAAAATGTGATCATTTCATTTATGCGCGAAATGCCTTAGAAACGGCTTTTAAGAGGATTTGAAGCATGGAGACGATTATCTCGGGATTGCAAGATAACCAAACAAAACTTTTAGTGGATTTCTACTTAATTTATTAAATATTATCTCAACCAAACAGGACAAGCTTGCATCTGTTATAGTTTTGGAGAAAAATGTGATCATTTCATTTATGCGCGAAATGCCTTAGAAATGGCTTTTAAGAGGATTTAAAGCATGTAGACGATTATCTCGGAATTGCAAGATAACCAAACAAAACTTTTAGAGGATTTCTCCTTATTTTATTAAATATCATCTCCACCAAACAGGACAAGCTTGCATCTGTTATAGTTTTGAAGAAAAATGTGATCATTTCATTTATGCGCGAAATGCCTTAGAAATGGCTTTTAAGAGGATTTAAAGCATGGAGACGATTTTCTCAAGATTGCAAGATAACCAAACAAAACTATTAGTGGATTCCTACTTATTTTATTAAATATCATCTCCACCAAACAAGACAAGCTTGCATCTGTTATAGTTTTGGAGAAAAATGTGATCTTTTCATTTATGCGTGAAATGCCTTAGAAATGTCTTTTAAAAGGATTTGAAGCAAGAGACGATTATCTCGGGATTGCAAGATAACCAAACAAAACTTTTAGTGGATTTCTACTTATTTTATTAAATATCATCTCCACCAAACAGGACAAGCTTGCATCTGTTATAGTTTTGAAGAAAAATGTGATCATTTAATTTATGCGCGAAATGCCTTAGAAATGGCTTTTAAGAGGATTTGAAGCATGGAGACGATTATCTCGGGATTGCAAGATAACCAAACAAAACGTTTAGTGGATTTCTACTTATTTTATTAAATATCATCTCCACCAAACAGGACAAGCTTGCATCTGTTATAGTTTTGGAGAAAAATGTGATCATTTCATTTATGCGCGAAATGCCTTAGAAACGGCTTTTAAGAGGATTTGAAGCATGGAGACGATTATCTCGGGATTGCAAGATAACCAAACAAAACTTTTAGTGGATTTCTACTTAATTTATTAAATATTATCTCAACCAAACAGGACAAGCTTGCATCTGTTATAGTTTTGGAGAAAAATGTGATCATTTCATTTATGCGCGAAATGCCTTAGAAATGGCTTTTAAGAGGATTTAAAGCATGGAGACGATTTTTTCGGGATTGCAAGATAACCAAACAAAACTTTTAGTGGATTTCTACTTATTTTATTAAATATCATCTCCACCAAAGAGGACAAGCTTGCATCTGTTATAGCTTTGGAGAAAAATGTGATAATTTCATTTATGCGCGAAATGCCTTAGAAATGGCTTTTAAGAGGATTTGAAGCATGGAGACGATTATCTCGGGATTGCAAGATAGCCAAACAAAGCTTTTAGTGGATTTCTACTTATTTTATTAAATATCATCTCCACCAAACAGGACAAGCTTGCATCTGTTATAGTTTTGGAGAAAAATGTGATCATTTCATTTATGCGCGAAATGCCGTAGAAATGGCTTTTAAGAGGATTTGAAGCATGTAGACGATTATCTCGGAATTGCAAGATAACCAAACAAAACTTTTAGAGGATTTCTCCTTATTTTATTAAATATCATCTCCACCAAACAGGACAAGCTTGCATCTGTTATAGTTTTGAAGAAAAATGTGATCATTTCATTTATGCGCGAAATGCCTTAGAAATGGCTTTTAAGAGGATTTAAAGCATGGAGACGATTTTCTCAAGATTGCAAGATAACCAAACAAAACTATTAGTGGATTCCTACTTATTTTATTAAATATCATCTCCACCAAACAAGACAAGCTTGCATCTGTTATAGTTTTGGAGAAAAATGTGATCTTTTCATTTATGCGTGAAATGCCTTAGAAATGTCTTTTAAAAGGATTTGAAGCAAGAGACGATTATCTCGGGATTGCAAGATAACCAAACAAAACTTTTAGTGGATTTCTACTTATTTTATTAAATATCATCTCCACCAAACAGGACAAGCTTGCATCTGTTATAGTTTTGAAGAAAAATGTGATCATTTAATTTATGCGCGAAATGCCTTAGAAATGGCTTTTAAGAGGATTTGAAGCATGGAGACGATTATCTCGGGATTGCAAGATAACCAAACAAAACGTTTAGTGGATTTCTACTTATTTTATTAAATATCATCTCCACCAAACAGGACAAGCTTGCATCTGTTATAGTTTTGGAGAAAAATGTGATCATTTCATTTATGCGCGAAATGCCTTAGAAACGGCTTTTAAGAGGATTTGAAGCATGGAGACGATTATCTCGGGATTGCAAGATAACCAAACAAAACTTTTAGTGGATTTTTACTTATTTTATTAAATATCATCTCCACCAAACAGGACAAGCTTGCATCTTTTATAGTTTTTTAGAAAAATGTGTTCATTTATGTGCGAAATGCCGTAGAAATGGCTTTTAAGAGGATTTGAAGCATGGAGACGATTATCTCGGGATTGCAAGATAACCAAACAAAACTTTTAGTGTATTTCTACGTATTTTATTAAATATCATATCCACCAAACAGGACAAGCTTGCATCTGTTATAGTTTTGGAGAAAAATGTGATCATTTCATTTATGTGCAAAATGCCTTAGAAATGGCTTTAAAGAGGATTGAAAGCATGTAGAGGATTATCTCGGGATTGCAAGATAACCAAACAAAACTTTTAGTGGATTTTTACTTATTATAATAAATATCATCTCCACCAAACAGGACAAGCTTGCATCTGTTATAGTTTTGGAGAAAAATGTGATCATTTCATTTATGCGCGAAATGCCTTAGAAACAAAACTTTTAGTGGATTTCTACTTATTTTGTTAAATATCATCTCCACCAAAAAGGACGAGCTTTCATCTGTTATAGTTTTGGAGAAAAATGTGATCATTTCATTTATGCGCGAAATGTCTTAGATATGGCTTTAAAGAGAATTTGAAGCATGGAGACGATTATCTCGGGATTGCAAGATAACCAAACAAAACTTTTAGTGTATTTCTACGTATTTTATTAAATATCATATCCACCAAACAGGACAAGCTTGCATCTGTTATAGTTTTGGAGAAAAATGTGATCATTTCATTTATGTGCAAAATGCCTTAGAAATGGCTTTTAAGAGGATTGAAAGCATGTAGACGATTATCTCGGGATTGCAAGATAACCAAACAAAACTTTTAGTGGATTTTTACTTATTATAATAAATATCATCTCCACCAAACAGGACAAGCTTGCATCTGTTATAGTTTTGGAGAAAAATGTGATCATTTCATTTATGCGCGAAATGCCTTAGAAACAAAACTTTTAGTGGATTTCTACTTATTTTGTTAAATATCATCTCCACCAAAAAGGACGAGCTTTCATCTGTTATAGTTTTGGAGAAAAATGTGATCATTTCATTTATGCGCGAAATGTCTTAGATATGGCTTTAAAGAGAATTTGAAGCATGGAGACGATTATCTCGGGATTGCAAGATAACCAAACAAAACTTTTAGTGTATTTCTACGTATTTTATTAAATATCATATCCACCAAACAGGACAAGCTTGCATCTGTTATAGTTTTGGAGAAAAATGTGATCATTTCATTTATGTGCAAAATGCCTTAGAAATGGCTTTTAAGAGGATTGAAAGCATGTAGACGATTATCTCGGGATTGCAAGATAACCAAACAAAACTTTTAGTGGATTTTTACTTATTATAATAAATATCATCTCCACCAAACAGGACAAGCTTGCATCTGTTATAGTTTTGAAGAAAAATGTGATCATTTCATTTATGCGCGAAATGCCTTAGAAACAAAACTTTTAGTGGATTTCTACTTATTTTGTTAAATATCATCTCCACCAAACAGGACAAGCTTGCATCTGTTATAGTTTTGGAGAAAAATGTGATCATTTCATTTATGCGCGAAATGCCTTAGAAATGGCTTTTAAGAGGATTTGAAGCATGGAGACGATTATCTCGGGATTGCAAGATAACCAAACAAAACTTTTAGTGGATTTCTACTTATTTTATTAAATATCTTTTCCACCAAACAGGACAAGCTTGCATCTGTTATCGTTTTGGAGAAAAATGTGATCATTTCATTTATGCGCGAAATGCCTTAGAAATGGCTTTTAAGAGGATTTGAAGCATGGAGACGATTATCTCGGGATTGCAAGATAACCAAACAAAACTTTTAGTGGATTTCTAGTTATTTTATTAAATATCATCTCCACCAAACAGGACAAGCTTGCATCTTTTATAGTTTTGGAGAAAAATGTGATCATTTCATTTATGCGCGAAATGCCTTAGAATTGGCTTTTAAGAGGATTTGAAGCATGGAGACGATTATCTCGGGATTGCAAGATAACCAAACAAAACGTTTAGTGGATTTCTACTCATTTTTTTAAATATCATCTCCACCAAACAGGACAAGCTTGCATCTGTTATAGTTTAGGAGAAAAATGTGATCATTTCATTTATGCGCGAAATGCCTTAGAAATGGCTTTTAAGAGGATTTGAAGCATGGAGACGATTATCTCGGGATTGCAAGATAACCAAACAAAACTTTTAGTGGATTTCTACTTATTTTATTAAATATCATCTCCACCAAACAGGACAAGCTTGCATCTGTTATCGTTTTGGAGAAAAATGTGATCATTTCATTTATGCGCGAAATGCCTTAGAAATGGCTTTTAAGAGGATTTAAAGCATGGAGACGATTTTCTCGGGATTGCAAGATAACCAAACAAAACTTTTAGTGGATTTCTACTTATTTTATTAAATATCATCTCCTCCAAAGAGGACAAGCTTGCATCTGTTATAGCTTTGGAGAAAAATGTGATCATTTCATTTATGCGCGAAATGCCGTAGAAATGGCTTTTAAGAGAATTTGAAGCATGGAGACGATTATCTCGGAATTGCAAGATAACCAAACAAAACTTTTAGTGGATTTCTACTTATTTTATTAAATATCATCTTCACCAAACAGGACAAGCTTGCATCTTTTATAGTTTTGGAGAAAAATGTGATCATTTCATTTATGCGCGAAATGCCTTAGAAATGGCTTTTAAGAGGATTTGAAGCATGGATACGATTATCTCGGGATTGCAAGATAACCAAACAAAACTTTTAGTGGATTTCTACTTATTTTATTAAATATCATCTCCACCAAGCAGGACAAGCTTGCATCTGTTATAGTTTTGGAGAAACATGTGATCATTTCATTTATGCGCGAAATGCCTTAGAAATGGCTTTTAAGAGGATTTAAAGCATGGAGACGATTTTCTCGGGATTGCAAGATAACCAAACAAAACTTTTAGTGGATTTCTACTTATTTTATTAAATATCATCTCCTCCAAAGAGGACAAGCTTGCATCTGTTATAGCTTTGGAGAAAAATGTGATCATTTCATTTATGCGCGAAATGCCGTAGAAATGGCTTTTAAGAGAATTTGAAGCATGGAGACGATTATCTCGGAATTGCAAGATAACCAAACAAAACTTTTAGTGGATTTCTACTTATTTTATTAAATATCATCTTCACCAAACAGGACAAGCTTGCATCTTTTATAGTTTTGGAGAAAAATGTGATCATTTCATTTATGCGCGAAATGCCTTAGAAATGGCTTTTAAGAGGATTTGAAGCATGGATACGATTATCTCGGGATTGCAAGATAACCAAACAAAACTTTTAGTGGATTTCTACTTATTTTATTAAATATCATCTCCACCAAGCAGGACAAGCTTGCATCTGTTATAGTTTTGGAGAAACATGTGATCATTTCATTTATGCGCGAAATGCCTTAGAAATGGCTTTTAAGAGGATTTAAAGCATGGAGACGATTTTCTCGGGATTGCAAGATAACCAAACAAAACTTTTAGTGGATTTCTACTTATTTTATTAAATATCATCTCCTCCAAAGAGGACAAGCTTGCATCTGTTATAGCTTTGGAGAAAAATGTGATCATTTCATTTATGCGCGAAATGCCGTAGAAATGGCTTTTAAGAGAATTTGAAGCATGGAGACGATTATCTCGGAATTGCAAGATAACCAAACAAAACGTTTAGTGGATTTCTACTTATTTTATTAAATATCATCTTCACCAAACAGGACAAGCTTGCATCTTTTATAGTTTTGGAGAAAAATGTGATCATTTCATTTATGCGCGAAATGCCTTAGAAATGGCTTTTAAGAGGATTTGAAGCATGGAGACGATTATCTCGGGATTGCAAGATAACCAAACAAAACTTTTAGTGGATTTCTACTTATTTTATTAAATATCATCTCCACCAAACAGGACAAGCTTGCATCTGTTATAGTTTTGGAGAAACATGTGATCATTTCATTTATGCGCGAAATGCCTTAGAAATTGGTTTTAAGAGGATTTGATTTGAAGCATGGAGACAATTATCTCGGGATTGCAAGATAACCAAACAAAACTTTTAGTGGATTTCTACTTGATTTATTAAATATTATCCCCACCAAACAGGACAAGCTTGCATCTGTTATAGTTTTGGAGAAAAATGTGATCATTTCATTTATGCGCGAAATGCCTTAGAAATGGCTTTTAAGAGGATTTAAAGCATGGAGACGATTTTCTCGGGATTGCAAGATAACCAAACAAAACTTTTAGTGGATTTTTACTTATTTTAATAAATATCATCTCCACCAAACAGGACAAGCTTGCATCTGTTATAGTTTTGGAGAAAAATGTGATCATTTCATTTATGCGCGAAATGCCTTAGAAACAAAACTTTTAGTGGATTTCTACTTATTTTGTTAAATATCATCTCCACCAAAAAGGACAAGCTTTCATCTGTTATAGTTTTGGAGAAAAATGTGATCATTTCATTTATGCGCGAAATGTCTTAGAAATGGCTTTAAAGAGGATTTGAAGCTCGGAGACGATTATCTCGGAATTGCAAGATAACCAAACAAAACTTTTAGTGGATTTCTACTTATTTTATTAAATATCATCTCCACCAAAGAGGACAAGCTTGCATCTGTTATAGTTTTGGAGAAAAATGTGATCATTTCATTTATGCGCGAAATGCCTTAGAAACGGCTTTTAAGAGGATTTGAAGCATGGAGACGATTATCTCGGGATTGCAAGATAACCAAACAAAACTTTTAGTGGATTTCTACTTAATTTATTAAATATTATCTCAACCAAACAGGACAAGCTTGCATCTGTTATAGTTTTGGAGAAAAATGTGATCATTTCATTTATGCGCGAAATGCCTTAGAAATGGCTTTTAAGAGGATTTAAAGCATGGAGACGATTTTTTCGGGATTGCAAGATAACCAAACAAAACTTTTAGTGGATTTCTACTTATTTTATTAAATATCATCTCCACCAAAGAGGACAAGCTTGCATCTGTTATAGCTTTGGAGAAAAATGTGATCATTTCATTTATGCGCGAAATGCCTTAGAAATTGGTTTTAAGAGGATTTGATTTGAAGCATGGAGACAATTATCTCGGGATTGCAAGATAACCAAACAAAACTTTTAGTGGATTTCTACTTGATTTATTAAATATTATCCCCACCAAACAGGACAAGCTTGCATCTGTTATAGTTTTGGAGAAAAATGTGATCATTTCATTTATGCGCGAAATGCCTTAGAAATGGCTTTTAAGAGGATTTAAAGCATGGAGACGATTTTCTCGGGATTGCAAGATAACCAAACAAAACTTTTAGTGGATTTTTACTTATTTTAATAAATATCATCTCCACCAAACAGGACAAGCTTGCATCTGTTATAGTTTTGGAGAAAAATGTGATCATTTCATTTATGCGCGAAATGCCTTAGAAACAAAACTTTTAGTGGATTTCTACTTATTTTGTTAAATATCATCTCCACCAAAAAGGACAAGCTTTCATCTGTTATAGTTTTGGAGAAAAATGTGATCATTTCATTTATGCGCGAAATGTCTTAGAAATGGCTTTAAAGAGGATTTGAAGCTCGGAGACGATTATCTCGGAATTGCAAGATAACCAAACAAAACTTTTAGTGGATTTCTACTTATTTTATTAAATATCATCTCCACCAAAGAGGACAAGCTTGCATCTGTTATAGTTTTGGAGAAAAATGTGATCATTTCATTTATGCGCGAAATGCCTTAGAAACGGCTTTTAAGAGGATTTGAAGCATGGAGACGATTATCTCGGGATTGCAAGATAACCAAACAAAACTTTTAGTGGATTTCTACTTAATTTATTAAATATTATCTCAACCAAACAGGACAAGCTTGCATCTGTTATAGTTTTGGAGAAAAATGTGATCATTTCATTTATGCACGAAATGCCTTAGAAATGGCTTTTAAGAGGATTTAAAGCATGGAGACGATTTTTTCGGGATTGCAAGATAACCAAACAAAACTTTTAGTGGATTTCTACTTATTTTATTAAATATCATCTCCACCAAAGAGGACAAGCTTGCATCTGTTATAGCTTTGGAGAAAAATGTGATCATTTCATTTATGCGCGAAATGCCTTAGAAATGGCTTTTAAGAGGATTTGAAGCATGGAGACGATTATCTCGGGATTGCAAGATAGCCAAACAAAGCTTTTAGTGGATTTCTACTTATTTTATTAAATATCATCTCCACCAAACAGGACAAGCTTGCATCTGTTATAGTTTTGGAGAAAAATGTGATCATTTCATTTATGCGCGAAATGCCGTAGAAATGGCTTTTAAGAGGATTTGAAGCATGTAGACGATTATCTCGGAATTGCAAGATAACCAAACAAAACTTTTAGAGGATTTCTCCTTATTTTATTAAATATCATCTCCACCAAACAGGACAAGCTTGCATCTGTTATAGTTTTGAAGAAAAATGTGATCATTTCATTTATGCGCGAAATGCCTTAGAAATGGCTTTTAAGAGGATTTAAAGCATGGAGACGATTTTCTCAAGATTGCAAGATAACCAAACAAAACTATTAGTGGATTCCTACTTATTTTATTAAATATCATCTCCACCAAACAAGACAAGCTTGCATCTGTTAAAGTTTTGGAGAAAAATGTGATCTTTTCATTTATGCGTGAAATGCCTTAGAAATGTCTTTTAAAAGGATTTGAAGCAAGAGACGATTATCTCGGGATTGCAAGATAACCAAACAAAACTTTTAGTGGATTTCTACTTATTTTAAATATCATCTCCACCAAACAGGACAAGCTTGCATCTGTTATAGTTTTGAAGAAAAATGTGATCATTTCATTTATGCGCGAAATGCCTTAGAAATGGCTTTTAAGAGGATTTGAAGCATTTAGACGATTATCTCGGGATTGCAAGATAACCAAACAAAACGTTTAGTGGATTTCTACTTATTTTATTAAATATCATCTCCACCAAACAGGACAAGCTTGCATCTGTTATAGTTTTGGAGAAAAATGTGATCATTTCATTTATGCGCGAAATGCCTTAGAAACAAAACTTTTAGTGGATTTCTACTTATTTTGTTAAATATCATCTCCACCAAAAAGGACAAGCTTTCATCTGTTATAGTTTTGGAGAAAAATGTGATCATTTCATTTATGCGCGAAATGCCTTAGAAATGGCTTTTAAGAGGATTTGAAGCATGGAGACGATTATCTCAGGATTGCAAGATAACCAAACAAAACTTTTAGTGGATTTCTACTTATTTTATTAAATATCATCTCCACCAAACAGGACAAGCTTGCATCTGTTATCGTTTTGGAGAAAAATGTGATCATTTCATTTATGCGCGAAATGCCGTAGAAATGGCTTTTAAGAGGATTTGAAGCATAAAGACGATTATCTCGAGATTGCAAGATAACCAAACAAAACTTTTAGTGGATTTCTACTTGATTTATTAAATATTATCTCCACCAAACAGGACAAGCTTGCATCTTTTATAGTTTTGGAGAAAAATGTGATCATTTCATTTATGCGCGAAATACCTTAGAAATGGCTTTTAAGAGGATTTGAAGCATGGAGACGATTATCTCGGGATTGCAAGATAACCAAACAAAACTTTTAGTGGATTTCTGCTTATTTTATTAAATATCATCTCCACCAAACAGGACAAGCTTGCATCTGTTATAGTTTTGGAGAAAAATGTGATCATTTCATTTATGCGCGAAATGCCTTAGAAATGGCTTTTAAGAGGATTTGAAGCATGGAGACGATTATCTCGGGATTGCAAGATAACCAAACAAAACTTTTAGTGGATTTCTACTTGATTTATTAAATATTATCTCAACCAAACAGGACAAGCTTGCATCTGTTATAGTTTTGGAGAAAAATGTGATCATTTCATTTATGCGCGAAATGCCTTGGAAATGGCTTTTAAGAGGATTTGAAGCATGGAGACGATTATCTCGGGATTGCAAGATAACCAAACAAAACTTTTAGTGGATTTCTACTTATTTTATTAAATATCATCTCCACCAAAGAGGACAAGCTTGCATCTGTTATAGCTTTGGAGAAAAATGTGATCATTTCATTTATGCGCGAAATGCCTTAGAAATGGCTTTTAAGAGGATTTGAAGCATGGAGACGATTATCTCGGGATTACAAGATAACCAAACAAAACTTTTAGTGGATTTCTACTTATTTTATTAAATATCATCTCCACCAAACAGGACAAGCTTGCATCTTTTATAGTTTTGGAGAAAAATGTGATCATTTCATTTATGCGCGAAATGCCTTAGAAATGGCTTTTAAGAGGATTTGAAGCATGGAGACGATTATCTCGGGATTGCAAGATAACCAAACAAAACGTTTAGTGGATTTCTACTTATTTTATTAAATATCATCTCCACCAAACAGGACAAGCTTGCATCTTTTATAGTTTTGGAGAAAAATGTGATCATTTCATTTATGCGCGAAATGCCTTAGAAATGGCTTTTAAGAGGATTTGAAGCATGGAGACGATTATCTCGGGATTGCAAGATAACCAAACAAAACGTTTAGTGGATTTCTACTTATTTTATTAAATATCATCTTCACCAAACAGGACAAGCTTGCATCTTTTATAGTTTTGGAGAAAAATGTGATCATTTCATTTATGCGCGAAATGCCTTAGAAATGGCTTTTAAGAGGATTTGAAGCATGGATACGATTATCTCGGGATTGCAAGATAACCAAACAAAACTTTTAGTGGATTTCTACTTATTTTATTAAATATCATCTCCACCAAGCAGGACAAGCTTGCATCTGTTATAGTTTTGGAGAAACATGTGATCATTTCATTTATGCGCGAAATGCCTTAGAAATGGCTTTTAAGAGGATTTAAAGCATGGAGACGATTTTCTCGGGATTGCAAGATAACCAAACAAAACTTTTAGTGGATTTCTACTTATTTTATTAAATATCATCTCCTCCAAAGAGGACAAGCTTGCATCTGTTATAGCTTTGGAGAAAAATGTGATCATTTCATTTATGCGCGAAATGCCGTAGAAATGGCTTTTAAGAGAATTTGAAGCATGGAGACGATTATCTCGGAATTGCAAGATAACCAAACAAAACGTTTAGTGGATTTCTACTTATTTTATTAAATATCATCTTCACCAAACAGGACAAGCTTGCATCTTTTATAGTTTTGGAGAAAAATGTGATCATTTCATTTATGCGCGAAATGCCTTAGAAATGGCTTTTAAGAGGATTTGAAGCATGGAGACGATTATCTCGGGATTGCAAGATAACCAAACAAAACTTTTAGTGGATTTCTACTTATTTTATTAAATATCATCTCCACCAAACAGGACAAGCTTGCATCTGTTATAGTTTTGGAGAAACATGTGATCATTTCATTTATGCGCGAAATGCCTTAGAAATGGCTTTTAAGAGGATTTGATTTGAAGCATGGAGACAATTATCTCGGGATTGCAAGATAACCAAACAAAACTTTTAGTGGATTTCTACTTGATTTATTAAATATTATCCCCACCAAACAGGACAAGCTTGCATCTGTTATAGTTTTGGAGAAAAATGTGATCTTTTCATTTATGCGTGAAATGCCTTAGAAATGTCTTTTAAAAGGATTTGAAGCAAGAGACGATTATCTCGGGATTGCAAGATAACCAAACAAAACTTTTAGTGGATTTCTACTTATTTTATTAAATATCATCTCCACCAAACAGGACAAGCTTGCATCTGTTATAGTTTTGAAGAAAAATGTGATCATTTAATTTATGCGCGAAATGCCTTAGAAATGGCTTTTAAGAGGATTTGAAGCATGGAGACGATTATCTCGGGATTGCAAGATAACCAAACAAAACGTTTAGTGGATTTCTACTTATTTTATTAAATATCATCTCCACCAAACAGGACAAGCTTGCATCTGTTATAGTTTTGGAGAAAAATGTGATCATTTCATTTATGCGCGAAATGCCTTAGAAACGGCTTTTAAGAGGATTTGAAGCATGGAGACGATTATCTCGGGATTGCAAGATAACCAAACAAAACTTTTAGTGGATTTCTACTTAATTTATTAAATATTATCTCAACCAAACAGGACAAGCTTGCATCTGTTATAGTTTTGGAGAAAAATGTGATCATTTCATTTATGCGCGAAATGCCTTAGAAACAAAACTTTTAGTGGATTTCTACTTATTTTGTTAAATATCATCTCCACCAAAAAGGACAAGCTTTCATCTGTTATAGTTTTGTTGAAAAATGTGATCATTTCATTTATGCGCGAAATGTCTTAGAAATGGCTTTAAAGAGGATTTGAAGCTCGGAGACGATTATCTCGGAATTGCAAGATAACCAAACAAAACTTTTAGTGGATTTCTACTTATTTTATTAAATATCATCTCCACCAAAGAGGACAAGCTTGCATCTGTTATAGTTTTGGAGAAAAATGTGATCATTTCATTTATGCGCGAAATGCCTTAGAAACGGCTTTTAAGAGGATTTGAAGCATGGAGACGATTATCTCGGGATTGCAAGATAACCAAACAAAACTTTTAGTGGATTTCTACTTAATTTATTAAATATTATCTCAACCAAACAGGACAAGCTTGCATCTGTTATTTGTTTTGGAGAAAAATGTGATCATTTCATTTATGCGCGAAATGCCTTAGAAATGGCTTTTAAGAGGATTTAAAGCATGTAGACGATTATCTCGGAATTGCAAGATAACCAAACAAAACTTTTAGAGGATTTCTCCTTATTTTATTAAATATCATCTCCACCAAACAGGACAAGCTTGCATCTGTTATAGTTTTGAAGAAAAATGTGATCATTTCATTTATGCGCGAAATGCCTTAGAAATGGCTTTTAAGAGGATTTAAAGCATGGAGACGATTTTCTCAAGATTGCAAGATAACCAAACAAAACTATTAGTGGATTCCTACTTATTTTATTAAATATCATCTCCACCAAACAAGACAAGCTTGCATCTGTTATAGTTTTGGAGAAAAATGTGATCTTTTCATTTATGCGTGAAATGCCTTAGAAATGTCTTTTAAAAGGATTTGAAGCAAGAGACGATTATCTCGGGATTGCAAGATAACCAAACAAAACTTTTAGTGGATTTCTACTTATTTTATTAAATATCATCTCCACCAAACAGGACAAGCTTGCATCTGTTATAGTTTTGAAGAAAAATGTGATCATTTAATTTATGCGCGAAATGCCTTAGAAATGGCTTTTAAGAGGATTTGAAGCATGGAGACGATTATCTCGGGATTGCAAGATAACCAAACAAAACGTTTAGTGGATTTCTACTTATTTTATTAAATATCATCTCCACCAAACAGGACAAGCTTGCATCTGTTATAGTTTTGGAGAAAAATGTGATCATTTCATTTATGCGCGAAATGCCTTAGAAACGGCTTTTAAGAGGATTTGAAGCATGGAGACGATTATCTCGGGATTGCAAGATAACCAAACAAAACTTTTAGTGGATTTCTACTTAATTTATTAAATATTATCTCAACCAAACAGGACAAGCTTGCATCTGTTATAGTTTTGGAGAAAAATGTGATCATTTCATTTATGCGCGAAATGCCTTAGAAATGGCTTTTAAGAGGATTTAAAGCATGGAGACGATTTTTTCGGGATTGCAAGATAACCAAACAAAACTTTTAGTGGATTTCTACTTATTTTATTAAATATCATCTCCATCAAAGAGGACAAGCTTGCATCTGTTATAGCTTTGGAGAAAAATGTGATAATTTCATTTATGCGCGAAATGCCTTAGAAATGGCTTTTAAGAGGATTTGAAGCATGGAGACGATTATCTCGGGATTGCAAGATAGCCAAACAAAGATTTAGTGGATTTCTACTTATTTTATTAAATATCATCTCCACCAAACAGGACAAGCTTGCATCTGTTATAGTTTTGGAGAAAAATGTGATCATTTCATTTATGCGCGAAATGCCGTAGAAATGGCTTTTAAGAGGATTTGAAGCATGTAGACGATTATCTCGGAATTGCAAGATAACCAAACAAAACTTTTAGAGGATTTCTCCTTATTTTATTAAATATCATCTCCACCAAACAGGACAAGCTTGCATCTGTTATAGTTTTGAAGAAAAATGTGATCATTTCATTTATGCGCGAAATGCCTTAGAAATGGCTTTTAAGAGGATTTAAAGCATGGAGACGATTTTCTCAAGATTGCAAGATAACCAAACAAAACTATTAGTGGATTCCTACTTATTTTATTAAATATCATCTCCACCAAACAAGACAAGCTTGCATCTGTTATAGTTTTGGAGAAAAATGTGATCTTTTCATTTATGCGTGAAATGCCTTAGAAATGTCTTTTAAAAGGATTTGAAGCAAGAGACGATTATCTCGGGATTGCAAGATAACCAAACAAAACTTTTAGTGGATTTCTACTTATTTTATTAAATATCATCTCCACCAAACAGGACAAGCTTGCATCTGTTATAGTTTTGAAGAAAAATGTGATCATTTAATTTATGCGCGAAATGCCTTAGAAATGGCTTTTAAGAGGATTTGAAGCATGGAGACGATTATCTCGGGATTGCAAGATAACCAAACAAAACGTTTAGTGGATTTCTACTTATTTTATTAAATATCATCTCCACCAAACAGGACAAGCTTGCATCTGTTATAGTTTTGGAGAAAAATGTGATCATTTCATTTATGCGCGAAATGCCTTAGAAACGGCTTTTAAGAGGATTTGAAGCATGGAGACGATTATCTCGGGATTGCAAGATAACCAAACAAAACTTTTAGTGGATTTTTACTTATTTTATTAAATATCATCTCCACCAAACAGGACAAGCTTGCATCTTTTATAGTTTTTTAGAAAAATGTGTTCATTTATGTGCGAAATGCCGTAGAAATGGCTTTTAAGAGGATTTGAAGCATGGAGACGATTATCTCGGGATTGCAAGATAACCAAACAAAACTTTTAGTGTATTTCTACGTATTTTATTAAATATCATATCCACCAAACAGGACAAGCTTGCATCTGTTATAGTTTTGGAGAAAAATGTGATCATTTCATTTATGTGCAAAATGCCTTAGAAATGGCTTTAAAGAGGATTGAAAGCATGTAGAGGATTATCTCGGGATTGCAAGATAACCAAACAAAACTTTTAGTGGATTTTTACTTATTATAATAAATATCATCTCCACCAAACAGGACAAGCTTGCATCTGTTATAGTTTTGGAGAAAAATGTGATCATTTCATTTATGCGCGAAATGCCTTAGAAACAAAACTTTTAGTGGATTTCTACTTATTTTGTTAAATATCATCTCCACCAAAAAGGACGAGCTTTCATCTGTTATAGTTTTGGAGAAAAATGTGATCATTTCATTTATGCGCGAAATGTCTTAGATATGGCTTTAAAGAGAATTTGAAGCATGGAGACGATTATCTCGGGATTGCAAGATAACCAAACAAAACTTTTAGTGTATTTCTACGTATTTTATTAAATATCATATCCACCAAACAGGACAAGCTTGCATCTGTTATAGTTTTGGAGAAAAATGTGATCATTTCATTTATGTGCAAAATGCCTTAGAAATGGCTTTTAAGAGGATTGAAAGCATGTAGACGATTATCTCGGGATTGCAAGATAACCAAACAAAACTTTTAGTGGATTTTTACTTATTATAATAAATATCATCTCCACCAAACAGGACAAGCTTGCATCTGTTATAGTTTTGAAGAAAAATGTGATCATTTCATTTATGCGCGAAATGCCTTAGAAACAAAACTTTTAGTGGATTTCTACTTATTTTGTTAAATATCATCTCCACCAAACAGGACAAGCTTGCATCTGTTATAGTTTTGGAGAAAAATGTGATCATTTCATTTATGCGCGAAATGCCTTAGAAATGGCTTTTAAGAGGATTTGAAGCATGGAGACGATTATCTCGGGATTGCAAGATAACCAAACAAAACTTTTAGTGGATTTCTACTTATTTTATTAAATATCTTTTCCACCAAACAGGACAAGCTTGCATCTGTTATCGTTTTGGAGAAAAATGTGATCATTTCATTTATGCGCGAAATGCCTTAGAAATGGCTTTTAAGAGGATTTGAAGCATGGAGACGATTATCTCGGGATTGCAAGATAACCAAACAAAACTTTTAGTGGATTTCTACTTATTTTATTAAATATCATCTCCACCAAACAGGACAAGCTTGCATCTTTTATAGTTTTGGAGAAAAATGTGATCATTTCATTTATGCGCGAAATGCCTTAGAATTGGCTTTTAAGAGGATTTGAAGCATGGAGACGATTATCTCGGGATTGCAAGATAACCAAACAAAACGTTTAGTGGATTTCTACTCATTTTTTTAAATATCATCTCCACCAAACAGGACAAGCTTGCATCTGTTATAGTTTAGGAGAAAAATGTGATCATTTCATTTATGCGCGAAATGCCTTAGAAATGGCTTTTAAGAGGATTTGAAGCATGGAGACGATTATCTCGGGATTGCAAGATAACCAAACAAAACTTTTAGTGGATTTCTACTTATTTTATTAAATATCATCTCCACCAAACAGGACAAGCTTGCATCTGTTATCGTTTTGGAGAAAAATGTGATCATTTCATTTATGCGCGAAATGCCTTAGAAATGGCTTTTAAGAGGATTTAAAGCATGGAGACGATTTTCTCGGGATTGCAAGATAACCAAACAAAACTTTTAGTGGATTTCTACTTATTTTATTAAATATCATCTCCTCCAAAGAGGACAAGCTTGCATCTGTTATAGCTTTGGAGAAAAATGTGATCATTTCATTTATGCGCGAAATGCCGTAGAAATGGCTTTTAAGAGAATTTGAAGCATGGAGACGATTATCTCGGAATTGCAAGATAACCAAACAAAACTTTTAGTGGATTTCTACTTATTTTATTAAATATCATCTTCACCAAACAGGACAAGCTTGCATCTTTTATAGTTTTGGAGAAAAATGTGATCATTTCATTTATGCGCGAAATGCCTTAGAAATGGCTTTTAAGAGGATTTGAAGCATGGATACGATTATCTCGGGATTGCAAGATAACCAAACAAAACTTTTAGTGGATTTCTACTTATTTTATTAAATATCATCTCCACCAAGCAGGACAAGCTTGCATCTGTTATAGTTTTGGAGAAACATGTGATCATTTCATTTATGCGCGAAATGCCTTAGAAATGGCTTTTAAGAGGATTTAAAGCATGGAGACGATTTTCTCGGGATTGCAAGATAACCAAACAAAACTTTTAGTGGATTTCTACTTATTTTATTAAATATCATCTCCTCCAAAGAGGACAAGCTTGCATCTGTTATAGCTTTGGAGAAAAATGTGATCATTTCATTTATGCGCGAAATGCCGTAGAAATGGCTTTTAAGAGAATTTGAAGCATGGAGACGATTATCTCGGAATTGCAAGATAACCAAACAAAACTTTTAGTGGATTTCTACTTATTTTATTAAATATCATCTTCACCAAACAGGACAAGCTTGCATCTTTTATAGTTTTGGAGAAAAATGTGATCATTTCATTTATGCGCGAAATGCCTTAGAAATGGCTTTTAAGAGGATTTGAAGCATGGATACGATTATCTCGGGATTGCAAGATAACCAAACAAAACTTTTAGTGGATTTCTACTTATTTTATTAAATATCATCTCCACCAAGCAGGACAAGCTTGCATCTGTTATAGTTTTGGAGAAACATGTGATCATTTCATTTATGCGCGAAATGCCTTAGAAATGGCTTTTAAGAGGATTTAAAGCATGGAGACGATTTTCTCGGGATTGCAAGATAACCAAACAAAACTTTTAGTGGATTTCTACTTATTTTATTAAATATCATCTCCTCCAAAGAGGACAAGCTTGCATCTGTTATAGCTTTGGAGAAAAATGTGATCATTTCATTTATGCGCGAAATGCCGTAGAAATGGCTTTTAAGAGAATTTGAAGCATGGAGACGATTATCTCGGAATTGCAAGATAACCAAACAAAACGTTTAGTGGATTTCTACTTATTTTATTAAATATCATCTTCACCAAACAGGACAAGCTTGCATCTTTTATAGTTTTGGAGAAAAATGTGATCATTTCATTTATGCGCGAAATGCCTTAGAAATGGCTTTTAAGAGGATTTGAAGCATGGAGACGATTATCTCGGGATTGCAAGATAACCAAACAAAACTTTTAGTGGATTTCTACTTATTTTATTAAATATCATCTCCACCAAACAGGACAAGCTTGCATCTGTTATAGTTTTGGAGAAACATGTGATCATTTCATTTATGCGCGAAATGCCTTAGAAATTGGTTTTAAGAGGATTTGATTTGAAGCATGGAGACAATTATCTCGGGATTGCAAGATAACCAAACAAAACTTTTAGTGGATTTCTACTTGATTTATTAAATATTATCCCCACCAAACAGGACAAGCTTGCATCTGTTATAGTTTTGGAGAAAAATGTGATCATTTCATTTATGCGCGAAATGCCTTAGAAATGGCTTTTAAAAGGATTTAAAGCATGGAGACGATTTTCTCGGGATTGCAAGATAACCAAACAAAACTTTTAGTGGATTTTTACTTATTTTAATAAATATCATCTCCACCAAACAGGACAAGCTTGCATCTGTTATAGTTTTGGAGAAAAATGTGATCATTTCATTTATGCGCGAAATGCCTTAGAAACAAAACTTTTAGTGGATTTCTACTTATTTTGTTAAATATCATCTCCACCAAAAAGGACAAGCTTTCATCTGTTATAGTTTTGGAGAAAAATGTGATCATTTCATTTATGCGCGAAATGTCTTAGAAATGGCTTTAAAGAGGATTTGAAGCTCGGAGACGATTATCTCGGAATTGCAAGATAACCAAACAAAACTTTTAGTGGATTTCTACTTATTTTATTAAATATCATCTCCACCAAAGAGGACAAGCTTGCATCTGTTATAGTTTTGGAGAAAAATGTGATCATTTCATTTATGCGCGAAATGCCTTAGAAACGGCTTTTAAGAGGATTTGAAGCATGGAGACGATTATCTCGGGATTGCAAGATAACCAAACAAAACTTTTAGTGGATTTCTACTTAATTTATTAAATATTATCTCAACCAAACAGGACAAGCTTGCATCTGTTATAGTTTTGGAGAAAAATGTGATCATTTCATTTATGCGCGAAATGCCTTAGAAATGGCTTTTAAGAGGATTTAAAGCATGGAGACGATTTTTTCGGGATTGCAAGATAACCAAACAAAACTTTTAGTGGATTTCTACTTATTTTATTAAATATCATCTCCACCAAAGAGGACAAGCTTGCATCTGTTATAGCTTTGGAGAAAAATGTGATCATTTCATTTATGCGCGAAATGCCTTAGAAATTGGTTTTAAGAGGATTTGATTTGAAGCATGGAGACAATTATCTCGGGATTGCAAGATAACCAAACAAAACTTTTAGTGGATTTCTACTTAATTTATTAAATATTATCCCCACCAAACAGGACAAGCTTGCATCTGTTATAGTTTTGGAGAAAAATGTGATCATTTCATTTATGCGCGAAATGCCTTAGAAATGGCTTTTAAGAGGATTTAAAGCATGGAGACGATTTTCTCGGGATTGCAAGATAACCAAACAAAACTTTTAGTGGATTTTTACTTATTTTAATAAATATCATCTCCACCAAACAGGACAAGCTTGCATCTGTTATAGTTTTGGAGAAAAATGTGATCATTTCATTTATGCGCGAAATGCCTTAGAAACAAAACTTTTAGTGGATTTCTACTTATTTTGTTAAATATCATCTCCACCAAAAAGGACAAGCTTTCATCTGTTATAGTTTTGGAGAAAAATGTGATCATTTCATTTATGCGCGAAATGTCTTAGAAATGGCTTTAAAGAGGATTTGAAGCTCGGAGACGATTATCTCGGAATTGCAAGATAACCAAACAAAACTTTTAGTGGATTTCTACTTATTTTATTAAATATCATCTCCACCAAAGAGGACAAGCTTGCATCTGTTATAGTTTTGGAGAAAAATGTGATCATTTCATTTATGCGCGAAATGCCTTAGAAACGGCTTTTAAGAGGATTTGAAGCATGGAGACGATTATCTCGGGATTGCAAGATAACCAAACAAAACTTTTAGTGGATTTCTACTTAATTTATTAAATATTATCTCAACCAAACAGGACAAGCTTGCATCTGTTATAGTTTTGGAGAAAAATGTGATCATTTCATTTATGCACGAAATGCCTTAGAAATGGCTTTTAAGAGGATTTAAAGCATGGAGACGATTTTTTCGGGATTGCAAGATAACCAAACAAAACTTTTAGTGGATTTCTACTTATTTTATTAAATATCATCTCCACCAAAGAGGACAAGCTTGCATCTGTTATAGCTTTGGAGAAAAATGTGATCATTTCATTTATGCGCGAAATGCCTTAGAAATGGCTTTTAAGAGGATTTGAAGCATGGAGACGATTATCTCGGGATTGCAAGATAGCCAAACAAAGCTTTTAGTGGATTTCTACTTATTTTATTAAATATCATCTCCACCAAACAGGACAAGCTTGCATCTGTTATAGTTTTGGAGAAAAATGTGATCATTTCATTTATGCGCGAAATGCCGTAGAAATGGCTTTTAAGAGGATTTGAAGCATGTAGACGATTATCTCGGAATTGCAAGATAACCAAACAAAACTTTTAGAGGATTTCTCCTTATTTTATTAAATATCATCTCCACCAAACAGGACAAGCTTGCATCTGTTATAGTTTTGAAGAAAAATGTGATCATTTCATTTATGCGCGAAATGCCTTAGAAATGGCTTTTAAGAGGATTTAAAGCATGGAGACGATTTTCTCAAGATTGCAAGATAACCAAACAAAACTATTAGTGGATTCCTACTTATTTTATTAAATATCATCTCCACCAAACAAGACAAGCTTGCATCTGTTAAAGTTTTGGAGAAAAATGTGATTTTTTCATTTATGCGTGAAATGCCTTAGAAATGTCTTTTAAAAGGATTTGAAGCAAGAGACGATTATCTCGGGATTGCAAGATAACCAAACAAAACTTTTAGTGGATTTCTACTTATTTTAAATATCATCTCCACCAAACAGGACAAGCTTGCATCTGTTATAGTTTTGAAGAAAAATGTGATCATTTCATTTATGCGCGAAATGCCTTAGAAATGGCTTTTAAGAGGATTTGAAGCATTTAGACGATTATCTCGGGATTGCAAGATAACCAAACAAAACGTTTAGTGGATTTCTACTTATTTTATTAAATATCATCTCCACCAAACAGGACAAGCTTGCATCTGTTATAGTTTTGGAGAAAAATGTGATCATTTCATTTATGCGCGAAATGCCTTAGAAACAAAACTTTTAGTGGATTTCTACTTATTTTGTTAAATATCATCTCCACCAAAAAGGACAAGCTTTCATCTGTTATAGTTTTGGAGAAAAATGTGATCATTTCATTTATGCGCGAAATGCCTTAGAAATGGCTTTTAAGAGGATTTGAAGCATGGAGACGATTATCTCAGGATTGCAAGATAACCAAACAAAACTTTTAGTGGATTTCTACTTATTTTATTAAATATCATCTCCACCAAACAGGACAAGCTTGCATCTGTTATCGTTTTGGAGAAAAATGTGATCATTTCATTTATGCGCGAAATGCCGTAGAAATGGCTTTTAAGAGGATTTGAAGCATAAAGACGATTATCTCGAGATTGCAAGATAACCAAACAAAACTTTTAGTGGATTTCTACTTGATTTATTAAATATTATCTCCACCAAACAGGACAAGCTTGCATCTTTTATAGTTTTGGAGAAAAATGTGATCATTTCATTTATGCGCGAAATACCTTAGAAATGGCTTTTAAGAGGATTTGAAGCATGGAGACGATTATCTCGGGATTGCAAGATAACCAAACAAAACTTTTAGTGGATTTCTGCTTATTTTATTAAATATCATCTCCACCAAACAGGACAAGCTTGCATCTGTTATAGTTTTGGAGAAAAATGTGATCATTTCATTTATGCGCGAAATGCCTTAGAAATGGCTTTTAAGAGGATTTGAAGCATGGAGACGATTATCTCGGGATTGCAAGATAACCAAACAAAACTTTTAGTGGATTTCTACTTGATTTATTAAATATTATCTCAACCAAACAGGACAAGCTTGCATCTGTTATAGTTTTGAAGAAAAATGTGATCATTTCATTTATGCGCGAAATGCCTTAGAAATGGCTTTTAAGAGGATTTGAAGCATGGAGACGATTATCTCGGGATTGCAAGATAACCAAACAAAACTTTTAGTGGATTTCTACTTATTTTATTAAATATCATCTCCACCAAAGAGGACAAGCTTGCATCTGTTATAGCTTTGGAGAAAAATGTGATCATTTCATTTATGCGCGAAATGCCTTAGAAATGGCTTTTAAGAGGATTTGAAGCATGGAGACGATTATCTCGGGATTACAAGATAACCAAACAAAACTTTTAGTGGATTTCTACTTATTTTATTAAATATCATCTCCACCAAACAGGACAAGCTTGCATCTTTTATAGTTTTGGAGAAAAATGTGATCATTTCATTTATGCGCGAAATGCCTTAGAAATGGCTTTTAAGAGGATTTGAAGCATGGAGACGATTATCTCGGGATTGCAAGATAACCAAACAAAACGTTTAGTGGATTTCTACTTATTTTATTAAATATCATCTCCACCAAACAGGACAAGCTTGCATCTTTTATAGTTTTGGAGAAAAATGTGATCATTTCATTTATGCGCGAAATGCCTTAGAAATGGCTTTTAAGAGGATTTGAAGCATGGAGACGATTATCTCGGGATTGCAAGATAACCAAACAAAACGTTTAGTGGATTTCTACTTATTTTATTAAATATCATCTCCACCAAACAGGACAAGCTTGCATCTGTTATAGTTTTGGAGAAAAATGTGATCATTTCATTTATGCGCGAAATGCCTTAGAAATGGCTTTTAAGAGGATTTGAAGCATGGAGACGATTATCTCGGGATTGCAAGATAACCAAACAAAACTTTTAGTGGATTTCTACTTGATTTATTAAATATTATCTCAACCAAACAGGACAAGCTTGCATCTGTTATAGTTTTGGAGAAAAATGTGATCATTTCATTTATGCGCGAAATGCCTTAGAAATGGCTTTTAAGAGGATTTAAAGCATGGAGACGATTTTCTTGGGATTGCAAGATAACCAAACAAAACTTTTAGTGGATTTCTACTTATTTTATTAAATATCATCTCCACCAAAGAGGACAAGCTTGCATCTGTTATAGCTTTGGAGAAAAATGTGATCATTTCATTTATGCGCGAAATGCCTTAGAAATGGCTTTTAAGAGGATTTGAAGCATGGAGACGATTATCTCGGGATTGCAAGATAAACAAACAAAGCTTATAGTGGATTTCTACTTATTTTATTAAATATCATCTCCACCAAACAGTACAAGCTTGCATCTGTTATAGTTTTGGAGAAAAATGTGATCATTTCATTTATGCGCGAAATGCCTTAGAAATGGCTTTTAAGAGGATTTGAAGCATGGAGACGATTATCTCGGGATTGCAAGATAACCAAACAAAACTTTTAGTGGATTTCTACTTATTTTATTAAATATCATCTCCAACAAACAGGACAAGCTTGCATCTGTTATAGTTTTGTGGAAAAATGTGATCATTTCATTTATGCGCGAAATGCCTTAGAAATGGCTTTTAAGAGGATTTGAAGCAAGGAGACGATTATCTCGGGATTGCAAGATAACCAAACAAATCTTTTAGTGGATTTCTACTTGATTTATTAAATATTATCTACACCAAACAGGACAAGCTTGCATCTGTTATAGTTTTGAAGAAAAATGTGATCATTTCATTTATGTGCGAAATGCCTTAGAAATGGCTTTTAAGAGGATTTAAAGCATGGAGACGATTTTCTCAAGATTGCAAGATAACCAAACAAAACTATTAGTGGATTCCTACTTATTTTATTAAATATCATCTCCACCAAACAAGACAAGCTTGCATCTGTTATAGTTTTGGAGAAAAATGTGATCTTTTCATTTATGCGTGAAATGCCTTAGAAATGTCTTTTAAAAGGATTTGAAGCAAGAGACGATTATCTCGGGATTGCAAGATAACCAAACAAAACTTTTAGTGGATTTCTACTTATTTTATTAAATATCATCTCCACCAAACAGGACAAGCTTGCATCTGTTATAGTTTTGAAGAAAAATGTGATCATTTCATTTATGCGCGAAATGCCTTAGAAATGGCTTTTAAGAGGATTTGAAGCATGGAGACGATTATCTCGGGATTGCAAGATAACCAAACAAAACGTTTAGTGGATTTCTACTTATTTTATTAAATATCATCTCCACCAAACAGGACAAGCTTGCATCTGTTATAGTTTTGGAGAAAAATGTGATCATTTCATTTATGCGCGAAATGCCTTAGAAACGGCTTTTAAGAGGATTTGAAGCATGGAGACGATTATCTCGGGATTGCAAGATAACCAAACAAAACTTTTAGTGGATTTCTACTTAATTTATTAAATATTATCTCAACCAAACAGGACAAGCTTGCATCTGTTATAGTTTTGGAGAAAAATGTGATCATTTCATTTATGCGCGAAATGCCTTAGAAATGGCTTTTAAGAGGATTTAAAGCATGGAGACGATTTTTTCGGGATTGCAAGATAACCAAACAAAACTTTTAGTGGATTTCTACTTATTTTATTAAATATCATCTCCACCAAAGAGGACAAGCTTGCATCTGTTATAGCTTTGGAGAAAAATGTGATCATTTCATTTATGCGCGAAATGCCTTAGAAATGGCTTTTAAGAGGATTTGAAGCATGGAGACGATTATCTCGGGATTGCAAGATAGCCAAACAAAGCTTTTAGTGGATTTCTACTTATTTTATTAAATATCATCTCCACCAAACAGGACAAGCTTGCATCTGTTATAGTTTTGGAGAAAAATGTGATCATTTCATTTATGCGCGAAATGCCGTAGAAATGGCTTTTAAGAGGATTTGAAGCATGTAGACGATTATCTCGGAATTGCAAGATAACCAAACAAAACTTTTAGAGGATTTCTCCTTATTTTATTAAATATCATCTCCACCAAACAGGACAAGCTTGCATCTGTTATAGTTTTGAAGAAAAATGTGATCATTTCATTTATGCGCGAAATGCCTTAGAAATGGCTTTTAAGAGGATTTAAAGCATGGAGACGATTTTCTCAAGATTGCAAGATAACCAAACAAAACTATTAGTGGATTCCTACTTATTTTATTAAATATCATCTCCACCAAACAAGACAAGCTTGCATCTGTTAAAAATTTTGAGAAAAATGTGATCTTTTCATTTATGCGTGAAATGCCTTAGAAATGTCTTTTAAAAGGATTTGAAGCAAGAGACGATTATCTCGGGATTGCAAGATAACCAAACAAAACTTTTAGTGGATTTCTACTTATTTTAAATATCATCTCCAACAAACAGGACAAGCTTGCATCTGTTATAGTTTTGAAGAAAAATGTGATCATTTCATTTATGCGCGAAATGCCTTAGAAATGGCTTTTAAGAGGATTTGAAGCATGGAGACGATTATCTCGGGATTGCAAGATAACCAAACAAAACGTTTAGTGGATTTCTACTTATTTTATTAAATATCATCTCCACCAAACAGGACAAGCTTGCATCTGTTATAGTTTTGGAGAAAAATGTGATCATTTCATTTATGCGCGAAATGCCTTAGAAATGGCTTTTAAGAGGATTTGAAGCATGGAGACGATTATCTCGGGATTGCAAGATAACCAAACAAAACCTTTAGTGGATTTCTACTTGATTTATTAAATATTATGTCAACCAAACAGGACAAGCTTGCATCTGTTATAGTTTTGGAGAAAAATGTGATCATTTCATTTATGCGCGAAATGCCTTAGAAATGGCTTTTAAGAGGATTTAAAGCATGGAGACGATTTTCTCGGGATTGCAAGATAACCAAACAAAACTTTTAGTGGATTTCTACTTATTTTATTAAATATCATCTCCACCAAAGAGGACAAGCTTGCATCTGTTATAGCTTTGGAGAAAAATGTGATCATTTCATTTATGCGCGAAATGCCTTAGAAATGGCTTTTAAGAGGATTTGAAGCATGGAGACGATTATCTCGGAATTGCAAGATAACCAAACAAAACTTTTAGTGGATTTCTCCTTATTTTATTAAATATCATCTCCACCAAACAGGACAAGCTTGCATCTATTATAGTTTTGGAGAAAAATGTGATCATTTCATTTATGCGCGAAATGCCTTAGAAATGGCTTTTAAGAGGATTTGAAGCATGGAGACGATTATCTCGGGATTGCAAGATAACCAAACAAAACTTTTAGTGGATTTCTACTTATTTTATTAAATATCATCTCCACCAAAAAGGACAAGCTTGCATCTGTTATCGTTTTGGAGAAAAATGTGATCATTTCATTTATGCGCGAAATGCCGTAGAAATGGCTTTTAAGAGGATTTGAAGCATAAAGACGATTATCTCGAGATTGCAAGATAACCAAACAAAACTTTTAGTGGAATTCTACTTATTTTATTAAATATCATCTCCACCAAACAGGACAAGCTTGCATCTTTTATAGTTTTGGAGAAAAATGTGATCATTTCATTTATGCGCGAAATGCCTTAGAAATGGCTTTTAAGAGGATTTGAAGCATGGAGACGATTATCTCGGGATTGCAAGATAACCAAACAAAACTTTTAGTGGATTTCTACTTATTTTAATAAATATCATCTCCAACAAACAGGACAAGCTTGCATCTGTTATAGTTTTGGAGAAAAATGTGATCATTTCATTTATGCGCGAAATGCCTTAGAAATGGCTTTTAAGAGGATTTGAAGCATGGAGACGATTATCTCGGGATTGCAAGATAACCAAACAAATCTTTTAGTGGATTTCTACTTGATTTATTAAATATTATCTCCACCAAACAGGACAAGGTTGCATCTGTTATAGTTTTGAAGAAAAATGTGATCATTTCATTTATGCGCGAAATGCCTTAGAAATGGCTTTTAAGAGGATTTAAAGCATGGAGACGATTTTCTCAAGATTGCAAGATAACCAAACAAAACTATTAGTGGAATCCTACTTATTTTATTAAATATCATCTCCACCAAACAAGACAAGCTTGCATCTGTTATAGTTTTGGAGAAAAATGTGATCTTTTCATTTATGCGTGAAATGCCTTAGAAATGTCTTTTAAAAGGATTTGAAGCAAGAGACGATTATCTCGGGATTGCAAGATAACCAAACAAAACTTTTAGTGGATTTCTACTTATTTTATTAAATATCATCTCCACCAAACAGGACAAGCTTGCATCTGTTATAGTTTTGAAGAAAAATGTGATAATTTCATTTATGCGCGAAATGCCTTAGAAATGGCTTTTAAGAGGATTTGAAGCATGGAGACGATTATCTCGGGATTGCAAGATAACCAAACAAAACGTTTAGTGGATTTCTACTTTTTTTATTAAATATCATCTCCACCAAACAGGACAAGCTTGCATCTGTTATAGTTTCGGAGAAAAATGTGATCATTTCATTTATGCGCGAAATGCCTTAGAAATGGCTTTTAAGAGGATTTGAAGAATGGAGACGATTATCTCGGGATTGCAAGACAACCAAACAAAACTTTTAGTGGATTTCTACTTGAATTATTAAATATTATGTCAACCAAACAGGACAAGCTTGCATCTGTTATAGTTTTGGAGAAAAATTTGATCATTTCATTTATCCGCGAAATGCCTTAGAAATGGCTTTTAAGAGGATTTAAAGCATGGAGACGATTATCTCGGGATTGCAAGATAACCAAACAAAACTTTAAGTGTATTACTACTTATTTTATTAAATAATATCTCCACCAAACAGGACAAGCTTGCATCTGTTATAGTTTTGGAGAAAAATGTGATCATTATATTTATGCGCGAAATGCCTTGGAAATGGCTTTTAAGAGGATTTGAGGCATGGAGACGATTATCTCGGGATTGTAAGATAACCAAAAAAATGTTAGTGGATTTCTACTTATTTTCTTAAATATCATCTCCACCAAACAGTACAAGCTTGCATCTGTTATAGTTTTGGATAAAAATGTGATCATTTCATTTATGCGCGAAATGCCTTAGAAATGGCTTTTAAGAGGATTTGAAGCATGGAGACGATTATCTCGGGATTGCAAGATAACCAAACAAAACATTTAGTGGATTTCTACTTATTTTATTAAATATTATCTCCACCAAACAGGACAAGCTTGCATCTGTTATAGTTTTGGAGAAAAATTTGATCATTTCATTTATGCGCGAAATGCCTTAGAAATGGCTTCTAAGAGGATTTAAAGCATGAAGACGATTATCTCGGGATTGCAAGATAACCAAACAAAACTTTTAGTGGATTTTTACTTATTTTATTAAATATCATCTCCACCAAACAGGACAAGCTTGCATCTTTTATAGTTTTTTAGAAAAATGTGTTCATTTATGTGCGAAATGCCGTAGAAATGGCTTTTAAAAGGATTTGAAGCATGGAGACGATTATCTCGGGATTGCAAGATAACCAAACAAAACTTTTAGTGTATTTCTATGTATTTTATTAAATATCATATCCACCAAACAGGACAAGCTTGCATCTGTTATAGTTTTGGAGAAAAATGTGATCATTTCATTTATGTGCAAAATGCCTTAGAAATGGCTTTAAAGAGGATTGAAAGCATGTAGAGGATTATCTCGGGATTGCAAGATAACCAATCAAAACTTTTAGTGGATTTTTACTTATTATAATAAATATCATCTCCACCAAACAGGACAAGCTTGCATCTGTTATAGTTTTGGAGAAAAATGTGATCATTTCATTTATGCGCGAAATGCCTTAGAAACAAAACTTTTAGTGGATTTCTACTTATTTTGTTAAATATCATCTCCACCAAAAAGGACGAGCTTTCATCTGTTATAGTTTTGGAGAAAAATGTGATCATTTCATTTATGCGCGAAATGTCTTAGAAATGGCTTTAAAGAGAATTTGAAGCATGGAGACGATTATCTCGGGATTGCAAGATAACCAAACAAAACTTTTAGTGTATTTCTACGTATTTTATTAAATATCATATCCACCAAACAGGACAAGCTTGCATCTGTTATAGTTTTGGAGAAAAATGTGATCATTTCATTTATGTGCAAAATGCCTTAGAAATGGCTTTTAAGAGGATTGAAAGCATGTAGACGATTATCTCGGGATTGCAAGATAACCAAACAAAACTTTTAGTGGATTTTTACTTATTATAATAAATATCATCTCCACCAAACAGGACAAGCTTGCATCTGTTATAGTTTTGAAGAAAAATGTGATCATTTCATTTATGCGCGAAATGCCTTAGAAACAAAACTTTTAGTGGATTTCTACTTATTTTGTTAAATATCATCTCCACCAAACAGGACAAGCTTGCATCTGTTATAGTTTTGGAGAAAAATGTGATCATTTCATTTATGCGCGAAATGCCTTAGAAATGGCTTTTAAGAGGATTTGAAGCATGGAGACGATTATCTCGGGATTGCAAGATAACCAAACAAAACTTTTAGTGGATTTCTACCTATTTTATTAAATATCATTTCCACCAAACAGGACAAGCTTGCATCTGTTATAGTTTTGGAGAAAAATGTGATCATTTCATTTATGCGCGAAATGCCTTAGAAATGGCTTTTAAGAGGATTTGAAGCATGGAGACGATTATCTCGGGATTGCAAGATAACCAAACAAAACTTTTAGTGGATTTCTACTTATTTTATTAAATATCTTTTCCACCAAACAGGACAAGCTTGCATCTGTTATCGTTTTGGAGAAAAATGTGATCATTTCATTTATGCGCGAAATGCCTTAGAAATGGCTTTTAAGAGGATTTGAAGCATGGAGACGATTATCTCGGGATTGCAAGATAACCAAACAAAACTTTTAGTGGATTTTTACTTATTATAATAAATATCATCTCCACCAAACAGGACAAGCTTGCATCTGTTATAGTTTTGGAGAAAAATGTGATCATTTCATTTATGCGCGAAATGCCTTAGAAACAAAACTTTTAGTGGATTTCTACTTATTTTGTTAAATATCATCTCCACCAAAAAGGACGAGCTTTCATCTGTTATAGTTTTGGAGAAAAATGTGATCATTTCATTTATGCGCGAAATGTCTTAGAAATGGCTTTAAAGAGAATTTGAAGCATGGAGACGATTATCTCGGGATTGCAAGATAACCAAACAAAACTTTTAGTGTATTTCTACGTATTTTATTAAATATCATATCCACCAAACAGGACAAGCTTGCATCTGTTATAGTTTTGGAGAAAAATGTGATCATTTCATTTATGTGCAAAATGCCTTAGAAATGGCTTTTAAGAGGATTGAAAGCATGTAGACGATTATCTCGGGATTGCAAGATAACCAAACAAAACTTTTAGTGGATTTTTACTTATTATAATAAATATCATCTCCACCAAACAGGACAAGCTTGCATCTGTTATAGTTTTGAAGAAAAATGTGATCATTTCATTTATGCGCGAAATGCCTTAGAAACAAAACTTTTAGTGGATTTCTACTTATTTTGTTAAATATCATCTCCACCAAACAGGACAAGCTTGCATCTGTTATAGTTTTGGAGAAAAATGTGATCATTTCATTTATGCGCGAAATGCCTTAGAAATGGCTTTTAAGAGGATTTGAAGCATGGAGACGATTATCTCGGGATTGCAAGATAACCAAACAAAACTTTTAGTGGATTTCTACCTATTTTATTAAATATCATCTCCACCAAACAGGACAAGCTTGCATCTGTTATAGTTTTGGAGAAAAATGTGATCATTTCATTTATGCGCGAAATGCCTTAGAAATGGCTTTTAAGAGGATTTGAAGCATGGAGACGATTATCTCGGGATTGCAAGATAACCAAACAAAACTTTTAGTGGATTTCTACTTATTTTATTAAATATCTTTTCCACCAAACAGGACAAGCTTGCATCTGTTATCGTTTTGGAGAAAAATGTGATCATTTCATTTATGCGCGAAATGCCTTAGAAATGGCTTTTAAGAGGATTTGAAGCATGGAGACGATTATCTCGGGATTGCAAGATAACCAAACAAAACTTTTAGTGGATTTCTACTTATTTTATTAAATATCATCTCCACCAAACAGGACAAGCTTGCATCTTTTATAGTTTTGGAGAAAAATGTGATCATTTCATTTATGCGCGAAATGCCTTAGAAATGGCTTTTAAGAGGATTTGAAGCATGGAGACGATTATCTCGGGATTGCAAGATAACCAAACAAAACGTTTAGTGGATTTCTACTCATTTTTTTAAATATCATCTCCACCAAACAGGACAAGCTTGCATCTGTTATAGTTTAGGAGAAAAATGTGATCATTTCATTTATGCGCGAAATGCCTTAGAAATGGCTTTTAAGAGGATTTGAAGCATGGAGACGATTATCTCGGGATTGCAAGATAACCAAACAAAACTTTTAGTGGATTTCTACTTATTTTATTAAATATCATCTCCACCAAACAGGACAAGCTTGCATCTGTTATCGTTTTGGAGAAAAATGTGATCATTTCATTTATGCGCGAAATGCCTTAGAAATGGCTTTTAAGAGGATTTGAAGCATGGAGACGATTATCTCGGGATTGCAAGATAACCAAACAAAACTTTTAGTGGATTTCTACTTGATTTATTAAATATTATCTCCACCAAACAGGACAAGCTTGCATCTCTTATAGTTTTGGAGAAAAATGTGATCATTTCATTTATGCGCGAAATGCCTTAGAAATGGCTTTTAAGAGGATTTGAAGCATGGATACGATTATCTCGGGATTGCAAGATAACCAAACAAAACTTTTAGTGGATTTCTACTTATTTTATTAAATATCATCTCCACCAAGCAGGACAAGCTTGCATCTGTTATAGTTTTGGAGAAACATGTGATCATTTCATTTATGCGCGAAATGCCTTAGAAATGGCTTTTAAGAGGATTTAAAGCATGGAGACGATTTTCTCGGGATTGCAAGATAACCAAACAAAACTTTTAGTGGATTTCTACTTATTTTATTAAATATCATCTCCTCCAAAGAGGACAAGCTTGCATCTGTTATAGCTTTGGAGAAAAATGTGATCATTTCATTTATGCGCGAAATGCCGTAGAAATGGCTTTTAAGAGAATTTGAAGCATGGAGACGATTATCTCGGAATTGCAAGATAACCAAACAAAACTTTTAGTGGATTTCTACTTATTTTATTAAATATCATCTTCACCAAACAGGACAAGCTTGCATCTTTTATAGTTTTGGAGAAAAATGTGATCATTTCATTTATGCGCGAAATGCCTTAGAAATGGCTTTTAAGAGGATTTGAAGCATGGATACGATTATCTCGGGATTGCAAGATAACCAAACAAAACTTTTAGTGGATTTCTACTTATTTTATTAAATATCATCTCCACCAAGCAGGACAAGCTTGCATCTGTTATAGTTTTGGAGAAACATGTGATCATTTCATTTATGCGCGAAATGCCTTAGAAATGGCTTTTAAGAGGATTTAAAGCATGGAGACGATTTTCTCGGGATTGCAAGATAACCAAACAAAACTTTTAGTGGATTTCTACTTATTTTATTAAATATCATCTCCTCCAAAGAGGACAAGCTTGCATCTGTTATAGCTTTGGAGAAAAATGTGTTCATTTCATTTATGCGCGAAATGCCGTAGAAATGGCTTTTAAGAGAATTTGAAGCATGGAGACGATTATCTCGGAATTGCAAGATAACCAAACAAAACGTTTAGTGGATTTCTACTTATTTTATTAAATATCATCTTCACCAAACAGGACAAGCTTGCATCTTTTATAGTTTTGGAGAAAAATGTGATCATTTCATTTATGCGCGAAATGCCTTAGAAATGGCTTTTAAGAGGATTTGAAGCATGGAGACGATTATCTCGGGATTGCAAGATAACCAAACAAAACTTTTAGTGGATTTCTACTTATTTTATTAAATATCATCTCCACCAAACAGGACAAGCTTGCATCTGTTATAGTTTTGGAGAAACATGTGATCATTTCATTTATGCGCGAAATGCCTTAGAAATGGCTTTTAAGAGGATTTGATTTGAAGCATGGAGACAATTATCTCGGGATTGCAAGATAACCAAACAAAACTTTTAGTGGATTTCTACTTGATTTATTAAATATTATCCCCACCAAACAGGACAAGCTTGCATCTGTTATAGTTTTGGAGAAAAATGTGATCATTTCATTTATGCGCGAAATGCCTTAGAAATGGCTTTTAAGAGGATTTAAAGCATGGAGACGATTTTCTCGGGATTGCAAGATAACCAAACAAAACTTTTAGTGGATTTTTACTTATTTTAATAAATATCATCTCCACCAAACAGGACAAGCTTGCATCTGTTATAGTTTTGGAGAAAAATGTGATCATTTCATTTATGCGCGAAATGCCTTAGAAACAAAACTTTTAGTGGATTTCTACTTATTTTGTTAAATATCATCTCCACCAAAAAGGACAAGCTTTCATCTGTTATAGATTTGGAGAAAAATGTGATCATTTCATTTATGCGCGAAATGTCTTAGAAATGGCTTTAAAGAGGATTTGAAGCTCGGAGACGATTATCTCGGAATTGCAAGATAACCAAACAAAACTTTTAGTGGATTTCTACTTATTTTATTAAATATCATCTCCACCAAAGAGGACAAGCTTGCATCTGTTATAGTTTTGGAGAAAAATGTGATCATTTCATTTATGCGCGAAATGCCTTAGAAACGGCTTTTAAGAGGATTTGAAGCATGGAGACGATTATCTCGGGATTGCAAGATAACCAAACAAAACTTTTAGTGGATTTCTACTTAATTTATTAAATATTATCTCAACCAAACAGGACAAGCTTGCATCTGTTATAGTTTTGGAGAAAAATGTGATCATTTCATTTATGCGCGAAATGCCTTAGAAATGGCTTTTAAGAGGATTTAAAGCATGGAGACGATTTTTTCGGGATTGCAAGATAACCAAACAAAACTTTTAGTGGATTTCTACTTATTTTATTAAATATCATCTCCACCAAAGAGGACAAGCTTGCATCTGTTATAGCTTTGGAGAAAAATGTGATCATTTCATTTATGCGCGAAATGCCTTAGAAATGGCTTTTAAGAGGATTTGAAGCATGGAGACGATTTTCTCGGGATTGCAAGATAACCAAACAAAACTTTTAGTGGATTTCTACTTATTTTATTAAATATCATCTCCTCCAAAGAGGACAAGCTTGCATCTGTTATAGCTTTGGAGAAAAATGTGATCATTTCATTTATGCGCGAAATGCCGTAGAAATGGCTTTTAAGAGAATTTGAAGCATGGAGACGATTATCTCGGAATTGCAAGATAACCAAACAAAACGTTTAGTGGATTTCTACTTATTTTATTAAATATCATCTTCACCAAACAGGACAAGCTTGCATCTTTTATAGTTTTAAAGAAAAATGTGATCATTTCATTTATGCGCGAAATGCCTTAGAAATGGCTTTTAAGAGGATTTGAAGCATGGAGACGATTATCTCGGGATTGCAAGATAACCAAACAAAACTTTTAGTGGATTTCTACTTATTTTATTAAATATCATCTCCACCAAACAGGACAAGCTTGCATCTGTTATAGTTTTGGAGAAACATGTGATCATTTCATTTATGCGCGAAATGCCTTAGAAATGGCTTTTAAGAGGATTTGATTTGAAGCATGGAGACAATTATCTCGGGATTGCAAGATAACCAAACAAAACTTTTAGTGGATTTCTACTTGATTTATTAAATATTATCCCCACCAAACAGGACAAGCTTGCATCTGTTATAGTTTTGGAGAAAAATGTGATCATTTCATTTATGCGCGAAATGCCTTAGAAATGGCTTTTAAGAGGATTTAAAGCATGGAGACGATTTTCTCGGGATTGCAAGATAACCAAACAAAACTTTTAGTGGATTTTTACTTATTTTAATAAATATCATCTCCACCAAAGAGGACAAGCTTGCATCTGTTATAGTTTTGGAGAAAAATGTGATCATTTCATTTATGCGCGAAATGCCTTAGAAACAAAACTTTTAGTGGATTTCTACTTATTTTGTTAAATATCATCTCCACCAAAAAGGACAAGCTTTCATCTGTTATAGTTTTGGAGAAAAATGTGATCATTTCATTTATGCGCGAAATGTCTTAGAAATGGCTTTAAAGAAGATTTGAAGCTCGGAGACGATTATCTCGGAATTGCAAGATAACCAAACAAAACTTTTAGTGGATTTCTACTTATTTTATTAAATATCATCTCCACCAAAGAGGACAAGCTTGCATCTGTTATAGTTTTGGAGAAAAATGTGATCATTTCATTTATGCGCGAAATGCCTTAGAAACGGCTTTTAAGAGGATTTGAAGCATGGAGACGATTATCTCGGGATTGCAAGATAACCAAACAAAACTTTTAGTGGATTTCTACTTAATTTATTAAATATTATCTCAACCAAACAGGACAAGCTTGCATCTGTTATAGTTTTGGAGAAAAATGTGATCATTTCATTTATGCGCGAAATGCCTTAGAAATGGCTTTTAAGAGGATTTAAAGCATGGAGACGATTTTTTCGGGATTGCAAGATAACCAAACAAAACTTTTAGTGGATTTCTACTTATTTTATTAAATATCATCTCCACCAAAGAGGACAAGCTTGCATCTGTTATAGCTTTGGAGAAAAATGTGATCATTTCATTTATGCGCGAAATGCCTTAGAAATGGCTTTTAAGAGGATTTGAAGCATGGAGACGATTATCTCGGGATTGCAAGATAGCCAAACAAAGGATTTCTCCTTATTTTATTAAATATCATCTCCACCAAACAGGACAAGCTTGCATCTGTTATAGTTTTGAAGAAAAATGTGATCATTTCATTTATGCGCGAAATGCCTTAGAAATGGCTTTTAAGAGGATTTAAAGCATGGAGACGATTTTCTCAAGATTGCAAGATAACCAAACAAAACTATTAGTGGATTCCTACTTATTTTATTAAATATCATCTCCACCAAACAAGACAAGCTTGCATCTGTTAAAGTTTTGGAGAAAAATGTGATCTTTTCATTTATGCGTGAAATGCCTTAGAAATGTCTTTTAAAAGGATTTGAAGCAAGAGACGATTATCTCGGGATTGCAAGATAACCAAACAAAACTTTTAGTGGATTTCTACTTATTTTAAATATCATCTCCACCAAACAGGACAAGCTTTCATCTGTTATAGTTTTGAAGAAAAATGTGATCATTTCATTTATGCGCGAAATGCCTTAGAAATGGCTTTTAAGAGGATTTGAAGCATGGAGACGATTATCTCGGGATTGCAAGATAACCAAACAAAACGTTTAGTGGATTTCTACTTATTTTATTAAATATCATCTCCACCAAACAGGACAAGCTTGCATCTGTTATAGTTTTGGAGAAAAATGTGATCATTTCATTTATGCGCGAAATGCCTTAGAAACAAAAGTTTTAGTGGATTTCTACTTATTTTGTTAAATATCATCTCCACCAAAAAGGACAAGCTTTCATCTGTTATAGTTTTGGAGAAAAATGTGATCATTTCATTTATGCGCGAAATGCCTTAGAAATGGCTTTTAAGAGGATTTGAAGCATGGAGACGATTATCTCAGGATTGCAAGATAACCAAACAAAACTTTTAGTGGATTTCTACTTATTTTATTAAATATCATCTCCACCAAACAGGACAAGCTTGCATCTGTTATCGTTTTGGAGAAAAATGTGATCATTTCATTTATGCGCGAAATGCCGTAGAAATGGCTTTTAAGAGGATTTGAAGCATAAAGACGATTATCTCGAGATTGCAAGATAACCAAACAAAACTTTTAGTGGATTTCTACTTGATTTATTAAATATTATCTCCACCAAACAGGACAAGCTTGCATCTTTTATAGTTTTGGAGAAAAATGTGATCATTTCATTTATGCGCGAAATACCTTAGAAATGGCTTTTAAGAGGATTTGAAGCATGGAGACGATTATCTCGGGATTGCAAGATAACCAAACAAAACTTTTAGTGGATTTCTGCTTATTTTATTAAATATCATCTCCACCAAACAGGACAAGCTTGCATCTGTTATAGTTTTGGAGAAAAATGTGATCATTTCATTTATGCGCGAAATGCCTTAGAAATGGCTTTTAAGAGGATTTGAAGCATGGAGACGATTATCTCGGGATTGCAAGATAACCAAACAAAACTTTTAGTGGATTTCTACTTGATTTATTAAATATTATCTCAACCAAACAGGACAAGCTTGCATCTGTTATAGTTTTGGAGAAAAATGTGATCATTTCATTTATGCGCGAAATGCCTTAGAAATGGCTTTTAAGAGGATTTGAAGCATGGAGACGATTATCTCGGGATTGCAAGATAACCAAACAAAACTTTTAGTGGATTTCTATTTATTTTATTAAATATCATCTCCACCAAAGAGGACAAGCTTGCATCTGTTATAGCTTTGGAGAAAAATGTGATCATTTCATTTATGCGCGAAATGCCTTAGAAATGGCTTTTAAGAGGATTTGAAGCATGGAGACGATTATCTCGGGATTACAAGATAACCAAACAAAACTTTTAGTGGATTTCTACTTATTTTATTAAATATCATCTCCACCAAACAGGACAAGCTTGCATCTTTTATAGTTTTGGAGAAAAATGTGATCATTTCATTTATGCGCGAAATGCGTTAGAAATGGCTTTTAAGAGGATTTGAAGCATGGAGACGATTATCTCGGGATTGCAAGATAACCAAACAAAACGTTTAGTGGATTTCTACTTATTTTATTAAATATCATCTCCACCAAACAGGACAAGCTTGCATCTTTTATAGTTTTGGAGAAAAATGTGATCATTTCATTTATGCGCGAAATGCCTTAGAAATGGCTTTTAAGAGGATTTGAAGCATGGAGACGATTATCTCGGGATTGCAAGATAACCAAACAAAACGTTTAGTGGATTTCTACTTATTTTATTAAATATCATCTCCACCAAACAGGACAAGCTTGCATCTGTTATAGTTTTGGAGAAAAATGTGATCATTTCATTTATGCGCGAAATGCCTTAGAAACGGCTTTTAAGAGGATTTGAAGCATGGAGACGATTATCTCGGGATTGCAAGATAACCAAACAAAACTTTTAGTGGATTTCTACTTAATTTATTAAATATTATCTCAACCAAACAGGACAAGCTTGCATCTGTTATAGTTTTGGAGAAAAATGTGATCATTTCATTTATGCGCGAAATGCCTTAGAAATGGCTTTTAAGAGGATTTAAAGCATGGAGACGATTTTTTCGGGATTGCAAGATAACCAAACAAAACTTTTAGTGGATTTCTACTTATTTTATTAAATATCATCTCCACCAAAGAGGACAAGCTTGCATCTGTTATAGCTTTGGAGAAAAATGTGATCATTTCATTTATGCGCGAAATGCCTTAGAAATGGCTTTTAAGAGGATTTGAAGCATGGAGACGATTATCTCGGGATTGCAAGATAGCCAAACAAAGCTTTTAGTGGATTTTTACTTATTTTATTAAATATCATCTCCACCAAACAGGACAAGCTTGCATCTGTTATAGTTTTGGAGAAAAATGTGATCATTTCATTTATGCGCGAAATGCCGTAGAAATGGCTTTTAAGAGGATTTGAAGCATGTAGACGATTATCTCGGAATTGCAAGATAACCAAACAAAACTTTTAGAGGATTTCTCCTTATTTTATTAAATATCATCTCCACCAAACAGGACAAGCTTGCATCTGTTATAGTTTTGAAGAAAAATGTGATCATTTCATTTATGCGCGAAATGCCTTAGAAATGGCTTTTAAGAGGATTTAAAGCATGGAGACGATTTTCTCAAGATTGCAAGATAACCAAACAAAACTATTAGTGGATTCCTACTTATTTTATTAAATATCATCTCCACCAAACAAGACAAGCTTGCATCTGTTAAAGTTTTGGAGAAAAATGTGATCATTTCATTTATGCGCGAAATGCCTTAGAAATGGCTTTTAAGAGGATTTGAAGCATGGAGACGATTATCTCGGGATTGCAAGATAACCAAACAAAACGTTTAGTGGATTTCTACTTATTTTATTAAATATCATCTCCACCAAACAGGACAAGCTTGCATCTTTTATAGTTTTGGAGAAAAATGTGATCATTTCATTTATGCGCGAAATGCCTTAGAAATGGCTTTTAAGAGGATTTGAAGCATGGAGACGATTATCTCGGGATTGCAAGATAACCAAACAAAACGTTTAGTGGATTTCTACTTATTTTATTAAATATCATCTCCACCAAACAGGACAAGCTTGCATCTGTTATAGTTTTGGAGAAAAATGTGATCATTTCATTTATGCGCGAAATGCCTTAGAAACGGCTTTTAAGAGGATTTGAAGCATGGAGACGATTATCTCGGGATTGCAAGATAACCAAACAAAACTTTTAGTGGATTTCTACTTAATTTATTAAATATTATCTCAACCAAACAGGACAAGCTTGCATCTGTTATAGTTTTGGAGAAAAATGTGATCATTTCATTTATGCGCGAAATGCCTTAGAAATGGCTTTTAAGAGGATTTAAAGCATGGAGACGATTTTTTCGGGATTGCAAGATAACCAAACAAAACTTTTAGTGGATTTCTACTTATTTTATTAAATATCATCTCCACCAAAGAGGACAAGCTTGCATCTGTTATAGCTTTGGAGAAAAATGTGATCATTTCATTTATGCGCGAAATGCCTTAGAAATGGCTTTTAAGAGGATTTGAAGCATGGAGACGATTATCTCGGGATTGCAAGATAGCCAAACAAAGCTTTTAGTGGATTTCTACTTATTTTATTAAATATCATCTCCACCAAACAGGACAAGCTTGCATCTGTTATAGTTTTGGAGAAAAATGTGATCATTTCATTTATGCGCGAAATGCCGTAGAAATGGCTTTTAAGAGGATTTGAAGCATGTAGACGATTATCTCGGAATTGCAAGATAACCAAACAAAACTTTTAGAGGATTTCTCCTTATTTTATTAAATATCATCTCCACCAAACAGGACAAGCTTGCATCTGTTATAGTTTTGAAGAAAAATGTGATCATTTCATTTATGCGCGAAATGCCTTAGAAATGGCTTTTAAGAGGATTTAAAGCATGGAGACGATTTTCTCAAGATTGCAAGATAACCAAACAAAACTATTAGTGGATTCCTACTTATTTTATTAAATATCATCTCCACCAAACAAGACAAGCTTGCATCTGTTAAAGTTTTGGAGAAAAATGTGATCTTTTCATTTATGCGTGAAATGCCTTAGAAATGTCTTTTAAAAGGATTTGAAGCAAGAGACGATTATCTCGGGATTGCAAGATAACCAAACAAAACTTTTAGTGGATTTCTACTTATTTTAAATATCATCTCCACCAAACAGGACAAGCTTGCATCTGTTATAGTTTTGAAGAAAAATGTGATCATTTCATTTATGCGCGAAATGCCTTAGAAATGGCTTTTAAGAGGATTTGAAGCATGGAGACGATTATCTCGGGATTGCAAGATAACCAAACAAAACGTTTAGTGGATTTCTACTTATTTTATTAAATATCATCTCCACCAAACAGGACAAGCTTGCATCTGTTATAGTTTTGGAGAAAAATGTGATCATTTCATTTATGCGCGAAATGCCTTAGAAATGGCTTTTAAGAGGATTTGAAGCATGGAGACGATTATCTCGGGATTGCAAGATAACCAAACAAAACTTTTAGTGGATTTCTACTTGATTTATTAAATATTATGTCAACCAAACAGGACAAGCTTGCATCTGTTATAGTTTTGGAGAAAAATGTGATCATTTCATTTATGCGCGAAATGCCTTAGAAATGGCTTTTAAGAGGATTTAAAGCATGGAGACGATTTTCTCGGGATTGCAAGATAACCAAACAAAACTTTTAGTGGATTTCTACTTATTTTATTAAATATCATCTCCACCAAAGAGGACAAGCTTGCATCTGTTATAGCTTTGGAGAAAAATGTGATCATTTCATTTATGCGCGAAATGCCTTAGAAATGGCTTTTAAGAGGATTTGAAGCATGGAGACGATTATCTCGGAATTGCAAGATAACCAAACAAAACTTTTAGTGGATTTCTCCTTATTTTATTAAATATCATCTCCACCAAACAGGACAAGCTTGCATCTATTATAGTTTTGGAGAAAAATGTGATCATTTCATTTATGCGCGAAATGCCTTAGAAATGGCTTTTAAGAGGATTTGAAGCATGGAGACGATTATCTCGGGATTGCAAGATAACCAAACAAAACTTTTAGTGGATTTCTACTTATTTTAATAAATATCATCTCCAACAAACAGGACAAGCTTGCATCTGTTATAGTTTTGGAGAAAAATGTGATCATTTCATTTATGCGCGAAATGCCTTAGAAATGGCTTTTAAGAGGATTTGAAGCATGGAGACGATTATCTCGGGATTGCAAGATAACCAAACAAATCTTTTAGTGGATTTCTACTTGATTTATTAAATATTATCTCCACCAAACAGGACAAGGTTGCATCTGTTATAGTTTTGAAGAAAAATGTGATCATTTCATTTATGCGCGAAATGCCTTAGAAATGGCTTTTAAGAGGATTTAAAGCATGGAGACGATTTTCTCAAGATTGCAAGATAACCAAACAAAACTATTAGTGGAATCCTACTTATTTTATTAAATATCATCTCCACCAAACAAGACAAGCTTGCATCTGTTATAGTTTTGGAGAAAAATGTGATCTTTTCATTTATGCGTGAAATGCCTTAGAAATGTCTTTTAAAAGGATTTGAAGCAAGAGACGATTATCTCGGGATTGCAAGATAACCAAACAAAACTTTTAGTGAATTTTTACTTATTTTAATAAATATCATCTCCACCAAAAAGGACAAGCTTTCAATTGTTATAGTTTTGGAGAAAAATGTGATAATTTCATTTATGCGCGAAATGCCTTAGAAATTGCTTTAAAGAGGATTTGAAGCATGGAGACTATTATATCGGGATTGCAAGATAACCAAACAAAACTTTTGTTGGATTTCTACTTATTTTATTAAATATCATCTCCACCAAACAGGACAAGCTTGCATCTGTTATAGTTTTGGAGAAAAATGTGATCATTTCATTTATGCGCGAAATGCCTTAGAAATGGCTTTTAAGAGGATTTGAAGCATGGAGACGATTATCTCGGGATTGCAAAATAAACAAACAAAACTTTTAGTGGATTTCTACTTATTTTATTAAATATCATCTCCACCAAACAGGACAAGCTTGCATCTGTTATCTTTTTGGAGAAAAATGTGATCATTTAATTTATGCGCGAAATGCCGTAGAAATGGCTTTTAAGAGGATTTGAAGCATGGAGACGATTATCTCGGGATTGCAAGATAACCAAACAAAACTTTTAGTGGATTTCTACTTGATTTATTAAATATTATCTCCACCAAACAGGACAAGCTTGCATCTGTTATAGTTTTGGAGGAAAATGTGATCATTTCATTTATGCGCGAAATGCCTTAAAAATGGCTTTTAAGAGGATTTAAAGCATGGAGACGATTTTCTCGGGATTGCAAGATAACCAAACAAAACTTTTAGTGGATTTCTACTTATTTTATTAAATATCATCTCCACCAAAGAGGACAAGCTTGCATCTGTTATAGCTTTGGAGAAAAATGTAATCATTTCATTTATGCGCAAAATGCCTTAGAAATGGATTTTAAAAGGATTTGAAGCATGGAGACGATTATCTCGGGATTGCAAGATAACCAAACAAAACTTTTAGTGGATTTCTACTTATTTTATTAAATATCCTCTCCACCAAACAGGACAAGCTTGCATCTGTTATAGTTTTGGAGAAAAATATGATCATTTCATTTATGCGCGAAATGCCTTAGAAATGGCTCTAAAGAGGATTTGAAGCATGGAGACGATTATCTCGGAATTGCAAGATAACCAAACAAAACTTTTAGTGGATTTCTCCTTATTTTATTAAATATCATCTCCACCAAACAGGACAAGCTTGCATCTGTTATAGTTTTGGAGAAAAATGTGATCATTTCATTTATGTGCGAAATGCCTTAGAAATGGCTTTTAAGAGGATTTAAAGCATGGAGACGATTTTCTCGGGATTGCAAGATAACCAAACAAAACCTTTAGTGGATTTCTACTTATATTATTAAATATCATCTCCACCAAAGAGGACAAGCTTGCATCTGTTATAGCTTTGGAGAAAAATGTGATCATTTCATTTATGCGCGAAATGCCTTAGAAATTGCTTTTAAGAGGATTTGAAGCATGGAGACGATTATCTCGGGATTGCAAGATAACCAAACAAAACTTTTAGTGGATTTCTACTTATTTTATTAAATATCATCTCCACCAAACAGGACAATCTTGCATCTGTTATACTTTTGGAGAAAAATGTGATCATTTCATTTATGCGCGAAATGCCTTAGAAATGGCTTTTAAGAGGATTTGAAGCATGGAGACGATTATCTCGGGATTGCAAGATAACCAAACAAATCTTTTAGTGGATTTCTACTTGATTTATTAAATATTATCTCCATTAAACAGGACAAGCTTGCATCTGTTATAGTTTTGGAGAAAAATGTGATCATTTCATTTATGCGCGAAATGCCTTAGAAATGGCTTTTAAGAGGATTTAAAGCATGGAGACGATTTTCTCGGGATTGCAAGATAACCAAACAAAACTTTTAGTGGATTTCTCCTTATTTTATTAAATATCATCTCCACCAAACAGGACAAGCTTGCATCTATTATAGTTTTGGAGAAAAATGTGATCATTTCATTTATGCGCGAAATGCCTTAGAAATGGCTTTTAAGAGGATTTGAAGCATGGAGACGATTATCTCGGGATTGCAAGATAACCAAACAAAACTTTTAGTGGATTTCTACTTATTTTATTAAATATCATCTCCACCAAAAAGGACAAGCTTGCATCTGTTATCGTTTTGGAGAAAAATGTGATCATTTCATTTATGCGCGAAATGCCGTAGAAATGGCTTTTAAGAGGATTTGAAGCATAAAGACGATTATCTCGAGATTGCAAGATAACCAAACAAAACTTTTAGTGGATTTCTACTTATTTTATTAAATATCATCTCCACCAAACAGGACAAGCTTGCATGTTTTATAGTTTTGGAGAAAAATGTGATCATTTCATTTATGCGCGAAATGCCATAGAAATGGCTTTTAAGAGGATTTAAAGCATGGAGACGATTTTCTCGGGATTGCAAGATAACCAAACAAAACTTTTAGTGGATTTCTACTTATTTTATTAAATATCATCTCCACCAAAGAGGACAAGCTTGCATCTGTTATAGCTTTGGAGAAAAATGTGATCATTTCATTTATGCGCGAAATGCCTTAGAAATGGCTTTTAAGAGGATTTGAAGCATGGAGACGATTATCTCGGAATTGCAAGATAACCAAACAAAACTTTTAGTGGATTTCTCCTTATTTTATTAAATATCATCTCCACCAAACAGGACAAGCTTGCATCTATTATAGTTTTGGAGAAAAATGTGATCATTTCATTTATGCGCGAAATGCCTTAGAAACTGCTTTTAAGAGGATTTGAAGCATGGAGACGATTATCTCGGGATTGCAAGATAACCAAACAAAACTTTTAGTGGATTTCTACTTATTTTAATAAATATCATCTCCACCAAAAAGGACAAGCTTGCATCTGTTATCGTTTTGGAGAAAAATGTGATCATTTCATTTATGCGCGAAATGCCGTAGAAATGGCTTTTAAGAGGATTTGAAGCATAAAGACGATTATCTCAAGATTGCAAGATAACCAAACAAAACTTTTAGTGGATTTCTACTTATTTTATTAAATAGCATCTCCACCAAACAGGACAAGCTTGCATGTTTTATAGTTTTGGAGAAAAATGTGATCATTTCATTTATGCGCGAAATGCCTTAGAAATGGCTTTTAAGAGGATTTGAAGCATGGAGACGATTATCTCGGGATTGCAAGATAATTAAACAAAACTTTTAGTGGATTTCTACTTATTTTATTAAATATCATCTCCAACAAACAGGACAAGCTTGCATCTGTTATAGTTTTGGAGAAAAATGTGATCATTTCATTTATGCGCGAAATGCCTTAGAAATGGCTTTTAAGAGGATTTGAAGAATGGAGACGATTATCTCGGGATTGCAAGATAACCAAACAAATCTTTTAGTGGATTTCTACTTGATTTATTAAATATTATCTCCACCAAACAGGACAAGCTTGCATCTGTTATAGTTTTGGAGAAAAATGTGATAATTTCATTTATGCGCGAAATGCCTTAGAAATGGCTTTTAAGAGGATTTAAAGCATGGAGACGATTTTCTCGGGATTGCAAGATAACCAAACAAAACTTTTAGTGAATTTTTACTTATTTTAATAAATATCATCTCCACCAAAAAGGACAAGTTTTCAACTGTTATAGTTTTGGAGAAAAATGTGATAATTTCATTTATGCGCGAAATGCCTTAGAAATGGCTTTAAAGAGGATTTGAAGCATGGAGACTATTATATCGGGATTGCAAGATAACCAAACAAAACTTTTGTTGGATTTCTACTTATTTTATTAAATATCATCTCCACCAAACAGGACAAGCTTGCATCTGTTATAGTTTTGGAGAAAAATGTGATCATTTCATTTATGCGCGAAATGCCTTAGAAATGGCTTTTAAGAGGATTTGAAGCATGGAGACGATTATCTCGGGATTGCAAAATAAACAAACAAAACTTTTAGTGGATTTCTACTTATTTTATTAAATATCATCTCCACCAAACAGGACAAGCTTGCATCTGTTATCGTTTTGGAGAAAAATGTGATCATTTAATTTATGCGCGAAATGCCGTAGAAATGGCTTTTAAGAGGATTTGAAGCATGGAGACGATTATCTCGGGATTGCAAGATAACCAAACAAAACTTTTAGTGGATTTCTACTTGATTTATTAAATATTATCTCCACCAAACAGGACAAGCTTGCATCTGTTATAGTTTTGGAGGAAAATGTGATCATTTCATTTATGCGCGAAATGCCTTAAAAATGGCTTTTAAGAGGATTTAAAGCATGGAGACGATTTTCTCGGGATTGCAAGATAACCAAACAAAACTTTTAGTGGATTTCTACTTATTTTATTAAATATCATCTCCACCAAAGAGGACAAGCTTGCATCTGTTATAGCTTTGAAGAAAAATGTAATCATTTCATTTATGCGCAAATTGCCTTAGAAATGGATTTTAAAAGGATTTGAAGCATGGAGACGATTATCTCGGGATTGCAAGATAACCAAACAAAACTTTTAGTGGATTTCTACTTATTTTATTAAATATCCTCTCCACCAAACAGGACAAGCTTGCATCTGTTATAGTTTTGGAGAAAAATATGATCATTTCATTTATGCGCGAAATGCCTTAGAAATGGCTCTAAAGAGGATTTGAAGCATGGAGACGATTATCTCGGAATTGCAAGATAACCAAACAAAACTTTTAGTGGATTTCTCCTTATTTTATTAAATATCATCTCCACCAAACAGGACAAGCTTGCATCTGTTATAGTTTTGGAGAAAAATGTGATCATTTCATTTATGTGCGAAATGCCTTAGAAATGGCTTTTAAGAGGATTTAAAGCATGGAGACGATTTTCTCGGGATTGCAAGATAACCAAACAAAACCTTTAGTGGATTTCTACTTATAATATTAAATATCATCTCCACCAAAGAGGACAAGCTTGCATCTGTTATAGCTTTGGAGAAAAATGTGATCATTTCATTTATGCGCGAAATGCCTTAGAAATTGCTTTTAAGAGGATTTGAAGCATGGAGACGATTATCTCGGGATTGCAAGATAACCAAACAAAACTTTTAGTGGATTTCTACTTATTTTATTAAATATCATCTCCACCAAACAGGACAATCTTGCATCTGTTATACTTTTGGAGAAAAATGTGATCATTTCATTTATGCGCGAAATGCCTTAGAAATGGCTTTTAAGAGGATTTGAAGCATGGAGACGATTATCTCGGGATTGCAAGATAACCAAACAAATCTTTTAGTGGATTTCTACTTGATTTATTAAATATTATCTCCATTAAACAGGACAAGCTTGCATCTGTTATAGTTTTGGAGAAAAATGTGATCATTTCATTTATGCGCGAAATGCCTTAGAAATGGCTTTTAAGAGGATTTAAAGCATGGAGACGATTTTCTCGGGATTGCAAGATAACCAAACAAAACTTTTAGTGAATTTTTACTTATTTTAATAAATATCATCTCCACCAAACAGGACAAGCTTGCATCTGCTATAGTTTTGGAGAAAAATGTGATCATTTCATTTATGCGCGAAATGCCTTAGAAATAAAACTTTTAGTGGATTTCTACTTATTTTGTTAAATATCATCTCCACCAAAAAGGACAAGCTTTCAACTGTTATAGTTTTGGAGAAAAATGTGATAATTTCATTTATGCGCGAAATGCCTTAGAAATGGCTTTAAAGAGGATTTGAAGCATGGAGACGATTATATCGGGATTGCAAGATAACCAAACAAAACTTTTGTTGGATTTCTACTTATTTTATTAAATATCATCTCCACCAAACAGGACAAGCTTGCATCTGTTATAGTTTTGGAGAAAAATGTGATCATTTCATTTATGCGTGAAATGCCTTAGAAATGGCTTTTAAGAGGATTTGAAGCATGGAGACGATTATCTCGGGATTGCAAAATAACCAAACAAAACTTTTAGTGGATTTCTACTTATTTTATTAAATATCATCTCCACCAAACAGGACAAGCTTGCATCTGTTATCGTTTTGGAGAAAAATGTGATCATTTAATTTGAGCGCGAAATGCCGTAGAAATGGCTTTTAAGAGGATTTGAAGCATGGAGACGATTATCTCGGGATTGCAAGATAACCAAACAAAACTTTTAGTGGATTTCTACTTGATTTATTAAATATTATCTCCACCAAACAGGACAAGCTTGCATCTGTTATAGTTTTGGAGAAAAATGTGATCATTTCATTTATGCGCGAAATGCCTTAGAAATGGCTTTTAAGAGGATTTAAAGCATGGAGACGATTTTCTCGGGATTGCAAGATAACCAAACAAAACTTTTAGTGGATTTCTACTTATTTTATTAAATATCATCTCCACCAAAGAGGACAAGCTTGCATCTGTTATAGCTTTGGAGAAAAATGTAATCATTTCATTTATGAGCAAAATGCCTTAGAAATGGCTTTTAAAAGGATTTCAAGCATGGAGACGATTATCTCGGGATTGCAAGATAACCAATCAAAACTTTTAGTGGATTTCTACTTATTTTATTAAATATCATCTCCACCAAACAGGACAAGCTTGCATCTGTTATAGTTTTGGAGAAAAATATGATCATTTCATTTATGCGCGAAATGCCTTAGAAATGGCTTTTAAGAGGATTTGAAGCATGGAGACGATTATCTCGGAATTGCAAGATAACCAAACAAAACTTTTAGTGGATTTCTCCTTATTTTATTAAATATCATCTCCACCAAACAGGACAAGCTTGCATCTGTTATAGTTTTGGAGAAAAATGTGATCATTTCATTTATGTGCGAAATGCCTTAGAAATGGCTTTTAAGAGGATTTAAAGCATGGAGACGATTTTCTCGGGATTGCAAGATAACCAAACAAAACCTTTAGTGGATTTCTACTTATATTATTAAATATCATCTCCACCAAAGAGGACAAGCTTGCATCTGTTATAGCTTTGGAGAAAAATGTGATCATTTCATTTATGCGCGAAATGCCTTAGAAATTGCTTTTAAGAGGATTTGAAGCATGGAGACGATTATCTCGGGATTGCAAGATAACCAAACAAAACTTTTAGTGGATTTCTACTTATTTTATTAAATATCATCTCCACCAAACAGGACAATCTTGCATCTGTTATACTTTTGGAGAAAAATGTGATCATTTCATTTATGCGCGAAATGCCTTAGAAATGGCATTTAAGAGGATTTGAAGCATGGAGACGATTATCTCGGGATTGCAAGATAACCAAACAAATCTTTTAGTGGATTTCTACTTGATTTATTAAATATTATCTCCATTAAACAGGACAAGCTTGCATCTGTTATAGTTTTGGAGAAAAATGTGATCATTTCAATTATGCGCGAAATGCCTTAGAAATGGCTTTTAAGAGGATTTAAAGCATGGAGACGATTTTCTCGGGATTGCAAGATAACCAAACAAAACTTTTAGTGAATTTTTACTTATTTTAATAAATATCATCTCCACCAAACAGGACAAGCTTGCATCTGCTATAGTTTTGGAGAAAAATGTGATCATTTCATTTATGCGCGAAATGCCTTAGAAATAAAACTTTTAGTGGATTTTTACTTATTTTGTTAAATATCATCTCCACCAAAAAGGACAAGCTTTCAACTGTTATAGTTTTGGAGAAAAATGTGATAATTTCATTTATGCGCGAAATGCCTTAGAAATGGCTTTAAAGAGGATTTGAAGCATGGAGACGATTATATCGGGATTGCAAGATAACCAAACAAAACTTTTGTTGGATTTCTACTTATTTTATTAAATATCATCTCCACCAAACAGGACAAGCTTGCATCTGTTATAGTTTTGGAGAAAAATGTGATCATTTCATTTATGCGTGAAATGCCTTAGAAATGGCTTTTAAGAGGATTTGAAGCATGGAGACGATTATCTCGGGATTGCAAAATAACCAAACAAAACTTTTAGTGGATTTCTACTTATTTTATTAAATATCATCTCCACCAAACAGGACAAGCTTGCATCTGTTATCGTTTTGGAGAAAAATGTGATCATTTATTTATGCGCGAAATGCCGTAGAAATGGCTTTTAAGAGGATTTGAAGCATGGAGACGATTATCTCGGGATTGCAAGATAACCAAACAAAACTTTTAGTGGATTTCTACTTGATTTATTAAATATTATCTCCACCAAACAGGACAAGCTTGCATCTGTTATAGTTTTGGAGAAAAATGTGATCATTTCATTTATGCGCGAAATGCCTTAGAAATGGCTTTTAAGAGGATTTAAAGCATGGAGACGATTTTCTCGGGATTGCAAGATAACCAAACAAAACTTTTAGTGGATTTCTACTTATTTTATTAAATATCATCTCCACCAAAGAGGACAAGCTTGCATCTGTTATAGCTTTGGAGAAAAATGTAATCATTTCATTTATGCGCAAAATGCCTTAGAAATGGCTTTTAAAAGGATTTGAAGCATGGAGACGATTATCTCGGGATTGCAAGATAACCAAACAAAACTTTTAGTGGATTTCTACTTATTTTATTAAATATCATCTCCACCAAACAGGACAAGCTTGCATCTGTTATAGTTTTGGAGAAAAATATGATCATTTCATTTATGCGCAAAATGCCTTAGAAATGGCTTTTAAGAGGATTTGAAGCATGGAGACGATTATCTCGGAATTGCAAGATAACCAAACAAAACTTTTAGTGGATTTCTCCTTATTTTATTAAATATCATCTCCACCAAACAGCACAAGCTTGCATCTGTTATAGTTTTGGAGAAAAATGTGATCATTTCATTTATGCGCGAAATGCCTTAGAAATGGCTTTTAAGAGGATTTAAAGCATGGAGACGATTTTCTCCGGATTGCAAGATAACCAAACAAAACTTTTAGTGGATTTCTACTTATATTATTAAATATCATCTCCACCAAAGAGGACAAGCTTGCATCTGTTATAGCTTTGGAGAAAAATGTGATCATTTCATTTATGCGCGAAATGCCTTAGAAATGGCTTTTAAGAGGATTTGAAGCATGGAGACGATTATCTCGGGATTGCAAGATAACCAAACAAAACTTTTAGTGGATTTCTACTTATTTTATTAAATATCATCTCCACCAAACAGGACAAGCTTGCATCTGTTACAGTTTTGGAGAAAAATGTGATCATTTCATTTATGCGCGAAATGCCTTAGAAATGGCTTTTAAGAGGATTTGAAGCATGGAGACGATTTTCTCGGGATTGCAAGATAACCAAACAAAACTTTTAGTGGATTTCTACTTATTTTATTAAATATCATCTCCACCAAACAGGACAAGCTTGCATCTGTTATCGTTTTGGAGAAAAATGTGATCATTTCATTTATGCGCGAAATGCCTTAGAAATGGCTTTTAAGAGGATTTAAATCATGGAGACGATTATCTCGGGATTGCAAGATAACCAAACAAAACTTTTAGTGGATTTCTACTTATTTTATTAAATATCATCTCCACCAAACAGGACAAGCTTGCATCTGTTATAGTTTTGGAGAAAAATGTGATCATTTCATTTATGCGCGAAATGCCTTAGAAATGGCTTTTAAGAGGATTTGAAGCATGGAGACGATTATCTCGGGATTGCAAGATAACCAAACAAAACTTTTAGTGGATTACTACTTGATTTATTAAATATTATCTCCACAAAACAGGACAAGCTTGCATCTGTTATAGTTTTGGAGGAAAATGTGAGCATTTCATTTATGCGCGAAATGCCTTAGAAATGGCTTTTAAGAGGATTTGAAGCATGGAGACGATTATCTCGGAATTGCAAGATAACCAAACAAAACGTTTAGTGGATTTCTCCTTATTTTATTAAATATCATCTCCACCAAACAGGACAAGCTTGCATCTGTTATAGTTTTGGAGAAAAATGTGATCATTTCATTTATGCGCGAAATGCCTTAGAAATGGCTTTTAAGAGGATTTGAAGCATGGAGACGATTTTCTTGGGATTGCAAGATAACGAAACAAAACTTTTAGTGGATTTCTACTTATTTTATTAAATATCATCTCCACCAAACAGGACAAGCTTGCATCTGTTATCGTTTTGGAGAAAAATGTGATCATTTCATTTATGCGCGAAATGCCGTAGAAATGGCTTTTAAGAGGATTTGAAGCATAAAGACGATTATCTCGAGATTGCAAGATAACCAAACAAAACTTTTAGTGGATTTCTACTTATTTTATTAAATATCATCTCCACCAAACAGGACAAGCTTGCATCTTTTATAGTTTTGGAGAAAAATGTGATCATTTCATTTATGCGCGAAATGCCTTAGAAATGGCTTTTAAGAGGATTTGAAGCATGGAGACGATTATTTCGGGATTGCAAGATAACCAAACAAAACTTTTAGTGGATTTCTACTTATTTTATTAAATATCATCTCCACCAAACAGGACAAGCTTGCATCTGTTATAGTTTTGGAGAAAAATGTGATCATTTCATTTATGCGCGAAATGCGTTAGAAATGGCTTTTAAGAGGATTTGAAGCATGGAGACGATTATCTCGGGATTACAGGATAACCAAACAAAACTTTTAGTGGATTTCTACTTGATTTATTAAATATTATCTCCACCAAACAGGACAAGCTTGCATCTGTTATAGTTTTGGAGAAAAATGTGATCATTTCATTTATGCGCGAAATGCCTTAGAAATGGCTTTTAAGAGGATTTATAGCATGGAGACGGTTTTCTCGGGATTGCAAGATAACCAAACAAAACTTTTAGTGGATTTCTACTTATTTTATTAAATATCATCTCCACCAAAGAGGACAAGCTTGCATCTGTTACAGCTTTGGAGAAAAATGTGATCATTTCATTTATGTGCGAAATGTCTTAGAAATGGCTTTTAAGAGGATTTGGAGCATGGAGACGATTATCTCGGGATTGCAAGATAACCAAACAAAACTTTTAGTGGATTTCTACTTTTTTTATTAAACATCATCTCCACCAAACAGGACAAGCTTGCATCTGTTATAGTTTTGGAGAAAAATGTGATCATTTCATTTATGCGCGAAATGCCTTAGAAATGGCTTTTAAGAGGATTTGAAGCATGGAGACGATTATCTCGGAATTGCAAGATAACCAAACAAAACTTTTAGTGGATTTCTCCTTATTTTATTAAATATCATCTCCACCAAACAGGACAAGCTTGCATCTGTTATAGTTTTGGAGAAAAATGTGATCTTTTCATTTATGCGTGAAATGCCTTAGAAATGTCTTTTAAAAGGATTTGAAGCAAGAGACGATTGTCTCGGGATTGCAAGATAACCAAACAAAACTTTTAGTGGATTTCTACTTATTTTATTAAATATTATCTCCACCAAAGAGGACAAGCTTGCATCTGTTATAGCTTTGGAGAAAAATGTGATCATTTCATTTATGCGCGAAATGCCTTAGAAATGGCTTTTAAGAGGATTTGAAGCATGGAGACGATTATCTCGGGATTGCAAGATAACCAAACAAAACTTTTAGTGGATTTCTACTTATATTATTAAATATCATCTCCACCAAACAGGACAAGCTTGCATCTGTTATAGTTTTGGAGAAAAATGTGATCATTTCATTTATGCGCGAAATGCCTTAGAATTGGCTTTTAAGAGGATTTGAAGCATGGAGACGATTATCTCGGGATTGCAAGATAACCAAACAAAACTTTTAGTGGATTTCTACTTGATTTATTAAATATTATCTCCACCAAACAGGACAAGCTTGCATCTGTTATAGTTTTGGAGAAAAATGTGATCATTTCATTTATGCGCGAAATGCGTTAGAAATGGCTTTTAAGAGGATTTGAAGCATGGAGACGATTATCTCGGGATTGCAGGATAACCAAACAAAACTTTTAGTGGATTTCTACTTGATTTATTAAATATTATCTCCACCAAACAGGACAAGCTTGCATCTGTTATAGTTTTGGAGAAAAATGTGATCATTTCATTTATGCGCGAAATGCCTTAGAAATGGCTTTTAAGAGGATTTATAGCATGGAGACGGTTTTCTCGGGATTGCAAGATAACCAAACAAAACTTTTAGTGGATTTCTACTTATTTTATTAAATATCATCTCCACCAAAGAGGACAAGCTTGCATCTGTTACAGCTTTGGAGAAAAATGTGATCATTTCATTTATGCGCGAAATGTCTTAGAAATGGCTTTTAAGAGGATTTGAAGCATGGAGACGATTATCTCGGGATTGCAAGATAACCAAACAAAACTTTTAGTGGATTTCTACTTTTTTTATTAAACATCATCTCCACCAAACAGGACAAGCTTGCATCTGTTATAGTTTTGGAGAAAAATGTGATCATTTCATTTATGCGCGAAATGCCTTAGAAATGGCTTTTAAGAGGATTTGAAGCATGGAGACGATTATCTCGGAATTGCAAGATAACCAAACAAAACTTTTAGTGGATTTCTCCTTATTTTATTAAATATCATCTCCACCAAACAGGACAAGCTTGCATCTGTTATCGTTTTGGAGAAAAATGTGATCATTTCATTTATGCGCGAAATGCCGTAGAAATGGCTTTTAAGAGGATTTGAAGCATAAAGACGATTATCTCGAGATTGCAAGATAACCAAACAAAACTTTTAGTGGATTTCTACTTATTTTATTAAATATCATCTCCACCAAACAGGACAAGCTTGCATCTTTTATAGTTTTGGAGAAAAATGTTTTCTTTTCATTTATGCGCGAAATGCCTTAGAAATGGCTTTTAAGAGGATTTGAAGCATGGAGACGATTATCTCGGGATTGCAAGATAACCAAACAAAACTTTTAGTGGATTTCTACTTATTTTATTAAATATCATCTCCACCAAACAGGACAAGCTTGCATCTGTTATAGTTTTGGAGAAAAATGTGATCATTTCATTTATGCGCGAAATGCCTTAGAAATGGCTTTTAAGAGGATTTGAAGCATGGAGACGATTATCTCAGGATTGCAAGATAACCAAACAAAACTTTTAGTGGATTACTACTTGATTTATTAAATATTATCTCCACAAAACAGGACAAGCTTGCATTTGTTATAGTTTTGGAGGAAAATGTGATCATTTCATTTATGCGCGAAATGCCTTAGAAATGGCTTTTAAGAGGATTTAAAGCATGGAGACGATTTTCTCGGGATTGCAAGATAACCAAACAAAACTTTTAGTGGATTTCTACTTATATTATTAAATATCATCTCCACCAAAGAGGACAAGCTTGCATCTGTTATAGCTTTGGAGAAAAATGTGATCATTTCATTTATGCGCGAAATGCCTTAGAAATGGTTTTTAAGAGGATTTGAAGCATGGAGACGATTATCTCGGGATTGCAAGATAACCAAACAAAACGTTTAGTGGATTTCTACTTATTTTATTAAATATCATCTCCACCAAACAGGACAAGCTTGCATCTGTTATAGTTTTGGAGAAAAATGTGATCATTTCATTTATGCGCGAAATGCCGTAGAAATGGCTTTTAAGAGGATTTGAAGCATAAAGACGATTATCTCGAGATTGCAAGATAACCAAACAAAACTTTTAGTGGATTTCTACTTATTTTATTAAATATCATCTCCACCAAACAGGACAAGCTTGCATCTTTTATAGTTTTGGAGAAAAATGTGATCATTTCATTTATGCGCGAAATGCCTTAGAAATGGCTTTTAAGAGGATTTGAAGCATGGAGACGATTATTTCGGGATTGCAAGATAACCAAACAAAACTTTTAGTGGATTTCTACTTATTTTATTAAATATCATCTCCACCAAACAGGACAAGCTTGCATCTGTTATAGTTTTGGAGAAAAATGTGATCATTTCATTTATGCGCGAAATGCGTTAGAAATGGCTTTTAAGAGGATTTGAAGCATGGAGACGATTATCTCGGGATTGCAGGATAACCAAACAAAACTTTTAGTGGATTTCTACTTGATTTATTAAATATTATCTCCACCAAACAGGACAAGCTTGCATCTGTTATAGTTTTGGAGAAAAATGTGATCATTTCATTTATGCGCGAAATGCCTTAGAAATGGCTTTTAAGAGGATTTATAGCATGGAGACGGTTTTCTCGGGATTGCAAGATAACCAAACAAAACTTTTAGTGGATTTCTACTTATTTTATTAAATATCATCTCCACCAAAGAGGACAAGCTTGCATCTGTTACAGCTTTGGAGAAAAATGTGATCATTTCATTTATGCGCGAAATGTCTTAGAAATGGCTTTTAAGAGGATTTGGAGCATGGAGACGATTATCTCGGGATTGCAAGATAACCAAACAAAACTTTTAGTGGATTTCTACTTTTTTTATTAAACATCATCTCCACCAAACAGGACAAGCTTGCATCTGTTATAGTTTTGGAAAAAAATGTGATCATTTCATTTATGCGCGAAATGCCTTAGAAATGGCTTTTAAGAGGATTTGAAGCATGGAGACGATTATCTCGGAATTGCAAGATAACCAAACAAAACTTTTAGTGGATTTCTCCTTATTTTATTAAATATCATCTCCACCAAACAGGACAAGCTTGCATCTGTTATAGTTTTGGAGAAAAATGTGATCTTTTCATTTATGCGTGAAATGCCTTAGAAATGTCTTTTAAAAGGATTTGAAGCAAGAGACGATTATCTCGGGATTGCAAGATAACCAAACAAAACTTTTAGTGGATTTCTACTTATTTTATTAAATATTATCTCCACCAAAGAGGACAAGCTTGCATCTGTTATAGCTTTGGAGATAAATGTGATCATTTCATTTATGCGCGAAATGCCTTAGAAATGGCTTTTAAGAGGATTTGAAGCATGGAGACGATTATCTCGGGATTGCAAGATAACCAAACAAAACTTTTAGTGGATTTCTACTTATATTATTAAATATCATCTCCACCAAACAGGACAAGCTTGCATCTGTTATAGTTTTGGAGAAAAATGTGATCATTTCATTTATGCGCGAAATGCCTTAGAAATGGCTTTTAAGAGGATTTGAAGCATGGAGACGATTATCTCGGGATTGCAAGATAACCAAACAAAACTTTTAGTGGATTTCTACTTGATTTATTAAATATTATCTCCACCAAACAGGACAAGCTTGCATCTGTTATAGTTTTGGAGAAAAATGTGATCATTTCATTTATGCGCGAAATGCGTTAGAAATGGCTTTTAAGAGGATTTGAAGCATGGAGACGATTATCTCGGGATTGCAGGATAACCAAACAAAACTTTTAGTGGATTTCTACTTGATTTGTTAAATATTATCTCCACCAAACAGGACAAGCTTGCATCTGTTATAGTTTTGGAGAAAAATGTGATCATTTCATTTATGCGCGAAATGCCTTAGAAATGGCTTTTAAGAGGATTTATAGCATGGAGACGGTTTTCTCGGGATTGCAAGATAACCAAACAAAACTTTTAGTGGATTTCTACTTATTTTATTAAATATCATCTCCACCAAAGAGGACAAGCTTGCATCTGTTACAGCTTTGGAGAAAAATGTGATCATTTCATTTATGCGCGAAATGTCTTAGAAATGGCTTTTAAGAGGATTTGAAGCATGGAGACGATTATCTCGGGATTGCAAGATAACCAAACAAAACTTTTAGTGGATTTCTACTTTTTTTATTAAACATCATCTCCACCAAACAGGACAAGCTTGCATCTGTTATAGTTTTGGAGAAAAATGTGATCATTTCATTTATGCGCAAAATGCCTTAGAAATGGCTTTTAAGAGGATTTGAAGCATGGAGACGATTATCTCGGAATTGCAAGATAACCAAACAAAACTTTTAGTGGATTTCTCCTTATTTTATTAAATATCATCTCCACCAAAAAGGACAAGCTTGCATCTGTTATAGTTTTGGAGAAAAATGTGATCTTTTCATTTATGCGTGAAATGCCTTAGAAATGTCTTTTAAAAGGATTTGAAGCAAGAGACGATTATCTCGGGATTGCAAGATAACCAAACAAAACTTTTAGTGGATTTCTACTTATTTTATTAAATATTATCTCCACCAAAGAGGACAAGCTTGCATCTGTTATAGCTTTGGAGAAAAATGTGATCATTTCATTTATGCGCGAAATGCCTTAGAAATGGCTTTTAAGAGGATTTGAAGCATGGAGACGATTATCTCGGGATTGCAAGATAACCAAACAAAACTTTTAGTGGATTTCTACTTATATTATTAAATATCATCTCCACCAAACAGGACAAGCTTGCATCTGTTATAGTTTTGGAGAAAAATGTGATCATTTCATTTATGCGCGAAATGCCTTAGAAATGGCTTTTAAGAGGATTTGAAGCATGGAGACGATTATCTCGGGATTGCAAGATAACCAAACAAAACTTTTAGTGGATTTCTACTTGATTTATTAAATATTATCTCCACCAAACAGGACAAGCTTGCATCTGTTATAGTTTTGGAGAAAAATGTGATCTTTTCATTTATGCGTGAAATGCCTTAGAAATGTCTTTTAAAAGGATTTGAAGCAAGAGACGATTATCTCAGGATTGCAAGATAACCAAACAAAACTTTTAGTGGATTTCTACCTATTTTATTAAATATCATCTCCACCAAAGAGGACAAGCTTGCATCTGTTATAGCTTTGGAGAAAAATGTGATCATTTCATTTATGCGCGAAATGCCTTAGAAATGGCTTTTAAGAGGATTTGAAGCATGGAGACGATTATCTCGGGATTGCAAGATAACCAAACAAAATTTTTAGTGGATTTCTACTTATTTTATTAAATATCATCTCCACCAAACAGGACAAGCTTGCATCTGTTATAGTTTTAAAGAAAAATGTGATCATTTCATTTATGCACGAAATGCCTTAGAAATGGCTTTTAAGAGGATTTGAAGCATGGAGACGATTATCTCGGAATTGCAAGATAACCAAACAAAACTTTTAGTGGATTTCTCCTTATTTTATTAAATATCATCTCCACCAAACAGGACAAGCTTGCCTCTGTTATAGTTTTGAAGAAAAAGGTGATCATTTCATTTATGCGCGAAATGCCGTAGAAATGGCTTTTAAGAGGATTTGAAGCATAAAGACGATTATCTCGAGATTGCAAAATAACCAAACAAAACTTTTAGTGGATTTCTACTTATTTTATTAAATATCATCTCCACCAAACAGGACAAGCTTGCATCTTTTATAGTTTTGGAGAAAAATGTGATCATTTCATTTATGCGCAAAATGCCTTAGAAATGGCTTTTAAGAGGATTTGAAGCATGGAGACGATTATCTCGGGAATGCAAGATAACCAAACAAAACTTTTAGTGGATTTCTACTTATTTTATTAAATATCATCTCCACCAAACAGGACAAGCTTGCATCTGTTATAGTTTTGGCGAAAAATGTGATCATTTCATTTATGCGCGACATGCCTTAAAAAAGGCTTTTAAGAGGATTTGAAGCATGGAGACGATTATCTCGGGATTGCAAGATAACCAAACAAAACTTTTAGTGGATTTCTACTTATTTTATTAAATATCATCTCCACCAAACAGGACAAGCTTGCATCTGTTATCGTTTTGGAGAAAAATGTGATCATTTCATTTATGCGCGAAATGCCGTAGAAATGGCTTTTAAGAGGATTTGAAGCATAAAGACGATTATCTCGAGATTGCAAGATAACCAAACAAAACTTTTAGTGGATTTCTACTTATTTTATTAAATATCATCTCCACCAAACAGGACAAGCTTGCATCTTTTATAGTTTTGGAGAAAAATGTGATCATTTCATTTATGCGCGAAATGCCTTAGAAATGGCTTTTAAGAGGATTTGAAGCATGGAGACGATTATCTCGGGATTGCAAGATAACCAAACAAAACTTTTAGTGGATTTCTACTTGATTTATTAAATATTATCTCCACCAAACAGGACAAGCTTGCATCTGTTATAGTTTTGGAGAAAAATGTGATCATTTTATTTATGCGCGAAATGCCTTAGAAATGGCTTTTAAGAGGATTTAAAGCATGGAGACGATTTTCTCGGGATTACAAGATAACCAAACAAAACTTTTAGTGGATTTCTACTTATTTTATTAAATATCATCTCCACCAAAGAGGACAAGCTTGCATCTGTTATAGCTTTGGAGAAAAATGTGATCATTTCATTTATGCGCGAAATGCCTTAGAAATGGCTTTTAAGAGGATTTGAAGCATGGAGACGATTATCTCGGGATTGCAAGATAACCAAACAAAACGTTTAGTGGATTTCTACTTATTTTATTAAATATCATCTCCACCAAACAGGACAAGCTTGCATCTGTTATAGTTTTGGAGAAAAATGTGATCATTTCATTTATGCGCGAAATGCCTTAGAAATGGCTTTTAAGAGGATTTGAAGCATGGAGACGATTATCTCGGAATTGCAGGATAACCAAACAAAACTTTTAGTGGATTTCTCCTTATTTTATTAAATATCATCTCCACCAAACAGGACAAGCTTGCATCTGTTATAGTTTTGGAGAAAAATGTGATCATTTCATTTATGCGCGAAATGCCTTAGAAATGGCTTTTAAGAGGATTTGAAGCATGGAGACGATTATCTCGGGATTGCAAGATAACCAAACAAAACTTTTAGTGGATTTCTACTTATTTTATTAAATATCATCTCCACCAAAAAGGACAAGCTTGCATCTGTTATCGTTTTGGAGAAAAATGTGATCATTTCATTTATGCGCGAAATGCCGTAGAAATGGCTTTTAAGAGGATTTGAAGCATAAAGACGATTATCTCGAGATTGCAAGATAACCAAACAAAACTTTTAGTGGATTTCTACTTATTTTATTAAATATCATCTCCACCAAACAGGACAAGCTTGCATGTTTTATAGTTTTGGAGAAAATGTGATCATTTCATTTATGCGCGAAATGCCATAGAAATGGCTTTTAAGAGGATTTAAAGCATGGAGACGATTTTCTCGGGATTGCAAGATAACCAAACAAAACTTTTAGTGGATTTCTACTTATTTTATTAAATATCATCTCCACCAAAGAGGACAAGCTTGCATCTGTTATAGCTTTGGAGAAAAATGTGATCATTTCATTTATGCGCGAAATGCCTTAGAAATGGCTTTTAAGAGGATTTGAAGCATGGAGACGATTATCTCGGAATTGCAAGATAACCAAACAAAACTTTTAGTGGATTTCTCCTTATTTTATTAACCCCATTACGACCGCGTTACGTTTTAAAACGGCAGCAAAAAAGGGTACTTATTCCTTTCTGCCGTTTTAAAACGGCGGTCGGAAAAAAGGGTCTAGCGCCCCCCAGAGTCAGAAAATCTCCGGGGTTTCAGCTGCCGGGGGTAGCTGAGACCCTGGAGATCATGATTCGGGCCGGTTTTTCCGATCCCCAGTCACGTGATGACCGGTATACACCGTATACCGATCATCAAGTTATAGTAAATGACCGCTCCGGTAAAAAATGATTTATCTCCCATCTGGCATGATCAAACATGCCAGATGGGAGATAAATCTTTTTCCCGGTTCCCTCCGGTCCCCTCGGTATCCCCAAAGTGCCCCCCCCCGACCCCCAACCCCCTCCCGAAAATCCAAGATGGCCGCGCGCATCGGAGAGCACAGCAGCTCGCCGGCCGCATTTACAGTGTTCCTATGGTTTCTGTCGTATGTGCCATCACACATGCGACAGAAACCTGCTCCCTAGGCCCTGCCGGGTCCCCCCCTACCCCCACCCTGGTGTTCCCCGGTGTCATACATACCGGAGCGCTGATCCCCCGCGGCCCCTTCCTCCGGCTCCTTCTCAGCAGACTCCGGTCACATGAGCAGAGCAGATGACAGCTTCCTGTGTCTGTGACTCAGACGCTGGCTGCTGCTGCTGCTCGGCACTGTGTGTGCAGCTGTGACCCAGGGAGGGTGGGTGCAGATTCTTTGCACCCACTCTCCTCAAATGGAGGGTCTGCCCTCCTAGAAAATGGGGGATACGTTCCCTGAACGTGTCCCCCATATTCTAGAAGGTCCAGAGTCGACGTGGGACGTCCAAATGGATTATAGTGGATTTTTTTTTCTTTTCAATAAATTGGTCAATCAGGGAATGTTTTGGGGAGTGTTTTTTCAAATAAATTTTTTTTGTTGTCAATTTTTTTTCTTATTACTGTCAATTAGTTATGTCAGGTATCTGATAGACGCCGTGACATAACTAATTGCTGGGCTTGATGCCAGGTGACATTACACACCTGGTATCAACCCCATTCATTACCCCGTTAGCCAACGCACCAGGGCGCGGGATGAGCTGGGGCGAAGCGCCAGAATTGGCGCATCTAATGGATGCGCCACTTCTGGGGCGGCTGTGGCCTGCTATTTTTAGGCTGGGAAGAGTCCAATAACCATGGCTCTTCCCACCCTGAGAATACCAGACCCCAGCTGTCAGCTTCACCTTGGCTGGTGATTAATTTGGGGGGACCCCACGTTTGTTTTGTTTTTTTAATTATTTATTTATAAATAATTAAAAAAAAAAAACAGCTTGGGGAGCCCTCCAAATTGATCACCAGACAAGATGAAGCTGTCAGCTGTGGTTTGCAGGCTACAGCTGTCTGCTTTACCCTAGCTGGCTATCAAAAATAGGGGGACCCCACGTCATTTATTTTAATTCTTTTTTTTTTTTTTTGGGCTAAATACAAGGCTAGGCATCCTTTAGTGTCACATGAAAGGCACTAAAGGGCGCCAGCTTAGAATATGCAGGGGGGTGGGACGTTATATATGTTTGACATCTATCCATTCATCCATTGTAGCATTTTACACTGTGTGCCCACAATCGGGGTTTGCAACGTTTTGGGCGCAGAGTGTTTTCCCTGCGTCCATAACGCTGCGTTGTGCAGTAGAAGCACAGTGGCAGGATTTTTAGAAATCCCGTGCCCACTGTGTTTCTTTTCTCCGCAGCATAAATCGACCTGTGGCGCAGCTTCCCGAGCCTCAGCATGTCAATTTATGCTGCGGAAATGAGTGTTCTTTGCAGGTAGAATAGAACTAAAGTCCACAGCAGCCTGAACCCAAATCGTGGGCATGGGCAGCTGCGTTCTCCCGTGGACAACACTCACATTTCTGCAGGAGGCTGACACTGGGTACTAGACGCCGTGTCGCTGGATCATGGCCACATAGCCTAAAGGCTACTTTACACGCTGCGATATCGGTCCCGATATCGCTAGCGTGGGTACCCGCCCCCATCTGTTGTGCGACACGGGCAAATCGCTGCCCGTGCCGCACAACATCGCGCAGACGCATCACACATACTTACCTGCCCGGCGACGTCGCTGTGACCGGCGTACCGCCTCCTTTCTAAAGGGGCGGTCCGTGTGGCGTCACAGTGACGTCACTGAGCGGCCGCCCAATAGAAGCGGAGGGGCGGAGATGAGTGGCCGGAACATCCCGCCCACCTCCTTCCTTCCTCATAGCGGCCGGGAGGCAGGTAAGGAGAGCTTCCTCGTTCCTGCGGCGTCACACATAGCAATGTGTGCTGTCGCAGGAGCGACGAACTACATCGTTACTGCTGCAGTAACGATAATCGAGAATGGATGAGCGATTTTGCACGTTTTTGCAACGATGCAAAATCGCTCATCGGTGTCACACGCAGCAACATCGCTAATGCGGCCGGATGTGCGTCACCAATTCCGTGACCTCAACGACTCCGCATTAGCGATGTCGCAGCGTGTAAAGCCCCCTTAACAGTGAGAAATTTGTTGCTACAGCAACATTTTTGTGAAGTACCTGTGGATTCAAAATGTTCACTATACTCCTGAATAAAATACTTGAGGGGTCCAGTTTCCAAAATGAGGTCACTTGTGGGGGGTTTCTGATGTATAGGTACCCAAGGGGCCCTGCTAATGTGACATGGTGCGCGAAATTTACTTCAACTTTTCCAAAATTCAAATGGTGCTCCTTCCATTCCAAGCCCTCCCATTTATCCAAACAAAGGTTTTTGGCCACATGTGGGGTATCCCTGCGCTCACAAGAAATTAGATAACAACCTGTGGGGTACACGTTTTGTTGTTGCCTCTTGAAAAAGTGAAAAATGTGTCGCTAAATCAACATTTTTGTGAAAAAAATGAAAATTTCAATATGGCAACCTAAGCTTATCAAATTCTGTGAAGTATTCGTGGATTCAAAATGCTCAATATACACCTAGATTAAAGCCTTGAGGGGTCTTATTTCCAGAATGGGGTCACTTGTGGGGGACCTCCACTGCTTAGGCACCTCAGGGGCTCTCCTAATGCAACATGGCGTCCGCTATTGATTCCAGCCAATTTTGCAGTCAAATTGCACTCCTTCTCTTCTGAGCCCTGTAGTGTGCCCAAACAGTTGATTTCCACCACATACAAGATATCAACAAACTCAGGAGAAATTGCGCAATAAATTTCATGGTGATTTTTTTCCTGTTACCCTTGTGAAAAAAAAAGCTACCTGGTTGAAGTAACAATTTTGTGGTAAAATTTTATTTTTTTTATTTTCATGGCTCAACGTTATAAACTTCTGTAAAGCACCTGGAGGTTCAGGGTACTCACCAAACATCAAGATAAATTCCTTGAGGGGCTTAGTTTCCAATATGGGGTCACTTGTGGTGTTTTTTTGCTGTTTACGTACCTTAGGGGTCCTCCAAATGCGACATGGTGCCCGCAATCTTTTTCAGCCAAATTTCCTTTCCAAAATTCAAATATTGCTCCTTCCGTTCCAAGCCCTCCCATTTCTCCAAACAAAGGTTTCAGACCACAAGTGAGGTATCACCGCGCTCATAAAAAAGTGGGTAACAAACATTGGGGTCAAATTTTTGGAATTACCTCTTGAAAAAGTGAAAAAATTTATGCTAAAGCAACATTTTTGAGAAAAAAATGAAAATTTTCAATGTGACAACGTAACGTTATCAAAATCTGTGAAATACTTGTGGATCCAAAATGCTCACTATACCCCTAGATAGAAGCCTTAAGGGGTCTAGTTTCCAAAATGGGGTCACTTGAGGGGGGTTCCTGCTGTTTAGGTACCTTAGCGGACATGTAAATGCAACATGGTGCCCGCAATCTATTTCAGCCAAATTTGCTTTCCAAAATTCAAATATTGCTCCTTCTGTTCCGAGCCCTCCCATTTGTCCAAACAAAGGTTTCTGACCACATGTGGGGTATTGGCGCGTTCATAAGAAAGTGGGTAACAAGTTTTGGAGTTCATTTTGTTGTGTTATTTCTTCTAAAAGTGAATAAATTTGGGGTAGAGCAACATTTTAGGTAAAATTTTATTTTTTGCTTTTTTTCATTCCACTTTGCTTTAGTTCCTGTGAAGCACCTGAAGGGTTAATAAACTTCTTGGATATGGTTTTGAGTACCTTGAGGGGTGCAGTTTTGAGAATGGTGTCACTTTTAGGTATTTTCTGTCACTTAGGCCTCTCAAAGTCACTTCAAATGTGATGTGGTCCCTAAAAAAATGGTTTTGTGAATTTTGTTGAAAAAATGGGAAATTGCAGATGAACTTTGACCCCTTCTAACTTCCTAACCCCAAAACATTTTGTTTCAGAAATTGCGCTAATGTAAAGTAGACATGTGGGAAATGTTATTTATTAACTGTTTTGTGTGACATATCTCTCTGGGTTAAGGGCATAAAAATTAAAAGTTTGAAAATTGCAAAAATTTTCAAAATTTTCATCAAATTTCCAATTTTTTCACAAATAAAAGCAAAAAATATCGTTCTAAATTTATAACTATCATGAAGTACAATATGTCACGAAAAAACAATGTCAGAATCACCGGGATCCGTTGAAGCGTTCCAGAGTTATGACCTCATAAAGTGACACTGGTCAGAATTGCAAAAAATGGCCTGGGCATTAAGGACAAAACTGGCTTCGTCCTTAAGGGGTTAAATATCATCTCAACCAAACAGGACAAGCTTGCATCTATTATAGTTTTGGAGAAAAATGTGATCATTTCATTTATGCGCGAAATGCCTTAGAAATGGCTTTTAAGAGGATTTGAAGCATGGAGACGATTATCTCGGGATTGCAAGATAACCAAACAAAACTTTTAGTGGATTTCTACTTATTTTAATAAATATCATCTCCACCAAAAAGGACAAGCTTGCATCTGTTATCGTTTTGGAGAAAAATGTGATCATTTCATTTATGCGCGAAATGCCGTAGAAATGGCTTTTAAGAGGATTTGAAGCATAAAGACGATTATCTCAAGATTGCAAGATAACCAAACAAAACTTTTAGTGGATTTCTACTTATTTTATTAAATATCATCTCCACCAAACAGGACAAGCTTGCATGTTTTATAGTTTTGGAGAAAAATGTGATCATTTCATTTATGCGCGAAATGCCTTAGAAATGGCTTTTAAGAGGATTTGAAGAATGGAGACGATTATCTCGGGATTGCAAGATAACCAAACAAATCTTTTAGTGGATTTCTACTTGATTTATTAAATATTATCTCCACCAAACAGGACAAGCTTGCATCTGTTATAGTTTTGGAGAAAAATGTGATAATTTCATTTATGCGCGAAATGCCTTAGAAATGGCTTTTAAGAGGATTTAAAGCATGGAGACGATTTTCTCGGGATTGCAAGATAACCAAACAAAACTTTTAGTGAATTTTTACTTATTTTAATAAATATCATCTCCACCAAAAAGGACAAGCTTTCAACTGTTATAGTTTTGGAGAAAAATGTGATAATTTCATTTATGCGCGAAATGCCTTAGAAATGGCTTTAAAGAGGATTTGAAGCATGGAGACTATTATATCGGGATTGCAAGATAACCAAACAAAACTTTTGTTGGATTTCTACTTATTTTATTAAATATCATCTCCACCAAACAGGACAAGCTTGCATCTGTTATAGTTTTGGAGAAAAATGTGATCATTTCATTTATGCGCGAAATGCCTTAGAAATGGCTTTTAAGAGGATTTGAAGCATGGAGACGATTATCTCGGGATTGCAAAATAACCAAACAAAACTTTTAGTGGATTTCTACTTATTTTATTAAATATCATCTCCACCAAACAGGACAAGCTTGCATCTGTTATCGTTTTGGAGAAAAATGTGATCATTTAATTTATGCGCGAAATGCCGTAGAAATGGCTTTTAAGAGGATTTGAAGCATTAGGACGATTATCTCGGGATTGCAAGATAACCAAACAAAACTTTTAGTGGATTTCTACTTGATTTATTAAATATTATCTCCACCAAACAGGACAAGCTTGCATCTGTTATAGTTTTGGAGAAAAATGTGATCATTTCATTTATGCGCGAAATGCCTTAGAAATGGCTTTTAAGAGGATTTAAAGCATGGAGACGATTTTCTCGGGATTGCAAGATAACCAAACAAAACTTTTAGTGGATTTCTACTTATATTATTAAATATCATCTCCACCAAAGAGGACAAGCTTGCATCTGTTATAGCTTTGGAGAAAAATGTGATCATTTCATTTATGCGCGAAATGCCTTAGAAATGGCTTTTAAGAGGATTTGAAGCATGGAGACGATTATCTCGGGATTGCAAGATAACCAAACAAAATTTTTAGTGGATTTCTACTTATTTTATTAAATATCATCTCCACCAAACAGGACAATCTTGCATCTGTTATACTTTTGGAGAAAAATGTGATCATTTCATTTATGCGCGAAATGCCTTAGAAATGGCTTTTAAGAGGATTTGAAGCATGGAGACGATTTTCTCGGGATTTCAAGATAACCAAACAAAACTTTTAGTGGATTTCTACTTATTTTATTAAATATCATCTCCACCAAACAGGACAAGCTTGCATCTTTTATAGTTTTGGAGAAAAATGTTTTCTTTTCATTTATGCGCGAAATGCCTTAGAAATGGCTTTTAAGAGGATTTGAAGCATGGAGACGATTATCTCGGGATTGCAAGATAACCAAACAAAACTTTTAGTGGATTTCTACTTATTTTATTAAATATCATCTCCACAAAACAGGACAAGCTTGCATCTGTTATAGTTTTGGAGAAAAATGTGATCATTTCATTTATGCGCGAAATGCCTTAGAAATGGCTTTTAAGAGGATTTGTAGCATGGAGACGATTATCTCGGGATTGCAAGATAACCAAACAAAACTTTTAGTGGATTACTACTTGATTTATTAAATATTATCTCCACAAAACAGGACAAGCTTGCATCTGTTATAGTTTTGGAGGAAAATGTGATCATTTCATTTATGCGCGAAATGCCTTAGAAATGGCTTTTAAGAGGATTTAAAGCATGGAGACGATTTTCTCGGGATTGCAAGATAACCAAACAAAACTTTTAGTGGATTTCTACTTATTTTATTAAATATCATCTCCACCAAAGAGGACAAGCTTGCATCTGTTATAGCTTTGGAGAAAAATGTAATCATTTCATTTATGCGCAAAATGCCTTAGAAATGGCTTTTAAGAGGATTTGAAGCATGGAGACGATTATCTCGGGATTGCAAGATAACCAAACAAAACTTTTAGTGGATTTCTACTTATTTTATTAAATATCATCTCCACCAAACAGGACAAGCTTGCATCTGTTATAGTTTTGGAGAAAAATGTGATCATTTCATTTATGCGCGAAATGCCTTAGAAATGGCTTTTAAGAGGATTTGAAGCATGGAGACGATTATCTCGGAATTGCAAGATAACCAAACAAAACTTTTAGTGGATTTCTCCTTATTTTATTAAATATCATCTCCACCAAACAGGACAAGCTTGCATCTGTTATAGTTTTGGAGAAAAATGTGATCATTTCATTTATGCGCGAAATGCCTTAGAAATAGCTTTTAAGAGGATTTAAAGCATGGAGACGATTTTCTCGGGATTGCAAGATAACCAAACAAAACTTTTAGTGGATTTCTACTTATATTATTAAATATCATCTCCACCAAAGAGGACAAGCTTGCATCTGTTATAGCTTTGGAGAAAAATGTGATCATTTCATTTATGCGCGAAATGCCTTAGAAATGGTTTTTAAGAGGATTTGAAGCATGGAGACGATTATCTCGGGATTGCAAGATAACCAAACAAAACTTTTGTTGGATTTCTACTTATTTTATTAAATATCATCTCCACCAAACAGGACAAGCTTGCATCTGTTATAGTTTTGGAGAAAAATGTGATCATTTCATTTATGCGCGAAATGCCTTAGAAATGGCTTTTAAGAGGATTTGAAGCATGGAGACGATTATCTCGGGATTGCAAAATAACCAAACAAAACTTTTAGTGGATTTCTACTTATTTTATTAAATATCATCTCCACCAAACAGGACAAGCTTGCATCTGTTATCGTTTTGGAGAAAAATGTGATCATTTAATTTATGCGCGAAATGCCGTAGAAATGGCTTTTAAGAGGATTTGAAGCATTAGGACGATTATCTCGGGATTGCAAGATAACCAAACAAAACTTTTAGTGGATTTCTACTTGATTTATTAAATATTATCTCCACCAAACAGGACAAGCTTGCATCTGTTATAGTTTTGGAGAAAAATGTGATCATTTCATTTATGCGCGAAATGCCTTAGAAATGGCTTTTAAGAGGATTTAAAGCATGGAGACGATTTTCTCGGGATTGCAAGATAACCAAACAAAACTTTTAGTGGATTTCTACTTATATTATTAAATATCATCTCCACCAAAGAGGACAAGCTTGCATCTGTTATAGCTTTGGAGAAAAATGTGATCATTTCATTTATGCGCGAAATGCCTTAGAAATGGCTTTTAAGAGGATTTGAAGCATGGAGACGATTATCTCGGGATTGCAAGATAACCAAACAAAATTTTTAGTGGATTTCTACTTATTTTATTAAATATCATCTCCACCAAACAGGACAATCTTGCATCTGTTATACTTTTGGAGAAAAATGTGATCATTTCATTTATGCGCGAAATGCCTTAGAAATGGCTTTTAAGAGGATTTGAAGCATGGAGACGATTTTCTCGGGATTGCAAGATAACCAAACAAAACTTTTAGTGGATTTCTACTTATTTTATTAAATATCATCTCCACCAAACAGGACAAGCTTGCATCTTTTATAGTTTTGGAGAAAAATGTTTTCTTTTCATTTATGCGCGAAATGCCTTAGAAATGGCTTTTAAGAGGATTTGAAGCATGGAGACGATTATCTCGGGATTGCAAGATAACCAAACAAAACTTTTAGTGGATTTCTACTTATTTTATTAAATATCATCTCCACAAAACAGGACAAGCTTGCATCTGTTATAGTTTTGGAGAAAAATGTGATCATTTCATTTATGCGCGAAATGCCTTAGAAATGGCTTTTAAGAGGATTTGTAGCATGGAGACGATTATCTCGGGATTGCAAGATAACCAAACAAAACTTTTAGTGGATTACTACTTGATTTATTAAATATTATCTCCACAAAACAGGACAAGCTTGCATCTGTTATAGTTTTGGAGGAAAATGTGATCATTTCATTTATGCGCGAAATGCCTTAGAAATGGCTTTTAAGAGGATTTAAAGCATGGAGACGATTTTCTCGGGATTGCAAGATAACCAAACAAAACTTTTAGTGGATTTCTACTTATTTTATTAAATATCATCTCCACCAAAGAGGACAAGCTTGCATCTGTTATAGCTTTGGAGAAAAATGTAATCATTTCATTTATGCGCAAAATGCCTTAGAAATGGCTTTTAAGAGGATTTGAAGCATGGAGACGATTATCTCGGGATTGCAAGATAACCAAACAAAACTTTTAGTGGATTTCTACTTATTTTATTAAATATCATCTCCACCAAACAGGACAAGCTTGCATCTGTTATAGTTTTGGAGAAAAATGTGATCATTTCATTTATGCGCGAAATGCCTTAGAAATGGCTTTTAAGAGGATTTGAAGCATGGAGACGATTATCTCGGAATTGCAAGATAACCAAACAAAACTTTTAGTGGATTTCTCCTTATTTTATTAAATATCATCTCCACCAAACAGGGCAAGCTTGCATCTGTTATAGTTTTGGAGAAAAATGTGATCATTTCATTTATGCGCGAAATGCCTTAGAAATAGCTTTTAAGAGGATTTAAAGCATGGAGACGATTTTCTCGGGATTGCAAGATAACCAAACAAAACTTTTAGTGGATTTCTACTTATATTATTAAATATCATCTCCACCAAAGAGGACAAGCTTGCATCTGTTATAGCTTTGGAGAAAAATGTGATCATTTCATTTATGCGCGAAATGCCTTAGAAATGGTTTTTAAGAGGATTTGAAGCATGGAGACGATTATCTCGGGATTGCAAGATAACCAAACAAAACGTTTAGTGGATTTCTACTTATTTTATTAAATATCATCTCCACCAAACAGGACAAGCTTGCATCTGTTATAGTTTTGGAGAAAAATGTGATCATTTCATTTATGCGCGAAATGCCTTAGAAATGGCTTTTAAGAGGATTTGAAGCATGGAGACGATTTTCTCGGGATTGCAAGATAACGAAACAAAACTTTTAGTGGATTTCTACTTATTTTATTAAATATCATCTCCACCAAACAGGACAAGCTTGCATCTGTTATCGTTTTGGAGAAAAATGTGATAATTTCATTTATGCGCGAAATGCCGTAGAAATGGCTTTTAAGAGGATTTGAAGCATAAAGACGATTATCTCGAGATTGCAAGATAACCAAACAAAACTTTTAGTGGATTTCTACTTATTTTATTAAATATCATCTCCACCAAACAGGACAAGCTTGCATCTTTTATAGTTTTGGAGAAAAATGTGATCATTTCATTTATGCGCGAAATGCCTTAGAAATGGCTTTTAAGAGGATTTGAAGCATGGAGACGATTATTTCGGGATTGCAAGATAACCAAACAAAACTTTTAGTGGATTTCTACTTATTTTATTAAATATCATCTCCACCAAACAGGACAAGCTTGCATCTGTTAGTTTTGGAGAAAAATGTGATCATTTCATTTATGCGCGAAATGCGTTAGAAATGGCTTTTAAGAGGATTTGAAGCATGGAGACGATTATCTCGGGATTGCAGGATAACCAAACAAAACTTTTAGTGGATTTCTACTTGATTTATTAAATATTATCTCCACCAAACAGGACAAGCTTGCATCTGTTATAGTTTTGGAGAAAAATGTGATCATTTCATTTATGCGCGAAATGCCTTAGAAATGGCTTTTAAGAAGATTTATAGCATGGAGACGGTTTTCTCGGGATTGCAAGATAACCAAACTAAACTTTTAGTGGATTTCTACTTATTTTATTAAATATCATCTCCACCAAAGAGGACAAGCTTGCATCTGTTACAGCTTTGGAGAAAAATGTGATCATTTCATTTATGCGCGAAATGTCTTAGAAATGGCTTTTAAGAGGATTTGGAGCATGGAGACGATTATCTCGGGATTGCAAGATACCCAAACAAAACTTTTAGTGGATTTCTACTTTTTTTATTAAACATCATCTCCACCAAACAGGACAAGCTTGCATCTGTTATAGTTTTGGAGAAAAATGTGATCATTTCATTTATGCGCGAAATGCCTTAGAAATGGCTTTTAAGAGGATTTGAAGCATGGAGACGATTATCTCGGAATTGCAAGATAACCAAACAAAACTTTTAGTGGATTTCTCCTTATTTTATTAAATATCATCTCCACCAAACAGGACAAGCTTGCATCTGTTATAGTTTTGGAGAAAAATGTGATCTTTTCATTTATGCGTGAAATGCCTTAGAAATGTCTTTTAAAAGGATTTGAAGCAAGAGACGATTATCTCGGGATTGCAAGATAACCAAACAAAACTTTTAGTGGATTTCTACTTATTTTATTAAATATTATCTCCACCAAAGAGGACAAGCTTGCATCTGTTATAGCTTTGGAGAAAAATGTGATCATTTCATTTATGCGCGAAATGCCTTAGAAATGGCTTTTAAGAGGATTTGAAGCATGGAGACGATTATCTCGGGATTGCAAGATAACCAAACAAAACTTTTAGTGGATTTCTACTTATATTATTAAATATCATCTCCACCAAACAGGACAAGCTTGCATCTGTTATAGTTTTGGAGAAAAATGTGATCATTTCATTTATGCGCGAAATGCCTTAGAAATGGCTTTTAAGAGGATTTGAAGCATGGAGACGATTATCTCGGGATTGCAAGATGACCAAACAAAACTTTTAGTGGATTTCTACTTGATTTATTAAATATTATCTCCACCAAACAGGACAAGCTTGCATCTGTTATAGTTTTGGAGAAAAATGTGATCATTTCATTTATGCGCGAAATGCCTTAGAAATGGCTTTTAAGAGGATTTATAGCATGGAGACGGTTTTCTCGGGATTGCAAGATAACCAAACAAAACTTTTAGTGGATTTCTACTTATTTTATTAAATATCATCTCCACCAAAGAGGACAAGCTTGCATCTGTTACAGCTTTGGAGAAAAATGTGATCATTTCATTTATGCGCGAAATGCCTTAGAAATGGCTTTTAAGAGGATTTGAAGCATGGAGACGATTATCTCGGGATTGCAAAATAACCAAACAAAACTTTTAGTGGATTTCTACTTATTTTATTAAATATCATCTCCACCAAACAGGACAAGCTTGCATCTGTTATCGTTTTGGAGAAAAATGTGATCATTTAATTTATGCGCGAAATGCCGTAGAAATGGCTTTTAAGAGGATTTGAAGCATTAGGACGATTATCTCGGGATTGCAAGATAACCAAACAAAACTTTTAGTGGATTTCTACTTGATTTATTAAATATTATCTCCACCAAACAGGACAAGCTTGCATCTGTTATAGTTTTGGAGAAAAATGTGATCATTTCATTTATGCGCGAAATGCCTTAGAAATGGCTTTTAAGAGGATTTAAAGCATGGAGACGATTTTCTCGGGATTGCAAGATAACCAAACAAAACTTTTAGTGGATTTCTACTTATATTATTAAATATCATCTCCACCAAAGAGGACAAGCTTGCATCTGTTATAGCTTTGGAGAAAAATGTGATCATTTCATTTATGCGCGAAATGCCTTAGAAATGGCTTTTAAGAGGATTTGAAGCATGGAGACGATTATCTCGGGATTGCAAGATAACCAAACAAAATTTTTAGTGGATTTCTACTTATTTTATTAAATATCATCTCCACCAAACAGGACAATCTTGCATCTGTTATACTTTTGGAGAAAAATGTGATCATTTCATTTATGCGCGAAATGCCTTAGAAATGGCTTTTAAGAGGATTTGAAGCATGGAGACGATTTTCTCGGGATTTCAAGATAACCAAACAAAACTTTTAGTGGATTTCTACTTATTTTATTAAATATCATCTCCACCAAACAGGACAAGCTTGCATCTTTTATAGTTTTGGAGAAAAATGTTTTCTTTTCATTTATGCGCGAAATGCCTTAGAAATGGCTTTTAAGAGGATTTGAAGCATGGAGACGATTATCTCGGGATTGCAAGATAACCAAACAAAACTTTTAGTGGATTTCTACTTATTTTATTAAATATCATCTCCACAAAACAGGACAAGCTTGCATCTGTTATAGTTTTGGAGAAAAATGTGATCATTTCATTTATGCGCGAAATGCCTTAGAAATGGCTTTTAAGAGGATTTGTAGCATGGAGACGATTATCTCGGGATTGCAAGATAACCAAACAAAACTTTTAGTGGATTACTACTTGATTTATTAAATATTATCTCCACAAAACAGGACAAGCTTGCATCTGTTATAGTTTTGGAGGAAAATGTGATCATTTCATTTATGCGCGAAATGCCTTAGAAATGGCTTTTAAGAGGATTTAAAGCATGGAGACGATTTTCTCGGGATTGCAAGATAACCAAACAAAACTTTTAGTGGATTTCTACTTATTTTATTAAATATCATCTCCACCAAAGAGGACAAGCTTGCATCTGTTATAGCTTTGGAGAAAAATGTAATCATTTCATTTATGCGCAAAATGCCTTAGAAATGGCTTTTAAGAGGATTTGAAGCATGGAGACGATTATCTCGGGATTGCAAGATAACCAAACAAAACTTTTAGTGGATTTCTACTTATTTTATTAAATATCATCTCCACCAAACAGGACAAGCTTGCATCTGTTATAGTTTTGGAGAAAAATGTGATCATTTCATTTATGCGCGAAATGCCTTAGAAATGGCTTTTAAGAGGATTTGAAGCATGGAGACGATTATCTCGGAATTGCAAGATAACCAAACAAAACTTTTAGTGGATTTCTCCTTATTTTATTAAATATCATCTCCACCAAACAGGACAAGCTTGCATCTGTTATAGTTTTGGAGAAAAATGTGATCATTTCATTTATGCGCGAAATGCCTTAGAAATAGCTTTTAAGAGGATTTAAAGCATGGAGACGATTTTCTCGGGATTGCAAGATAACCAAACAAAACTTTTAGTGGATTTCTACTTATATTATTAAATATCATCTCCACCAAAGAGGACAAGCTTGCATCTGTTATAGCTTTGGAGAAAAATGTGATCATTTCATTTATGCGCGAAATGCCTTAGAAATGGTTTTTAAGAGGATTTGAAGCATGGAGACGATTATCTCGGGATTGCAAGATAACCAAACAAAACTTTTGTTGGATTTCTACTTATTTTATTAAATATCATCTCCACCAAACAGGACAAGCTTGCATCTGTTATAGTTTTGGAGAAAAATGTGATCATTTCATTTATGCGCGAAATGCCTTAGAAATGGCTTTTAAGAGGATTTGAAGCATGGAGACGATTATCTCGGGATTGCAAAATAACCAAACAAAACTTTTAGTGGATTTCTACTTATTTTATTAAATATCATCTCCACCAAACAGGACAAGCTTGCATCTGTTATCGTTTTGGAGAAAAATGTGATCATTTAATTTATGCGCGAAATGCCGTAGAAATGGCTTTTAAGAGGATTTGAAGCATTAGGACGATTATCTCGGGATTGCAAGATAACCAAACAAAACTTTTAGTGGATTTCTACTTGATTTATTAAATATTATCTCCACCAAACAGGACAAGCTTGCATCTGTTATAGTTTTGGAGAAAAATGTGATCATTTCATTTATGCGCGAAATGCCTTAGAAATGGCTTTTAAGAGGATTTAAAGCATGGAGACGATTTTCTCGGGATTGCAAGATAACCAAACAAAACTTTTAGTGGATTTCTACTTATATTATTAAATATCATCTCCACCAAAGAGGACAAGCTTGCATCTGTTATAGCTTTGGAGAAAAATGTGATCATTTCATTTATGCGCGAAATGCCTTAGAAATGGCTTTTAAGAGGATTTGAAGCATGGAGACGATTATCTCGGGATTGCAAGATAACCAAACAAAATTTTTAGTGGATTTCTACTTATTTTATTAAATATCATCTCCACCAAACAGGACAATCTTGCATCTGTTATACTTTTGGAGAAAAATGTGATCATTTCATTTATGCGCGAAATGCCTTAGAAATGGCTTTTAAGAGGATTTGAAGCATGGAGACGATTTTCTCGGGATTGCAAGATAACCAAACAAAACTTTTAGTGGATTTCTACTTATTTTATTAAATATCATCTCCACCAAACAGGACAAGCTTGCATCTTTTATAGTTTTGGAGAAAAATGTTTTCTTTTCATTTATGCGCGAAATGCCTTAGAAATGGCTTTTAAGAGGATTTGAAGCATGGAGACGATTATCTCGGGATTGCAAGATAACCAAACAAAACTTTTAGTGGATTTCTACTTATTTTATTAAATATCATCTCCACAAAACAGGACAAGCTTGCATCTGTTATAGTTTTGGAGAAAAATGTGATCATTTCATTTATGCGCGAAATGCCTTAGAAATGGCTTTTAAGAGGATTTGTAGCATGGAGACGATTATCTCGGGATTGCAAGATAACCAAACAAAACTTTTAGTGGATTACTACTTGATTTATTAAATATTATCTCCACAAAACAGGACAAGCTTGCATCTGTTATAGTTTTGGAGGAAAATGTGATCATTTCATTTATGCGCGAAATGCCTTAGAAATGGCTTTTAAGAGGATTTAAAGCATGGAGACGATTTTCTCGGGATTGCAAGATAACCAAACAAAACTTTTAGTGGATTTCTACTTATTTTATTAAATATCATCTCCACCAAAGAGGACAAGCTTGCATCTGTTATAGCTTTGGAGAAAAATGTAATCATTTCATTTATGCGCAAAATGCCTTAGAAATGGCTTTTAAGAGGATTTGAAGCATGGAGACGATTATCTCGGGATTGCAAGATAACCAAACAAAACTTTTAGTGGATTTCTACTTATTTTATTAAATATCATCTCCACCAAACAGGACAAGCTTGCATCTGTTATAGTTTTGGAGAAAAATGTGATCATTTCATTTATGCGCGAAATGCCTTAGAAATGGCTTTTAAGAGGATTTGAAGCATGGAGACGATTATCTCGGAATTGCAAGATAACCAAACAAAACTTTTAGTGGATTTCTCCTTATTTTATTAAATATCATCTCCACCAAACAGGGCAAGCTTGCATCTGTTATAGTTTTGGAGAAAAATGTGATCATTTCATTTATGCGCGAAATGCCTTAGAAATAGCTTTTAAGAGGATTTAAAGCATGGAGACGATTTTCTCGGGATTGCAAGATAACCAAACAAAACTTTTAGTGGATTTCTACTTATATTATTAAATATCATCTCCACCAAAGAGGACAAGCTTGCATCTGTTATAGCTTTGGAGAAAAATGTGATCATTTCATTTATGCGCGAAATGCCTTAGAAATGGTTTTTAAGAGGATTTGAAGCATGGAGACGATTATCTCGGGATTGCAAGATAACCAAACAAAACGTTTAGTGGATTTCTACTTATTTTATTAAATATCATCTCCACCAAACAGGACAAGCTTGCATCTGTTATAGTTTTGGAGAAAAATGTGATCATTTCATTTATGCGCGAAATGCCTTAGAAATGGCTTTTAAGAGGATTTGAAGCATGGAGACGATTTTCTCGGGATTGCAAGATAACGAAACAAAACTTTTAGTGGATTTCTACTTATTTTATTAAATATCATCTCCACCAAACAGGACAAGCTTGCATCTGTTATCGTTTTGGAGAAAAATGTGATAATTTCATTTATGCGCGAAATGCCGTAGAAATGGCTTTTAAGAGGATTTGAAGCATAAAGACGATTATCTCGAGATTGCAAGATAACCAAACAAAACTTTTAGTGGATTTCTACTTATTTTATTAAATATCATCTCCACCAAACAGGACAAGCTTGCATCTTTTATAGTTTTGGAGAAAAATGTGATCATTTCATTTATGCGCGAAATGCCTTAGAAATGGCTTTTAAGAGGATTTGAAGCATGGAGACGATTATTTCGGGATTGCAAGATAACCAAACAAAACTTTTAGTGGATTTCTACTTATTTTATTAAATATCATCTCCACCAAACAGGACAAGCTTGCATCTGTTAGTTTTGGAGAAAAATGTGATCATTTCATTTATGCGCGAAATGCGTTAGAAATGGCTTTTAAGAGGATTTGAAGCATGGAGACGATTATCTCGGGATTGCAGGATAACCAAACAAAACTTTTAGTGGATTTCTACTTGATTTATTAAATATTATCTCCACCAAACAGGACAAGCTTGCATCTGTTATAGTTTTGGAGAAAAATGTGATCATTTCATTTATGCGCGAAATGCCTTAGAAATGGCTTTTAAGAAGATTTATAGCATGGAGACGGTTTTCTCGGGATTGCAAGATAACCAAACTAAACTTTTAGTGGATTTCTACTTATTTTATTAAATATCATCTCCACCAAAGAGGACAAGCTTGCATCTGTTACAGCTTTGGAGAAAAATGTGATCATTTCATTTATGCGCGAAATGTCTTAGAAATGGCTTTTAAGAGGATTTGGAGCATGGAGACGATTATCTCGGGATTGCAAGATACCCAAACAAAACTTTTAGTGGATTTCTACTTTTTTTATTAAACATCATCTCCACCAAACAGGACAAGCTTGCATCTGTTATAGTTTTGGAGAAAAATGTGATCATTTCATTTATGCGCGAAATGCCTTAGAAATGGCTTTTAAGAGGATTTGAAGCATGGAGACGATTATCTCGGAATTGCAAGATAACCAAACAAAACTTTTAGTGGATTTCTCCTTATTTTATTAAATATCATCTCCACCAAACAGGACAAGCTTGCATCTGTTATAGTTTTGGAGAAAAATGTGATCTTTTCATTTATGCGTGAAATGCCTTAGAAATGTCTTTTAAAAGGATTTGAAGCAAGAGACGATTATCTCGGGATTGCAAGATAACCAAACAAAACTTTTAGTGGATTTCTACTTATTTTATTAAATATTATCTCCACCAAAGAGGACAAGCTTGCATCTGTTATAGCTTTGGAGAAAAATGTGATCATTTCATTTATGCGCGAAATGCCTTAGAAATGGCTTTTAAGAGGATTTGAAGCATGGAGACGATTATCTCGGGATTGCAAGATAACCAAACAAAACTTTTAGTGGATTTCTACTTATATTATTAAATATCATCTCCACCAAACAGGACAAGCTTGCATCTGTTATAGTTTTGGAGAAAAATGTGATCATTTCATTTATGCGCGAAATGCCTTAGAAATGGCTTTTAAGAGGATTTGAAGCATGGAGACGATTATCTCGGGATTGCAAGATGACCAAACAAAACTTTTAGTGGATTTCTACTTGATTTATTAAATATTATCTCCACCAAACAGGACAAGCTTGCATCTGTTATAGTTTTGGAGAAAAATGTGATCATTTCATTTATGCGCGAAATGCCTTAGAAATGGCTTTTAAGAGGATTTATAGCATGGAGACGGTTTTCTCGGGATTGCAAGATAACCAAACAAAACTTTTAGTGGATTTCTACTTATTTTATTAAATATCATCTCCACCAAAGAGGACAAGCTTGCATCTGTTACAGCTTTGGAGAAAAATGTGATCATTTCATTTATGCGCGAAATGTCTTAGAAATGGCTTTTAAGAGGATTTGAAGCATGGAGACGATTATCTCGGGATTGCAAGATAACCAAACAAAACTTTTAGTGGATTTCTACTTTTTTTATTAAACATCATCTCCACCAAACAGGACAAGCTTGCATCTGTTATAGTTTTGGAGAAAAATGTGATCATTTCATTTATGCGCGAAATGCCTTAGAAATGGCTTTTAAGAGGATTTGAAGCATGGAGACGATTATCTCGGAATTGCAAGATAACCAAACAAAACTTTTAGTGGATTTCTCCTTATTTTATTAAATATCATCTCCACCAAAAAGGACAAGCTTGCATCTGTTATAGTTTTGGAGAAAAATGTGATCTTTTCATTTATGCGTGAAATGCCTTAGAAATGTCTTTTAAAAGGATTTGAAGCAAGAGACGATTATCTCGGGATTGCAAGATAACCAAACAAAACTTTTAGTGGATTTCTACTTATTTTATTAAATATTATCTCCACCAAAGAGGACAAGCTTGCATCTGTTATAGTTTTGAAGAAAAATGTGATCATTTCATTTATGCGCGAAATGCCTTAGAAATGGCTTTTAAGAGGATTTGAAGCATGGAGACGATTATCTCGGGATTGCAAGATAACCAAACAAAACTTTTAGTGGATTTCTACTTGATTTATTAAATATTATCTCCACCAAACAGGACAAGCTTGCATCTGTTATAGTTTTGGAGAAAAATGTGATCTTTTCATTTATGCGTGAAATGCCTTAGAAATGTCTTTTAAAAGGATTTGAAGCAAGAGACGATTATCTCGGGATTGCAAGATAACCAAACAAAACTTTTAGTGGATTTCTACCTATTTTATTAAATATCATCTCCACCAAAGAGGACAAGCTTGCATCTGTTATAGCTTTGGAGAAAAATGTGATCATTTCATTTATGCGCGAAATGCCTTAGAAATGGCTTTTAAGAGGATTTGAAGCATGGAGACGATTATCTCGGGATTGCAAGATAACCAAACAAAATTTTTAGTGGATTTCTACTTATTTTAATAAATATCATCTCCACCAAACAGGACAAGCTTGCATCTGTTATAGTTTTAAAGAAAAATGTGATCATTTCATTTATGCACGAAATGCCTTAGAAATGGCTTTTAAGAGGATTTGAAGCATGGAGACGATTATCTCGGAATTGCAAGATAACCAAACAAAACTTTTAGTGGATTTCTACTTATTTTATTAAATATCATCTCCACCAAAGAGGACAAGCTTGCATCTGTTATAGCTTTGGAGAAAAATGTGATCATTTCATTTATGCGCGAAATGCCTTAGAAATGGCTTTTAAGAGGATTTGAAGCATGGAAACGATTATCTCGGGATTGCAAGATAACCAAACAAAACGTTTAGTGGATTTCTACTTATTTTATTAAATATCATCTCCACCAAACAGGACAAGCTTGCATCTGTTATAGTTTTGGAGAAAAATGTGATCATTTCATTTATGCGCGAAATGCCTTAGAAATGGCTTTTAAGAGGATTTGAAGCATGGAGACGATTATCTCGGAATTGCAAGATAACCAAACAAAACTTTTAGTGGATTTCTCCTTATTTTATTAAATATCATCTCCACCAAACAGGACAAGCTTGCATCTGTTATAGTTTTGGAGAAAAATGTGATCTTTTCATTTATGCGTGAAATGCCTTAGAAATGGCTTTTAAGAGGATTTGAAGCATGGAGACGATTATCTCGGGAATGAGAGATAACCAAACAAAACTTTTAGTGGATTTCTACTTATTTTATTAAATATCATCTCCACCAAACAGGACAATCTTGCATCTGTTATACTTTTGGAGAAAAATGTGATCATTTCATTTATGCGCGAAATGCCTTAGAAATGGCTTTTAAGAGGATTTGAAGCATGGAGACGATTATCTCGGGATTGCAAGATAACCAAACAAATCTTTTAGTGGATTTCTACTTGATTTATTAAATATTATCTCCATTAAACAGGACAAGCTTGCATCTGTTATAGTTTTGGAGAAAAATGTGATCATTTCATTTATGCGCGAAATGCCTTAGAAATGGCTTTTAAGAGGATTTAAAGCATGGAGACGATTTTCTCGGGATTGCAAGATAACCAAACAAAACTTTTAGTGAATTTTTACTTATTTTAATAATTATCATCTCCACCAAACAGGACAAGCTTGCATCTGCTATAGTTTTGGAGAAAAATGTGATCATTTCATTTATGCGCGAAATGCCTTAGAAACAAAACTTTTAGTGGATTTCTACTTATTTTGTTAAATATCATCTCCACCAAAAAGGACAAGCTTTCAACTGTTATAGTTTTGGAGAAAAATGTGATAATTTCATTTATGCGCGAAATGCCTTAGAAATGGCTTTAAAGAGGATTTGAAGCATGGAGACGATTATATCGGGATTGCAAGATAACCAAACAAAACTTTTGTTGGATTTCTACTTATTTTATTAAATATCATCTCCACCAAACAGGACAAGCTTGCATCTGTTATAGTTTTGGAGAAAAATGTGATCATTTCATTTATGCGTGAAATGCCTTAGAAATGGCTTTTAAGAGGATTTGAAGCATGGAGACGATTATCTCGGGATTGCAAAATAACCAAACAAAACTTTTAGTGGATTTCTACTTATTTTATTAAATATCATCTCCACCAAACAGGACAAGCTTGCATCTGTTATCATTTTGGAGAAAAATGTGATCATTTAATTTATGCGCGAAATGCCGTAGAAATGGCTTTTAAGAGGATTTAAAGCATGGAGACGATTATCTCGGGATTGCAAGATAACCAAACAAAACTTTTAGTGGATTTCTACTTGATTTATTAAATATTATCTCCACCAAACAGGACAAGCTTGCATCTGTTATAGTTTTGGAGAAAAATATGATCATTTCATTTATGCGCGAAATGCCTTAGAAATGGCTTTTAAGAGGATTTGAAGCATGGAGACGATTATCTCGGAATCTCAAGATAACCAAACAAAACTTTTAGTGGATTTCTCCTTATTTTATTAAATATCATCTCCACCAAACAGGACAAGCTTGCATCTGTTATAGTTTTGGAGAAAAATGTGATCATTTCATTAATGCGCGAAATGCCTTAGAAATGGCTTTTAAGAGGATTTAAAGCATGGAGACGATTTTCTCGGGATTGCAAGATAACCAAACAAAACTTTTAGTGGATTTCTACTTATATTATTAAATATCATCTCCACCAAACAGGACAATCTTGCATCTGTTATACTTTTGGAGAAAAATGTGATCATTTCATTTATGCGCGAAATGCCTTAGAAATGGCTTTTAAGAGGATTTGAAGCATGGAGACGATAATCTCGTAATTGCAAGATAACGAAACAAAACTTTTAGTGGATTTCTCCTTATTTTATTAAATATCATCTCCACCAAACAGGACAAGCTTGCATCTGTTATAGTTTTGGAGAAAAATGTGATCATTTCATTTATGCGCGAAATGCCTTAGAAATGGCTTTTAAGAGGATTTGAAGCATGGAGACGATTTTCTCGGGATTGCAAGATAACAAACAAAACTTTTAGTGGATTTCTACTTATTTTATTAAATATCATCTCCACCAAACAGGACAAGCTTGCATCTGTTATCATTTTGGAGAAAAATGTGATCATTTCATTTATGCGCGAAATGCCGTAGAAATGGCTTTTAAGAGGATTTGAAGCATAAAGACGATTATCTCGAGATTGCAAGATAACCAAACAAAACTTTTATTGGATTTCTACTTATTTTATTAAATATCATCTCCACCAAACAGGACAAGCTTGCATCTTTTATAGTTTTGGAGAAAAATGTTTTCTTTTCATTTATGCGCGAAATGCCTTAGAAATGGCTTTTAAGAGGATTTGAAGCATGGAGACGATTATCTCGGGATTGCAAGATAACCAAACAAAACTTTTAGTGGATTTCTACTTATTTTATTAAATATCATCTCCACCAAACAGGACAAGCTTGCATCTGTTATAGTTTTGGAGAAAAATGTGATCATTTCATTTATGCGCGAAATGCCTTAGAAATGGCTTTTAAGAGGATTTGAAGCATGGAGACGATTATCTCGGGATTGCAAGATAACCAAACAAAACTTTTAGTTGATTACTACTTGATTTATTAAATATTATCTCCACAAAAAAGGACAAGCTTGCATCTGTTATAGTTTTGGAGGAAAATGTGATCATTTCATTTATGCGCGAAATGCCTTAGAAATGGCTTTTAAGAGGATTTAAAGCATGGAGACGATTATCTCGGGATTGCAAGATAACCAAACAAAACTTTTAGTTGATTACTACTTGATTTATTAAATATTATCTCCACAAAAAAGGACAAGCTTGCATCTGTTATAGTTTTGGAGGAAAATGTGATCATTTCATTTATGCGCGAAATGCCTTAGAAATGGCTTTTAAGAGGATTTAAAGCATGGAGACGATTATCTCGGGATTGCAAGATAACCAAACAAAACTTTTAGTGGATTTCTACTTATTTTATTAAATATCATCTCCACCAAACAGGACAAGCTTGCATCTGTTATAGTTTTGGAGAAAAATGTGATCATTTCATTTATGCGCGAAATGCCTTAGAAATGGCTTTTAAGAGGATTTGAAGCATGGAGACGATTATCTCGGAATTGCAAGATAACCAAACAAAACTTTTAGTGGATTTCTCCTTATTTTATTAAATATCATCTCCACCAAACAGGACAAGCTTGCATCTGTTATAGTTTTGGAGAAAAATGTGATCATTTCATTTATGCGCGAAATGCCTTAGAAATGGCTTTTAAGAGGATTTAAAGCATGGAGACGATTTTCTCGGGATTGCAAGATAACCAAACAAAACTTTTAGTGGATTTCTACTTATATTATTAAATATCATCTCCACCAAAGAGGACAAGCTTGCATCTGTTATAGCTTTGGAGCAAAATGTGATCATTTCATTTATGCGCGAAATGCCTTAGAAATGGTTTTTAAGAGGATTTGAAGCATGGAGACGATTATCTCGGGATTGCAAGATAACCAAACAAAACGTTTAGTGGATTTCTACTTATTTTATTAAATATCATCTCCACCAAACAGGACAAGCTTGCATCTGTTATAGTTTTGGAGAAAAATGTGATCATTTCATTTATGCGCGAAATGCCTTAGAAATGGCTTTTAAGAGGATTTGAAGCATGGAGACGATTTTTTTGGGATTGCAAGATAACGAAACAAAACTTTTAGTGGATTTCTACTTATTTTATTAAATATCATCTCCACCAAACAGGACAAGCTTGCATCTGTTATCGTTTTGGAGAAAAATGTGATCATTTCATTTATGCGCGAAATGCCGTAGAAATGGCTTTTAAGAGGATTTGAAGCATAAAGACGATTATCTCGAGATTGCAAGATAACCAAACAAAACTTTTAGTGGATTTCTACTTATTTTATTAAATATCATCTCCACCAAACAGGACAAGCTTGCATCTTTTATAGTTTTGGAGAAAAATGTGATCATTTCATTTATGCGCGAAATGCCTTAGAAATGGCTTTTAAGAGGATTTGAAGCATGGAGACGATTATTTCGGGATTGCAAGATAACCAAACAAAACTTTTAGTGGATTTCTACTTATTTTATTAAATATCATCTCCACCAAACAGGACAAGCTTGCATCTGTTATAGTTTTGGAGAAAAATGTGATCATTTCATTTATGCGCGAAATGCGTTAGAAATGGCTTTTAAGAGGATTTGAAGCATGGAGACGATTATCTCGGGATTGCAGGATAACCAAACAAAACTTTTAGTGGATTTCTACTTGATTTATTAAATATTATCTCCACCAAACAGTACAAGCTTGCATCTGTTATAGTTTTGGAGAAAAATGTGATCATTTCATTTATGCGCGAAATGCCTTAGAAATGGCTTTTAAGAGGATTTATAGCATGGAGACGGTTTTCTCGGGATTGCAAGATAACCAAACAAAACTTTTAGTGGATTTCTACTTATTTTATTAAATATCATCTCCACCAAAGAGGACAAGCTTGCATCTGTTACAGCTTTGGAGAAAAATGTGATCATTTCATTTATGCGCGAAATGCCTTAGAAATGGTTTTTAAGAGGATTTGAAGCATGGAGACGATTATCTCGGGATTGCAAGATAACCAAACAAAACGTTTAGTGGATTTCTACTTATTTTATTAAATATCATCTCCACCAAACAGGACAAGCTTGCATCTGTTATAGTTTTGGAGAAAAATGTGATCATTTCATTTATGCGCGAAATGCCTTAGAAATGGCTTTTAAGAGGATTTGAAGCATGGAGACGATTTTCTCGGGATTGCAAGATAACGAAACAAAACTTTTAGTGGATTTCTACTTATTTTATTAAATATCATCTCCACCAAACAGGACAAGCTTGCATCTGTTATCGTTTTGGAGAAAAATGTGATCATTTCATTTATGCGCGAAATGCCGTAGAAATGGCTTTTAAGAGGATTTGAAGCATAAAGACGATTATCTCGAGATTGCAAGATAACCAAACAAAACTTTTAGTGGATTTCTACTTATTTTATTAAATATCATCTCCACCAAACAGGACAAGCTTGCATCTTTTATAGTTTTGGAGAAAAATGTGATCATTTCATTTATGCGCGAAATGCCTTAGAAATGGCTTTTAAGAGGATTTGAAGCATGGAGACGATTATTTCGGGATTGCAAGATAACCAAACAAAACTTTTAGTGGATTTCTACTTATTTTATTAAATATCATCTCCACCAAACAGGACAAGCTTGCATCTGTTATAGTTTTGGAGAAAAATGTGATCATTTCATTTATGCGCGAAATGCGTTAGAAATGGCTTTTAAGAGGATTTGAAGCATGGAGACGATTATCTCGGGATTGCAGGATAACCAAACAAAACTTTTAGTGGATTTCTACTTGATTTATTAAATGTTATCTCCACCAAACAGTACAAGCTTGCATCTGTTATAATTTTGGAGAAAAATGTGATCATTTCATTTATGCGCGAAATGCCTTAGAAATGGCTTTTAAGAGGATTTATAGCATGGAGACGGTTTTCTCGGGATTGCAAGATAACCAAACAAAACTTTTAGTGGATTTCTACTTATTTTATTAAATATCATCTCCACCAAAGAGGACAAGCTTGCATCTGTTACAGCTTTGGAGAAAAATGTGATCATTTCATTTATGCGCGAAATGTCTTAGAAATGGCTTTTAAGAGGATTTGGAGCATGGAGACGATTATCTCGGGATTGCAAGATAACCAAACAAAACTTTTAGTGGATTTCTACTTTTTTTATTAAACATCATCTCAACCAAACAGGACAAGCTTGCATCTGTTATAGTTTTGGAGAAAAATGTGATCATTTCATTTATGCGCGAAATGCCTTAGAAATGGCTTTTAAGAGGATTTGAAGCATGGAGACGATTTTCTCGGAATTGCAAGATAACCAAACAAAACTTTTAGTGGATTTCTCCTTATTTTATTAAATATCATCTCCACCAAACAGGACAAGCTTGCATCTGTTATAGTTTTGGAGAAAAATGTGATCTTTTCATTTATGCGTGAAATGCCTTAGAAATGTCTTTTAAAAGGATTTGAAGCAAGAGACGATTATCTCGGGATTGCAAGATAACCAAACAAAACTTTTAGTGGATTTCTACTTATTTTATTAAATATTATCTCCACCAAAGAGGACAAGCTTGCATCTGTTATAGCTTTGGAGAAAAATGTGATCATTTCATTTATGCGCGAAATGCCTTAGAAATGGCTTTTAAGAGGATTTGAAGCATGGAGACGATTATCTCGGGATTGCAAGATAACCAAACAAAACTTTTAGTGGATTTCTACTTATATTATTAAATATCATCTCCACCAAACAGGACAAGCTTGCATCTGTTATAGTTTTGGAGAAAAATGTGATCATTTCATTTATGCGCGAAATGCCTTAGAAATGGCTTTTAAGAGGATTTGAAGCATGGAGACGATTATCTCGGGATTGCAAGATAACCAAACAAAACTTTTAGTGGATTTCTACTTGATTTATTAAATATTATCTCCACAAAACAGGACAAGCTTGCATCTGTTATAGTTTTGGAGAAAAATGTGATCATTTCATTTATGCGCGAAATGCGTTAGAAATGGCTTTTAAGAGGATTTGAAGCATGGAGACGATTATCTCGGGATTGCAGGATAACCAAACAAAACTTTTAGTGGATTTCTACTTGATTTATTAAATATTATCTCCACCAAACAGGACAAGCTTGCATCTGTTATAGTTTTGGAGAAAAATGTGATCATTTCATTTATGCGCGAAATGCCTTAGAAATGGCTTTTAAGAGGATTTATAGCATGGAGACGGTTTTCTCGGGTTTGCAAGATAACCAAACAAAACTTTTAGTGGATTTCTACTTATTTTATTAAATATCATCTCCACCAAAGAGGACAAGCTTGCATCTGTTACAGCTTTGGAGAAAAATGTGATCATTTCATTTATGCGCGAAATGTCTTAGAAATGGGTTTTAAGAGGATTTGGAGCATGGAGACGATTATCTCGGGATTGCAAGATAACCAAACAAAACTTTTAGTGGATTTCTACTTTTTTTATTAAACATCATCTCCACCAAACAGGACAAGCTTGCATCTGTTATAGTTTTGGAGAAAAATGTGATCATTTCATTTATGCGCGAAATGCCTTAGAAATGGCTTTTAAGAGGATTTGAAGCATGGAGACGATTATCTCGGAATTGCAAGATAACCAAACAAAACTTTTAGTGGATTTCTCCTTATTTTATTAAATATCATCTCCACCAAACAGGACAAGCTTGCATCTGTTATAGTTTTGGAGAAAAATGTGATCTTTTCATTTATGCGTGAAATGCCTTAGAAATGTCTTTTAAAAGGATTTGAAGCAAGAGACGATTATCTCGGGATTGCAAGATAACCAAACAAAACTTTTAGTGGATTTCTACTTATTTTATTAAATATTATCTCCACCAAAGAGGACAAGCTTGCATCTGTTATAGCTTTGGAGAAAAATGTGATCATTTCATTTATGCGCGAAATGCCTTAGAAATGGCTTTTAAGAGGATTTGAAGCATGGAGACGATTATCTCGGGATTGCAAGATAACCAAACAAAACTTTTAGTGGATTTCTACTTATATTATTAAATATCATCTCCACCAAACAGGACAAGCTTGCATCTGTTATAGTTTTGGAGAAAAATGTGATCATTTCATTTATGCGCGAAATGCCTTAGAAATGGCTTTTAAGAGGATTTGAAGCATGGAGACGATTATCTCGGGATTGCAAGATAACCAAACAAAACTTTTAGTGGATTTCTACTTGATTTATTAAATATTATCTCCACCAAACAGGACAAGCTTGCATCTGTTATAGTTTTGGAGAAAAATGTGATCATTTCATTTATGCGCGAAATGCGTTAGAAATGGCTTTTAAGAGGATTTGAAGCATGGAGACGATTATCTCGGGATTGCAGGATAACCAAACAAAACTTTTAGTGGATTTCTACTTGATTTATTAAATATTATCTCCACCAAACAGGACAAGCTTGCATCTGTTATAGTTTTGGAGAAAAATGTGATCATTTCATTTATGCGCGAAATGCCTTAGAAATGGCTTTTAAGAGGATTTATAGCATGCAGACGGTTTTCTCGGGATTGCAAGATAACCAAACAAAACTTTTAGTGGATTTCTACTTATTTTATTAAATATCATCTCCACCAAAGAGGACAAGCTTGCATCTGTTACAGCTTTGGAGAAAAATGTGATCATTTCATTTATGCGCGAAATGTCTTAGAAATGGCTTTTAAGAGGATTTGAAGCATGGAAACGATTATCTCGGGATTGCAAGATAACCAAACAAAACTTTTAGTGGATTTCTACTTTTTTTATTAAACATCATCTCCACCAAACAGGACAAGCTTGCATCTGTTATAGTTTTGGAGAAAAATGTGATCATTTCATTTATGCGCGAAATGCCTTAGAAATGGCTTTTAAGAGGATTTGAAGCATGGGGACGATTATCTCGGAATTGCAAGATAACCAAACAAAACTTTTAGTGGATTTCTCCTTATTTTATTAAATATCATCTCCACCAAAAAGGACAAGCTTGCATCTGTTATAGTTTTGGAGAAAAATGTGATCTTTTCATTTATGCGTGAAATGCCTTAGAAATGTCTTTTAAAAGGATTTGAAGCAAGAGACGATTATCTCGTGATTGCAAGATAACCAAACAAAACTTTTAGTGGATTTCTACTTATTTTATTAAATATTATCTCCACCAAAGAGGACAAGCTTGCATCTGTTATAGCTTTGGAGAAAAATGTGATCATTTCATTTATGCGCGAAATGCCTTAGAAATGGCTTTTAAGAGGATTTGAAGCATGGAGACGATTATCTCGGGATTGCAAGATAACCAAACAAAACTTTTAGTGGATTTCTACTTGATTTATTAAATATTATCTCCACCAAACAGGACAAGCTTGCATCTGTTATAGTTTTGGAGAAAAATGTGATCTTTTCATTTATGCGTGAAATGCCTTAGAAATGTCTTTTAAAAGGATTTGAAGCAAGAGACGATTATCTCGGGATTGCAAGATAACCAAACAAAACTTTTAGTGGATTTCTACCTATTTTATTAAATATCATCTCCACCAAAGAGGACAAGCTTGCATCTGTTATAGCTTTGGAGAAAAATGTGATCATTTCATTTATGCGCGAAATGCCTTAGAAATGGCTTTTAAGAGGATTTGAAGCATGGAGACGATTATCTCGGGATTGCAAGATAACCAAACAAAATTTTTAGTGGATTTCTACTTATTTTATTAAATATCATCTCCACCAAACAGGACAAGCTTGCATCTGTTATAGTTTTAAAGAAAAATGTGATCATTTCATTTATGCACGAAATGCCTTAGAAATGGCTTTTAAGAGGATTTGAAGCATGGAGACGATTATCTCGGAATTGCAAGATAACCAAACAAAACTTTTAGTGGATTTCTCCTTATTTTATTAAATATCATCTCCACCAAACAGGACAAGCTTGCCTCTGTTATAGTTTTGAAGAAAAATGTGATCATTTCATTTATGCGCGAAATGCCTTAGAAAAGGCTTTTAAGAGGATTTGAAGCATGGAGACGATTATCTCGGGATTGCAAGATAACCAAACAAAACTTTTAGTGGATTTCTGCTTATTTTATTAAATATCATCTCCACCAAACAGGACAAGCTTGCATCTGTTATCGTTTTGGAGAAAAATGTGATCATTTCATTTATGCGCGAAATGCCGTAGAAATGGCTTTTAAGAGGATTTGAAGCATAAAGACGATTATCTCGAGATTGCAAAATAACCAAACAAAACTTTTAGTGGATTTCTACTTATTTTATTAAATATCATCTCCACCAAACAGGACAAGCTTGCATCTTTTATAGTTTTGGAGAAAAATGTGATCATTTCATTTATGCGCAAAATGCCTTAGAAATGGCTTTTAAGAGGATTTGAAGCATGGAGACGATTATCTCGGGAATGCAAGATAACCAAACAAAACTTTTAGTGGATTTCTACTTATTTTATTAAATATCATCTCCACCAAACAGGACAAGCTTGCATCTGTTATAGTTTTGGAGAAAAATGTGATCATTTCATTTATGCGCGACATGCCTTAAAAAAGGCTTTTAAGAGGATTTGAAGCATGGAGACGATTATCTCGGGATTGCAAGATAACCAAACAAAACTTTTAGTGGATTTCTACTTATTTTATTAAATATCATCTCCACCAAACAGGACAAGCTTGCATCTGTTATCGTTTTGGAGAAAAATATGATCATTTCATTTATGCGCGAAATGCCGTAGAAATGGCTTTTAAGAGGATTTATAGCATGGAGACGGTTTTCTCGGGATTGCAAGATAACCAAACAAAACTTTTAGTGGATTTCTACTTATTTTATTAAATATCATCTCCACCAAAGAGGACAAGCTTGCATCTGTTACAGCTTTGGAGAAAAATGTGATCATTTCATTTATGCGCGAAATGTCTTAGAAATGGCTTTTAAGAGGATTTGGAGCATGGAGACGATTATCTCGGGATTGCAAGATAACCAAACAAAACTTTTAGTGGATTTCTACTTTTTTTATTAAACATCATCTCCACCAAACAGGACAAGCTTGCATCTGTTATAGTTTTGGAGAAAAATGTGATCATTTCATTTATGCGCGAAATGCCTTAGAAATGGCTTTTAAGAGGATTTGAAGCATGGAGACGATTTTCTCGGAATTGCAAGATAACCAAACAAAACTTTTAGTGGATTTCTCCTTATTTTATTAAATATCATCTCCACCAAACAGGACAAGCTTGCATGTTATAGTTTTGGAGAAAAATGTGATCTTTTCATTTATGCGTGAAATGCCTTAGAAATGTCTTTTAAAAGGATTTGAAGCAAGAGACGATTATCTCGGGATTGCAAGATAACCAAACAAAACTTTTAGTGGATTTCTACTTATTTTATTAAATATTATCTCCACCAAAGAGGACAAGCTTGCATCTGTTATAGCTTTGGAGAAAAATGTGATCATTTCATTTATGCGCGAAATGCCTTAGAAATGGCTTTTAAGAGGATTTGAAGCATGGAGACGATTATCTCGGGATTGCAAGATAACCAAACAAAACTTTTAGTGGATTTCTACTTATATTATTAAATATCATCTCCACCAAACAGGACAAGCTTGCATCTGTTATAGTTTTGGAGAAAAATGTGATCATTTCATTTATGCGCGAAATGCCTTAGAAATGGCTTTTAAGAGGATTTGAAGCATGGAGACGATTATCTCGGGATTGCAAGATAACCAAACAAAACTTTTAGTGGATTTCTACTTGATTTATTAAATATTATCTCCACAAAACAGGACAAGCTTGCATCTGTTATAGTTTTGGAGAAAAATGTGATCATTTCATTTATGCGCGAAATGCGTTAGAAATGGCTTTTAAGAGGATTTGAAGCATGGAGACGATTATCTCGGGATTGCAGGATAACCAAACAAAACTTTTAGTGGATTTCTACTTGATTTATTAAATATTATCTCCACCAAACAGGACAAGCTTGCATCTGTTATAGTTTTGGAGAAAAATGTGATCATTTCATTTATGCGCGAAATGCCTTAGAAATGGCTTTTAAGAGGATTTATAGCATGGAGACGGTTTTCTCGGGTTTGCAAGATAACCAAACAAAACTTTTAGTGGATTTCTACTTATTTTATTAAATATCATCTCCACCAAAGAGGACAAGCTTGCATCTGTTACAGCTTTGGAGAAAAATGTGATCATTTCATTTATGCGCGAAATGTCTTAGAAATGGCTTTTAAGAGGATTTGGAGCATGGAGACGATTATCTCGGGATTGCAAGATAACCAAACAAAACTTTTAGTGGATTTCTACTTTTTTTATTAAACATCATCTCCACCAAACAGGACAAGCTTGCATCTGTTATAGTTTTGGAGAAAAATGTGATCATTTCATTTATGCGCGAAATGCCTTAGAAATGGCTTTTAAGAGGATTTGAAGCATGGAGACGATTATCTCGGAATTGCAAGATAACCAAACAAAACTTTTAGTGGATTTCTCCTTATTTTATTAAATATCATCTCCACCAAACAGGACAAGCTTGCATCTGTTATAGTTTTGGAGAAAAATGTGATCTTTTCATTTATGCGTGAAATGCCTTAGAAATGTCTTTTAAAAGGATTTGAAGCAAGAGACGATTATCTCGGGATTGCAAGATAACCAAACAAAACTTTTAGTGGATTTCTACTTATTTTATTAAATATTATCTCCACCAAACAGGACAAGCTTGCATCTGTTATAGCTTTGGAGAAAAATGTGATCATTTCATTTATGCGCGAAATGCCTTAGAAATGGCTTTTAAGAGGATTTGAAGCATGGAGACGATTATCTCGGGATTGCAAGATAACCAAACAAAACTTTTAGTGGATTTCTACTTATATTATTAAATATCATCTCCACCAAACAGGACAAGCTTGCATCTGTTATAGTTTTGGAGAAAAATGTGATCATTTCATTTATGCGCGAAATGCCTTAGAAATGGCTTTTAAGAGGATTTGAAGCATGGAGACGATTATCTCGGGATTGCAAGATAACCAAACAAAACTTTTAGTGGATTTCTACTTGATTTATTAAATATTATCTCCACCAAACAGGACAAGCTTGCATCTGTTATAGTTTTGGAGAAAAATGTGATCATTTCATTTATGCGCGAAATGCGTTAGAAATGGCTTTTAAGAGGATTTGAAGCATGGAGACGATTATCTCGGGATTGCAGGATAACCAAACAAAACTTTTAGTGGATTTCTACTTGATTTATTAAATATTATCTCCACCAAACAGGACAAGCTTGCATCTGTTATAGTTTTGGAGAAAAATGTGATCATTTCATTTATGCGCGAAATGCCTTAGAAATGGCTTTTAAGAGGATTTATAGCATGGAGACGGTTTTCTCGGGATTGCAAGATAACCAAACAAAACTTTTAGTGGATTTCTACTTATTTTATTAAATATCATCTCCACCAAAGAGGACAAGCTTGCATCTGTTACAGCTTTGGAGAAAAATGTGATCATTTCATTTATGCGCGAAATGTCTTAGAAATGGCTTTTAAGAGGATTTGAAGCATGGAAACGATTATCTCGGGATTGCAAGATAACCAAACAAAACTTTTAGTGGATTTCTACTTTTTTTATTAAACATCATCTCCACCAAACAGGACAAGCTTGCATCTGTTATAGTTTTGGAGAAAAATGTGATCATTTCATTTATGCGCGAAATGCCTTAGAAATGGCTTTTAAGAGGATTTGAAGCATGGGGACGATTATCTCGGAATTGCAAGATAACCAAACAAAACTTTTAGTGGATTTCTCCTTATTTTATTAAATATCATCTCCACCAAAAAGGACAAGCTTGCATCTGTTATAGTTTTGGAGAAAAATGTGATCTTTTCATTTATGCGTGAAATGCCTTAGAAATGTCTTTTAAAAGGATTTGAAGCAAGAGACGATTATCTCGTGATTGCAAGATAACCAAACAAAACTTTTAGTGGATTTCTACTTATTTTATTAAATATTATCTCCACCAAAGAGGACAAGCTTGCATCTGTTATAGCTTTGGAGAAAAATGTGATCATTTCATTTATGCGCGAAATGCCTTAGAAATGGCTTTTAAGAGGATTTGAAGCATGGAGACGATTATCTCGGGATTGCAAGATAACCAAACAAAACTTTTAGTGGATTTCTACTTGATTTATTAAATATTATCTCCACCAAACAGGACAAGCTTGCATCTGTTATAGTTTTGGAGAAAAATGTGATCTTTTCATTTATGCGTGAAATGCCTTAGAAATGTCTTTTAAAAGGATTTGAAGCAAGAGACGATTATCTCGGGATTGCAAGATAACCAAACAAAACTTTTAGTGGATTTCTACCTATTTTATTAAATATCATCTCCACCAAAGAGGACAAGCTTGCATCTGTTATAGCTTTGGAGAAAAATGTGATCATTTCATTTATGCGCGAAATGCCTTAGAAATGGCTTTTAAGAGGATTTGAAGCATGGAGACGATTATCTCGGGATTGCAAGATAACCAAACAAAATTTTTAGTGGATTTCTACTTATTTTATTAAATATCATCTCCACCAAACAGGACAAGCTTGCATCTGTTATAGTTTTAAAGAAAAATATGATCATTTCATTTATGCACGAAATGCCTTAGAAATGGCTTTTAAGAGGATTTGAAGCATGGAGACGATTATCTCGGAATTGCAAGATAACCAAACAAAACTTTTAGTGGATTTCTCCTTATTTTATTAAATATCATCTCCACCAAACAGGACAAGCTTGCCTCTGTTATAGTTTTGAAGAAAAATGTGATCATTTCATTTATGCGCGAAATGCCTTAGAAAAGGCTTTTAAGAGGATTTGAAGCATGGAGACGATTATCTCGGGATTGCAAGATAACCAAACAAAACTTTTAGTGGATTTCTGCTTATTTTATTAAATATCATCTCCACCAAACAGGACAAGCTTGCATCTGTTATCGTTTTGGAGAAAAATGTGATCATTTCATTTATGCGCGAAATGCCGTAGAAATGGCTTTTAAGAGGATTTGAAGCATAAAGACGATTATCTCGAGATTGCAAAATAACCAAACAAAACTTTTAGTGGATTTCTACTTATTTTATTAAATATCATCTCCACCAAACAGGACAAGCTTGCATCTTTTATAGTTTTGGAGAAAAATGTGATCATTTCATTTATGCGCAAAATGCCTTAGAAATGGCTTTTAAGAGGATTTGAAGCATGGAGACGATTATCTCGGGAATGCAAGATAACCAAACAAAACTTTTAGTGGATTTCTACTTATTTTATTAAATATCATCTCCACCAAACAGGACAAGCTTGCATCTGTTATAGTTTTGGAGAAAAATGTGATCATTTCATTTATGCGCGACATGCCTTAAAAAAGGCTTTTAAGAGGATTTGAAGCATGGAGACGATTATCTCGGGATTGCAAGATAACCAAACAAAACTTTTAGTGGATTTCTACTTATTTTATTAAATATCATCTCCACCAAACAGGACAAGCTTGCATCTGTTATCGTTTTGGAGAAAAATATGATCATTTCATTTATGCGCGAAATGCCGTAGAAATGGCTTTTAAGAGGATTTATAGCATGGAGACGGTTTTCTCGGGATTGCAAGATAACCAAACAAAACTTTTAGTGGATTTCTACTTATTTTATTAAATATCATCTCCACCAAAGAGGACAAGCTTGCATCTGTTACAGCTTTGGAGAAAAATGTGATCATTTCATTTATGCGCGAAATGTCTTAGAAATGGCTTTTAAGAGGATTTGGAGCATGGAGACGATTATCTCGGGATTGCAAGATAACCAAACAAAACTTTTAGTGGATTTCTACTTTTTTTATTAAACATCATCTCCACCAAACAGGACAAGCTTGCATCTGTTATAGTTTTGGAGAAAAATGTGATCATTTCATTTATGCGCGAAATGCCTTAGAAATGGCTTTTAAGAGGATTTGAAGCATGGAGACGATTTTCTCGGAATTGCAAGATAACCAAACAAAACTTTTAGTGGATTTCTCCTTATTTTATTAAATATCATCTCCACCAAACAGGACAAGCTTGCATGTTATAGTTTTGGAGAAAAATGTGATCTTTTCATTTATGCGTGAAATGCCTTAGAAATGTCTTTTAAAAGGATTTGAAGCAAGAGACGATTATCTCGGGATTGCAAGATAACCAAACAAAACTTTTAGTGGATTTCTACTTATTTTATTAAATATTATCTCCACCAAAGAGGACAAGCTTGCATCTGTTATAGCTTTGGAGAAAAATGTGATCATTTCATTTATGCGCGAAATGCCTTAGAAATGGCTTTTAAGAGGATTTGAAGCATGGAGACGATTATCTCGGGATTGCAAGATAACCAAACAAAACTTTTAGTGGATTTCTACTTATATTATTAAATATCATCTCCACCAAACAGGACAAGCTTGCATCTGTTATAGTTTTGGAGAAAAATGTGATCATTTCATTTATGCGCGAAATGCCTTAGAAATGGCTTTTAAGAGGATTTGAAGCATGGAGACGATTATCTCGGGATTGCAAGATAACCAAACAAAACTTTTAGTGGATTTCTACTTGATTTATTAAATATTATCTCCACAAAACAGGACAAGCTTGCATCTGTTATAGTTTTGGAGAAAAATGTGATCATTTCATTTATGCGCGAAATGCGTTAGAAATGGCTTTTAAGAGGATTTGAAGCATGGAGACGATTATCTCGGGATTGCAGGATAACCAAACAAAACTTTTAGTGGATTTCTACTTGATTTATTAAATATTATCTCCACCAAACAGGACAAGCTTGCATCTGTTATAGTTTTGGAGAAAAATGTGATCATTTCATTTATGCGCGAAATGCCTTAGAAATGGCTTTTAAGAGGATTTATAGCATGGAGACGGTTTTCTCGGGATTGCAAGATAACCAAACAAAACTTTTAGTGGATTTCTACTTATTTTATTAAATATCATCTCCACCAAAGAGGACAAGCTTGCATCTGTTACAGCTTTGGAGAAAAATGTGATCATTTCATTTATGCGCGAAATGTCTTAGAAATGGCTTTTAAGAGGATTTGGAGCATGGAGACGATTATCTCGGGATTGCAAGATAACCAAACAAAACTTTTAGTGGATTTCTACTTTTTTTATTAAACATCATCTCCACCAAACAGGACAAGCTTGCATCTGTTATAGTTTTGGAGAAAAATGTGATCATTTCATTTATGCGCGAAATGCCTTAGAAATGGCTTTTAAGAGGATTTGAAGCATGGAGACGATTATCTCGGAATTGCAAGATAACCAAACAAAACTTTTAGTGGATTTCTCCTTATTTTATTAAATATCATCTCCACCAAACAGGACAAGCTTGCATCTGTTATAGTTTTGGAGAAAAATGTGATCTTTTCATTTATGCGTGAAATGCCTTAGAAATGTCTTTTAAAAGGATTTGAAGCAAGAGACGATTATCTCGGGATTGCAAGATAACCAAACAAAACTTTTAGTGGATTTCTACTTATTTTATTAAATATTATCTCCACCAAAGAGGACAAGCTTGCATCTGTTATAGCTTTGGAGAAAAATGTGATCATTTCATTTATGCGCGAAATGCCTTAGAAATGGCTTTTAAGAGGATTTGAAGCATGGAGACGATTATCTCGGGATTGCAAGATAACCAAACAAAACTTTTAGTGGATTTCTACTTATATTATTAAATATCATCTCCACCAAACAGGACAAGCTTGCATCTGTTATAGTTTTGGAGAAAAATGTGATCATTTCATTTATGCGCGAAATGCCTTAGAAATGGCTTTTAAGAGGATTTGAAGCATGGAGACGATTATCTCGGGATTGCAAGATAACCAAACAAAACTTTTAGTGGATTTCTACTTGATTTATTAAATATTATCTCCACCAAACAGGACAAGCTTGCATCTGTTATAGTTTTGGAGAAAAATGTGATCATTTCATTTATGCGCGAAATGCGTTAGAAATGGCTTTTAAGAGGATTTGAAGCATGGAGACGATTATCTCGGGATTGCAGGATAACCAAACAAAACTTTTAGTGGATTTCTACTTGATTTATTAAATATTATCTCCACCAAACAGGACAAGCTTGCATCTGTTATAGTTTTGGAGAAAAATGTGATCATTTCATTTATGCGCGAAATGCCTTAGAAATGGCTTTTAAGAGGATTTATAGCATGGAGACGGTTTTCTCGGGATTGCAAGATAACCAAACAAAACTTTTAGTGGATTTCTACTTATTTTATTAAATATCATCTCCACCAAAGAGGACAAGCTTGCATCTGTTACAGCTTTGGAGAAAAATGTGATCATTTCATTTATGCGCGAAATGTCTTAGAAATGGCTTTTAAGAGGATTTGAAGCATGGAAACGATTATCTCGGGATTGCAAGATAACCAAACAAAACTTTTAGTGGATTTCTACTTTTTTTATTAAACATCATCTCCACCAAACAGGACAAGCTTGCATCTGTTATAGTTTTGGAGAAAAATGTGATCATTTCATTTATGTGCGAAATGCCTTAGAAATGGCTTTTAAGAGGATTTGAAGCATGGGGACGATTATCTCGGAATTGCAAGATAACCAAACAAAACTTTTAGTGGATTTCTCCTTATTTTATTAAATATCATCTCCACCAAAAAGGACAAGCTTGCATCTGTTATAGTTTTGGAGAAAAATGTGATCTTTTCATTTATGCGTGAAATGCCTTAGAAATGTCTTTTAAAAGGATTTGAAGCAAGAGACGATTATCTCGTGATTGCAAGATAACCAAACAAAACTTTTAGTGGATTTCTACTTATTTTATTAAATATTATCTCCACCAAAGAGGACAAGCTTGCATCTGTTATAGCTTTGGAGAAAAATGTGATCATTTCATTTATGCGCGAAATGCCTTAGAAATGGCTTTTAAGAGGATTTGAAGCATGGAGACGATTATTTCGGGATTGCAAGATAACCAAACAAAACTTTTAGTGGATTTCTACTTGATTTATTAAATATTATCTCCACCAAACAGGACAAGCTTGCATCTGTTATAGTTTTGGAGAAAAATGTGATCTTTTCATTTATGCGTGAAATGCCTTAGAAATGTCTTTTAAAAGGATTTGAAGCAAGAGACGATTATCTCGGGATTGCAAGATAACCAAACAAAACTTTTAGTGGATTTCTACCTATTTTATTAAATATCATCTCCACCAAAGAGGACAAGCTTGCATCTGTTATAGCTTTGGAGAAAAATGTGATCATTTCATTTATGCGCGAAATGCCTTAGAAATGGCTTTTAAGAGGATTTGAAGCATGGAGACGATTATCTCGGGATTGCAAGATAACCAAACAAAATTTTTAGTGGATTTCTACTTATTTTATTAAATATCATCTCCACCAAACAGGACAAGCTTGCATCTGTTATAGTTTTAAAGAAAAATGTGATCATTTCATTTATGCACGAAATGCCTTAGAAATGGCTTTTAAGAGGATTTGAAGCATGGAGACGATTATCTCGGAATTGCAAGATAACCAAACAAAACTTTTAGTGGATTTCTCCTTATTTTATTAAATATCATCTCCACCAAACAGGACAAGCTTGCCTCTGTTATAGTTTTGAAGAAAAATGTGATCATTTCATTTATGCGCGAAATGCCTTAGAAAAGGCTTTTAAGAGGATTTGAAGCATGGAGACGATTATCTCGGGATTGCAAGATAACCAAACAAAACTTTTAGTGGATTTCTGCTTATTTTATTAAATATCATCTCCACCAAACAGGACAAGCTTGCATCTGTTATCGTTTTGGAGAAAAATGTGATCATTTCATTTATGCGCGAAATGCCGTAGAAATGGCTTTTAAGAGGATTTGAAGCATAAAGACGATTATCTCGAGATTGCAAAATAACCAAACAAAACTTTTAGTGGATTTCTACTTATTTTATTAAATATCATCTCCACCAAACAGGACAAGCTTGCATCTTTTATAGTTTTGGAGAAAAATGTGATCATTTCATTTATGCGCAAAATGCCTTAGAAATGGCTTTTAAGAGGATTTGAAGCATGGAGACGATTATCTCGGGAATGCAAGATAACCAAACAAAACTTTTAGTGGATTTCTACTTATTTTATTAAATATCATCTCCACCAAACAGGACAAGCTTGCATCTGTTATAGTTTTGGAGAAAAATGTGATCATTTCATTTATGCGCGACATGCCTTAAAAAAGGCTTTTAAGAGGATTTGAAGCATGGAGACGATTATCTCGGGATTGCAAGATAACCAAACAAAACTTTTAGTGGATTTCTACTTATTTTATTAAATATCATCTCCACCAAACAGGACAAGCTTGCATCTGTTATCGTTTTGGAGAAAAATATGATCATTTCATTTATGCGCGAAATGCCGTAGAAATATCTTTTAAGAGGATTTGAAGCATAAAGACGATTATCTCGAGATTGCAAGATAACCAAACAAAACTTTTAGTGGATTTCTACTTATTTTATTAAATATCATCTCCACCAAACAGGACAAGCTTGCATCTTTTATAGTTTTGGAGAAAAATGTGATCATTTCATTTATGCGCGATATGCCTTAGAAATGACTTTTAAGAGGATTTGAAGCATGGAGACGATTATCTCGGGATTGCAAGATAACCAAACAAAACTTTTAGTGGATTTCTACTTGATTTATTAAATATTATCTCCACCAAACAGGACAAGCTTGCATCTGTTATAGTTTTGGAGAAAAATGTGATCATTTTATTTATGCGCGAAATGCCTTAGAAATGGCTTTTAAGAGGATTTAAAGCATGGAGACGATTATCTCGGGATTGCAAGATAACCAAACAAAACGTTTAGTGGATTTCTACTTATTTTATTAAATATCATCTCCACCAAAGAGGACAAGCTTGCATCTGTTATAGCTTTGGAGAAAAATGTGATCATTTCATTTATGCGCGAAATGCCTTAGAAATGGCTTTTAAGAGGATTTGAAGCATGGAGACGATTATCTCGGGATTGCAAGATAACCAAACAAAACGTTTAGTGGATTTCTACTTATTTTATTAAATATCATCTCCACCAAACAGGACAAGCTTGCATCTGTTATAGTTTTGGAGAAAAATGTGATCATTTCATTTATGCGCGAAATGCCTTAGAAATGGCTTTTAAGAGGATTTGAAGCATGGAGACGATTATCTCGGAATTGCAAGATAACCAAACAAAACTTTTAGTGGATTTCTCCTTATTTTATTAAATATCATCTCCACCAAACAGGACAAGCTTGCATATGTTATAGTTTTGGAGAAAAATGTGATCTTTTCATTTATGCGTGAAATGCCTTAGAAATGGCCTTTAAGAGGATTTGAAGCATGGAGACGATTATCTCGGGAATGAGAGATAACCAAACAAAACTTTTAGTGGATTTCTACTTATTTTATTAAATATCATCTCCACCAAACAGGACAAGCTTGCATCTGTTATAGTTTTGGAGAAAAATGTGATCATTTCATTTATGCGCGAAATGCGTTAGAAATGGCTTTTAAGAGGATTTGAAGCATGGAGACGATTATCTCGGGATTGCAAGATAACCAAACAAAACTTTTAGTGGATTTCTACTTGATTTATTAAATATTATCTCCACCAAACAGGACAAGCTTGCATCTGTTATAGTTTTGGAGAAAAATGTGATCATTTTATTTATGCGCGAAATGCCTTAGAAATGGCTTTTAAGAGGATTTAAAGCATGGAGACGATTTTCTCGGGATTGCAAGATAACCAAACAAAACTTTTAGTGGATTTCTACTTATTGTATTAAATATCATCTCCACCAAAGAGGACAAGCTTGCATCTGTTATAGCTTTGGAGAAAAATATGATCATTTCATTTATGCGCGAAATGCCTTAGAAATGGCTTTTAAGAGGATTTGAAGCATGGAGACGATTATCTCGGGATTGCAAGATAACCAAACAAAACGTTTAGTGGATTTCTACTTATTTTATTAAATATCATCTCCACCAAACAGGACAAGCTTGCATCTGTTATAGTTTTGGAGAAAAATGTGATCATTTCATTTATGCGCGAAATGCCTTAGAAATGGCTTTTAAGAGGATTTGAAGCATGGAGACGGTTATCTCGGAATTGCAAGATAACCAAAGAAAACTTTTAGTGGATTTCTCCTTATTTTATTAAATATCATCTCCACCAAACAGGACAAGCTTGCATCTGTTTTAGTTTTGGAGAAAAATGTGATCTTTTCATTTATGCGTGAAATGCCTTACAAATGTCTTTTAAAGGGATTTGAAGCAAGAGACGATTATCTCGGGATTGCAAGATAACCAAACAAAACTTTTATTGGATTTCTACTTATTTTATTAAATATCATCTCCACCAAAGAGGACAAGCTTGCATCTGTTATAGCTTTGGAGAAAAATGTGATCATTTCATTTATGCGCGAAATGCCTTAGAAATGGCTTTTAAGAGGATTTGAAGCATGGAGACGATTATCTCGGGATTGCAAGATAACCAAACAAAACTTTTAGTGGATTTCTACTTATATTATTAAATATCATCTCCACCAAACAGGACAAGCTTGCATCTGTTATAGTTTTGGAGAAAAATGTGATCATTTCATTTATGCGCGAAATGCCTTAGAAATGGCTTTTAAGAGGATTTGAAGCATGGAGACGATTATCTCGGGATTGCAAGATAACCAAACAAAACTTTTAGTGGATTTCTACTTGATTTATTAAATATTATCTCCACCAAACAGGACAAGCTTGCATCTGTTATAGTTTTGGAGAAAAATGTGATCATTTTATTTATGCGCGAAATGCCTTAGAAATGGCTTTTAAGAGGATTTAAAGCATGGAGACGATTTTCTCGGGATTACAAGATAACCAAACAAAACTTTTAGTGGATTTCTACTTATTTTATTAAATATCATCTCCACCAAAGAGGACAAGCTTGCATCTGTTATAGCTTTGGAGAAAAATGTGATCATTTCATTTATGCGCGAAATGCCTTAGAAATGGCTTTTAAGAGGATTTGAAGCATGGAAACGATTATCTCGGGATTGCAAGATAACCAAACAAAACGTTTAGTGGATTTCTACTTATTTTATTAAATATCATCTCCACCAAACAGGACAAGCTTGCATCTGTTATAGTTTTGGAGAAAAATGTGATCATTTCATTTATGCGCGAAATGCCTTAGAAATGGCTTTTAAGAGGATTTGAAGCATGGAGACGATTATCTCGGAATTGCAAGATAACCAAACAAAACTTTTAGTGGATTTCTCCTTATTTTATTAAATATCATCTCCACCAAACAGGACAAGCTTGCATATGTTATAGTTTTGGAGAAAAATGTGATCTTTTCATTTATGCGTGAAATGCCTTAGAAATGGCTTTTAAGAGGATTTGAAGCATGGAGACGATTATCTCGGGAATGAGAGATAACCAAACAAAACTTTTAGTGGATTTCTACTTATTTTATTAAATATCATCTCCACCAAACAGGACAAGCTTGCATCTGTTATAGTTTTGGAGAAAAATGTGATCATTTCATTTATGTGCGAAATGCGTTAGAAATGGCTTTTAAGAGGATTTGAAGCATGGAGACGATTATCTCGGGATTGCAAGATAACCAAACAAAACTTTTAGTGGATTTCTACTTGATTTATTAAATATTATCTCCACCAAACAGGACAAGCTTGCATCTGTTATAGTTTTGGAGAAAAATGTGATCATTTCATTTATGCGCGACATGCCTTAAAAAAGGCTTTTAAGAGGATTTGAAGCATGGAGACGATTATCTCGGGATTGCAAGATAACCAAACAAAACTTTTAGTGGATTTCTACTTATTTTATTAAATATCATCTCCACCAAACAGGACAAGCTTGCATCTGTTATCGTTTTGGAGAAAAATATGATCATTTCATTTATGCGCGAAATGCCGTAGAAATGGCTTTTAAGAGGATTTATAGCATGGAGACGGTTTTCTCGGGATTGCAAGATAACCAAACAAAACTTTTAGTGGATTTCTACTTATTTTATTAAATATCATCTCCACCAAAGAGGACAAGCTTGCATCTGTTACAGCTTTGGAGAAAAATGTGATCATTTCATTTATGCGCGAAATGTCTTAGAAATGGCTTTTAAGAGGATTTGGAGCATGGAGACGATTATCTCGGGATTGCAAGATAACCAAACAAAACTTTTAGTGGATTTCTACTTTTTTTATTAAACATCATCTCCACCAAACAGGACAAGCTTGCATCTGTTATAGTTTTGGAGAAAAATGTGATCATTTCATTTATGCGCGAAATGCCTTAGAAATGGCTTTTAAGAGGATTTGAAGCATGGAGACGATTTTCTCGGAATTGCAAGATAACCAAACAAAACTTTTAGTGGATTTCTCCTTATTTTATTAAATATCATCTCCACCAAACAGGACAAGCTTGCATGTTATAGTTTTGGAGAAAAATGTGATCTTTTCATTTATGCGTGAAATGCCTTAGAAATGTCTTTTAAAAGGATTTGAAGCAAGAGACGATTATCTCGGGATTGCAAGATAACCAAACAAAACTTTTAGTGGATTTCTACTTATTTTATTAAATATTATCTCCACCAAAGAGGACAAGCTTGCATCTGTTATAGCTTTGGAGAAAAATGTGATCATTTCATTTATGCGCGAAATGCCTTAGAAATGGCTTTTAAGAGGATTTGAAGCATGGAGACGATTATCTCGGGATTGCAAGATAACCAAACAAAACTTTTAGTGGATTTCTACTTATATTATTAAATATCATCTCCACCAAACAGGACAAGCTTGCATCTGTTATAGTTTTGGAGAAAAATGTGATCATTTCATTTATGCGCGAAATGCCTTAGAAATGGCTTTTAAGAGGATTTGAAGCATGGAGACGATTATCTCGGGATTGCAAGATAACCAAACAAAACTTTTAGTGGATTTCTACTTGATTTATTAAATATTATCTCCACAAAACAGGACAAGCTTGCATCTGTTATAGTTTTGGAGAAAAATGTGATCATTTCATTTATGCGCGAAATGCGTTAGAAATGGCTTTTAAGAGGATTTGAAGCATGGAGACGATTATCTCGGGATTGCAGGATAACCAAACAAAACTTTTAGTGGATTTCTACTTGATTTATTAAATATTATCTCCACCAAACAGGACAAGCTTGCATCTGTTATAGTTTTGGAGAAAAATGTGATCATTTCATTTATGCGCGAAATGCCTTAGAAATGGCTTTTAAGAGGATTTATAGCATGGAGACGGTTTTCTCGGGATTGCAAGATAACCAAACAAAACTTTTAGTGGATTTCTACTTATTTTATTAAATATCATCTCCACCAAAGAGGACAAGCTTGCATCTGTTACAGCTTTGGAGAAAAATGTGATCATTTCATTTATGCGCGAAATGTCTTAGAAATGGCTTTTAAGAGGATTTGGAGCATGGAGACGATTATCTCGGGATTGCAAGATAACCAAACAAAACTTTTAGTGGATTTCTACTTTTTTTATTAAACATCATCTCCACCAAACAGGACAAGCTTGCATCTGTTATAGTTTTGGAGAAAAATGTGATCATTTCATTTATGCGCGAAATGCCTTAGAAATGGCTTTTAAGAGGATTTGAAGCATGGAGACGATTATCTCGGAATTGCAAGATAACCAAACAAAACTTTTAGTGGATTTCTCCTTATTTTATTAAATATCATCTCCACCAAACAGGACAAGCTTGCATCTGTTATAGTTTTGGAGAAAAATGTGATCTTTTCATTTATGCGTGAAATGCCTTAGAAATGTCTTTTAAAAGGATTTGAAGCAAGAGACGATTATCTCGGGATTGCAAGATAACCAAACAAAACTTTTAGTGGATTTCTACTTATTTTATTAAATATTATCTCCACCAAAGAGGACAAGCTTGCATCTGTTATAGCTTTGGAGAAAAATGTGATCATTTCATTTATGCGCGAAATGCCTTAGAAATGGCTTTTAAGAGGATTTGAAGCATGGAGACGATTATCTCGGGATTGCAAGATAACCAAACAAAACTTTTAGTGGATTTCTACTTATATTATTAAATATCATCTCCACCAAACAGGACAAGCTTGCATCTGTTATAGTTTTGGAGAAAAATGTGATCATTTCATTTATGCGCGAAATGCCTTAGAAATGGCTTTTAAGAGGATTTGAAGCATGGAGACGATTATCTCGGGATTGCAAGATAACCAAACAAAACTTTTAGTGGATTTCTACTTGATTTATTAAATATTATCTCCACCAAACAGGACAAGCTTGCATCTGTTATAGTTTTGGAGAAAAATGTGATCATTTCATTTATGCGCGAAATGCGTTAGAAATGGCTTTTAAGAGGATTTGAAGCATGGAGACGATTATCTCGGGATTGCAGGATAACCAAACAAAACTTTTAGTGGATTTCTACTTGATTTATTAAATATTATCTCCACCAAACAGGACAAGCTTGCATCTGTTATAGTTTTGGAGAAAAATGTGATCATTTCATTTATGCGCGAAATGCCTTAGAAATGGCTTTTAAGAGGATTTATAGCATGGAGACGGTTTTCTCGGGATTGCAAGATAACCAAACAAAACTTTTAGTGGATTTCTACTTATTTTATTAAATATCATCTCCACCAAAGAGGACAAGCTTGCATCTGTTACAGCTTTGGAGAAAAATGTGATCATTTCATTTATGCGCGAAATGTCTTAGAAATGGCTTTTAAGAGGATTTGAAGCATGGAAACGATTATCTCGGGATTGCAAGATAACCAAACAAAACTTTTAGTGGATTTCTACTTTTTTTATTAAACATCATCTCCACCAAACAGGACAAGCTTGCATCTGTTATAGTTTTGGAGAAAAATGTGATCATTTCATTTATGTGCGAAATGCCTTAGAAATGGCTTTTAAGAGGATTTGAAGCATGGGGACGATTATCTCGGAATTGCAAGATAACCAAACAAAACTTTTAGTGGATTTCTCCTTATTTTATTAAATATCATCTCCACCAAAAAGGACAAGCTTGCATCTGTTATAGTTTTGGAGAAAAATGTGATCTTTTCATTTATGCGTGAAATGCCTTAGAAATGTCTTTTAAAAGGATTTGAAGCAAGAGACGATTATCTCGTGATTGCAAGATAACCAAACAAAACTTTTAGTGGATTTCTACTTATTTTATTAAATATTATCTCCACCAAAGAGGACAAGCTTGCATCTGTTATAGCTTTGGAGAAAAATGTGATCATTTCATTTATGCGCGAAATGCCTTAGAAATGGCTTTTAAGAGGATTTGAAGCATGGAGACGATTATTTCGGGATTGCAAGATAACCAAACAAAACTTTTAGTGGATTTCTACTTGATTTATTAAATATTATCTCCACCAAACAGGACAAGCTTGCATCTGTTATAGTTTTGGAGAAAAATGTGATCTTTTCATTTATGCGTGAAATGCCTTAGAAATGTCTTTTAAAAGGATTTGAAGCAAGAGACGATTATCTCGGGATTGCAAGATAACCAAACAAAACTTTTAGTGGATTTCTACCTATTTTATTAAATATCATCTCCACCAAAGAGGACAAGCTTGCATCTGTTATAGCTTTGGAGAAAAATGTGATCATTTCATTTATGCGCGAAATGCCTTAGAAATGGCTTTTAAGAGGATTTGAAGCATGGAGACGATTATCTCGGGATTGCAAGATAACCAAACAAAATTTTTAGTGGATTTCTACTTATTTTATTAAATATCATCTCCACCAAACAGGACAAGCTTGCATCTGTTATAGTTTTAAAGAAAAATGTGATCATTTCATTTATGCACGAAATGCCTTAGAAATGGCTTTTAAGAGGATTTGAAGCATGGAGACGATTATCTCGGAATTGCAAGATAACCAAACAAAACTTTTAGTGGATTTCTCCTTATTTTATTAAATATCATCTCCACCAAACAGGACAAGCTTGCCTCTGTTATAGTTTTGAAGAAAAATGTGATCATTTCATTTATGCGCGAAATGCCTTAGAAAAGGCTTTTAAGAGGATTTGAAGCATGGAGACGATTATCTCGGGATTGCAAGATAACCAAACAAAACTTTTAGTGGATTTCTGCTTATTTTATTAAATATCATCTCCACCAAACAGGACAAGCTTGCATCTGTTATCGTTTTGGAGAAAAATGTGATCATTTCATTTATGCGCGAAATGCCGTAGAAATGGCTTTTAAGAGGATTTGAAGCATAAAGACGATTATCTCGAGATTGCAAAATAACCAAACAAAACTTTTAGTGGATTTCTACTTATTTTATTAAATATCATCTCCACCAAACAGGACAAGCTTGCATCTTTTATAGTTTTGGAGAAAAATGTGATCATTTCATTTATGCGCAAAATGCCTTAGAAATGGCTTTTAAGAGGATTTGAAGCATGGAGACGATTATCTCGGGAATGCAAGATAACCAAACAAAACTTTTAGTGGATTTCTACTTATTTTATTAAATATCATCTCCACCAAACAGGACAAGCTTGCATCTGTTATAGTTTTGGAGAAAAATGTGATCATTTCATTTATGCGCGACATGCCTTAAAAAAGGCTTTTAAGAGGATTTGAAGCATGGAGACGATTATCTCGGGATTGCAAGATAACCAAACAAAACTTTTAGTGGATTTCTACTTATTTTATTAAATATCATCTCCACCAAACAGGACAAGCTTGCATCTGTTATCGTTTTGGAGAAAAATATGATCATTTCATTTATGCGCGAAATGCCGTAGAAATATCTTTTAAGAGGATTTGAAGCATAAAGACGATTATCTCGAGATTGCAAGATAACCAAACAAAACTTTTAGTGGATTTCTACTTATTTTATTAAATATCATCTCCACCAAACAGGACAAGCTTGCATCTTTTATAGTTTTGGAGAAAAATGTGATCATTTCATTTATGCGCGATATGCCTTAGAAATGACTTTTAAGAGGATTTGAAGCATGGAGACGATTATCTCGGGATTGCAAGATAACCAAACAAAACTTTTAGTGGATTTCTACTTGATTTATTAAATATTATCTCCACCAAACAGGACAAGCTTGCATCTGTTATAGTTTTGGAGAAAAATGTGATCATTTTATTTATGCGCGAAATGCCTTAGAAATGGCTTTTAAGAGGATTTAAAGCATGGAGACGATTATCTCGGGATTGCAAGATAACCAAACAAAACGTTTAGTGGATTTCTACTTATTTTATTAAATATCATCTCCACCAAAGAGGACAAGCTTGCATCTGTTATAGCTTTGGAGAAAAATGTGATCATTTCATTTATGCGCGAAATGCCTTAGAAATGGCTTTTAAGAGGATTTGAAGCATGGAGACGATTATCTCGGGATTGCAAGATAACCAAACAAAACGTTTAGTGGATTTCTACTTATTTTATTAAATATCATCTCCACCAAACAGGACAAGCTTGCATCTGTTATAGTTTTGGAGAAAAATGTGATCATTTCATTTATGCGCGAAATGCCTTAGAAATGGCTTTTAAGAGGATTTGAAGCATGGAGACGATTATCTCGGAATTGCAAGATAACCAAACAAAACTTTTAGTGGATTTCTCCTTATTTTATTAAATATCATCTCCACCAAACAGGACAAGCTTGCATATGTTATAGTTTTGGAGAAAAATGTGATCTTTTCATTTATGCGTGAAATGCCTTAGAAATGGCCTTTAAGAGGATTTGAAGCATGGAGACGATTATCTCGGGAATGAGAGATAACCAAACAAAACTTTTAGTGGATTTCTACTTATTTTATTAAATATCATCTCCACCAAACAGGACAAGCTTGCATCTGTTATAGTTTTGGAGAAAAATGTGATCATTTCATTTATGCGCGAAATGCGTTAGAAATGGCTTTTAAGAGGATTTGAAGCATGGAGACGATTATCTCGGGATTGCAAGATAACCAAACAAAACTTTTAGTGGATTTCTACTTGATTTATTAAATATTATCTCCACCAAACAGGACAAGCTTGCATCTGTTATAGTTTTGGAGAAAAATGTGATCATTTTATTTATGCGCGAAATGCCTTAGAAATGGCTTTTAAGAGGATTTAAAGCATGGAGACGATTTTCTCGGGATTGCAAGATAACCAAACAAAACTTTTAGTGGATTTCTACTTATTGTATTAAATATCATCTCCACCAAAGAGGACAAGCTTGCATCTGTTATAGCTTTGGAGAAAAATATGATCATTTCATTTATGCGCGAAATGCCTTAGAAATGGCTTTTAAGAGGATTTGAAGCATGGAGACGATTATCTCGGGATTGCAAGATAACCAAACAAAACGTTTAGTGGATTTCTACTTATTTTATTAAATATCATCTCCACCAAACAGGACAAGCTTGCATCTGTTATAGTTTTGGAGAAAAATGTGATCATTTCATTTATGCGCGAAATGCCTTAGAAATGGCTTTTAAGAGGATTTGAAGCATGGAGACGGTTATCTCGGAATTGCAAGATAACCAAAGAAAACTTTTAGTGGATTTCTCCTTATTTTATTAAATATCATCTCCACCAAACAGGACAAGCTTGCATCTGTTTTAGTTTTGGAGAAAAATGTGATCTTTTCATTTATGCGTGAAATGCCTTACAAATGTCTTTTAAAGGGATTTGAAGCAAGAGACGATTATCTCGGGATTGCAAGATAACCAAACAAAACTTTTATTGGATTTCTACTTATTTTATTAAATATCATCTCCACCAAAGAGGACAAGCTTGCATCTGTTATAGCTTTGGAGAAAAATGTGATCATTTCATTTATGCGCGAAATGCCTTAGAAATGGCTTTTAAGAGGATTTGAAGCATGGAGACGATTATCTCGGGATTGCAAGATAACCAAACAAAACTTTTAGTGGATTTCTACTTATATTATTAAATATCATCTCCACCAAACAGGACAAGCTTGCATCTGTTATAGTTTTGGAGAAAAATGTGATCATTTCATTTATGCGCGAAATGCCTTAGAAATGGCTTTTAAGAGGATTTGAAGCATGGAGACGATTATCTCGGGATTGCAAGATAACCAAACAAAACTTTTAGTGGATTTCTACTTGATTTATTAAATATTATCTCCACCAAACAGGACAAGCTTGCATCTGTTATAGTTTTGGAGAAAAATGTGATCATTTTATTTATGCGCGAAATGCCTTAGAAATGGCTTTTAAGAGGATTTAAAGCATGGAGACGATTTTCTCGGGATTACAAGATAACCAAACAAAACTTTTAGTGGATTTCTACTTATTTTATTAAATATCATCTCCACCAAAGAGGACAAGCTTGCATCTGTTATAGCTTTGGAGAAAAATGTGATCATTTCATTTATGCGCGAAATGCCTTAGAAATGGCTTTTAAGAGGATTTGAAGCATGGAAACGATTATCTCGGGATTGCAAGATAACCAAACAAAACGTTTAGTGGATTTCTACTTATTTTATTAAATATCATCTCCACCAAACAGGACAAGCTTGCATCTGTTATAGTTTTGGAGAAAAATGTGATCATTTCATTTATGCGCGAAATGCCTTAGAAATGGCTTTTAAGAGGATTTGAAGCATGGAGACGATTATCTCGGAATTGCAAGATAACCAAACAAAACTTTTAGTGGATTTCTCCTTATTTTATTAAATATCATCTCCACCAAACAGGACAAGCTTGCATATGTTATAGTTTTGGAGAAAAATGTGATCTTTTCATTTATGCGTGAAATGCCTTAGAAATGGCTTTTAAGAGGATTTGAAGCATGGAGACGATTATCTCGGGAATGAGAGATAACCAAACAAAACTTTTAGTGGATTTCTACTTATTTTATTAAATATCATCTCCACCAAACAGGACAAGCTTGCATCTGTTATAGTTTTGGAGAAAAATGTGATCATTTCATTTATGTGCGAAATGCGTTAGAAATGGCTTTTAAGAGGATTTGAAGCATGGAGACGATTATCTCGGGATTGCAAGATAACCAAACAAAACTTTTAGTGGATTTCTACTTGATTTATTAAATATTATCTCCACCAAACAGGACAAGCTTGCATCTGTTATAGTTTTGGAGAAAAATGTGATCATTTTATTTATGCGCGAAATGCCTTAGAAATGGCTTTTAAGAGGATTTAAAGCATGGAGACGATTTTCTCGGGATTGCAAGATAACCAAACAAAACTTTTAGTGGATTTCTACTTATTTTATTAAATATCATCTCCACCAAAGAGGACAAGCTTGCATCTGTTATAGCTTTGGAGAAAAATATGATCATTTCATTTATGCGCGAAATGCCTTAGAAATGGCTTTTAAGAGGATTTGAAGCATGGAGACGATTATCTCGGGATTGCAAGATAACCAAACAAAACGTTTAGTGGATTTCTACTTATTTTATTAAATATCATCTCCACCAAACAGGACAAGCTTGCATCTGTTATAGTTTTGGAGAAAAATGTGATCATTTCATTTATGCGCGAAATGCCTTAGAAATGGCTTTTAAGAGGATTTGAAGCATGGAGACGGTTATCTCGGAATTGCAAGATAACCAAACAAAACTTTTAGTGGATTTCTCCTTATTTTATTAAATATCATCTCCACCAAACAGGACAAGCTTGCATCTGTTTTAGTTTTGGAGAAAAATGTGATCTTTTCATTTATGCGTGAAATGCCTTACAAATGTCTTTTAAAGGGATTTGAAGCAAGAGACGATTATCTCGGGATTGCAAGATAACCAAACAAAACTTTTATTGGATTTCTACTTATTTTATTAAATATCATCTCCACCAAAGAGGACAAGCTTGCATCTGTTATAGCTTTGGAGAAAAATGTGATCATTTCATTTATGCGCGAAATGCCTTAGAAATGGCTTTTAAGAGGATTTGAAGCATGGAGACGATTATCTCGGGATTGCAAGATAACCAAACAAAACTTTTAGTGGATTTCTACTTATATTATTAAATATCATCTCCACCAAACAGGACAAGCTTGCATCTGTTATAGTTTTGGAGAAAAATGTGATCATTTCATTTATGCGCGAAATGCCTTAGAAATGGCTTTTAAGAGGATTTGAAGCATGGAGACGATTATCTCGGGATTGCAAGATAACCAAACAAAACTTTTAGTGGATTTCTACTTGATTTATTAAATATTATCTCCACCAAACAGGACAAGCTTGCATCTTTTATAGTTTTGGAGAAAAATGTGATCATTTCATATATGCGCGAAATGCCTTAGAAATGGCTTTTAAGAGGATTTAAAGCATGGAGACGATTTTCTCGGGATTGCAAGATAACCAAACAAAACGTTTAGTGGATTTCTACTTATTTTATTAAATATCATCTCCACCAAAGAGGACAAGCTTGCATCTGTTATAGCTTTGGAGAAAAATGTGATCATTTCATTTATGCGCGAAATGCCTAAGAAATGGCATTTAAGAGGATTTGAAGCATGGAGACCATTATCTCGCGATTGAAAGATAACCAAACAAAACTTTTAGTGGTATTCTACTTATTTTATTAAATATCATCTCCACCAAACAGGACAAGCTTGCATCTGTTATAGTTTTGGAGAAAAATGTGATCATTTCATATATGCGCGAAATGCCTTAGAAATGGCTTTTAAGAGGATTTAAAGCATGGAGACGATTTTCTCGGGATTGCAAGATAACCAAACAAAACTTTTAGTGGATTTCTACTTATTTTATTAAATATCATCTCCACCAAAGAGGACAAGCTTGCATCTGTTATAGCTTTGGAGAAAAATGTGATCATTTCATTTATGCGCGAAATGCCTTAGAAATGGCTTTTAAGAGGATTTGAAGCATGAAGACGATTATCTCGGGATTGCAAGATAACCAAACAAAACTTTTAGTGGATTTCTACTTATTTTATTAAATATCATCTCCACCAAACAGGACAAGCTTGCATCTGTTATAGTTTTGGAGAAAAATGTGATCTTTTCATTTATGGGTGAAATGCCTTAGAAATGTCTTTTAAAAGGATTTGAAGCAAGAGACGATTATCTCGGGATTGCAAGATAACCAAACAAAACTTTTAGTGGATTTCTACTTGATTTATTAAATATTATCTCCACCAAACAGGACAAGCTTGCATCTGTTATAGTTTTGGAGAAAAATGTGATCATTTCATTTATGCGCGAAATGCCTTAGAAATGGCTTTTAAGAGGATTTAAAGCATGGAGACGATTTTCTCGGGATTGCAAGATAACCAAACAAAACTTTTAGTGGATTTCTACTTATTTTATTAAATATCATCTCCACCAAAGAGGACAAGCTTGCATCTGTTATAGCTTTGGAGAAAAATGTGATCATTTCATTTATGCGCGAAATGCCTTAGAAATGGCTTTTAAGAGGATTTGAAGCATGGAGACGATTATCTCGGGATTGCAAGATAACCAAACAAAACTTTTAGTGGATTTCTACTTATTTTATTAAATATCATCTCCAACAAACAGGACAAGCTTGCATCTGTTATAGTTTTGGAGAAAAATGTGATCATTTCATTTATGCGCGAAATGCCTTAGAAATGGCTTTTAAGAGGATTTGAAGCATGGAGACGATTATCTCGGAATTGCAAGATAACCAAACAAAACTTTTAGTGGATTTCTCCTTATTTTATTAAATATCATCTCCACCAAACAGGACAAGCTTGCATCTGTTATAGTTTTGGAGAAAAATGTGATCTTTTCATTTATGCGTGAAATGCCTTACAAATGTCTTTTAAAAGGATTTGAAGCAAGAGACAATTATCTCGGGATTGCAAGATAACCAAACAAAACTTTTATTGGATTTCTACTTATTTTATTAAATATCATCTCCACCAAAGAGGACAAGCTTGCATCTGTTATAGTTTTGGAGAAAAATGTGATCAATTCATTTATACGCGAAATGCCTTAGAAATAACTTTTAAGAGGATTTGAAGCATGGAGACGATTATCTCGGGATTGCAAGATAACCAAACAAAACTTTTAGTGGATTTCTACTTATTTTATTAAATATCATCTCCACCAAACAGGACAAGCTTGCAACTGTTATCGTTTTGGAGAAAAATATGATCATTTCATTTATGCGCGAAATGCCGTAGAAATGGCTTTTAAGAGGATTTGAAGCATAAAGACGATTATCTCGAGATTGCAAGATAACCAAACAAAACTTTTAGTGGATTTCTACTTATTTTATTAAATATCATCTCCACCAAACAGGACAAGCTTGCATCTTTTATAGTTTTGGAGAAAAATGTGATCATTTCATTTATGCGCGAAATGCCTTAGAAATGGCTTTTAAGAGGATTTGAAGCATGGAGACGATTATCTCGGGATTGCAAGATAACCAAACAAAACTTTTAGTGGATTTCTACTTGATTTATTAAATATTATCTCCACCAAACAGGACAAGCTTGCATCTGTTATAGTTTTGGAGAAAAATGTGATCATTTTATTTATGCGCGAAATGCCTTAGAAATGGCTTTTAAGAGGATTTAAAGCATGGAGACGATTTTCTCGGGATTACAAGATAACCAAACAAAACTTTTAGTGGATTTCTACTTATTTTATTAAATATCATCTCCACCAAAGAGGACAAGCTTGCATCTGTTATAGCTTTGGAGAAAAATGTGATCATTTCATTTATGCGCGAAATGCCTTAGAAATGGCTTTTAAGAGGATTTGAAGCATGGAGACGATTATCTCGGGATTGCAAGATAACCAAACAAAACGTTTAGTGGATTTCTACTTATTTTATTAAATATCATCTCCACCAAACAGGACAAGCTTGCATCTGTTATAGTTTTGGAGAAAAATGTGATCATTTCATTTATGCGCGAAATGCCTTAGAAATGGCTTTTAAGAGGATTTGAAGCATGGAGACGATTATCTCGGAATTGCAAGATAACCAAACAAAACTTTTAGTGGATTTCTCCTTATTTTATTAAATATCATCTCCACCAAACAGGACAAGCTTGCATCTGTTATAGTTTTGGAGAAAAATGTGATCTTTTCATTTATGCGTGAAATGCCTTAGAAATGGCTTTTAAGAGGATTTGAAGCATGGAGACGATTATCTCGGGATTGCAAGATAACCAAACAAAACGTTTAGTGGATTTCTACTTATTTTATTAAATATCATCTCCACCAAACAGGACAAGCTTGCATCTGTTATAGTTTTGGAGAAAAATGTGATCATTTCATTTATGCGCGAAATGCCTTAGAAATGGCTTTTAAGAGGATTTGAAGCATGGAGACGATTATCTCGGAATTGCAAGATAACCAAACAAAACTTTTAGTGGATTTCTCCTTATTTTATTAAATATCATCTCCACCAAACAGGACAAGCTTGCATCTGTTATAGTTTTGGAGAAAAATGTGATCATTTCATTTATGCGCGAAATGCGTTAGAAATGGCTTTTAAGAGGATTTGAAGCATGGAGACGATTATCTCGGGATTGCAAGATAACCAAACAAAACTTTTAGTGGATTTCTACTTGATTTATTAAATATTATCTCCACCAAACAGGACAAGCTTGCATCTGTTATAGTTTTGGAGAAAAATGTGATCATTTTATTTATGCGCGAAATGCCTTAGAAATGGCTTTTAAGAGGATTTAAAGCATGGATACGATTTTCTTGGGATTGCAAGATAACCAAACAAAACTATTAGTGGATTTCTACTTATTTTATTAAATATCATCTCCACCAAAGAGGACAAGCTTGCATCTGTTATAGCTTTGGAGAAAAATGTGATCATTTCATTTATGCGCGAAATGCCTTAGAAATGGCTTTTAAGAGGATTTGAAGCATGGAGACGATTATCTCGGGATTGCAAGATAACCAAACAAAACGTTTAGTGGATTTCTACTTATTTTATTAAATATCATCTCCACCAAACAGGACAAGCTTGCATCTGTTATAGTTTTGGAGAAAAATGTGATCATTTCATTTATGCGCGAAATGCCTTAGAAATGGCTTTTAAGAGGATTTGAAGCATGGAGACGGTTATCTCGGAATTGCAAGATAACCAAACAAAACTTTTAGTGGATTTCTCTTTATTTTATTAAATATCATCTCCACCAAACAGGACAAGCTTGCATCTGTTTTAGTTTTGGAGAAAAATGTGATCTTTTCATTTATGCGTGAAATGCCTTACAAATGTCTTTTAAAGGGATTTGAAGCAAGAGACGATTATCTCGGGATTGCAAGATAACCAAACAAAACTTTTATTGGATTTCTACTTATTTTATTAAATATCATCTCCACCAAAGAGGACAAGCTTGCATCTGTTATAGCTTTGGAGAAAAATGTGATCATTTCATTTATGCGCGAAATGCCTTAGAAATGGCTTTTAAGAGGATTTGAAGCATGGAGACGATTATCTCGGGATTGCAAGATAACCAAACAAAACTTTTAGTGGATTTCTACTTATATTATTAAATATCATCTCCACCAAACAGGACAAGCTTGCATCTGTTATAGTTTTGGAGAAAAATGTGATCATTTCATTTATGCGCGAAATGCCTTAGAAATGGCTTTTAAGAGGATTTGAAGCATGGAGACGATTATCTCGGGATTGCAAGATAACCAAACAAAACTTTTAGTGGATTTCTACTTGATTTATTAAATATTATCTCCACCAAACAGGACAAGCTTGCATCTGTTATAGTTTTGGAGAAAAATGTGATCATTTCATATATGCGCGAAATGCCTTAGAAATGGCTTTTAAGAGGATTTAAAGCATGGAGACGATTTTCTCGGGATTGCAAGATAACCAAACAAAACGTTTAGTGGATTTCTACTTATTTTATTAAATATCATCTCCACCAAAGAGGACAAGCTTGCATCTGTTATAGCTTTGGAGAAAAATGTGATCATTTCATTTATGCGCGAAATGCCTTAGAAATGGCATTTAAGAGGATTTGAAGCATGGAGACCATTATCTCGCGATTGAAAGATAACCAAACAAAACTTTTAGTGGTATTCTACTTATTTTATTAAATATCATCTCCACCAAACAGGACAAGCTTGCATCTGTTATAGTTTTGGAGAAAAATGTGATCATTTCATATATGCGCGAAATGCCTTAGAAATGGCTTTTAAGAGGATTTAAAGCATGGAGACGATTTTCTCGGGATTGCAAGATAACCAAACAAAACTTTTAGTGGATTTCTACTTATTTTATTAAATATCATCTCCACCAAAGAGGACAAGCTTGCATCTGTTATAGCTTTGGAGAAAAATGTGATCATTTCATTTATGCGCGAAATGCCTTAGAAATGGCTTTTAAGAGGATTTGAAGCATGAAGACGATTATCTCGGGATTGCAAGATAACCAAACAAAACTTTTAGTGGATTTCTACTTATTTTATTAAATATCATCTCCACCAAACAGGACAAGCTTGCATCTGTTATAGTTTTGGAGAAAAATGTGATCTTTTCATTTATGGGTGAAATGCCTTAGAAATGTCTTTTAAAAGGATTTGAAGCAAGAGACGATTATCTCGGGATTGCAAGATAACCAAACAAAACTTTTAGTGGATTTCTACTTATTTTATTAAACATCATCTCCACCAAAGAGGACAAGCTTGCATCTGTTATAGCTTTGGAGAAAAATGTGATCATTTCATTTATGCGCGAAATGCCTTAGAAATGGCTTTTAAGAGGATTTGAAGCATGGAGACGATTATCTCGGGATTGCAAGATAACCAAACAAAACTTTTAGTGGATTTCTACTTATTTTATTAAATATCATCTCCAACAAACAGGACAAGCTTGCATCTGTTATAGTTTTGGAGAAAAATGTGATCATTTCATTTATGCGCGAAATGCCTTAGAAATGGCTTTTAAGAGGATTTGAAGCATGGAGACGATTATCTCGGGATTGCAAGATAACCAAACAAAACTTTTAGTGGATTTCTACTTGATTTATTAAATATTATCTCCACCAAACAGGACAAGCTTGCATCTGTTATAGTTTTGGAGAAAAATGTGATCATTTTATTTATGCGCGAAATGCCTTAGAAATGGCTTTTAAGAGGATTTAAAGCATGGAGACGATTTTCTCGGGATTACAAGATAACCAAACAAAACTTTTAGTGGATTTCTACTTATTTTATTAAATATCATCTCCACCAAAGAGGACAAGCTTGCATCTGTTATAGCTTTGGAGAAAAATGTGATCATTTCATTTATGCGCGAAATGCCTTAGAAATGGCTTTTAAGAGGATTTGAAGCATGGAGACGATTATCTCGGGATTGCAAGATAACCAAACAAAACGTTTAGTGGATTTCTACTTATTTTATTAAATATCATCTCCACCAAACAGGACAAGCTTGCATCTGTTATAGTTTTGGAGAAAAATGTGATCATTTCATTTATGCGCGAAATGCCTTAGAAATGGCTTTTAAGAGGATTTGAAGCATGGAGACGATTATCTCGGAATTGCAAGATAACCAAACAAAACTTTTAGTGGATTTCTCCTTATTTTATTAAATATCATCTCCACCAAACAGGACAAGCTTGCATCTGTTATAGTTTTGGAGAAAAATGTGATCTTTTCATTTATGCGTGAAATGCCTTAGAAATGGCTTTTAAGAGGATTTGAAGCATGGAGACGATTATCTCGGGATTGCAAGATAACCAAACAAAACGTTTAGTGGATTTCTACTTATTTTATTAAATATCATCTCCACCAAACAGGACAAGCTTGCATCTGTTATAGTTTTGGAGAAAAATGTGATCATTTCATTTATGCGCGAAATGCCTTAGAAATGGCTTTTAAGAGGATTTGAAGCATGGAGACGATTATCTCGGAATTGCAAGATAACCAAACAAAACTTTTAGTGGATTTCTCCTTATTTTATTAAATATCATCTCCACCAAACAGGACAAGCTTGCATCTGTTATAGTTTTGGAGAAAAATGTGATCATTTCATTTATGCGCGAAATGCGTTAGAAATGGCTTTTAAGAGGATTTGAAGCATGGAGACGATTATCTCGGGATTGCAAGATAACCAAACAAAACTTTTAGTGGATTTCTACTTGATTTATTAAATATTATCTCCACCAAACAGGACAAGCTTGCATCTGTTATAGTTTTGGAGAAAAATGTGATCATTTTTTTTATGCGCGAAATGCCTTAGAAATGGCTTTTAAGAGGATTTAAAGCATGGATACGATTTTCTCGGGATTGCAAGATAACCAAACAAAACTTTTAGTGGATTTCTACTTATTTTATTAAATATCATCTCCACCAAAGAGGACAAGCTTGCATCTGTTATAGCTTTGGAGAAAAATGTGATCATTTCATTTATGCGCGAAATGCCTTAGAAATGGCTTTTAAGAGGATTTGAAGCATGGAGACGATTATCTCGGGATTGCAAGATAACCAAACAAAACGTTTAGTGGATTTCTACTTATTTTATTAAATATCATCTCCACCAAACAGGACAAGCTTGCATCTGTTATAGTTTTGGAGAAAAATGTGATCATTTCATTTATGCGCGAAATGCCTTAGAAATGGCTTTTAAGAGGATTTGAAGCATGGAGACGGTTATCTCGGAATTGCAAGATAACCAAACAAAACTTTTAGTGGATTTCTCTTTATTTTATTAAATATCATCTCCACCAAACAGGACAAGCTTGCATCTGTTTTAGTTTTGGAGAAAAATGTGATCTTTTCATTTATGCGTGAAATGCCTTACAAATGTCTTTTAAAGGGATTTGAAGCAAGAGACGATTATCTCGGGATTGCAAGATAACCAAACAAAACTTTTATTGGATTTCTACTTATTTTATTAAATATCATCTCCACCAAAGAGGACAAGCTTGCATCTGTTATAGCTTTGGAGAAAAATGTGATCATTTCATTTATGCGCGAAATGCCTTAGAAATGGCTTTTAAGAGGATTTGAAGCATGGAGACGATTATCTCGGGATTGCAAGATAACCAAACAAAACTTTTAGTGGATTTCTACTTATATTATTAAATATCATCTCCACCAAACAGGACAAGCTTGCATCTGTTATAGTTTTGGAGAAAAATGTGATCATTTCATTTATGCGCGAAATGCCTTAGAAATGGCTTTTAAGAGGATTTGAAGCATGGAGACGATTATCTCGGGATTGCAAGATAACCAAACAAAACTTTTAGTGGATTTCTACTTGATTTATTAAATATTATCTCCACCAAACAGGACAAGCTTGCATCTGTTATAGTTTTGGAGAAAAATGTGATCATTTCATATATGCGCGAAATGCCTTAGAAATGGCTTTTAAGAGGATTTAAAGCATGGAGACGATTTTCTCGGGATTGCAAGATAACCAAACAAAACGTTTAGTGGATTTCTACTTATTTTATTAAATATCATCTCCACCAAAGAGGACAAGCTTGCATCTGTTATAGCTTTGGAGAAAAATGTGATCATTTCATTTATGCGCGAAATGCCTTAGAAATGGCATTTAAGAGGATTTGAAGCATGGAGACCATTATCTCGCGATTGAAAGATAACCAAACAAAACTTTTAGTGGTATTCTACTTATTTTATTAAATATCATCTCCACCAAACAGGACAAGCTTGCATCTGTTATAGTTTTGGAGAAAAATGTGATCATTTCATATATGCGCGAAATGCCTTAGAAATGGCTTTTAAGAGGATTTAAAGCATGGAGACGATTTTCTCGGGATTGCAAGATAACCAAACAAAACTTTTAGTGGATTTCTACTTATTTTATTAAATATCATCTCCACCAAAGAGGACAAGCTTGCATCTGTTATAGCTTTGGAGAAAAATGTGATCATTTCATTTATGCGCGAAATGCCTTAGAAATGGCTTTTAAGAGGATTTGAAGCATGAAGACGATTATCTCGGGATTGCAAGATAACCAAACAAAACTTTTAGTGGATTTCTACTTATTTTATTAAATATCATCTCCACCAAACAGGACAAGCTTGCATCTGTTATAGTTTTGGAGAAAAATGTGATCTTTTCATTTATGGGTGAAATGCCTTAGAAATGTCTTTTAAAAGGATTTGAAGCAAGAGACGATTATCTCGGGATTGCAAGATAACCAAACAAAACTTTTAGTGGATTTCTACTTGATTTATTAAATATTATCTCCACCAAACAGGACAAGCTTGCATCTGTTATAGTTTTGGAGAAAAATGTGATCATTTCATTTATGCGCGAAATGCCTTAGAAATGGCTTTTAAGAGGATTTAAAGCATGGAGACGATTTTCTCGGGATTGCAAGATAACCAAACAAAACTTTTAGTGGATTTCTACTTATTTTATTAAATATCATCTCCACCAAAGAGGACAAGCTTGCATCTGTTATAGCTTTGGAGAAAAATGTGATCATTTCATTTATGCGCGAAATGCCTTAGAAATGGCTTTTAAGAGGATTTGAAGCATGAAGACGATTATCTCGGGATTGCAAGATAACCAAACAAAACTTTTAGTGGATTTCTACTTATTTTATTAAATATCATCTCCACCAAAGAGGACAAGCTTGCATCTGTTATAGTTTTGGAGAAAAATGTGATCATTTCATTTATACGCGAAATGCCTTAGAAATAACTTTTAAGAGGATTTGAAGCATGGAGACGATTATCTCGGGATTGCAAGATAACCAAACAAAACTTTTAGTGGATTTCTAGTTATTTTATTAAATATCATCTCCACCAAACAGGACAAGATTGCATCTGTTATCGTTTTGGAGAAAAATGTGATCATTTCATATATGCGCGAAATGCCTTAGAAATGGCTTTTAAGAGGATTTAAAGCATGGAGACGATTTTCTCGGGATTGCAAGATAACCAAACAAAACTTTTAGTGGATTTCTACTTATTTTATTAAATATCATCTCCACCAAAGAGGACAAGCTTGCATCTGTTATATCTTTGGAGAAAAATGTGATCATTTCATTTATGCGCGAAATGCCTTAGAAATGGCTTTTAAGAGGATTTGAAGCATGAAGACGATTATCTCGGGATTGCAAGATAACCAAACAACACTTTTAGTGGATTTCTACTTATTTTATTAAATATCATCTCCACCAAACAGGACAAGCTTGCATCTGTTATAGTTTTGGAGAAAAATGTGATCTTTTCATTTATGCGTGAAATGCCTTAGAAATGTCTTTTAAAAGGATTTGAAGCAAGAGACGATTATCTCGGGATTGCAAGATAACCAAACAAAACTTTTAGTGGATTTCTACTTGATTTATTAAATATTATCTCCACCAAACAGGACAAGCTTGCATCTGTTATAGTTTTGGAGAAAAATGTGATCATTTCATTTATGCGCGAAATGCCTTAGAAATGGCTTTTAAGAGGATTTAAAGCATGGAGACGATTTTCTCGGGATTGCAAGATAACCAAACAAAACTTTTAGTGGATTTCTACTTATTTTATTAAATATCATCTCCACCAAAGAGGACAAGCTTGCATCTGTTATAGCTTTGGAGAAAAATGTGATCATTTCATTTATGCGCGAAATGCCTTAGAAATGGCTTTTAAGAAGATTTGAAGCATGGAGACGATTATCTCGGGATTGCAAGATAACCAAACAAAACTTTTGGTGGATTTCTACTTATTTTATTAAATATCATCTCCACCAAACAGGACAAGCTTGCATCTGTTATAGTTTTGAAGAAAAATGTGATCTTTTCATTTATGCGTGAAATGCCTTACAAATGTCTTTTAAAAGGATTTGAAGCAAGAGACAATTATCTCGGGATTGCAAGATAACCAAACAAAACTTTTATTGGATTTCTACTTATTTTATTAAATATCATCTCCACCAAAGAGGACAAGCTTGCATCTGTTATAGTTTTGGAGAAAAATGTGATCATTTCATTTATACGCGAAATGCCTTAGAAATGGCTTTTAAGAGGATTTGAAGCATGGAGACGATTATCTCGGCATTGCAAGATAACCAAACAAAACTTTTAGTGGATTTCTACTTATTTTATTAAATATCATCTCCACCAAACAGGACAAGCTTGCATCTGTTATCGTTTTGGAGAAAAATGTGATCATTTCATTTATGCGCGAAATGCCTTAGAAATGGCTTTTAAGAGGATTTGAAGCATGGAGACGATTATCTCGCGATTGCAAGATAACCAAACAAAACATTTAGTGGATTTCTACTTATTTTATTAAATATCATCTCCACCAAAGAGGACAAGCTTGCATCTGTTATAGCTTTGGAGAAAAATGTGATCATTTCATTTATGCGCGAAATACCTTAGAAATGGCTTTTAAGAGGATTTGAAGCATGAAGACGATTATCTCGGGATTGCAAGATAACCAAACAAAACTTTTAGTGGATTTCTACTTATTTTATTAAATATCATCTCCACCAAACAGGACAAGCTTGCATCTGTTATCGTTTTGGAGAAAAATGTGATCATTTCATTTATGCGCGAAATGCCGTAGAAATGGCTTTTAAGAGGATTTGAAGCATAAAGACTATAATCTCGAGATTGCAAGATAACCAAACAAAACTTTTAGTGGATTTCTACTTATTTTATTAAATATCATCTCCACCAAACAGGACAAGCTTGCATCTTTTATAGTTTTGGAGAAAAATGTGATCATTTCATTTATGCGCGAAATGCCTTAGAAATGGCTTTTAAGAGGATTTGAAGCATGGAGACGATTATCTCGGGAATGAGAGATAACGAAACAAAACTTTTAGTGGATTTCTACTTATTTTATTAAATATCATCTCCACCAAACAGGACAAGCTTGCATCTGTTATAGTTTTGGAGAAAAATGTGATCATTTCATTTATGCGCGAAATGCGTTAGAAATGGCTTTTAAGAGGATTTGAAGCATGGAGACGATTATCTTGGGATTGCAAGATAACCAAACAAAACTTTTAGTGGATTTCTACTTGATTTATTAAATATTATCTCCCCCAAACAGGACAAGCTTGCATCTGTTATAGTTTTGGAGAAAAATGTGATCATTTCATTTATGCGCGAAATGCCTTAGAAATAGCTTTTAAGAGGATTTAAAGCATGGAGACGATTTTCTCGGGATTGCAAGATAACCAAACAAAACTTTGTGGATTTCTACTTATTTTATTAAATATCATCTCCACCAAAGAGGACAAGCTTGCATCTGTTATAGCTTTGGAGAAAAATGTGATCATTTCATTTATGCGCGAAATGCCTTAGAAATGGCTTTTAAGAGGATTTGAAGCATGGAGACGATTATCTCGGGATTGCAAGATAACCAAACAAAACTTTTAGTGGATTTCTACTTATTTTATTAAATATCATCTCCACCAAACAGGACAAGCTTGCATCTGCTATAGTTTTGGAGAAAAATGTGATCATTTCATTTATGCGCGAAATGCCTTAGAAATGGCTTTTAAGAGGATTTGAAGCATGGAGACGATTATCTCGGAAATGCAAGATAACCAAACAAAACGTTTAGTGGATTTCTCCGTATTTTATTAAATATCATCTCCACCAAACAGGACAAGCTTGCACCTGTTATAGTTTTGGAGAAAAATGTGATCTTTTCATTTATGCGTGAAATGCCTTACAAATGTCTTTTAAAAGGATTTGAAGCAATAGACGATTATCTCGGGATTGCAAGATAACCAAACAAAACTTTTAGTGGATTTCTACTTGATTTATTAAATATTATCTCCCACAAACAGGACAAGCTTGCATCTGTTATAGTTTTGGAGAAAAATGTGATCATTTCATTTATGCGCGAAATGCCTTAGAAATGGCTTTTAAGAGGATTTAAAGCATGGAGACGATTTTCTCGGGATTGCAAGATAACCAAACAAAACTTTTAGTGGATTTCTACTTATTTTATTAAATATCATCTCCACCAAAGAGGACAAGCTTGCATCTGTTATAGCTTTGGAGAAAAATGTGATCATTTCATTTATGCGCGAAATGCCTTAGAAATGGCTTTTAAGAGGATTTGAAGCATGGAGACGATTATCTCGGGATTGCAAGATAACCAAACAAAACTTTTAGTGGATTTCTACTTATTTTATTAAATATCATCTCCACCAAACAGGACAAGCTTGCATCTGTTATAGTTTTGGAGAAAAATGTGATCATTTCATTTATGCGCGAAATGCCTTAGAAATGGCTTTTAAGAGGATTTGAAGCATGGAGACGATTATCTCGGAAATGCAAGATAACCAAACAAAACTTTTAGTGGATTTCTCCGTATTTTATTAAATATCATCTCCACCAAACAGGACAAGCTTGCATCTGTTATAGTTTTGGAGAAAAATGTGATCTTTTCATTTATGCGTGAAATGCCTTACAAATGTCTTTTAAAAGGATTTGAAGCAATAGACGATTATCTCTGGATTGCAAGATAACCAAACAAAACTTTTAGTGGATTTCTACTTATTTTATTAAATATCATCTCCACCAAAGAGGACAAGCTTGCATCTGTTAAAGCTTTGGAGAAAAATGTGATCATTTCATTTTTGCGCGAAATGCCTTAGAAATGGCTTTTAAGAGGATTTGAAGCATGGAGACGATTATCTCGGGATTGCAAGATAACCAAACAAAACTTTTAGTGGATTTTTACTTATATTATTAAATATCATCTCTAGAGATGAGCGAACCGGTCGCGGTTCGGCTCGAGGTTGGTTCGCCGAACGGACCTCCCGTTCGAGTTCGGTTCGTCGAACGTTCGACGAACCGAACTCGAACTGCATAGGAAACAATGGCAGGCAATCACAAACACAGAAAAACACCTAGAAAACACCCTCAAAGGTGTCCTAAAGGTGACAAACAACTCAAACACATTGGAAAGTGACAAGGACATATACTCATGCGAAAACAAAACAGCTGGACAAGGAAAAAGAGGAGGACACACAGATATAGGCATGGCACGCCATTCTAAAATCATGTAAAACACCGCAAGGTGACTCCAAGCATAGTCTCCCTTTTTTTCCAAAAATTGGGCCCCACACCCACCCACCCATTCAGTGGCAGCAGTTGGGCCCCAGTTGTACACTTCACAGCTAGATTTGCAGCAAGCACATTCCAAAATACGCCATTCTTATCCGTCCCCAGGATGACACCGGGGTAGGTAGCAAAGTCTTTGCTGACCCATGACTTGTTCATCTTGGCTTCTTTTAAAAACACAGCAAGCAAGGGTTACTCCAAGCGGAGTCTCCCTTTTTTTCCAAAAATTGGGCGCCACACACCCACCCATTCAGTGGCAGCAGTTGTGCCCCAGTTGTACACTTCACAGCTAGATTTGCATCAAGCATATTCAAAAATACGCCATTCTTATCCGTCCCCAGGATGACACCGGGGTAGGTAGCAAAGTCTTTGCTGACCCATGACTTGTTCATCTTGGCTTCTTTTAAAAACAATGTAAGCAAGGGTTACTCCAAGCGGAGTCTCCCTTTTTTTCCAAAAATTGGGCCCCACACACCCACCCATTCAGTGGCAGCAGTTGTGCCCCAGTTGTACACTTCACAGCTAGATTTGCATCAAGCACATTCCAAAATACGCCATTCTTATCCGTCCCCAGGATGACACCGGGGTAGGTAGCAAAGTCTTTCCTGATCCCAGCTCTGTTCATCTTGGCTTCTTTTAATAACACAGCAAGCAAGGGTTACTCCAAGCGGAGTCTCCCTTTTTTTCCAAAAATTGGGCCCCACACACCCACCCATTCAGTGGCAGCAGTTGTGCCCCAGTTGTACACTTCACAGCTAGATTTGCATCAAGCACATTCAAAAATACGCCATTCTTATCCGTCCCCAGGATGACACCGGGGTAGGTAGCAAAGTCTTTGCTGACCCATGACTTGTTCATCTTGGCTTCTTTTAAAAACAATGTAAGCAAGGGTTACTCCAAGCGGAGTCTCCCTTTTTTTCCAAAAATTGGGCCCCACACACCCACCCATTCAGTGGCAGCAGTTGTGCCCCAGTTGTACACTTCACAGCTAGATTTGCATCAAGCACATTCCAAAATACGCCATTCTTATCCGTCCCCAGGATGACACCGGGGTAGGTAGCAAAGTCTTTCCTGATCCCAGCTCTGTTCATCTTGGCTTCTTTTAAAAACACAGCAAGCAAGGGTTACTCCAAGCGGAGTCTCCCTTTTTTTCCAAAAATTGGGCCCCACACACCCACCCATTCAGTGGCAGCAGTTGTGCCCCAGTTGTACACTTCACAGCTAGATTTGCATCAAGCACATTCCAAAATACGCCATTCTTATCCGTCCCCAGGATGACACCGGGGTAGGTAGCAAAGTCTTTCCTGATCCCAGCTCTGTTCATCTTGGCTTCTTTTAAAAACACAGCAAGCAAGGGTTACTCCAAGCGGAGTCTCCCTTTTTTTCCAAAAATTGGGCCCCACACACCCACCCATTCAGTGGCAGCAGTTGTGCCCCAGTTGTACACTTCACAGCTAGATTTGCATCAAGCACATTCCAAAATACGCCATTCTTATCCGTCCCCAGGATGACACCGGGGTAGGTAGCAAAGTCTTTGCTGACCCATGACTTGTTCATCTTGGCTTCTTTTAAAAACAATGTAAGCAAGGGTTACTCCAAGCGGAGTCTCCCTTTTTTCCAAAAATTGGGCCCCACACACCCACCCATTCAGTGGCAGCAGTTGTGCCCCAGTTGTACACTTCACAGCTAGATTTGCATCAAGCACATTCCAAAATACGCCATTCTTATCCGTCCCCAGGATGACACCGGGGTAGGTAGCAAAGTCTTTGCTGACCCATTGTAATACTACTGTATGTTCTGAGGATTTCGATAGCGTTAGGGCAATGACAACAGAGACGAGTTCTTGGTACAAGATGTTATATAATATGTACCACGGTAGATACACAACGGGAATAAACACAGTAAAACAACACACAAAACACTTTCACGAAACGGAGCGAAGGGGATTCCCGGGGCCACGCACCGGACTCCCTCAGGGAGACCACCAGAGCGAACCCCTATACAGGGACTGTCCGGCAATCAACCCCGGAAGGCCTAAATGCGCAGCAGCCGGTACACAAGGGGCAAGTGGTATAGTCCAGGAGTGTCCGTACGGGATGATTGTCCAGAGTGGTTACGAACCGGGCAGAGTGCTGATCAAAGATGGCAGACGGAGTCCGGGCACAGCTTGAAGAAAACCGGGTATGGTCCAGAGTCGGTTGGTAGAGTTTCAGGAGAATCCAAGGCAATCAGGAAGTAGAAACAGCAAAGCAGGAGCACACAGCAAGCAGTATACTCAGGCACTGGACTAGGCTTAGAGGCGGCCTTTTAAGCAGCTGGACAGGAAGTAGGGCAACAGAACAGTAAACTCCATGTTAACCGAGGGCAAGCTTCTTCAACAGAGAACTGGAAAACCCGGAAACCTGACATTACTCCCCCCCCCAGAAACGGCCTCAGGACGGATCAGGGCCTGGCTTGTCCGGGTACCGTCGATGAAACTGAGCGATCTTCCGGGGTGCCCGAATGTTACCCACTGGTTCCCAGGAATCGTCCTCGGGGGCGTACCCCTGCCAACGTACCAGATACTGAAGCCTACAACGATGGAGCCGGGAGTCAATAATGTCCTCAACCACGAACTGCTCCTCGCCGTCGACCATCACAGGCGGAGGAGGAGGCACGACACGACCAGGAAACGTATTAGGAGAGACGGGTTTGAGGAGAGAAACATGAAAGACCGGGTGTACCTTCAGATGGTGCGGTAACCGCAGCCGACAGGCCACAGGGCTCACGATCCCGGTGATCTTAAACGGACCGATGAATTTTTGTCCCAGCTTCTGCGAAGGGACACCCAATCTCAGGTTTTTGGTGGACAACCATACAGAGTCCCCTACCTTATACATGGGTGCCGGTTTCCGGTGAGTGTCCGCCGACCTCTTGTAATGCTCCTGAGCCGCAGCCACAGTGTCCTTTAGAACCTCCAGATTTTGTCGTAGCTCTGTCACTCTGTCCTCCACGGCAGGCACTGAAACCGCAACCGGTGACCTAGGCAAAATAGCCGGATGGTAACCCAAGTTAGCAAAAAAGGGCGTTACCTTAGTGGAGCTGCTCTGAGTGTTGTTATACGAGAACTCCGCCAACGGAAGCATCTTCAACCAATCGTCCTGCAGATGGCTGACATAACATCGAAGGTATTGTTCCAGGGTTTGATTGGTCCGTTCGGTTTGCCCATTTGTCTGAGGATGGTATGCAGAAGACAAACAGACATCAATCTGGAGTGCCGTACAAAACCCCTTCCAGAACCTAGACGTGAACTGCACGCCCCGGTCAGATATGATCTCGTCTGGTATCCCATGCAATCGGAATACGTTCTGGATAACCAAATCCACTGTCTCTGCGGCTGAGGGAAGACCGGTACACGGAATAAAGTGAGCAGCTTTAGTCAACCGATCCACCACCACTAAAACGGTATTGTGACCACCTGAGACTGGCAACTCCACAATAAAATCCATTGAGATGGACCCCCAAGGGCGAGATGGAACGGGTAACGGTTGGAGGAGTCCCGTAGGAGCCACACGAGGAACCTTGCACCGGGCACAAACCACACATGAGTGGACATAGTCCTTCACATCCTTTAAACAGGTAGGCCACCAGAAAAAACGGCTGAGAAATTCCTGCGTCTTCTGTACCCCCCTATGACCAGCCAACACGGAGTCATGGACAAACTTGAGAACCCGAAGTCTTACGGCCTCCGGGACATAAATGCGTCGTTCTCTTAACCACACACCATTCCGAAGAACAAGAGTTACATCATTCGGGGGGGCAGCAAGAAATACGTCACCATCATAGGCCAGCTTGATGTCCTTCCACAAGTCCTGGTCCTGGATTACTCCAACGAAATTGGCATCCGATAACACGGTCTGAGACGGGGTTCCAGGCACGGAGTCCACGGCGTGGATTCGGGACAAGGCATCGGCTTTCCCATTACGTGAACCTGGACGGTATGTAACGACAAAATTGAACTGGTTAAGGAATAGGCTCCAACGGGCTTGCCGTGGAGACAGGCACCTGGCAGACTTAAGAAATTCCAAGTTACGATGATCTGTGAGTACTATCACTTGCTGCGCGGCTCCCTGTAAGTGGTGTCTCCATTCCTTGAAAGCTGAAATAATCGCTAACAATTCCTTGTCAGCAATGTCATAGTTCCTTTCTGCAGGGGACAACCGGCGGGAAAAGAAAGCACACGGATGTAAGAGACTCTTGTCCCCAGTCCTTTGAGAAAGGATGGCCCCTAATGCGTAGTCGGAAGCGTCGACTTCCACGATAAAGGGAAGTGCGGGATTCGGATGTACCAATATAGGCGCTGAGGTAAAACAAACCTTGAGACGATGGAAGGCTTCCTGGGCCTGGGCGGACCACACAAACTTCTGTCCTTTCTTGGTTAACAGAGTGATGGGATGAACGATCTCTGAAAAATTACGGATAAAACGTCGGTAAAAGTTGGCAAAACCGACAAAGCGTTGTACCTCTTTGACGTTACCCGGTTCCGGCCAGTCCAGAATTGCTTGTATCTTGCCAGACTCCATGTTCAGTCCCTGAGGAGAGATGACATACCCTAAGAATTGTATCTGTGAGCAATGGAATTCGCATTTCTCCAGTTTAATGTACAGGTGATTTTCCCTCAGCCGGGTAAGTACGGTCTTGACGTGCTCCTGGTGTTCCTGTAGGGAATCAGAAAAGATTAGGATATCGTCCAGATAAATCACCATGAATTGGTCCATGATATCCCTAAAAATATCGTTAACTAGATGTTGGAAAGCCGCGGGAGCGTTACAAAGTCCAAAAGGCATCACTAGGTACTCAAAATGTCCATACCGACATCGGAACGCGGTCTTCCACTCGTCTCCGGGACGTATGCGAAGTAGATTATATGCCCCACGGAGATCCAATTTGGTAAATATTTTTGCCTGTTGGACCCTCTCCAATAGCTCAGGAATCAACGGTAACGGATACCGGTTCCGGATGGTTATTTTATTCAGTTCCCGGTAGTCAATACAGGGTCTCAGAGTCCCCTCTTTCTTTTTCACGAAAAAGATGGGTGCCCCTGCTGGTGAGGTAGACGGGCGAATAAATCCCTTGGCTAGGCTCTCATCAATGTATTCTTTTAGTGCTTCTAGCTCAGGTGCCGCCAACGGGTAGACATGGCCAAACGGAATCTCCGCCCCTGGGAGTAAGTCTATGGGGCAATCATACGGTCTATGCGGGGGAAGCCGATCGGCTTTTCTTTTGTCGCATATGTCAGCAAAGTCATCATAAACCGGGGGTAGAACAGGTACCTGTACAGTGCCCTCCGCATTCGGTGTTACTGGAACCGGAACAGTTGGACTAATGGTCGGACCACTCTGCGGTGGGAAGGATATTTCCTTAGTTTCCCAATCGATGACCGGATTCGTAGACCGTAGCCACGGAATACCTAAAATAATCGGAAAATGAGGAGAAGAAATTATCATGAAAACAAGGGTCTCCTGCTGACCTGGCTTCATCACGCATTCTAGCGGTACTGTTTCCCGATCCACTGGTCCAGAGCTTAACGGAGATCCGTCTACCGTCTCCATGGTAACCGGTGAGGATCTTTGCTGAGTCCGGATACCGTGTTTCCTGGCAAAAGAGGAGTCCATGAAATTTCCCCCTGCCCCAGAATCTATCATTGCAGAGGTAGGTATTAGATGCCCCTCCCACCGGATCTGAATGGGGAGCGAGCAATGGGTATATTTCCCTTCTGAGTCCTTCGGTGAGGTTGACATTACAGTCAAGGGAAATACCGCATCCAAGTGCCCACTTGCCTCAGAGATATCGGACTCTGCGTCCGTGTTGTCACACTCTGCCATGGCTGCCAATACCTTATTTGGGCGATTCGGACGTTTCGGGCAGTCGATCAAGAAATGATCCGATTGACCGCAATAGAAACACAAACGCTCACGGAGCCGGTGTTCGCGACGTTCGTTGGTCTCTCGCTTTTGCAGAGAGTCCACTTGCATAGGAACGTCCTCGGCCTCCCGTGGTGTCCTGAGAGCGGGTTCTCTAGAAGGAAACGCAAAGTTGTTTACACGGTTTACAGCTGCCCATTTTTCCTGTCTACGCTCCGTCAAGCGGGTATCAATACGCACACAGTGCTGGAGAAACAGTTCAAAATCCCCTGGAGATTCGGAACGAGCTAACTCGTCCTTGATGGTACCGGACAAACCTTTTCTGAAAACAGACAATAATGCATTGTTTCCCCAGTCGGTGTCTACCACTAACCTCTGGAACTCAGTGGCGTATTCAACGACAGAACGCTTTCCCTGACGTAAGGAAAGGAGAGCCGATTCAGCGGTAGCACGGCGATTCGGATCATCAAACATTTGCGCCATTGCGTTCAGAAAGTCATCCAGGTGATTTAAACGGATGTCCCGATTCTCTATCATAGGATTAGCCCAAGCCAGTGCTCGTGAGGTTAATAACATGATTATACATAACACTTTGGACCGGTCAGAACGGTAATAATCAGCATGTACATCAAAAAACAGTATACATTGGTTCACAAATCCACGAAACTGACTACGATCACCATTGAAACGGAATGGGGGTAACCTAGGCATACCGGCAGCTGATACGGACGTAGTGGGGACGGCTTCCTGAGCCTCCACTCTGACTTGCAAATCCTGAATAGCCTGACCCAGTACCTGGTGATCATGGCCCAGCTGTGCCTCCACATCTCTGAGTTTAGTTTGCACCGCCTCCATCTCCTGCTGCAAGGAGTTGATCATGGAAAAGAGCTGATCTACTCGTGTCTCAGTCATTGCCCCAGCGAAATCCTCTTATGGCCTGAGTATAATGTAATACTACTGTATGTTCTGAGGATTTCGATAGCGTTAGGGCAATGACAACAGAGACGAGTTCTTGGTACAAGATGTTATATAATATGTAACCACGGTAGATACACAACGGGAATAAACACAGTAAAACAACACACAAAACACTTTCACGAAACGGAGCGAAGGGGATTCCCGGGGCCACGCACCGGACTCCCCCAGGGAGACCACCAGAGCGAACCCCTATACAGGGACTGTCCGGCAATCAACCCCGGAAGGCCTAAATGCGCAGCAGCCGGTACACAAGGGGCAAGTGGTATAGTCCAGGAGTGTCCGTACGGGATGATTGTCCAGAGTGGTTACGAACCGGGCAGAGTGCTGATCAAAGACGGCAGACGGAGTCCGGGCACAGCTTGAAGAAAACCGGGTATGGTCCAGAGTCGGTCGGTAGAGTTTCAGGAGAATCCAAGGCAATCAGGAAGTAGAAACAGCAAAGCAGGAGCACACAGCAAGCAGTATACTCAGGCACTGGACTAGGCTTAGAGGCGGCCTTTTAAGCAGCTGGACAGGAAGTAGGGCAACAGAACAGTAAACTCCATGTTAACCGAGGGCAAGCTTCTTCAACAGAGAACTGGAAAACCCGGAAACCTGACACCCATGACTTGTTCATCTTGGCTTCTTTTAAAAACAATGTAAGCAAGGGTTACTCCAAGCGGAGTCTCCCTTTTTTCAAAAAATTGGGCCCCACACACACCCACCCATTCAGTGGCAGCAGTTGTGCCCCAGTTGTACACTTCACAGCTAGATTTGCATCAAGCACATTCAAAAATACGCCATTCTTATCCGTCCACAGGATGACACCGGGGTAGGTAGCAAAGTCTTTGCTGACCCATGACTTGTTCATCTTGGCTTCTTTTAAAAACACAGCAAGCAAGGGTTACTCCAAGCGGAGTCTCCCTTTTTTCCAAAAATTGGGCCACACAGACACCCACCCCATCAGTGGCAGCACTTGGGCCCTAGTTGCAAACAGGATGTTTTGATTTGCATCAAGCACATTCCAAAATATGCCATTCTTATCCGTCCCCAGGATGACACCGGGGTAGGTAGCAAAGTCTTTCCTGATCCCAGCTCTGTTCATCTTGGCTTCTTTTAAAAACACAGCAAGCAAGGGTTACTCCAAGCGGAGTCTCCCTTTTTTTCCAAAAATTGGGCCCCACACACCCACCCATTCAGTGGCAGCAGTTGTGCCCCAGTTGTACACTTCACAGCTAGATTTGCATCAAGCACATTCCAAAATACGCCATTCTTATCCGTCCCCAGGATGACACCGGGGTAGGTAGCAAAGTCTTTCCTGATCCCAGCTCTGTTCATCTTGGCTTCTTTTAAAAACACAGCAAGCAAGGGTTACTCCAAGCGGAGTCTCCCTTTTTTTCCAAAAATTGGGCCCCACACACCCACCCATTCAGTGGCAGCAGTTGTGCCCCAGTTGTACACTTCACAGCTAGATTTGCATCAAGCACATTCAAAAATACGCCATTCTTATCCGTCCCCAGGATGACACCGGGGTAGGTAGCAAAGTCTTTGCTGACCCATGACTTGTTCATCTTGGCTTCTTTTAAAAACAATGTAAGCAAGGGTTACTCCAAGCGGAGTCTCCCTTTTTTTCCAAAAATTGGGCCCCACACACCCACCCATTCAGTGGCAGCAGTTGTGCCCCAGTTGTACACTTCACAGCTAGATTTGCATCAAGCACATTCCAAAATACGCCATTCTTATCCGTCCCCAGGATGACACCGGGGTAGGTAGCAAAGTCTTTGCTGACCCATGACTTGTTCATCTTGGCTTCTTTTAAAAACAATGTAAGCAAGGGTTACTCCAAGCGGAGTCTCCCTTTTTTCAAAAAATTGGGCCCCACACACACCCACCCATTCAGTGGCAGCAGTTGTGCCCCAGTTGTACACTTCACAGCTAGATTTGCATCAAGCACATTCAAAAATACGCCATTCTTATCCGTCCCCAGGATGACACCGGGGTAGGTAGCAAAGTCTTTGCTGACCCATGACTTGTTCATCTTGGCTTCTTTTAAAAACAATGTAAGCAAGGGTTACTCCAAGCGGAGTCTCCCTTTTTTCCAAAAATTGGGCCCCACACACCCACCCATTCAGTGGCAGCAGTTGTGCCCCAGTTGTACACTTCACAGCTAGATTTGCATCAAGCACATTCCAAAATACGCCATTCTTATCCGTCCCCAGGATGACACCGGGGTAGGTAGCAAAGTCTTTGCTGACCCATGACTTGTTCATCTTGGCTTCTTTTAAAAACAATGTAAGCAAGGGTTACTCCAAGCGGAGTCTCCCTTTTTTCAAAAAATTGGGCCCCACACACACCCACCCATTCAGTGGCAGCAGTTGTGCCCCAGTTGTACACTTCACAGCTAGATTTGCATCAAGCACATTCAAAAATACGCCATTCTTATCCGTCCCCAGGATGACACCGGGGTAGGTAGCAAAGTCTTTGCTGACCCATGACTTGTTCATCTTGGCTTCTTTTAAAAACACAGCAAGCAAGGGTTACTCCAAGCGGAGTCTCCCTTTTTTCCAAAAATTGGGCCACACAGACACCCACCCCATCAGTGGCAGCACTTGGGCCCTAGTTGCAAACAGGATGTTTTGATTTGCATCAAGCACATTCCAAAATACGGCATTCTTATCCGTCCCCAGGATGACACCGGGGTAGGTAGCAAAGTCTTTCCTGATCCCAGCTCTGTTCATCTTGGCTTCTTTTAAAAACACAGCAAGCAAGGGTTACTCCAAGCGGAGTCTCCCTTTTTTTCCAAAAATTGGGCCCCACACACCCACCCATTCAGTGGCAGCAGTTGTGCCCCAGTTGTACACTTCACAGCTAGATTTGCATCAAGCACATTCCAAAATACGCCATTCTTATCCGTCCCCAGGATGACACCGGGGTAGGTAGCAAAGTCTTTCCTGATCCCAGCTCTGTTCATCTTGGCTTCTTTTAAAAACACAGCAAGCAAGGGTTACTCCAAGCGGAGTCTCCCTTTTTTTCCAAAAATTGGGCCCCACACACCCACCCATTCAGTGGCAGCAGTTGTGCCCCAGTTGTACACTTCACAGCTAGATTTGCATCAAGCACATTCCAAAATACGCCATTCTTATCCGTCCCCAGGATGACACCGGGGTAGGTAGCAAAGTCTTTCCTGATCCCAGCTGTGTTCATCTTGGCTTCTTTTAAAAACACAGCAAGCAAGGGTTACTCCAAGCGGAGTCTCCCTTTTTTTCCAAAAATTGGGCCCCACACACCCACCCATTCAGTGGCAGCAGTTGTGCCCCAGTTCTACACTTCACAGCTAGATTTGCATCAAGCACATTCCAAAATACGCCATTCTTATCCGTCCCCAGGATGACACCGGGGTAGGTAGCAAAGTCTTTGCTGACCCATGACTTGTTCATCTTGGCTTCTTTTAAAAACAATGTAAGCAAGGGTTACTCCAAGCGGAGTCTCCCTTTTTTCAAAAAATTGGGCCCCACACACACCCACCCATTCAGTGGCAGCAGTTGTGCCCCAGTTCTACACTTCACAGCTAGATTTGCATCAAGCACATTCAAAAATACGCCATTCTTATCCGTCCCCAGGATGACACCGGGGTAGGTAGCAAAGTCTTTGCTGACCCATGACTTGTTCATCTTGGCTTCTTTTAAAAACACAGCAAGCAAGGGTTACTCCAAGCGGAGTCTCCCTTTTTTCCAAAAATTGGGCCACACAGACACCCACCCCATCAGTGGCAGCACTTGGGCCCTAGTTGCAAACAGGATGTTTTGATTTGCATCAAGCACATTCCAAAATATGCCATTCTTATCCGTCCCCAGGATGACACCGGGGTAGGTAGCAAAGTCTTTCCTGATCCCAGCTCTGTTCATCTTGGCTTCTTTTAAAAACACAGCAAGCAAGGGTTACTCCAAGCGGAGTCTCCCTTTTTTTCCAAAAATTGGGCCCCACACACCCACCCATTCAGTGGCAGCAGTTGTGCCCCAGTTGTACACTTCACAGCTAGATTTGCATCAAGCACATTCCAAAATACGCCATTCTTATCCGTCCCCAGGATGACACCGGGGTAGGTAGCAAAGTCTTTCCTGATCCCAGCTCTGTTCATCTTGGCTTCTTTTAAAAACACAGCAAGCAAGGGTTACTCCAAGCGGAGTCTCCCTTTTTTTCCAAAAATTGGGCCCCACACACCCACCCATTCAGTGGCAGCAGTTGTGCCCCAGTTGTACACTTCACAGCTAGATTTGCATCAAGCACATTCAAAAATACGCCATTCTTATCCGTCCCCAGGATGACACCGGGGTAGGTAGCAAAGTCTTTGCTGACCCATGACTTGTTCATCTTGGCTTCTTTTAAAAACAATGTAAGCAAGGGTTACTCCAAGCGGAGTCTCCCTTTTTTTCCAAAAATTGGGCCCCACACACCCACCCATTCAGTGGCAGCAGTTGTGCCCCAGTTGTACACTTCACAGCTAGATTTGCATCAAGCACATTCCAAAATACGCCATTCTTATCCGTCCCCAGGATGACACCGGGGTAGGTAGCAAAGTCTTTGCTGACCCATGACTTGTTCATCTTGGCTTCTTTTAAAAACAATGTAAGCAAGGGTTACTCCAAGCGGAGTCTCCCTTTTTTCAAAAAATTGGGCCCCACACACACCCACCCATTCAGTGGCAGCAGTTGTGCCCCAGTTGTACACTTCACAGCTAGATTTGCATCAAGCACATTCAAAAATACGCCATTCTTATCCGTCCCCAGGATGACACCGGGGTAGGTAGCAAAGTCTTTGCTGACCCATGACTTGTTCATCTTGGCTTCTTTTAAAAACAATGTAAGCAAGGGTTACTCCAAGCGGAGTCTCCCTTTTTTCCAAAAATTGGGCCCCACACACCCACCCATTCAGTGGCAGCAGTTGTGCCCCAGTTGTACACTTCACAGCTAGATTTGCATCAAGCACATTCCAAAATACGCCATTCTTATCCGTCCCCAGGATGACACCGGGGTAGGTAGCAAAGTCTTTGCTGACCCATGACTTGTTCATCTTGGCTTCTTTTAAAAACAATGTAAGCAAGGGTTACTCCAAGCGGAGTCTCCCTTTTTTCAAAAAATTGGGCCCCACACACACCCACCCATTCAGTGGCAGCAGTTGTGCCCCAGTTGTACACTTCACAGCTAGATTTGCATCAAGCACATTCAAAAATACGCCATTCTTATCCGTCCCCAGGATGACACCGGGGTAGGTAGCAAAGTCTTTGCTGACCCATGACTTGTTCATCTTGGCTTCTTTTAAAAACACAGCAAGCAAGGGTTACTCCAAGCGGAGTCTCCCTTTTTTCCAAAAATTGGGCCACACAGACACCCACCCCATCAGTGGCAGCACTTGGGCCCTAGTTGCAAACAGGATGTTTTGATTTGCATCAAGCACATTCCAAAATACGGCATTCTTATCCGTCCCCAGGATGACACCGGGGTAGGTAGCAAAGTCTTTCCTGATCCCAGCTCTGTTCATCTTGGCTTCTTTTAAAAACACAGCAAGCAAGGGTTACTCCAAGCGGAGTCTCCCTTTTTTTCCAAAAATTGGGCCCCACACACCCACCCATTCAGTGGCAGCAGTTGTGCCCCAGTTGTACACTTCACAGCTAGATTTGCATCAAGCACATTCCAAAATACGCCATTCTTATCCGTCCCCAGGATGACACCGGGGTAGGTAGCAAAGTCTTTCCTGATCCCAGCTCTGTTCATCTTGGCTTCTTTTAAAAACACAGCAAGCAAGGGTTACTCCAAGCGGAGTCTCCCTTTTTTTCCAAAAATTGGGCCCCACACACCCACCCATTCAGTGGCAGCAGTTGTGCCCCAGTTGTACACTTCACAGCTAGATTTGCATCAAGCACATTCCAAAATACGCCATTCTTATCCGTCCCCAGGATGACACCGGGGTAGGTAGCAAAGTCTTTCCTGATCCCAGCTGTGTTCATCTTGGCTTCTTTTAAAAACACAGCAAGCAAGGGTTACTCCAAGCGGAGTCTCCCTTTTTTTCCAAAAATTGGGCCCCACACACCCACCCATTCAGTGGCAGCAGTTGTGCCCCAGTTCTACACTTCACAGCTAGATTTGCATCAAGCACATTCCAAAATACGCCATTCTTATCCGTCCCCAGGATGACACCGGGGTAGGTAGCAAAGTCTTTGCTGACCCATGACTTGTTCATCTTGGCTTCTTTTAAAAACAATGTAAGCAAGGGTTACTCCAAGCGGAGTCTCCCTTTTTTCAAAAAATTGGGCCCCACACACACCCACCCATTCAGTGGCAGCAGTTGTGCCCCAGTTCTACACTTCACAGCTAGATTTGCATCAAGCACATTCAAAAATACGCCATTCTTATCCGTCCCCAGGATGACACCGGGGTAGGTAGCAAAGTCTTTGCTGACCCATGACTTGTTCATCTTGGCTTCTTTTAAAAACACAGCAAGCAAGGGTTACTCCAAGCGGAGTCTCCCTTTTTTCCAAAAATTGGGCCACACAGACACCCACCCCATCAGTGGCAGCACTTGGGCCCTAGTTGCAAACAGGATGTTTTGATTTGCGTCAAGCACATTCAAAAATACGCCATTCTTATCCGTCCCCAGGATGACACCGGGGTAGGTAGCAAAGTCTTTCCTGATCCCAGCTCTGTTCATCTTGGCTTCTTTTAAAAACACAGCAAGCAAGGGTTACTCCAAGCGGAGTCTCCTTTTTTTCCAAAAATTGGGCCCCACACACCCACCCATTCAGTGGCAGCAGTTGTGCCCCAGTTGTACACTTCACAGCTAGATTTGCATCAAGCACATTCCAAAATACGCCATTCTTATCCGTCCCCAGGATGACACCGGGGTAGGTAGCAAAGTCTTTCCTGATCCCAGCTCTGTTCATCTTGGCTTCTTTTAAAAACACAGCAAGCAAGGGTTACTCCAAGCGGAGTCTCCCTTTTTTTCCAAAAATTGGGCCCCACACACCCACCCATTCAGTGGCAGCAGTTGTGCCCCAGTTGTACACTTCACAGCTAGATTTGCATCAAGCACATTCCAAAATACGCCATTCTTATCCGTCCCCAGGATGACACCGGGGTAGGTAGCAAAGTCTTTGCTGACCCATGACTTGTTCATCTTGGCTTCTTTTAAAAACAATGTAAGCAAGGGTTACTCCAAGCGGAGTCTCCCTTTTTTCAAAAAATTGGGCCCCACACACACCCACCCATTCAGTGGCAGCAGTTGTGCCCCAGTTGTACACTTCACAGCTAGATTTGCATCAAGCACATTCAAAAATACGCCATTCTTATCCGTCCCCAGGATGACACCGGGGTAGGTAGCAAAGTCTTTGCTGACCCATGACTTGTTCATCTTGGCTTCTTTTAAAAACACAGCAAGCAAGGGTTACTCCAAGCGGAGTCTCCATTTTTCCAAAAATTGGGCCACACAGACACCCACCCCATCAGTGGCAGCACTTGGGCCCTAGTTGCAAACAGGATGTTTTGATTTGCATCAAGCACATTCCAAAATACGCCATTCTTATCCGTCCCCAGGATGACACCGGGGTAGGTAGCAAAGTCTTTCCTGATCCCAGCTCTGTTCATCTTGGCTTCTTTTAAAAACACAGCAAGCAAGGGTTACTCCAAGCGGAGTCTCCCTTTTTTTCCAAAAATTGGGCCCCACACACCCACCCATTCAGTGGCAGCAGTTGTGCCCCAGTTGTACACTTCACAGCTAGATTTGCATCAAGCACATTCCAAAATACGCCATTCTTATCCGTCCCCAGGATGACACCGAGGTAGGTAGCAAAGTCTTTCCTGATCCCAGCTCTGTTCATCTTGGCTTCTTTTAAAAACACAGCAAGCAAGGGTTACTCCAAGCGGAGTCTCCCTTTTTTTCCAAAAATTGGGCCCCACACACCCACCCATTCAGTGGCAGCAGTTGTGCCCCAGTTGTACACTTCACAGCTAGATTTGCATCAAGCACATTCAAAAATACGCCATTCTTATCCGTCCCCAGGATGACACCGGGGTAGGTAGCAAAGTCTTTGCTGACCCATGACTTGTTCATCTTGGCTTCTTTTAAAAACAATGTAAGCAAGGGTTACTCCAAGCGGAGTCTCCCTTTTTTTCCAAAAATTGGGCCCCACACACCCACCCATTCAGTGGCAGCAGTTGTGCCCCAGTTGTACACTTCACAGCTAGATTTGCATCAAGCACATTCCAAAATACGCCATTCTTATCCGTCCCCAGGATGACACCGGGGTAGGTAGCAAAGTCTTTCCTGATCCCAGCTCTGTTCATCTTGGCTTCTTTTAAAAACACAGCAAGCAAGGGTTACTCCAAGCGGAGTCTCCCTTTTTTTCCAAAAATTGGGCCCCACACACCCACCCATTCAGTGGCAGCAGTTGTGCCCCAGTTGTACACTTCACAGCTAGATTTGCATCAAGCACATTCCAAAATACGCCATTCTTATCCGTCCCCAGGATGACACCGAGGTAGGTAGCAAAGTCTTTCCTGATCCCAGCTCTGTTCATCTTGGCTTCTTTTAAAAACACAGCAAGCAAGGGTTACTCCAAGCGGAGTCTCCCTTTTTTTCCAAAAATTGGGCCCCACACACCCACCCATTCAGTGGCAGCAGTTGTGCCCCAGTTGTACACTTCACAGCTAGATTTGCATCAAGCACATTCCAAAATACGCCATTCTTATCCGTCCCCAGGATGACACCGGGGTAGGTAGCAAAGTCTTTGCTGACCCATGACTTGTTCATCTTGGCTTCTTTTAAAAACAATGTAAGCAAGGGTTACTCCAAGCGGAGTCTCCCTTTTTTCAAAAAATTGGGCCCCACACACACCCACCCATTCAGTGGCAGCAGTTGTGCCCCAGTTGTACACTTCACAGCTAGATTTGCATCAAGCACATTCAAAAATACGCCATTCTTATCCGTCCCCAGGATGACACCGGGGTAGGTAGCAAAGTCTTTGCTGACCCATGACTTGTTCATCTTGGCTTCTTTTAAAAACAATGTAAGCAAGGGTTACTCCAAGCGGAGTCTCCCTTTTTTCCAAAAATTGGGCCCCACACACCCACCCATTCAGTGGCAGCAGTTGTGCCCCAGTTGTACACTTCACAGCTAGATTTGCATCAAGCACATTCCAAAATACGCCATTCTTATCCGTCCCCAGGATGACACCGGGGTAGGTAGCAAAGTCTTTGCTGACCCATGACTTGTTCATCTTGGCTTCTTTTAAAAACAATGTAAGCAAGGGTTACTCCAAGCGGAGTCTCCCTTTTTTCAAAAAATTGGGCCCCACACACACCCACCCATTCAGTGGCAGCAGTTGTGCCCCAGTTGTACACTTCACAGCTAGATTTGCATCAAGCACATTCAAAAATACGCCATTCTTATCCGTCCCCAGGATGACACCGGGGTAGGTAGCAAAGTCTTTGCTGACCCATGACTTGTTCATCTTGGCTTCTTTTAAAAACACAGCAAGCAAGGGTTACTCCAAGCGGAGTCTCCCTTTTTTCCAAAAATTGGGCCACACAGACACCCACCCATTCAGTGGCAGCAGTTGTGCCCCAGTTGTACACTTCACAGCTAGATTTGCATCAAGCACATTCCAAAATACGCCATTCTTATCCGTCCCCAGGATGACACCGGGGTAGGTAGCAAAGTCTTTCCTGATCCCAGCTCTGTTCATCTTGGCTTCTTTTAAAAACACAGCAAGCAAGGGTTACTCCAAGCGGAGTCTCCCTTTTTTTCCAAAAATTGGGCCCCACACACCCACCCATTCAGTGGCAGCAGTTGTGCCCCAGTTGTACACTTCACAGCTAGATTTGCATCAAGCACATTCCAAAATACGCCATTCTTATCCGTCCCCAGGATGACACCGGGGTAGGTAGCAAAGTCTTTCCTGATCCCAGCTGTGTTCATCTTGGCTTCTTTTAAAAACACAGCAAGCAAGGGTTACTCCAAGCGGAGTCTCCCTTTTTTTCCAAAAATTGGGCCCCACACACCCACCCATTCAGTGGCAGCAGTTGTGCCCCAGTTCTACACTTCACAGCTAGATTTGCATCAAGCACATTCCAAAATACGCCATTCTTATCCGTCCCCAGGATGACACCGGGGTAGGTAGCAAAGTCTTTGCTGACCCATGACTTGTTCATCTTGGCTTCTTTTAAAAACAATGTAAGCAAGGGTTACTCCAAGCGGAGTCTCCCTTTTTTCAAAAAATTGGGCCCCACACACACCCACCCATTCAGTGGCAGCAGTTGTGCCCCAGTTCTACACTTCACAGCTAGATTTGCATCAAGCACATTCAAAAATACGCCATTCTTATCCGTCCCCAGGATGACACCGGGGTAGGTAGCAAAGTCTTTGCTGACCCATGACTTGTTCATCTTGGCTTCTTTTAAAAACACAGCAAGCAAGGGTTACTCCAAGCGGAGTCTCCCTTTTTTCCAAAAATTGGGCCACACAGACACCCACCCCATCAGTGGCAGCACTTGGGCCCTAGTTGCAAACAGGATGTTTTGATTTGCATCAAGCACATTCAAAAATACGCCATTCTTATCCGTCCCCAGGATGACACCGGGGTAGGTAGCAAAGTCTTTCCTGATCCCAGCTCTGTTCATCTTGGCTTCTTTTAAAAACACAGCAAGCAAGGGTTACTCCAAGCGGAGTCTCCTTTTTTTCCAAAAATTGGGCCCCACACACCCACCCATTCAGTGGCAGCAGTTGTGCCCCAGTTGTACACTTCACAGCTAGATTTGCATCAAGCACATTCAAAAATACGCCATTCTTATCCGTCCCCAGGATGACACCGGGGTAGGTAGCAAAGTCTTTCCTGATCCCAGCTCTGTTCATCTTGGCTTCTTTTAAAAACACAGCAAGCAAGGGTTACTCCAAGCGGAGTCTCCCTTTTTTTCCAAAAATTGGGCCCCACACACCCACCCATTCAGTGGCAGCAGTTGTGCCCCAGTTGTACACTTCACAGCTAGATTTGCATCAAGCACATTCCAAAATACGCCATTCTTATCCGTCCCCAGGATGACACCGGGGTAGGTAGCAAAGTCTTTGCTGACCCATGACTTGTTCATCTTGGCTTCTTTTAAAAACAATGTAAGCAAGGGTTACTCCAAGCGGAGTCTCCCTTTTTTCAAAAAATTGGGCCCCACACACACCCACCCATTCAGTGGCAGCAGTTGTGCCCCAGTTGTACACTTCACAGCTAGATTTGCATCAAGCACATTCAAAAATACGCCATTCTTATCCGTCCCCAGGATGACACCGGGGTAGGTAGCAAAGTCTTTGCTGACCCATGACTTGTTCATCTTGGCTTCTTTTAAAAACACAGCAAGCAAGGGTTACTCCAAGCGGAGTCTCCATTTTTCCAAAAATTGGGCCACACAGACACCCACCCCATCAGTGGCAGCACTTGGGCCCTAGTTGCAAACAGGATGTTTTGATTTGCATCAAGCACATTCCAAAATACGCCATTCTTATCCGTCCCCAGGATGACACCGGGGTAGGTAGCAAAGTCTTTCCTGATCCCAGCTCTGTTCATCTTGGCTTCTTTTAAAAACACAGCAAGCAAGGGTTACTCCAAGCGGAGTCTCCCTTTTTTTCCAAAAATTGGGCCCCACACACCCACCCATTCAGTGGCAGCAGTTGTGCCCCAGTTGTACACTTCACAGCTAGATTTGCATCAAGCACATTCCAAAATACGCCATTCTTATCCGTCCCCAGGATGACACCGAGGTAGGTAGCAAAGTCTTTCCTGATCCCAGCTCTGTTCATCTTGGCTTCTTTTAAAAACACAGCAAGCAAGGGTTACTCCAAGCGGAGTCTCCCTTTTTTTCCAAAAATTGGGCCCCACACACCCACCCATTCAGTGGCAGCAGTTGTGCCCCAGTTGTACACTTCACAGCTAGATTTGCATCAAGCACATTCAAAAATACGCCATTCTTATCCGTCCCCAGGATGACACCGGGGTAGGTAGCAAAGTCTTTGCTGACCCATGACTTGTTCATCTTGGCTTCTTTTAAAAACAATGTAAGCAAGGGTTACTCCAAGCGGAGTCTCCCTTTTTTTCCAAAAATTGGGCCCCACACACCCACCCATTCAGTGGCAGCAGTTGTGCCCCAGTTGTACACTTCACAGCTAGATTTGCATCAAGCACATTCCAAAATACGCCATTCTTATCCGTCCCCAGGATGACACCGGGGTAGGTAGCAAAGTCTTTCCTGATCCCAGCTCTGTTCATCTTGGCTTCTTTTAAAAACACAGCAAGCAAGGGTTACTCCAAGCGGAGTCTCCCTTTTTTTCCAAAAATTGGGCCCCACACACCCACCCATTCAGTGGCAGCAGTTGTGCCCCAGTTGTACACTTCACAGCTAGATTTGCATCAAGCACATTCCAAAATACGCCATTCTTATCCGTCCCCAGGATGACACCGAGGTAGGTAGCAAAGTCTTTCCTGATCCCAGCTCTGTTCATCTTGGCTTCTTTTAAAAACACAGCAAGCAAGGGTTACTCCAAGCGGAGTCTCCCTTTTTTTCCAAAAATTGGGCCCCACACACCCACCCATTCAGTGGCAGCAGTTGTGCCCCAGTTGTACACTTCACAGCTAGATTTGCATCAAGCACATTCCAAAATACGCCATTCTTATCCGTCCCCAGGATGACACCGGGGTAGGTAGCAAAGTCTTTGCTGACCCATGACTTGTTCATCTTGGCTTCTTTTAAAAACAATGTAAGCAAGGGTTACTCCAAGCGGAGTCTCCCTTTTTTCAAAAAATTGGGCCCCACACACTCACCCATTCAGTGGCAGCAGTTGTGCCCCAGTTGTACACTTCACAGCTAGATTTGCATCAAGCACATTCAAAAATACGCCATTCTTATCCGTCCCCAGGATGACACCGGGGTAGGTAGCAAAGTCTTTGCTGACCCATGACTTGTTCATCTTGGCTTCTTTTAAAAACAATGTAAGCAAGGGTTACTCCAAGCGGAGTCTCCCTTTTTTCCAAAAATTGGGCCCCACACACCCACCCATTCAGTGGCAGCAGTTGTGCCCCAGTTGTACACTTCACAGCTAGATTTGCATCAAGCACATTCCAAAATACGCCATTCTTATCCGTCCCCAGGATGACACCGGGGTAGGTAGCAAAGTCTTTGCTGACCCATGACTTGTTCATCTTGGCTTCTTTTAAAAACAATGTAAGCAAGGGTTACTCCAAGCGGAGTCTCCCTTTTTTCAAAAAATTGGGCCCCACACACACCCACCCATTCAGTGGCAGCAGTTGTGCCCCAGTTGTACACTTCACAGCTAGATTTGCATCAAGCACATTCAAAAATACGCCATTCTTATCCGTCCCCAGGATGACACCGGGGTAGGTAGCAAAGTCTTTGCTGACCCATGACTTGTTCATCTTGGCTTCTTTTAAAAACACAGCAAGCAAGGGTTACTCCAAGCGGAGTCTCCCTTTTTTCCATAAATTGGGCCACACAGACACCCACCCCATCAGTGGCAGCACTTGGGCCCTAGTTGCAAACAGGATGTTTTGATTTGCATCAAGCACATTCCAAAATACGCCATTCTTATCCGTCCCCAGGATGACACCGGGGTAGGTGGCAAAGTCTTTCCTGATCCCAGCTCTGTTCATCTTGGCTTCTTTTAAAAACACAGCAAGCAAGGGTTACTCCAAGCGGAGTCTCCCTTTTTTTCCAAAAATTGGGCCCCACACACCCACCCATTCAGTGGCAGCAGTTGTGCCCCAGTTGTACACTTCACAGCTAGATTTGCATCAAGCACATTCCAAAATACGCCATTCTTATCCGTCCCCAGGATGACACCGGGGTAGGTAGCAAAGTCTTTCCTGATCCCAGCTCTGTTCATCTTGGCTTCTTTTAAAAACACAGCAAGCAAGGGTTACTCCAAGCGGAGTCTCCCTTTTTTTCCAAAAATTGGGCCCCACACACCCACCCATTCAGTGGCAGCAGTTGTGCCCCAGTTGTACACTTCACAGCTAGATTTGCATCAAGCACATTCCAAAATACGCCATTCTTATCCGTCCCCAGGATGACACCGGGGTAGGTAGCAAAGTCTTTCCTGATCCCAGCTGTGTTCATCTTGGCTTCTTTTAAAAACACAGCAAGCAAGGGTTACTCCAAGCGGAGTCTCCCTTTTTTTCCAAAAATTGGGCCCCACACACCCACCCATTCAGTGGCAGCAGTTGTGCCCCAGTTCTACACTTCACAGCTAGATTTGCATCAAGCACATTCCAAAATACGCCATTCTTATCCGTCCCCAGGATGACACCGGGGTAGGTAGCAAAGTCTTTGCTGACCCATGACTTGTTCATCTTGGCTTCTTTTAAAAACAATGTAAGCAAGGGTTACTCCAAGCGGAGTCTCCCTTTTTTCAAAAAATTGGGCCCCACACACACCCACCCATTCAGTGGCAGCAGTTGTGCCCCAGTTCTACACTTCACAGCTAGATTTGCATCAAGCACATTCAAAAATACGCCATTCTTATCCGTCCCCAGGATGACACCGGGGTAGGTAGCAAAGTCTTTGCTGACCCATGACTTGTTCATCTTGGCTTCTTTTAAAAACACAGCAAGCAAGGGTTACTCCAAGCGGAGTCTCCCTTTTTTCCAAAAATTGGGCCACACAGACACCCACCCCATCAGTGGCAGCACTTGGGCCCTAGTTGCAAACAGGATGTTTTGATTTGCTTCAAGCACATTCAAAAATACGCCATTCTTATCCGTCCCCAGGATGACACCGGGGTAGGTAGCAAAGTCTTTCCTGATCCCAGCTCTGTTCATCTTGGCTTCTTTTAAAAACACAGCAAGCAAGGGTTACTCCAAGCGGAGTCTCCTTTTTTTCCAAAAATTGGGCCCCACACACCCACCCATTCAGTGGCAGCAGTTGTGCCCCAGTTGTACACTTCACAGCTAGATTTGCATCAAGCACATTCCAAAATACGCCATTCTTATCCGTCCCCAGGATGACACCGGGGTAGGTAGCAAAGTCTTTCCTGATCCCAGCTCTGTTCATCTTGGCTTCTTTTAAAAACACAGCAAGCAAGGGTTACTCCAAGCGGAGTCTCCCTTTTTTTCCAAAAATTGGGCCCCACACACCCACCCATTCAGTGGCAGCAGTTGTGCCCCTGTTGTACACTTCACAGCTAGATTTGCATCAAGCACATTCCAAAATACGCCATTCTTATCCGTCCCCAGGATGACACCGGGGTAGGTAGCAAAGTCTTTGCTGACCCATGACTTGTTCATCTTGGCTTCTTTTAAAAACAATGTAAGCAAGGGTTACTCCAAGCGGAGTCTCCCTTTTTTCAAAAAATTGGGCCCCACACACACCCACCCATTCAGTGGCAGCAGTTGTGCCCCAGTTGTACACTTCACAGCTAGATTTGCATCAAGCACATTCCAAAATACGCCATTCTTATCCGTCCCCAGGATGACACCGGGGTAGGTAGCAAAGTCTTTGCTGACCCATGACTTGTTCATCTTGGCTTCTTTTAAAAACACAGCAAGCAAGGGTTACTCCAAGCGGAGTCTCCATTTTTCCAAAAATTGGGCCACACAGACACCCACCCCATCAGTGGCAGCACTTGGGCCCTAGTTGCAAACAGGATGTTTTGATTTGCATCAAGCACATTCCAAAATACGCCATTCTTATCCGTCCCCAGGATGACACCGGGGTAGGTAGCAAAGTCTTTCCTGATCCCAGCTCTGTTCATCTTGGCTTCTTTTAAAAACACAGCAAGCAAGGGTTACTCCAAGCGGAGTCTCCCTTTTTTTCCAAAAATTGGGCCCCACACACCCACCCATTCAGTGGCAGCAGTTGTGCCCCAGTTGTACACTTCACAGCTAGATTTGCATCAAGCACATTCCAAAATACGCCATTCTTATCCGTCCCCAGGATGACACCGGGGTAGGTAGCAAAGTCTTTCCTGATCCCAGCTCTGTTCATCTTGGCTTCTTTTAAAAACACAGCAAGCAAGGGTTACTCCAAGCGGAGTCTCCCTTTTTTTCCAAAAATTGGGCCCCACACAGACACCTTATCAGTGGCAGCACTTGTGCCCTAGTTGCAAACAGGATGTTTTGATTTGCATCAAGCACATTCCAAATCAACAAGCATTTACTCTCCCCAGGATGACACAGGGGTAGTAAATTCCTTCTGGATCCATGACTTGTTCATTTTGATGAACGTCAGTCTGTCCACATTGTCACTGGACAGACGCGTGCGCTTATCTGTCAGCACACACCCAGCAGCACTGAATACACGTTCAGAGACAACGCTGGCAGCTGGACACGACAAAATCTCCAAGGCGTAAGTTGCGAGCTCTGGCCATTTTTCTAGGTTTGAAGCCCAAAAGGAGCAAGGCTCCAGTTGCACAGTCATGGCATCGATGTTCATTTGGAGATACTCCTGTATCATCCTCTCCAGCCGTTGACTATGTGTCAGACTTGTTGTCTCTGGTGGCCTTGCAAAAGAGGGTCTAAAAAAATTATGAAAAGATTCCATAAAATTGCTGTTACCGGCACCAGATACGGTCCTACTGGTACGGGTAGACTGTTGAAGATGACGAGACCGTCCCATGTTTGTCAAGTTACAACTGGGAGATTCACTCCCTGCACCTGCACGGTTGTTTGGTGGAAAAGCCGAGCTAAGATCTAGTAACAGCTTCTGCTGATACTCCTGCATACGTGCGTCCCTTTCTATGGCTGGAATTATGTCACAAAATTTGGACTTGTACCGGGGATCTAATAGTGTGGCAATCCAGTAGTCATCATCACTTCTAATTTTGACAATACGACTGTCATGTTGGAGGTAGTGCAACAAAAAGGCACTCATGTGTCTTGCGCAGCCACGCGGACCAAGTCCACGCTGTGTTTGTGGCATAGAGGTGCTACCCGTTCTTTCTTCCTCTGACATCTGACCCCAACCTCTTTCAACTGAAATTTGACCAAGGTCTCCCTCATCCGCTGAGTCTTCCATGTCCATGGACAGTTCGTCCTCCATTTCTTCATGTTCTCCTGCACCTTGCTCAACATTTCGCCTGCTACTATGCGCCCTTGTCGATCCCTGTCCCCCATGGTCCCATGCCTGCTGCGTTGGTGATGATGAACGTCTGGACCTTGGTGATGTTGTTGTCCCTTGCGCATATGAATCCTCCTGTAGTTCCTCCCCTTCATGTTGTCCCACCCCCTGACACCGAATAGTGTTTAGCGTGTGCTCCAGCATGTAAATGACTGGAATCGTCATGCTGATAATGGCATTGTCAGAGCTAAACATATTCGTCGCCATGTCGAAACTGTGCAGAAGGGTGCATAGGTCCTTGATCTGAGACCACTCCATCAGGGTGATCTGCCCCACCTCTGCATCTCGTTGGCCCAGGCTATACGTCATGACGTATTGCACCAGGGCTCTGCGGTGCTGCCACAGTCGCTGTAACATGTGGAGAGTTGAATTCCAGCGTGTCGCCACATCGCATTTCAGGCGATGAACCGGCAGGCCGAAAGACTTCTGGAGCGATGCAAGTCGCTCAGCTGCGGCGCTTGAACGGCGGAAGTGAGCAGACAGTTTTCGTGCCCTGTTCAGAAGGCCATCTAGGCCGGGATAGTGTGTTAAAAATTGCTGCACGACAAGGTTCAACACGTGAGCCATACAAGGTACGTGTGTCACCTTGCCCAGGCGAAGGGCCGCACCCAGGTTTGCAGCATTGTCGCACACGGCCTTACCAGGCTGCAGGTTGAGTGGAGACAACCATTTATTAAACTCGGACCGCAGAGCTGACCACAACTCCTCAGCTGTGTGACTCTTATTACCAAGACATGTCAAGCTAAAGACCGCCTGATGCCGTTGCGCTCTGCTGCCAGCATAGTAATGAGGGGTGCGTGATTCCTTCTGCGCAGTGAGAACGCTGGTGGCCTGACCAGGCAGGCTTGGGGCGGAGGTGGAGGACCCAGATGAGGTGGAGGATGCAGAAGCAGTGGCGGAACTTGGACAGACAGAGGATTGACACACAAGTCGTGGGGACGGCAAGACTTGTGCAGCAGACCCTTCACCATCTATCACCATAGTTACCCAGTGCCCAGTCAGCGACATGTAACGTCCCTGTCCATGCTTACTGGTCCAAGTATCGGTGGTGAAATGCACCCGTTGACACACAGAGTTTCTCAAGGAAGCGGTGATGTTGTGTGCGACATGCTGGTGTAGCGCGGGCACACCTTTCTTAGAGAAGTAGTGGCGACTAGGCATCTGGTACTGGGGCACAGCGACAGACATAAGGTCTCTAAAATCCTGTGTGTCCACTAGGCGGAAAGGCAGCATTTCGGTAGCCAACAGCTTACAGAGGGATAGAGTCAACCTCTTAGCTTTGTCATGGGTCGGAGGAAGTGGCCTTTTATTTGACCACATCTGAGGGACAGAGATCTGGCTGCTGTGTGTAGACGGTGTTGAGTAGGGTGTCCCTGGAAAAATGCAGGTTTGTGAGGAAAGTGCAGGCGGAGACATGATGTTGCCTTCATCCAACGTTGGTGCTATCGATGTCTGAGAGAGCTGTACACACTCACTTGTTTCCCCTTCCAAACCAACTGACGACCTTACAAGCAAACTGCCTGTTGCGGTTACAGTGGTGGAAGTTTTGCGTGGAAAAACAGGTGTGACAGCTGTCCCCACAGTCCTAGAAGATGAAGAGCGCGCGGATGCACTGGAAGGGGCGGGCGGTGGATGGTTCGCTCCGCTAGGCCGCATTGCAGCACGGTGAGCTTCCCACCGGGACTTATGATATTTAGTCATGTGACGATTCATGGAAGAAGTTGTCAAACTGCTGAGGTTTTGACCTCTACTAACAGAATCATGACAAATGTTACATATCACATGAGTTGGGCGATCTTTTTCGATGTGAAAAAAGGACCAGGCTAGGCAAGGCTTAGAGGCCATGCGACCTGTTGATCCACCCCGAATAATGCTCATAGGCAGAGTGGTGGCTGAGGATGCAGTTGTAGACGTGCTACCAGTGCTCCGACTCTGTCCAGGAAGGCGCAAGGTAACTTCGTCGTCGGTTGCATCCTCCTCCACCGCCTCTGTTGACCTCCTCGAGTGCCTGACTGGGGGTTGACAGTAGGTGGGATCTAGAACGTCATCATCAATTGTTGTGTTTGCACTCCCCTCCCCCTCAGACCGAGCCTCTTCTTGCCCTGACCGAATATTTAAGTTGTCATCCCAATCGGGTATCTGCGTCTCATCTTCATCAGTATGTTCCTCATTGTCTATAACCACAGGTGTTACAGTTTGTGACAAAGGGTCAACATTATGCTCAGAAACTTGGTCCTCACGGCCTGAATCTGAGTCACAAAGGTTCTGGGCATCACTGCAGACCATTTCCTGTTCTGTACTCACTGTAGCTTGGGAGCAGACCTCTGATTCCCAGGCTATAGTGTGACAGAACAGCTCTGCAGACTCAGCCATCTCAGTTCCACCATACTGTGCAGGGCTGATGGAGACTTCAGAGCTGGGAGAAATCAAGTGTGATTGGGATGACAACTCAGAGGACTGGTGTTTTTTGGATGCGGTACTTGAAGTGGCTGAGAGGGCACTTGTTGGACCACTTGAGATCCATTCAAGCATTTTCCTTTTTTGCCCATCATCTACCTTTGTTCCTCTTGTTCGTGTCCGTAAAAAAGGGAGCACATCGGATTGTCCACAATAAGTAGTAGACATCTTACTTTTGCTAGTAGATGGTCTATCTTCAGCAGATGATAATGGAGCTTTGCCACCTTCCCCACTGACAAAACCTTTTTTGCCTTTTCCACCACGCCTCTTCCCCTTTCCACCAGCATCTGTCATTTTGCCACTCATGTTGATTGCGACAAGATTGTGGACTGAAAATGTGGTAGTAAAAATTGAGAGGTGGTGAGGATTGCAGTGGTGGTCTAGCTTTATTAACAGCAGAATAATAAAGAATAAATATCCCTGACAATGCAACTTAGTTATAATTAGTTGGAGTGTGCAACGCAGGCAGACGTGCTGCAAATGTCTTGGCACTAGTGGGACTATAGCAAAGTCCAATAGCCACGTATAGGATGCCACTAGGTACACTGAGTGTGTGCTAGTATAATGGCTTAGTTATAATTAGTTGGAGTGTGCAACGCAGGCAGATGCGTTCTGCAAATGTCTTGGCACTAGTGGGACTATAGCAAAGTCCAATAGCCACGTATAGGATGCCACTAGGTACACTGAGTGTGTGCTAGTATAATGGCTTAGTTATAATTAGTTGGAGTGTGCAACGCAGGCAGATGCGCTCTGCAAATGTCTTGGCACTAGTGGGACTATAGCAAAGTCCAATAGCCACGTATAGGATGCCACTAGGTACACTGAGTGTGTGCTAGTATAATGGCTTAGTTATAATTAGTTGGAGTGTGCAACGCAGGCAGATGCGTTCTGCAAATGTCTTGGCACTAGTGGGACTAAAGCAAAGTCCAATAGCCACGTATAGGATGCCACTAGGTACACTGAGTGTGTGCTAGTATAATGGCTTAGTTATAATTAGTTTGAGTGTGCAACGCAGGCAGATGCGTTCTGCAAATGTCTTGGCACTAGTGGGACTAAAGCAAAGTCCAATAGCCACGTATAGGATGCCACTAGGTACACTGAGTGTGTGCTAGTATAATGGCTTAGTTATAATTAGTTGGAGTGTGCAACGCAGGCAGATGCGTTCTGCAAATGTCTTGGCACTAGTGGGACTAAAGCAAAGTCCAATAGCCACGTATAGGATGCCACTAGGTACACTGAGTGTGTGCTAGTATAATGGCTTAGTTATAATTAGTTGGAGTGTGCAACGCAGGCAGATGCGCTCTGCAAATGTCTTGGCACTAGTGGGACTATAGCAAAGTCCAATAGCCACGTATAGGATGCCACTAGGTACACTGAGTGTGTGCTAGTATAATGGCTTAGTTATAATTAGTTGGAGTGTGCAACGCAGGCAGATGCGCTCTGCAAATGTCTTGGCACTAGTGGGACTATAGCAAAGTCCAATAGCCACGTATAGGATGCCACTAGGTACACTGAGTGTGTGCTAGTATAATGGCTTAGTTATAATTAGTTGGAGTGTGCAACGCAGGCAGATGCGCTCTGCAAATGTCTTGGCACTAGTGGGACTATAGCAAAGTCCAATAGCCACGTATAGGATGCCACTAGGTACACTGAGTGTGTGCTAGTATAATGGCTTAGTTACAATTAGTTTGAGTGTGCAACGCAGGCAGATGCGTTCTGCAAATGTCTTGGCACTAGTGGGACTATAGCAAAGTCCAATAGCCACGTATAGGATGCCACTAGGTACACTGAGTGTGTGCTAGTATAATGGCTTAGTTATAATTAGTTGGAGTGTGCAACGCAGGCAGACGTGCTGCAAATGTCTTGGCACTAGTGGGACTATAGCAAAGTCCAATAGCCACGTATAGGATGCCACTAGGTACACTGAGTGTGTGCTAGTATAATGGCTTAGTTATAATTAGTTGGAGTGTGCAACGCAGGCAGACGTGCTGCAAATGTCTTGGCACTAGTGGGACTATAGCAAAGTCCAATAGCCACGTATAGGATGCCACTAGGTACACTGAGTGTGTGCTAGTATAATGGCTTAGTTATAATTAGTTGGAGTGTGCAACGCAGGCAGACGTGCTGCAAATGTCTTGGCACTAATGGGACTATAGCAAAGTCCAATAGCCACGTATAGGATGCCACTAGGTACACTGAGTGTGTGCTAGTATAATGGCTTAGTTATAATTAGTTGGAGTGTGCAACGCAGGCAGATGCGCTCTGCAAATGTCTTGGCACTAGTGGGACTATAGCAAAGTCCAATAGCCACGTATAGGATGCCACTAGGTACACTGAGTGTGTGCTAGTATAATGGCTTAGTTATAATTAGTTGGAGTGTGCAACGCAGGCAGATGCGTTCTGCAAATGTCTTGGCACTAGTGGGACTAAAGCAAAGTCCAATAGCCACGTATAGGATGCCACTAGGTACACTGAGTGTGTGCTAGTATAATGGCTTAGTTATAATTAGTTGGAGTGTGCAACGCAGGCAGATGCGTTCTGCAAATGTCTTGGCACTAGTGGGACTAAAGCAAAGTCCAATAGCCACGTATAGGATGCCACTAGGTACACTGAGTGTTTGCTAGTATAATGGCTTAGTTATAATTAGTTGGAGTGTGCAACGCAGGCAGACGTGCTGCAAATGTCTTGGCACTAGTGGGACTATAGCAAAGTCCAATAGCCACGTATAGGATGCCACTAGGTACACTGAGTGTGTGCTAGTATAATGGCTTAGTTATAATTAGTTGGAGTGTGCAACGCAGGCAGACGTGCTGCAAATGTCTTGGCACTAGTGGGACTATAGCAAAGTCCAATAGCCACGTATAGGATGCCACTAGGTACACTGAGTGTGTGCTAGTATAATGGCTTAGTTATAATTAGTTGGAGTGTGCAACGCAGGCAGATGCGTTCTGCAAATGTCTTGGCACTAGTGGGACTATAGCAAAGTCCAATAGCCACGTTTAGGATGCCACTAGGTACACTGAGTGTTTGCTAGTAAAATGGCTTAGTTATAATGAGTTGGAGTGTGCAATGCAGGCAGACGCGCTCTGCAAATGTCTTTGCACTAGTGTGACTATAGCAAAGTCCAATAGCCACGTATAGGATGCCACTAGGTACACTGAGTGTTTGCTAGTATAATGGCTTAGTTATAATGAGTTGGAGTGTTCAATGCAGGTAGAGGTGCTGCAAATGTCTTTGCACTAGTGTGACTATAGCAAAGTCCAATAGCCACGTTTAGGATGCCACTAGGTACACTGAGTGTTTGCTAGTAAAATGGCTTAGTTATAATGAGTTGGAGTGTGCAATGCAGGCAGACGCGCTCTGCAAATGTCTTTGCACTAGTGGGACTAAACAACAGTCCAATAGCCACGTATAGGATGCCACTAGGTACACTGAGTGTGTGCTAGTATAATGGCTTAGTTATAATTAGTTGGAGTGTGCAACGCAGGCAGATGCGTTCTGCAAATGTCTTGGCACTAGTGGGACTATAGCAAAGTCCAATAGCCACGTATAGGATGCCACTAGGTACACTGAGTGTTTGCTAGTATAATGGCTTAGTTATAATTAGTTGGAGTGTGCAACGCAGGCAGATGCGCTCTGCAAATGTCTTGCCACTAGTGTGACTATAGCAAAGTCCAATAGCCACGTATAGGATGCCACTAGGTACACTGAGTGTTTGCTAGTATAATGGCTTAGTTATAATTAGTTGGAGTGTGCAACGCAGGCAGATGCGCTCTGCAAATGTCTTGGCACTAGTGGGACTATAGCAAAGTCCAATAGCCACGTATAGGATGCCACTAGGTACACTGAGTGTTTGCTAGTATAATGGCTTAGTTATAATTAGTTGGAGTGTGCAACGCAGGCAGACGTGCTGCAAATGTCTTGGCACTAGTGGGACTATAGCAAAGTCCAATAGCCACGTATAGGATGCCACTAGGTACACTGAGTGTTTGCTAGTATAATAGCTTAGTTATAATGAGTTGGAATGTGCAATGCAGGCAGACGCGCTCTGCAAATGTCTTTGCACTAGTGTGACTATAGCAAAGTCCAATAGCCACGTATAGGATGCCACTAGGTACACTGAGTGTTTGCTAGTATAATGGCTTAGTTATAATTAGTTGGAGTGTGCAACGCAGGCAGACGTGCTGCAAATGTCTTGGCACTAGTGGGACTATAGCAAAGTCCAATAGCCACGTATAGGATGCCACTAGGTACACTGAGTGTTTGCTAGTATAATGGCTTAGTTATAATGAGTTGGAGTGTGCAATGCATGCAGACGCGCTCTGCAAATGTCTTTGCACTAGTGTGACTATAGCAAAGTCCAATAGCCACGTATAGGATGCCACTAGGTACACTGAGTGTTTGCTAGTATAATGGCTTAGTTATAATGAGTTGGAGTGTGCAATGCAGGTAGAGGTGCTGCAAATGTCTTTGCACTAGTGTGACTATAGCAAAGTCCAATAGCCACGTTTAGGATGCCACTAGGTACACTGAGTGTTTGCTAGTAAAATGGCTTAGTTATAATGAGTTGGAGTGTGCAATGCAGGCAGACGCGCTCTGCAAATGTCTTTGCACTAGTGGGACTAAACAACAGTCCAATAGCCACGTATAGGATGCCACTAGGTACACTGAGTGTGTGCTAGTATAATGGCTTAGTTATAATTAGTTGGAGTGTGCAACGCAGGCAGATGCGTTCTGCAAATGTCTTGGCACTAGTGGGACTATAGCAAAGTCCAATAGCCACGTATAGGATGCCACTAGGTACACTGAGTGTTTGCTAGTATAATGGCTTAGTTATAATTAGTTGGAGTGTGCAACGCAGGCAGATGCGCTCTGCAAATGTCTTGCCACTAGTGTGACTATAGCAAAGTCCAATAGCCACGTATAGGATGCCACTAGGTACACTGAGTGTTTGCTAGTATAATGGCTTAGTTATAATGAGTTGGAGTGTGCAATGCAGGCAGACGCGCTCTGCAAATGTCTTTGCACTAGTGTGACTATAGCAAAGTCCAATAGCCACGTATAGGATGCCACTAGGTACACTGAGTGTTTGCTAGTATAATGGCTTAGTTATAATGAGTTGGAGTGTGCAATGCAGGTAGAGGTGCTGCAAATGTCTTTGCACTAGTGTGACTATAGCAAAGTCCAATAGCCACGTTTAGGATGCCACTAGGTACACTGAGTGTTTGCTAGTAAAATGGCTTAGTTATAATGAGTTGGAGTGTGCAATGCAGGCAGACTCGCTCTGCAAATGTCTTTGCACTAGTGGGACTAAACAACAGTCCAATAGCCACGTATAGGATGCCACTAGGTACACTGAGTGTGTGCTAGTATAATGGCTTAGTTATAATTAGTTGGAGTGTGCAACGCAGGCAGATGCGTTCTGCAAATGTCTTGGCACTAGTGGGACTATAGCAAAGTCCAATAGCCACGTATAGGATGCCACTGGGTACACTGAGTGTTTGCTAGTATAATGGCTTAGTTATAATTAGTTGGAGTGTGCAACGCAGGCAGATGCGCTCTGCAAATGTCTTGCCACTAGTGTGACTATAGCAAAGTCCAATAGCCACGTATAGGATGCCACTAGGTACACTGAGTGTTTGCTAGTATAATGGCTTAGTTATAATGAGTTGGAGTGTGCAATGCAGGCAGACGCGCTCTGCAAATGTCTTTGCACTAGTGTGACTATAGCAAAGTCCAATAGCCACGTATAGGATGCCACTAGGTACACTGAGTGTTTGCTAGTATAATGGCTTAGTTATAATGAGTTGGAGTGTGCAATGCAGGTAGAGGTGCTGCAAATGTCTTTGCACTAGTGTGACTATAGCAAAGTCCAATAGCCACGTTTAGGATGCCACTAGGTACACTGAGTGTTTGCTAGTAAAATGGCTTAGTTATAATGAGTTGGAGTGTGCAATGCAGGCAGACTCGCTCTGCAAATGTCTTTGCACTAGTGGGACTAAACAACAGTCCAATAGCCACGTATAGGATGCCACTAGGTACACTGAGTGTGTGCTAGTATAATGGCTTAGTTATAATTAGTTGGAGTGTGCAACGCAGGCAGATGCGTTCTGCAAATGTCTTGGCACTAGTGGGACTATAGCAAAGTCCAATAGCCACGTATAGGATGCCACTAGGTACACTGAGTGTTTGCTAGTATAATGGCTTAGTTATAATTAGTTGGAGTGTGCAACGCAGGCAGATGCGCTCTGCAAATGTCTTGCCACTAGTGTGACTATAGCAAAGTCCAATAGCCACGTATAGGATGCCACTAGGTACACTGAGTGTTTGCTAGTATAATGGCTTAGTTATAATTAGTTGGAGTGTGCAACGCAGGCAGATGCGCTCTGCAAATGTCTTGGCACTAGTGGGACTATAGCAAAGTCCAATAGCCACGTATAGGATGCCACTAGGTACACTGAGTGTTTGCTAGTATAATGGCTTAGTTATAATTAGTTGGAGTATGCAACGCAGGCAGACGTGCTGCAAATGTCTTGGCACTAGTGGGACTATAGCAAAGTCCAATAGCCACGTATAGGATGCCACTAGGTACACTGAGTGTTTGCTAGTATAATGGCTTAGTTATAATTAGTTGGAGTGTGCAACGCAGGCAGATGCGCTCTGCAAATGTCTTGGCACTAGTGGGACTATAGCAAAGTCCAATAGCCACGTATAGGATGCCACTAGGTACACTGAGTGTGTGCTAGTATAATGGCTTAGTTATAATTAGTTGGAGTGTGCAACGCAGGCAGATGCGTTCTGCAAATGTCTTGGCACTAGTGGGACTAAAGCAAAGTCCAATAGCCACAGATAGGATGCCACTAGGTACACTGAGTGTTTGCTAGTATAATGGCTTAGTTATCAGTTGGAGTGTGCAGAGGACAAGAGGGTACAGTGGCAGGATTGTGGTGCTCTGGGTAAAGGAATGGAAGCCTGCCTTTCTATTCCCTCCTAATAGGGAAATGCAGGGAGGAAATCCCTGACCTTGGCTGCACAGACGCTGACGCTGTTTTCAGGACCTGTCACCTTAACTCTGACCCTGCCGGTTTGAGCCCTTAAAAGGACTGCTAGAAAGTGCTATCCCTATGCTGTCCAGCGCTGTGTATGGAGCGCATACAGCTGTATCAGCGATAGGACTCAGGAAGGAGCTGCGACAGTGATGTCTGACACCAAGGACGCAGAAGAGATAATGGCGTCCTGGAGGAAAATGTCCGGTTTTATAATGCAGGGACATGTGACATGCAGATCCTATCACACATGCCGTTGCTTCTCTGGCTCAAAGTCCACTTAGCTGTGTGTGTGTCTGTGATTGGCTGACATGCTGGCCCGCCACACAAGACGCGCGCGCTTAGGGAAGGAAGACAAGAAAAAAAAAAAAAAAAATGGCGATCGCCATTATAGAAACAGCAGTGATCTGAAGGCGCTGTTCACGCACACTATACACTGAAATGTGATAATAGTTTGATTCACAGAGTGACTTACACTATTACAGCAGAAACCAAGCTATGATTTAGCTGTTTTTTGGCTGCTAGAACCGTTCTCGAACGTTTCTAGAACTATCGAGCTTTTGCAAAAAGCTCGAGTTCTAGTTCGATCTAGAACATGCCCCAAAATCACTCGAGCCTAGAACTGGAGAACCACGAACCACGAACCGCGCTCAACTCTAATTATCTCCACCAAACAGGACAAGCTTGCATCTGTTATAGTTTTGGAGAAAAATGTGATCATTTCATTTATGCGCGAAATGCCTTAGAAATGGCTTTTAAGAGGATTTGAAGCATGGAGACGATTATCTCGCGATTGCAAGATAACCAAACAAAACTTTTAGTGGTATTCTACTTATTTTATTAAATATCATCTCCACCAAACAGGACAAGCTTGCATCTGTTATAGTTTTGGAGAAAAATGTGATCATTTCATATATGCGCGAAATGCCTTAGAAATGGCTTTTAAGAGGATTTAAAGCTTGTAGACGATTTTCTCGGGATTGCAAGATAACCAAACCAAATTTTTAGTGGATTTCTACTTATTTTATTAAATATCATCTCCACCAAAGAGGACAAGCTTGCATCTGTTATAGCTTTGGAGAAAAATGTGATCATTTCATTTATGCGCGAAATGCCTTAGAAATGGCTTTTAAGAGGATTTGAAGCATGAAGACGATTATCTCGGGATTGCAAGATAACCAAACAAAACTTTTAGTGGATTTCTACTTATTTTATTAAATATCATCTCCACCAAACAGGACAAGCTTGCATCTGTTATCGTTTTGGAGAAAAATGTGATCATTTCATTTATGCGCGAAATGCCGTAGAAATGGCTTTTAAGAGGATTTGAAGCATAAAGACTATAATCTCGAGATTGCAAGATAACCAAACAAAACCTTTAGTGGATTTCTACTTATTTTATTAAATATCATCTCCACCAAACAGGACAAGCTTGCATCTTTTATAGTTTAGGAAAAAAATGTGATCATTTCATTTATGCGCGAAATGCCTTAGAAATGGCTTTTAAGAGGATTTGAAGCATGGAGACGATTATCTCGGGAATGAGAGATAACCAAACAAAACTTTTAGTGGATTTCTACTTATTTTATTAAATATCATCTCCACCAAACAGGACAAGCTTGCATCTGTTATAGTTTTGGAGAAAAATGTGATCATTTCATTTATGCGCGAAATGCGTTAGAAATGGCTTTTAAGAGGATTTGAAGCATGGAGACGATTATCTCGGGATTGCAAGATAACCAAACAAAACTTTTAGTGGATTTCTACTTGATTTATTAAATATTATCTCCCCCAAACAGGACAAGCTTGCATCTGTTATAGTTTTGGAGAAAAATGTGATCATTTCATTTATGCGCGAAATGCCTTAGAAATGGCTTTTAAGAGGATTTAAAGCATGGAGACGATTTTCTCGGGATTGCAAGATAACCAAACAAAACTTTTAGTGGATTTCTACTTATTTTATTAAATATCATCTCCACCAAAGAGGACAAGCTTGCATCTGTTATAGCTTTGGAGAAAAATGTGATCATTTCATTTATGCGCGAAATGCCTTAGAAATAGAGTTGAGCGCGGTTCGTGGTTCGTGGTTCTCCAGTTCTAGGCTCGAGTGATTTTGGGGCATGTTCTAGATCGAACTAGAACTCGAGCTTTTTGCAAAAGCTCGATAGTTCTAGAAACGTTCGAGAACGGTTCTAGCAGCCAAAAAACAGCAAAATCATAGCTTGGTTTCTGCTGCAATAGTGTAAGTCACTCTGTGAATCAAACTATTATCACATTTCAGTGTATAGTGTGCGTGAACAGCGCCTTCAGATCACTGCTGTTTCTATAATGGCGATCGCCATTTTTTTTTTTTTTTCTTGTCTTCCTTCCCTAAGCGCGCGCGTCTTGTGGGGCGGTCCAGCATGTCAGCCAATCACAGACACACACACAGCTAAGTGGACTTTGAGCCAGAGAAGCAACGGCATGTGTGATAGGATCTGCATGTCACATGTCCCTGCATTATAAAACCGGACATTTTCCTCCAGGACGCCATTATCTCTTCTGCGTCCTTGGTGTCCGACATCACTGTCGCAGCTCCGTCCTTTGTCCTATCGCTGATACAGCTGAATGCGCTCCATACACAGCGCTGGACAGCATAGGGATAGCACTTTCTAGCAGTCCTTTTAAGGGCTCAAACCGGCAGGGTAAGAGTTAAGGTGACAGGTCCTGAAAACAGCGTCAGCGTCTGTGCAGCCAAGGTCAGGGATTTCCTCCCTGCATTTCACCATTAGGAGGGAATAGAAAGGCAGGCTTCCATTCCTCTACCCAGAGCACCACAATCCTGCCACTGTACCCTCTTGTCCTCTGCACACTCCAACTGATAACTAAGCCATTATACTAGCAAACACTCAGTGTACCTAGTGGCATCCTATCTGTGGCTATTGGACTTTGCTTTAGTCCCACTAGTGCCAAGACATTTGCAGAGCGCATCTGCCTGCGTTGCACACTCCAACTAATTATAACTAAGCCATTATACTAGCACACACTCAGTGTACCTAGTGGCATCCTATACGTGGCTATTGGACTTTGCTATAGTCCCACTAGTGCCAAGACATTTGCAGCACGTCTGCCTGCGTTGCACACTCCAACTAATTATAACTAAGCCATTATACTAGCAAACACTCAGTGTACCTAGTGGCATCCTATACGTGGCTATTGGACTTTGCTATAGTCCCACTAGTGCCAAGACATTTGCAGCACGTCTGCCTGCGTTGCACACTCCAACTAATTATAACTAAGCCATTATACTAGCAAACACTCAGTGTACCTAGTGGCATCCTATACGTGGCTATTGGACTTTGCTATAGTCCCACTAGTGCCAAGACATTTGCAGAGCGCATCTGCCTGCGTTGCACACTCCAACTAATTATAACTAAGCCATTATACTAGCAAACACTCAGTGTACCTAGTGGCATCCTATACGTGGCTATTGGACTTTGCTATAGTCCCACTAGTGCCAAGACATTTGCAGCACGTCTGCCTGCGTTGCACACTCCAACTAATTATAACTAAGCCATTATACTAGCAAACACTCAGTGTACCTAGTGGCATCCTATACGTGGCTATTGGACTTTGCTATAGTCCCACTAGTGCCAAGACATTTGCAGAGCGCATCTGCCTGCGTTGCACACTCCAACTAATTATAACTAAGCCATTATACTAGCAAACACTCAGTGTACCTAGTGGCATCCTATACGTGGCTATTGGACTTTGCTATAGTCCCACTAGTGCCAAGACATTTGCAGCACGTCTGCCTGCGTTGCACACTCCAACTAATTATAACTAAGCCATTATACTAGCAAACACTCAGTGTACCTAGTGGCATCCTATACGTGGCTATTGGACTTTGCTATAGTCCCACTAGTGCCAAGACATTTGCAGAGCGCATCTGCCTGCGTTGCACACTCCAACTAATTATAACTAAGCCATTATACTAGCAAACACTCAGTGTACCTAGTGGCATCCTATACGTGGCTATTGGACTTTGCTATAGTCCCACTAGTGCCAAGACATTTGCAGAGCGCATCTGCCTGCGTTGCACACTCCAACTAATTATAACTAAGCCATTATACTAGCAAACACTCAGTGTACCTAGTGGCATCCTATACGTGGCTATTGGACTTTGCTATAGTCCCACTAGTGCCAAGACATTTGCAGAGCGCATCTGCCTGCGTTGCACACTCCAACTAATTATAACTAAGCCATTATACTAGCAAACACTCATTGTACCTAGTGGCATCCTATACTTGGCTATTGGACTTTGCTATAGTCCCACTAGTGCCAAGACATTTGCAGCACGTCTGCCTGCGTTGCACACTACAACTTTTTTAAACTAAGCAATTTTACTAGCAAACACTCAGTGTACCTAGTGGCATCCTATCTGTGGCTATTGGACTTTGCTATAGTCCCACTAGTGCAAAGACATTTGCAGAGCGCATCTGCCTGCGTTGCACACTCCAACTAATTATAACTAAGCCATTATACTAGCAAACACTCAGTGTACCTAGTGGCATCCTATACGTGGCTATTGGACTTTGCTTTAGTCCCACTAGTGCCAAGACATTTGCAGAGCGCATCTGCCTGCGTTGCACACTCCAACTAATTATAACTAAGCCATTATACTAGCAAACACTCAGTGTACCTAGTGGCATCCTATACGTGGCTATTGGACTTTGCTATAGTCCCACTAGTGCCAAGACATTTGCAGAGCGCATCTGCCTGCGTTGCACACTCCAACTAATTATAACTAAGCCATTATACTAGCAAACACTCAGTGTACCTAGTGGCATCCTATACGTGGCTATTGGACTTTGCTATAGTCCCACTAGTGCCAAGACATTTGCAGAGCGCATCTGCCTGCGTTGCACACTCCAACTAATTATAACTAAGCCATTATACTAGCAAACACTCAGTGTACCTAGTGGCATCCTATACGTGGCTATTGGACTTTGCTATAGTCCCACTAGTGCCAAGACATTTGCAGCACGTCTGCCTGCGTTGCACACTACAACTTTTTTAAACTAAGCAATTTTACTAGCAAACACTCAGTGTACCTAGTGGCATCCTATCTGTGGCTATTGGACTTTGCTATAGTCCCACTAGTGCCAAGACATTTGCAGCACGTCTGCCTGCGTTGCACACTCCAACTAATTATAACTAAGCCATTATACTAGCAAACACTCAGTGTACCTAGTGGCATCCTATACGTGGCTATTGGACTTTGCTATAGTCCCACTAGTGCCAAGACATTTGCAGCACGTCTGCCTGCGTTGCACACTCCAACTAATTATAACTAAGCCATTATACTAGTAAACACTCAGTGTACCTAGTGGCATCCTATACGTGGCTATTGGACTTTGCTATAGTCCCACTAGTGCCAAGACATTTGCAGCACGTCTGCCTGCGTTGCACACTCCAACTAATTATAACTAAGCCATTATACTAGCAAACACTCAGTGTACCTAGTGGCATCCTATACGTGGCTATTGGACTTTGCTATAGTCCCACTAGTGCCAAGACATTTGCAGAGCGCATCTGCCTGCGTTGCACACTCCAACTAATTATAACTAAGCCATTATACTAGCAAACACTCAGTGTACCTAGTGGCATCCTATACGTGGCTATTGGACTTTGCTATAGTCCCACTAGTGCCAAGACATTTGCAGCACGTCTGCCTGCGTTGCACACTCCAACTAATTATAACTAAGCCATTATACTAGCAAACACTCAGTGTACCTAGTGGCATCCTATACGTGGCTATTGGACTTTGCTATAGTCCCACTAGTGCCAAGACATTTGCAGAGCGCATCTGCCTGCGTTGCACACTCCAACTAATTATAACTAAGCCATTATACTAGCAAACACTCATTGTACCTAGTGGCATCCTATACGTGGCTATTGGACTTTGCTATAGTCCCACTAGTGCCAAGGCATTTGCAGCACGTCTGCCTGCATTGCACACTACAACTTTTTTAAACTAAGCAATTTTACTAGCAAACACTCAGTGCACCTAGTGGCATCCTATCTGTGGCTATTGGACTTTGCTATAGTCCCACTAGTGCAAAGACATTTGCAGAGCGCATCTGCCTGCGTTGCACACTCCATCTAATTATAACTAAGCCATTATACTAGCAAACACTCAGTGTACCTAGTGGCATCCTATACGTGGCTATTGGACTTTGCTATAGTCCCACTAGTGCCAAAACATTTGCAGAGCGCATCTGCCTGCGTTGCACACTCCAACTAATTATAACTAAGCCATTATACTAGCAAACACTCAGTGTACCTAGTGGCATCCTATACGTGGCTATTGGACTTTGCTATAGTCCCACTAGTGCCAAGACATTTGCAGAGCGCATCTGCCTGCGTTGCACACTCCAACTAATTATAACTAAGCCATTATACTAGCAAACACTCAGTGTACCTAGTGGCATCCTATACGTGGCTATTGGACTTTGCTATAGTCCCACTAGTGCCAAGACATTTGCAGAGTGCATCTGCCTGCGTTGCACACTCCAACTAATTATAACTAAGCCATTATACTAGCAAACACTCAGTGTACCTAGTGGCATCCTATACGTGGCTATTGGACTTTGCTATAGTCCCACTAGTGCCAAGACATTTGCAGCACGTCTGCCTGCGTTGCACACTACAACTTTTTTAAACTAAGCAATTTTACTAGCAAACACTCAGTGTACCTAGTGGCATCCTATCTGTGGCTATTGGACTTTGCTATAGTCCCACTAGTGCCAAGACATTTGCAGCACGTCTGCCTGCGTTGCACACTCCAACTAATTATAACTAAGCCATTATACTAGCAAACACTCAGTGTACCTAGTGGCATCCTATACGTGGCTATTGGACTTTGCTATAGTCCCACTAGTGCCAAGACATTTGCAGCACGTCTGCCTGCGTTGCACACTCCAACTAATTATAACTAAGCCATTATACTAGCAAACAGTGTACCTAGTGGCATCCTATACGTGGCTATTGGACTTTGCTATAGTCCCACTAGTGCCAAGACATTTGCAGCACGTCTGCCTGCGTTGCACACTCCAACTAATTATAACTAAGCCATTATACTAGCAAACACTCAGTGTACCTAGTGGCATCCTATACGTGGCTATTGGACTTTGCTATAGTCCCACTAGTGCCAAGACATTTGCAGAGCGCATCTGCCTGCGTTGCACACTCCAACTAATTATAACTAAGCCATTATACTAGCAAACACTCAGTGTACCTAGTGGCATCCTATACGTGGCTATTGGACTTTGCTATAGTCCCACTAGTGCCAAGACATTTGCAGAGCGCATCTGCCTGCGTTGCACACTCCAACTAATTATAACTAAGCCATTATACTAGCAAACACTCAGTGTACCTAGTGGCATCCTATACGTGGCTATTGGACTTTGCTATAGTCCCACTAGTGCCAAGACATTTGCAGAGCGCATCTGCCTGCGTTGCACACTCCAACTAATTATAACTAAGCCATTATACTAGCAAACACTCATTGTACCTAGTGGCATCCTATACGTGGCTATTGGACTTTGCTATAGTCCCACTAGTGCCAAGACATTTGCAGCACGTCTGCCTGCGTTGCACACTACAACTTTTTTAAACTAAGCAATTTTACTAGCAAACACTCAGTGTACCTAGTGGCATCCTATCTGTGGCTATTGGACTTTGCTATAGTCCCACTAGTGCAAAGACATTTGCAGAGCGCATCTGCCTGCGTTGCACACTCCAACTAATTATAACTAAGCCATTATACTAGCAAACACTCAGTGTACCTAGTGGCATCCTATACGTGGCTATTGGACTTTGCTATATTCCCACTAGTGCCAAGACATTTGCAGAGTGCATCTGCCTGCGTTGCACATTCCAACTAATTATAACTAAGCCATTATACTAGCAAACACTCAGTGTACCTAGTGGCATCCTATCTGTGGCTATTGGACTTTGCTATAGTCCCACTAGTGCAAAGACATTTGCAGAGCGCATCTGCCTGCGTTGCACACTCCAACTAATTATAACTAAGCCATTATACTAGCAAACACTCATTGTACCTAGTGGCATCCTATACGTGGCTATTGTACTTTGCTATAGTCCCACTAGTGCCAAGACATTTGCAGCACGTCTGCCTGCGTTGCACACTACAACTTTTTTAAACTAAGCAATTTTACTAGCAAACACTCAGTGTACCTAGTGGCATCCTATCTGTGGCTATTGGACTTTGCTATAGTCCCACTAGTGCAAAGACATTTGCAGAGCGCATCTGCCTGCGTTGCACACTCCAACTAATTATAACTAAGCCATTATACTAGCAAACACTCAGTGTACCTAGTGGCATCCTATACGTGGCTATTGGACTTTGCTATAGTCCCACTAGTGCCAAGACATTTGCAGAGCGCATCTGCCTGCGTTGCACACTCCAACTAATTATAACTAAGCCATTTACTAGCAAACACTCAGTGTACCTAGTGGCATCCTATACGTGGCTATTGGACTTTGCTATAGTCCCACTAGTGCCAAGACATTTGCAGAGCGCATCTGCCTGCGTTGCACACTCCAACTAATTATAACTAAGCCATTATACTAGCAAACACTCAGTGTACCTAGTGGCATCCTATACGTGGCTATTGGACTTTGCTATAGTCCCACTAGTGCCAAGACATTTGCAGAGCGCATCTGCCTGCGTTGCACACTCCAACTAATTATAACTAAGCCATTATACTAGCAAACACTCAGTGTACCTAGTGGCATCCTATACGTGGCTATTGGACTTTGCTATAGTCCCACTAGTGCCAAAACATTTGCAGCACGTCTGCCTGCGTTGCACACTACAACTTTTTTAAACTAAGCAATTTTACTAGCAAACACTCAGTGTACCTAGTGGCATCCTATCTGTGGCTATTGGACTTTGCTATAGTCCCACTAGTGCCAAGACATTTGCAGCACGTCTGCCTGCGTTGCACACTCCAACTAATTATACAGTTAGGTCCAGAAATATTTGGACAGTGACACAATTTTCGCGAGTTGGGCTCTGCATGCCACCACATTGGATTTGAAATGAAACCTCTACAACAGAATTCAAGTGCAGATTGTAACATTTAATTTGAAGGTTTGAACAAAAATATCTGATAGAAATTGTAGGAATTGTACACATTTCTTTACAAACACTCCACATTTTAGGAGGTCAAAAGTAATTGGACAAATAAATCAAACCCAAAAAAAATATTTTTATTTTCAATATTTTGTTGCGAATCCTTTGGAGGCAATCACTGCCTTAAGTCTGGAACCCATGGACATCACCAAACGCTGGGTTTCCTCCTTCTTAATGCTTTGCCAGGCCTTTACAGCCGCAGCCTTCAGGTCTTGCTTGTTTGTGGGTCTTTCCGTCTTAAGTCTCGATTTGAGCAAGTGAAATGCATGCTCAATTGGGTTAAGATCTGGTGATTGACTTGGCCATTGCAGAAGGTTCCACTTTTTTGCACTCATGAACTCCTGGGTAGCTTTGGCTGTATGCTTGGGGTCATTGTCCATCTGTACTATGAAGCGCCGTCCGATCAACTTTGCGGCATTTGGCTGAATCTGGGCTGAAAGTATATCCCGGTACACTTCAGAATTTATCCGGCTACTCTTGTCTGCTGTTATGTCATCAATAAACACAAGTGACCCAGTGCCATTGAAAGCCATGCATGCCCATGCCATCACGTTGCCCCCACCATGTTTTACAGAGGATGTGGTGTGCCTTGGATCATGTGCCGTTCCCTTTCTTCTCCAAACTTTTTTCTTCCCATCATTCTGGTACAGGTTGATCTTGGTCTCATCTGTCCATAGAATACTTTTCCAGAACTGAGCTGGCTTCATGAGGTGTTTTTCAGCAAATTTAACTCTGGCCTGTCTATTTTTGGAATTGATGAATGGTTTGCATCTAGATGTGAACCCTTTGTATTTACTTTCATGGAGTCTTCTCTTTACTGTTGACTTAGAGACAGATACACCTACTTCACTGAGAGTGTTCTGGACTTCAGTTGATGTTGTGAACGGGTTCTTCTTCACCAAAGAAAGTATGCGGCCATCATCCACCACTGTTGTCATCCGTGGACGCCCAGGCCTTTTTGAGTTCCCAAGCTCACCAGTCAATTCCTTTTTTTTCAGAATGTACCCGACTGTGGATTTTGCTACTCCAAGCATGTCTGCTATCTCTCTGATGGATTTTTTCTTTTTTTTCAGCCTCAGGATGTTCTGCTCCACCTCAATTGAGAGTTCCTTAGACCGCATGTTGTCTGGTCACAGCAACAGCTTCCAAATGCAAAACCACACACCTGTAATCAACCCTAGACCTTTTAACTACTTCATTGATTACAGGTTAACGAGGGAAACGCCTTCAGAGTTAATTGCAGCCCTTAGAGTCCCTTGTCCAATTACTTTTGGTCCCTTAAAAAAGAGGAGGCTATGCATTACAGAGCTATGATTCCTAAACCCTTTCTCCGATTTGGATGTGAAAACTCTCATATTGCAGCTGGGAGTGTGCACTTTCAGGCCATATTATATATAATTGTATTTCTGAACATGTTTTTGTAAACAGCTAAAATAACAAAATTTGTGTCACTGTCCAAATATTTCTGGACCTAACTGTAACTAAGCCATTATACTAGCAAACACTCAGTGTACCTAGTGGCATCCTATACGTGGCTATTGGACTTTGCTATAGTCCCACTAGTGCCAAGACATTTGCAGAGCGCATCTGCCTGCGTTGCACACTCCAACTAATTATAACTAAGCCATTATACTAGCAAACACTCAGTGTACCTAGTGGCATCCTATACGTGGCTATTGGACTTTGCTATAGTCCCACTAGTGCCAAGACATTTGCAGAGCGCATCTGCCTGCGTTGAACACTCCAACTAATTATAACTAAGCCATTATACTAGCAAACACTCAGTGTACCTAGTGGCATCCTATACGTGGCTATTGGACTTTGCTATAGTCCCACTAGTGCCAAGACATTTGCAGAGCGCATCTGCCTGCGTTGCACACTCCAACTAATTATAACTAAGCCATTATACTAGCAAACACTCAGTGTACCTAGTGGCATCCTATACGTGGCTATTGGACTTTGCTATAGTCCCACTAGTGCCAAGACATTTGCAGAGCGCATCTGCCTGCGTTGCACATTCCAACTAATTATAACTAAGCCATTATACTAGCAAACACTCAGTGTACCTAGTGGCATCCTATACGTGGCTATTGGACTTTGCTATAGTCCCACTAGTGCCAAGACATTTGCAGAGCGCATCTGCCTGCGTTGCACACTCCAACTAATTATAACTAAGCCATTATACTAGCAAACACTCAGTGTACCTAGTGGCATCCTATACGTGGCTATTGGACTTTGCTATAGTCCCACTAGTGCCAAGACATTTGCAGAGCGCATCTGCCTGCGTTGCACACTCCAACTAATTATAACTAAGCCATTATACTAGCAAACACTCAGTGTACCTAGTGGCATCCTATACGTGGCTATTGGACTTTGCTATAGTCCCACTAGTGCCAAGACATTTGCAGAGCGCATCTGCCTGCGTTGCACACTCCAACTAATTATAACTAAGCCATTATACTAGCAAACACTCAGTGTACCTAGTGGCATCCTATACGTGGCTATTGGACTTTGCTATAGTCCCACTAGTGCCAAGACATTTGCAGAGCGCATCTGCCTGCGTTGCACACTCCAACTAATTATAACTAAGCCATTATACTAGCAAACACTCATTGGACCTAGTGGCATCCTATACGTGGCTATTGGACTTTGCTATAGTCCCACTAGTGCCAAGACATTTGCAGAGCGCATCTGCCTGCGTTGCACACTACAACTAATTATAACTAAGCCATTATACTAGCAAACACTCAGTGTACCTAGTGGCATCCTATACGTGGCTATTGGACTTTGCTATAGTCCCACTAGTGCCAAGACATTTGCAGAGCGCATCTGCCTGCGTTGCACATTCCAACTAATTATAACTAAGCCATTATACTAGCAAACACTCAGTGTACCTAGTGGCATCCTATACGTGGCTATTGGACTTTGCTATAGTCCCACTAGTGCCAAGACATTTGCAGCACGTCTGCCTGCGTTGCACACTCCAACTAATTATAACTAAGCCATTATACTAGCAAACACTCAGTGTACCTAGTGGCATCCTATACGTGGCTATTGGACTTTGCTATAGTCCCACTAGTGCCAAGACATTTGCAGCACGTCTGCCTGCGTTGCACACTACAACTAATTATAACTAAGCCATTATACTAGCAAACACTCAGTGTACCTAGTGGCATCCTATACGTGGCTATTGGACTTTGCTATAGTCCCACTAGTGCCAAGACATTTGCAGAGCGCATCTGCCTGCGTTGCACACTCCAACTAATTATAACTAAGCCATTATACTAGCAAACACTCAGTGTACCTAGTGGCATCCTATACGTGGCTATTGGACTTTGCTATAGTCCCACTAGTGCCAAGACATTTGCAGAGCGCATCTGCCTGCGTTGCACACTCCAACTAATTATAACTAAGCCATTATACTAGCAAACACTCATTGTACCTAGTGGCATCCTATACGTGGCTATTGGACTTTGCTATAGTCCCACTAGTGCCAAGACATTTGCAGCACGTCTGCCTGCGTTGCACACTACAACTAATTATAACTAAGCCATTATACTAGCAAACACTCAGTGTACCTAGTGGCATCCTATTCGTGGCTATTGGACTTTGCTATAGTCCCACTAGTGCCAAGACATTTGCAGAGCGCATCTGCCTGCGTTGCACACTCCAACTAATTATAACTAAGCCATTATACTAGCAAACACTCAGTGTACCTAGTGGCATCCTATACGTGGCTATTGGACTTTGCTATAGTCCCACTAGTGCCAAGACATTTGCAGAGCGCATCTGCCTGCGTTGCACATTCCAACTAATTATAACTAAGCCATTATACTAGCAAACACTCAGTGTACCTAGTGGCATCCTATACGTGGCTATTGGACTTTGCTATAGTCCCACTAGTGCCAAGACATTTGCAGAGCGCATCTGCCTGCGTTGCACACTCCAACTAATTATAACTAAGTTGCATTGTCAGGGATATTTATTCTTTATTATTCTGCTGTTAATAAAGCTAGACCACCACTGCAATCTTCACCACCTCTCAATTTTTACTACCACATTTTCAGTCCACAATCTTGTCGCAATCAACATGAGTGGCAAAATGACAGATGCTGGTGGAAAGGGGAAGAGGCGTGGTGGAAAAGGCAAAAAAGGTTTTGTCCGTGGGGAAGGTGGCAAAGCTCCATTATCATCTGCTGAAGATAGACCAATTACCAGCAAAAGTAAGATGTCTACTACTTACCGTGGACAATCCGATGTGCTCCCTTTTTTACGGACACGAACAACAGGAAGAAAGGTAGATGATGGGCAAAAAAGGAAAATGCTTGAATGGATCTCAAGTGGTCCAACAAGTGCCCTCTCAGCCACTTCAAGTACCGCATCCAAAAAACACCAGTCCTCTGAGTTGTCATCCCAATCACACTTGATTTCTCCCAGCTCTGAAGTCTCCATCAGCCCTGCACAGTATGGTGGAACTGAGATGGCTGAGTCTGCAGAGCTGTTCAGTCACACTATAGCCTGGGAATCAGAGGTCTGCTCCCAAGCTACAGTGAGTACAGAACAGGAAATGGTCTGCAGTGATGCCCAGAACCTTTGTGACTCAGATTCAGGCCGTGAGGACCAAGTTTCTGAGCATAATGTTGACCCTTTGTCACAAACTGTAACACCTGTGGTTATAGACAATGAGGAACATACTGATGAAGATGAGAAGCTGATACCCGATTGGGATGACAACTTAAATATTCGGTCAGGGCAAGAAGAGGCTCGGTCTGAGGGGGAGGGGAGTGCAAACACAACAATTGATGATGACGTTCTAGATCCCACCTACTGTCAACCCCCAGTCAGGCACTCGAGGAGGTCAACAGAGGCGGTGGAGGAGGATGCAACCGATGACGAAGTTACCTTGCGCCTTCCTGGACAGAGTCGGAGCACTGGTAGCACGTCTACAACTGCATCCTCAGCCACCACTCTGCCTATGAGCATTATTCGGGGTGGATCAACAGGTCGCATGGCCTCTAAGCCTTGCCTAGCCTGGTCCTTTTTTGACATCGAAAAAGATCGCCCAACTCATGTGATATGTAACATTTGTCATGATTCTCTTAGTAGAGGTCAAAACCTCAGCAGTTTGACAACTTCTTCCATGAATCGTCACATGAATAAATATCATAAGTCCCGGTGGGAAGCTCACCGTGCTGCAATGCGGCCTAGCGGAGCGAACCATCCACCGCCCGCCCCTTCCAGTGCATCCGCGCGCTCTTCATCTTCTAGGACTGTGGGGACAGCTGTCACACCTGTTTTTCCACGCAAAACTTCCACCACTGTAACCGCAACAGGCAGTTTGCTTGTAAGGTCGTCAGTTGGTTTGGAAGGGGAAACAAGTGAGTGTGTACAGCTCTCTCAGACATCGATAGCACCAACGTTGGATGAAGGCAACATCATGTCTCCGCCTGCACTTTCCTCACAAACCTGCATTTTTCCAGGGACACCCTACTCAACACCGTCTACACACAGCAGCCAGATCTCTGTCCCTCAGATGTGGTCAAATAAAAGGCCACTTCCTCCGACCCATGACAAAGCTAAGAGGTTGACTCTATCCCTCTGTAAGCTGTTGGCTACCGAAATGCTGCCTTTCCGCCTAGTGGACACACAGGATTTTAGAGACCTTATGTCTGTCGCTGTGCCCCAGTACCAGATGCCTAGTCGCCACTACTTCTCTAAGAAAGGTGTGCCCGCGCTACACCAGCATGTCGCACACAACATCACCGCTTCCTTGAGAAACTCTGTGTGTCAACGGGTGCATTTCACCACCGATACTTGGACCAGTAAGCATGGACAGGGACGTTACATGTCGCTGACTGGGCACTGGGTAACTATGGTGATAGATGGTGAAGGGTCTGCTGCACAAGTCTTGCCGTCCCCACGACTTGTGTGTCAATCCTCTGTCTGTCCAAGTTCCGCCACTGCTTCTGCATCCTCCACCTCATCTGGGTCCTCCACCTCCACCCCAAGCCTGCCTGGTCAGGCCACCAGCGTTCTCACTGCGCAGAAGGAATCACGCACCCCTCATTACTATGCTGGCAGCAGAGCGCAACGGCATCAGGCGGTCTTTAGCTTGACATGTCTTGGGAATAAGAGTCACACAGCGGCTGAGTTGTGGGCAGCTCTGGAGACTGAGTTTGGTAAATGGTTGTCTCCACTCAACCTGCAGCCTGGTAAGGCCGTGTGCGACAATGCTGCAAACCTGGGTGCGGCACTTCGCCTGGGCAAGGTGACACACGTACCTTGTATGGCTCACGTGTTGAACCTTGTCGTCCAGCAATTTTTAACACACTATCCCGGCCTAGATGGCCTTCTGAACAGGGCACGAAAACTGTCAGCTCACTTCCGCCGTTCAAGCGCCGCAGCAGAGCGACTTGCATCGCTCCAGAAGTCTTTCGGCCTGCCGGTTCATCGCCTGAAATGCGATGTGGCGACACGCTGGAATTCAACTCTCCACATGTTACAGCGACTGTGGCAGCACCGCAGAGCCCTGGTGCAATACGTCATGACGTATAGCCTGGGCCAACGAGATGCAGAGGTGGGGCAGATCACCCTGATGGAGTGGTCTCAGATCAAGGACCTATGCACCCTTCTGCACAGTTTCGACATGGCGACGAATATGTTTAGCTCTGACAATGCCATTATCAGCATGACGATTCCAGTCATTTACATGCTGGAGCACACGCTAAACACTATTTGGAGTCAGGGGGTGGGACAACATGAAGGGGAGGAACTACAGGAGGATTCATATGCGCAAGGGACAACAACATCACCAAGGTCCAGATGTTCATCATCACCAACGCAGCAGGCATGGGACCATGGGGGACAGGGATCGACAAGGGCGCATAGTAGCAGGCGAAATGTTGAGCAAGGTGCAGGAGAACATGAAGAAATGGAGGACAAACTGTCCATGGACATGGAAGACTTAGCGGATGAGGGAGACCTTGGTCAAATTTCAGTTGAAAGACGTTGGGGGGAGATGTCAGAGGAAGAAAGAACGGGTAGCACCTCTATGCCACAAACACAGCGTGGACTTGGTCCGCATGGCTGCGCAAGACACATGAGTGCCTTTTTGTTGCACTACCTCCAACATGACAGTCATATTGTCAAAATTAGAAGTGATGATGACTACTGGATTGCCACACTATTAGATCCCCGGTACAAGTCCAAATTTTGTGACATAATTCCAGCCATAGAAAGGGACGCACGTATGCAGGAGTATCAGCAGAAGCTGTTACTAGATCTTAGCTCGGCTTTTCCACCAAACAACCGTGCAGGTGCAGGGAGGGAATCTCCCAGTTGTAACTTGACAAACATGGGACGGTCTCGTCATCTTCAACAGTCTACCCGTACCAGTAGGACCGTATCTGGTGCCGGTAACAGCAATTTTATGGAATCTTTTCATAATTTTTTTAGACCCTCTTTTGCAAGGCCACCAGAGACAACAAGTCTGACACATAGTCAACGGCTGGAGAGGATGATACAGGAGTATCTCCAAATGAACATCGATGCCATGACTGTGCAACTGGAGCCTTGCTCCTTTTGGGCTTCAAACCTAGAAAAATGGCCAGAGCTCGCAACTTACGCCTTGGAGATTTTGTCGTGTCCAGCTGCCAGCGTTGTCTCTGAACGTGTATTCAGTGCTGCTGGGTGTGTGCTGACAGATAAGCGCACGCGTCTGTCCAGTGACAATGTGGACAGACTGACGTTCATCAAAATGAACAAGTCATGGATCCAGAAGGAATTTACTACCCCTGTGTCATCCTGGGGAGAGTAAATGCTTGTTGATTTGGAATGTGCTTGATGCAAATCAAAACATCCTGTTTGCAACTAGGGCACAAGTGCTGCCACTGATAAGGTGTCTGTGTGGGGCCCAATTTTTGGAAAAAAAGGGAGACTCCGCTTGGAGTAACCCTTGCTTACATTGTTTTTAAAAGAAGCCAAGATGAACAGAGCTGGGATCAGGAAAGACTTTGCTACCTACCCCGGTGTCATCCTGGGGACGGATAAGAAAGGCGTATTTTGGAATGTGCTTGATGCAAATCTAGCTGTGAAGTGTACAACTAGGGCACAAGTGCTGCCACTGAATGGGTGGGTGTGTGTGGGGCACAATTTTTGGAAAAAAAGGGAGACTCCGCTTGGAGTAACCCTTGCTTACATTGTTTTTAAAAGAAGCCAAGATGAACAGAGCTGGGATCAGGAAAGACTTTGCTACCTACCCCGGTGTCATCCTGGGGACGGATAAGAATGGCGTATTTTGGAATGTGCTTGATGCAAATCTAGCTGTGAAGTGTACAACTAGGGCACAAGTGCTGCCACTGAATGGGTGGGTGTGTGTGGGGCACAATTTTTGGAAAAAAAGGGAGACTCCGCTTGGAGTAACCCTTGCTTGCTGTGTTTTTAAAAGAAGCCAAGATGAACAGAGCTGGGATCAGGAAAGACTTTGCTACCTACCCCGGTGTCATCCTGGGGACGGATAAGAATGGCGTATTTTGGAATGTGCTTGATGCAAATCTAGCTGTGAAGTGTACAACTAGGGCACAAGTGCTGCCACTGAATGGGTGGGTGTGTGTGGGGCACAATTTTTGGAAAAAAAGGGAGACTGCGCTTGGAGTAACCCTTGCTTGCTGTGTTTTTAAAAGAAGCCAAGATGAACAAGTCATGGGTCAGCAAATACTTTACTTACCCCGGTGTCATCCTGGGGACGGATAAGAATGGCGTATTTTGGAATGTGCTTGATGCAAATCTAGCTGTGAAGTGTACAACTAGGGCACAAGTGCTGCCACTGAATGGGTGGGTGTGTGTGGGGCACAATTTTTGGAAAAAAAAGGAGACTCCGCTTAGAGTAACCCTTGCTTACATTGTTTTTAAAAGAAGCCAAGATGAACATAGCTGGGATCAGGAAAGACTTTGCTACCTACCCCCGGTGTCATCCTGGGGACGGATAAGAATGACGTATTTTGGAATGTGCTTGATGCAAATCTAGCTGTGAAGTGTACAACTAGGGCACAAGTGCTGCCACTGAATGGGTGGGTGTGTGTGGGGCACAATTTTTGGAAAAAAAGGGAGACTCCGCTTGGAGTAACCCTTGCTTGCTGTGTTTTTAAAAGAAGCCAAGATGAACAAGTCATGGGTCAGCAAAGACTTTATCTACTTACCCCGGTGTCATCCTGGGGACGGATAAGAATGGCGTATTTTGGAATGTGCTTGATGCAAATCTAGCTGTGAAGTGTACAACTAGGGCACAAGTGCTGCCACTGAATGGGTGTGTGTGTTTGGGGCACAATTTTTGGAAAAAAAGGGAGACTCCGCTTGGAGTAACCCTTGCTTACATTGTTTTTAAAAGAAGCCAAGATGAACAGAGCTGGGATCAGGAAAGACTTTGCTACCTACCCCGGTGTCATCCTGGGGACGGATAAGAATGGCGTATTTTGGAATGTGCTTGATGCAAATCTAGCTGTGAAGTGTACAACTAGGGCACAAGTGCTGCCACTGAATGGGTGGGTGTGTGTGGGGCACAATTTTTGGAAAAAAAGGGAGACTCCGCTTGGAGTAACCCTTGCTTGCTGTGTTTTTAAAAGAAGCCAAGATGAACAGAGCTGGGATCAGGAAAGACTTTGCTACCTACCCCGGTGTCATCCTGGGGACGGATAAGAATGGCGTATTTTGGAATGTGCTTGATGCAAATCTAGCTGTGAAGTGTACAACTAGGGCACAAGTGCTGCCACTGAATGGGTGGGTGTGTGTGGGGCACAATTTTTGGAAAAAAAGGGAGACTCCGCTTGGAGTAACCCTTGCTTACATTGTTTTTAAAAGAAGCCAAGATGAACAGAGCTGGGATCAGGAAAGACTTTGCTACCTACCCCGGTGTCATCCTGGGGACGGATAAGAATGGCGTATTTTGGAATGTGCTTGATGCAAATCTAGCTGTGAAGTGTACAACTAGGGCACAAGTGCTGCCACTGAATGGGTGGGTGTGTGTGGGGCACAATTTTTGGAAAAAAGGGAGACTCCGCTTGGAGTAACCCTTGCTTACATTGTTTTTAAAAGAAGCCAAGATGAACAGAGCTGGGATCAGGAAAGACTTTGCTACCTACCCCGGTGTCATCCTGGGGACGGATAAGAATGGCGTATTTTGGAATGTGCTTGATGCAAATCTAGCTGTGAAGTGTACAACTAGGGCACAAGTGCTGCCACTGAATGGGTGGGTGTGTGTGGGGCACAATTTTTGGAAAAAAAGGGAGACTCCGCTTGGAGTAACCCTTGCTTACATTGTTTTTAAAAGAAGCCAAGATGAACAGAGCTGGGATCAGGAAAGACTTTGCTACCTACCCCGGTGTCATCCTGGGGACGGATAAGAATGGCGTATTTTGGAATGTGCTTGATGCAAATCTAGCTGTGAAGTGTACAACTAGGGCACAAGTGCTGCCACTGAATGGGTGGGTGTGTGTGGGGCACAATTTTTGGAAAAAAAGGGAGACTCCGCTTGGAGTAACCCTTGCTTACATTGTTTTTAAAAGAAGCCAAGATGAACAGAGCTGGGATCAGGAAAGACTTTGCTACCTACCCCGGTGTCATCCTGGGGACGGATAAGAATGGCGTATTTTGGAATGTGCTTGATGCAAATCTAGCTGTGAAGTGTACAACTAGGGCACAAGTGCTGCCACTGAATGGGTGGGTGTGTGTGGGGCACAATTTTTGGAAAAAAAGGGAGACTCCGCTTGGAGTAACCCTTGCTTACATTGTTTTTAAAAGAAGCCAAGATGAACAGAGCTGGGATCAGGAAAGACTTTGCTACCTACCCCGGTGTCATCCTGGAGACGGATAAGAATGGCGTATTTTTAAATGTGCTTGCTGCAAATCTAGCTGTGAATTGTACAACTGGGGCCCAACTGCTGCCACTGAATGGGTGGGTGGGTGTGGGGCCCAATTTTTGTAAAAAAATGGAGATTATGCTTGGAGTCACCTTGCGGTGTTTTACATGATTTTAGAATGGCGTGCCATGCCTATATCTGTGTGTCCTCCTCTTTTTCCTTGTCCAGCTGTTTTGTTTTCGCATGAGAATATGTCCTTGTCACTTTCCAATGTGTTTGAGTTGTTTGTCACCTTTTGGACACCTTTGAGGGTGTTTTCTAGGTGTTTTACTGTGTTTGTGATTGCCTGCCATTGTTTCCTATGGGCTCGAGTTCGGTTCGTCGAAAGTTCGACGAGCCGAACTCGAACGGGAGGTCCGTTCGGCGAACCGACCTCGAGCCGAACCGGGACCGGTTCGCTCATCTCTACTTAGAAATGGCTTTTAAGAGGATTTGAAGCATGGAGACGATTATCTTGGGATTGCAAGATAACCAAACAAAACTTTTAGTGGATTTCTACTTATTTTATTAAATATCATCTCCACCAAACAGGACAAGCTTGCATCTGTTATAGTTTTGGAGAAAAATGTGATCATTTCATTTATGCGCGAAATGCCTTAGAAATGGCTTTTAAGAGGATTTGAAGCATGGAGACGATTATCTCGGAAATGCAAGATAACCAAACAAAACTTTTAGTGGATTTCTCCGTATTTTATTAAATATCATCTCCACCAAACAGGACAAGCTTGCATCTGTTATAGTTTTGGAGAAAAACGTGATCTTTTCATTTATGCGTGAAATGTCTTACAAATGTCTTTTAAAAGGATTTGAAGCAATAGACGATTATCTCGGGATTGCAAGAAAACCAAACAAAACTTTTAGTGGATTTCTACTTGATTTATTAAATATTATCTCCCCCAAACAGGACAAGCTTGCATCTGTTATAGTTTTGGAGAAAAATGTGATCATTTCATTTATGCGCGAAATGCCTTAGAAATGGCTTTTAAGAGGATTTAAAGCATGGAGACGATTTTCTCGGGATTGCAAGATAACCAAACAAAACTTTTAGTGGATTTCTACTTATTTTATTAAATATCATCTCCACCAAAGAGGACAAGCTTGCATCTGTTATAGCTTTGGAGAAAAATGTGATCATTTCATTTATGCGCGAAATGCCTTAGAAATGGCTTTTAAGAGGATTTGAAGCATGGAGACGATTATCTCGGGATTGCAAGATAACCAAACGAAACTTTTAGTGGATTTCTACTTATTTTATTAAATATCATCTCCACCAAACAGGACAAGCTTGCATCTGTTATAGTTTTGGAGAAAAATGTGATCATTTCATTTATGCGCGAAATGCCTTAGAAATGGCTTTTAAGAGGATTTGAAGCATGGAGACGATTATCTCGGAAATGCAAGATAACCAAACAAAACTATTAGTGGATTTCTCCGTATTTTATTAAATATCATCTCCACCAAACAGGACAAGCTTGCATCTGTTATAGTTTTGGAGAAAAATGTGATCTTTTCATTTATGCGTGAAATGCCTTACAAATGTCTTTTAAAAGGATTTGAAGCAATAGACGATTATCTCGGGATTGCAAGATAACCAAACAAAACTTTTAGTGGATTTCTACTTATTTTATTAAATATCATCTCCACCAAAGAGGACAAGCTTGCATCTGTTAAAGCTTTGGAGAAAAATGTGATCATTTCATTTATGCGCGAAATGCCTTAGAAATGGCTTTTAAGAAGATTTGAAGCATGGAGACGATTATCTCGGGATTGCAAGATAACCAAACAAAACTTTTAGTGGATTTTTACTTATATTATTAAATATCATCTCCACCAAACAGGACAAGCTTGCATCTGTTATAGTTTTGGAGAAAAATGTGATCATTTCATTTATGCGCGAAATGCCTTAGAAATGGCTTTTAAGAGGATTTAAAGCATGGAGACGATTTTCTCGGGATTGCAAGATAACCAAATAAAACGTTTAGTGGATTTCTACTTATTTTATTAAATATCATCACCACCAAACAGGACAAGCTTGCATCTGTTATAGTTTTGGAGAAAAATGTGATCATTTCATTTATGCGCGAAATGCCTTAAAAATGGCTTTTAAGAGAATTTGAAGCATGGAGACGACTATCTCGGGATTGCAAGATAACCAAACAAAATTTTTAGTGGATTTCTACTTATTTTATTAAATATTATCTCCACCAAACAGGACAAGCTTGCCTCTTTTATAGTTTTGGAGAAAAATGTGATCATTTCATTTATGCGCGAAATGCCTTAGAAATGGCTTTTAAGAGGATTTGAAGCATGGAGACGATTATCTCGGGATTTCAAGATAACCAAACAAAACTTTTAGTGGATTTCTACTTATTTTAATAAATATCATCTCCACCAAAAAGGACAAGCTTGCATCTGTTATAGTTTTGGAGAAAATTGTGATCATTTCATTTATGCGCGAAATGTCTTAGAAATGGCTTTAAAGAGGATTTGAAGCATGGAGACGATTATCTCGGGATTGCAAGATAACCAAACAAAACTTTTATTGGATTTCTACTTATTTTATTAAATATCATCTCCACCGAACAGGACAAGCTTGCATCTGTTATAGTTTTGGAGAAAAATGTGATCATTTCATTTATGCGCGAAATGCATTAGAAATGGCTTATAAGAGGATTTGAAGCATGGAGACGATTATCTCGGGATTGCAAGATAACCAAACAAAACTTTTAGTGGATTTCTCCTTATTTTATTAAATATCATCTCCACCAAACAGGACAAGCTTGCATCTGTTATAGTTTTGGAGAAAAATGTGATCATTTCATTTATGCGCGAAATGCCTTAGAAATGGCTTTTAAGAGGATTTAAAGCATGGAGACGATGTTCTCGGGATTACAAGATAACCAAACAAAACTATTAGTGGATTTCTACTTATTTTATTAAATATCATCTCCACCAAACAGGACAAGCTTGCATCTGTTATAGTTTTGGAGAAAAATGTGATCTTTTCATTTATGCGTGAAATGCCTTAGAAATGTCTTTTAAAAGGATTTGAAGCAAGAGATGATTATCTCGGGATTGCAAGATAACCAAACAAAACTTTTAGTGGATTTCTACTTATTTTATTAAATATCATCTCCACCAAAGAGGACAAGCTTGAATCTGTTATAGCTTTGGAGAAAAATGTGATCATTTCATTTATGTGCGAAATGCCTTAGAAATGGCTTTTAAGAGGATTTGAAGCATGGAGACGATTATCTCGGGATTGCAAGATAACCAAACAAAACTTTTAGTGGATTTCTACTTATTTTATTAAATATCATCTCCACCAAACAGGACAAGCTTGCATCTGTTATCGTTTTGGAGAAAAATGTGATCATTTCATTTATGCGCGAAATCCCGTAGAAATGGCTTTTAAGAGGATTTGAAGAATAAAGACGATTATCTCGAGATTGCAAGATAACCAAACAAAACTTTTAGTGGATTTCTACTTATTTTATTAAATATCATCTCCACCAAAGAGGACAAGCTTGCATCTGTTATAGTTTTGGAGAAAAATGTGATCATTTCATTTATGCGCGAAATGCCTTAGAAATGGCTTTTAAGAGGATTTAAAGCATGGAGACGATTTTCTCGGGATTGCAAGATAACCAAACAAAACTATAAGTGGATTTCTACTTATTTTATTAAATATCATCTCCACCAAACAGGACAAGCTTGCATCTGTTATAGTTTTGGAGAAAAATGTGATCTTTTCATTTATGCGTGAAATGCCTTAGAAATGTCTTTTAAAAGGATTTGAAGCAAGAGACGATTATCTCGGGATTGCAAGATAACCAAACAAAACTTTTAGTGGATTTCTACTTATTTTATTAAATATCATCTCCACCAAAGAGGACAAGCTTGCATGTTATAGCTTTGGAGAAAAATGTGATCATTTTATTTATGCGCGAAATGCCTTAGAAATGGCTTTTAAGAGGATTTGAAGCATGGAGACGATTATCTCGGGATTGCAAGATAACCAAACAAAACTTTTAGTGGATTTCTACTTATTTTATTAAATATTATCTCCACCAAACAGGACAAGCTTGCCTCTTTTATAGTTTTGGAGAAAAATGTGATCATTTCATTTATGCGCGAAATGCCTTAGAAACAAAACTTTTATTGGATTTCTACTTATTTTATTAAATATCATCTCCACCGAACAGGACAAGCTTGCATCTGTTATAGTTTTGGAGAAAAATGTGATCATTTCATTTATGCGCGAAATGCATTGGAAATGGCTTTTAAGAGGATTTGAAGCATGGAGACGATTATCTCGGGATTGCAAGATAACCAAACAAAACTTTTAATGGATTTCTACTTATTTTATTAAATATCATCACCAAACAGGACAAGCTTGCATCTTTTATAGTTTTTTAGAAAAATGTGATCATTTCATTTATGCGCGAAATGCCTTAGAAATGGCTTTTAAGAGGATTTGAAGCATGGAGACGATTATCTCGGGATTGCAAGATAACCAAACAAAACTTTTAGTAGATTTCTACTTATTTTATTAAATATCATCTCCACCAAAAAGGACAAGCTTTCATCTGTTATAGTTTTGGAGAAAAATGTGATCATTTCATTTATGCGCGAAATGCCTTAGAAATGGCTTTAAGAGGATTTTAAGCATGGAGACGATTATCTCGGGATTGCAAGATAACCAAACAAAACTTTTAGTGGATTTCTACTTGATTTAATTAATATTATCTCCACCAAACAGGACAAGCTTGCATCTGTTATAGTTTTGGAGAAAAATGTGATCATTACATTTATGCGCGAAATGCCTTAGAAATGTCTTTGAAGAGGATTTAAAGCATGGAGACGATTTTCTCGGGATTGCAAGAAAACCAAACAAAACTATTAGTGGATTTCTACTTATTTTATTAAATATCATCTCCACCAAACACGACAAGCTTGCATCTGTTATAGTTTTGGAGAAAAATGTGATCATTTCATTTATGCGCGAAATGCCTTAGAAATGGCTTTTAAGAGGATTTAAAGCATGGAGACGATGTTCTCGGGATTACAAGATAACCAAACAAAACTATTAGTGGATTTCTACTTATTTTAATAAATATCTCCACCAAACAGGACAAGCTTGCATCTGTTATAGTTTTGGAGAAAAATGTGATCTTTTCATTTATGCGTGAAATGCCTTAGAAATGTCTTTTAAAAGGATTTGAAGCAAGAGATGATTATCTCGGGATTGCAAGATAACCAAACAAAACTTTTAGTGGATTTCTACTTATTTTATTAAATATCATCTCCACCAAAGAGGACAAGCTTGAATCTGTTATAGCTTTGGAGAAAAATGTGATCATTTCATTTATGTGCGAAATGCCTTAGAAATGGCTTTTAAGAGGATTTGAAGCATGGAGACGATTATCTCGGGATTGCAAGATAACCAAACAAAACTTTTAGTGGATTTCTACTTATTTTATTAAATATCATCTCCACCAAACAGGACAAGCTTCCATCTGTTATCGTTTTGGAGAAAAATGTGATCATTTCATTTATGCGCGAAATCCCGTAGAAATGGCTTTTAAGAGGATTTGAAGAATAAAGACGATTATCTCGAGATTGCAAGATAACCAAACAAAACTTTTAGTGGATTTCTACTTATTTTATTAAATATCATCTCCACCAAACAGGACAAGCTTGCATCTTTCATAGTTTTGGAGAAAAATGTGATCATTTCATTTATGCGTGAAATGCCTTAGAAATGGCTTTTAAGAGGATTTGAAGCATGGAGACGATTATCTCGGGATTGCAAGATAACCAAACAAAATTTTTAGAGGATTTCTCCTTATTTTATTAAATATCATCTCCACCAAACAGGACAAGCTTGCATCTGTTATAGTTTTGGAGAAAAATCTGATCATTTCATTCATGCGCGAAATGCCTTAGAAATGGCTTTTAAGAGGATTTGAAGCATGGAGACGATTATCTCGGGATTGCAAGATAACCAAACAAAACCTTTAGTGGATTTCTACTTGATTTATTAAATATTATCTCCATCAAACAGGACAAGCTTGCATCTGTTATAGTTTTGGAGAAAAATGTGATCATTTCATTTATGCGCGAAATGCCTTAGAAATGGCTTTTAAGAGGATTTGAAGCATGGAGACGATTATCTCGGAATTGGAAGATAACCAAACAAAACTTTTAGTGGATTTCTCCTTATTTTATTAAATATCATCTCCACCAAAGAGGACAAGCTTGCATCTGTTATAGTTTTGGAGAAAAATGTGATCATTTCATTTATGCGCGAAATGCCTTAGAAATGGCTTTTAAGAGGATTTAAAGCATGGAGACGATTTTCTCGGGATTGCAAGATAACCAAACAAAACTATAAGTGGATTTCTACTTATTTTATTAAATATCATCTCCACCAAACAGGACAAGCTTGCATCTGTTATAGTTTTGGAGAAAAATGTGATCTTTTCATTTATGCGTGAAATGCCTTAGAAATGTCTTTTAAAAGGATTTGAAGCAAGAGACGATTATCTCGGGATTGCAAGATAACCAAACAAAACTTTTAGTGGATTTCTACTTATTTTATTAAATATCTCCACCAAAGAGGACAAGCTTGCATCTGTTATAGCTTTGGAGAAAAATGTGATCATTTCATTTATGCGCGAAATGCCTTAGAAATGGCTTTTAAGAGGATTTAAAGCATGGAGACGATTATCTCGGGATTGCAAGATAACCAAACAAAACCTTTAGTGGATTTCTACTTGATTTATTAAATATTATCTCCACCAAACAGGACAAGCTTGCATCTGTTATAGTTTTGGAGAAAATGTGATCATTTCATTTATGCGCGAAATGCCTTAGAAATGGCTTTTAAGAGGATTTGAAGCATGGAGACGATTATCTCGGAATTGCAAGATAACCAAACAAAACTTTTAGTGGATTTCTCCTTATTTTATTAAATATCATCTCCACCAAAGAGGACAAGCTTGCATCTGTTATAGTTTTGGAGAAAAATGTGATCATTTCATTTATGCGCGAAATGCCTTAGAAATGGCTTTTAAGAGGATTTAAAGCATGGAGACGATTTTCTCGGGATTGCAAGATAACCAAACAAAACTATAAGTGGATTTCTACTTATTTTATTAAATATCATCTCCACCAAACAGGACAAGCTTGCATCTGTTATAGTTTTGGAGAAAAATGTGATCTTTTCATTTATGCGTGAAATGCCTTAGAAATGTCTTTTAAAAGGATTTGAAGCAAGAGACGATTATCTCGGGATTGCAAGATAACCAAACAAAACTTTTAGTGGATTTCTACTTATTTTATTAAATATCATCTCCACCAAAGAGGACAAGCTTGCATCTGTTATAGCTTTGGAGAAAAATGTGATCATTTCATTTATGCGCGAAATGCCTTAGAAATGGCTTTTAAGAGGATTTGAAGCATGGAGACGATTATCTCGGGATTGCAAGATAACCAAACAAAACTTTTAGTGGATTTCTACTTATTTTATTAAATATTATCTCCACCAAACAGGACAAGCTTGCCTCTTTTATAGTTTTGGAGAAAAATGTGATCATTTCATTTATGCGCGAAATGCCTTAGAAACAAAACTTTTAGTGGATTTCTACTTATTTTATTAAATATCATCTCCACCAAAAAGGACAAGCTTTCATCTGTTATAGTTTTGGAGAAAAATGTGATCATTTCATTTATGCGCGAAATGTCTTAGAAATGGCTTTAAAGAGGATTTGAAGCATGGAGACGATTATCTCAGGATTGCAAGATAACCAAACAAAACTTTTATTGGATTTCTACTTATTTTATTAAATATCATCTCCACCTAACAGGACAAGCTTGCATCTGTTATAGTTTTGGAGAAAAATGTGATCATTTCATTTATGCGCGAAATGCATTGGAAATGGCTTTCAAGAGGATTTGAAGCATGGAGACGATTATTTCGGGATTGCAAGATAACCAAACAAAACTTTTAGTGGATTTCTACTTATTTTATTAAATATCATCTCTATCAAACAGGACAAGCTTGCATCTGTTATCGTTTTAAAGAAAAATGTGATCATTTCATTTATGCGCGAAATGCCGTAGAAATGGCTTTTAAGAGGATTTGAAGCATGGAGACGATTATCTCGGGATTGCAAGATAACCAAACAAAACTTTTAATGGATTTCTACTTATTTTATTAAATATCATCACCAAACAGGACAAGCTTGCATCTTTTATAGTTTTTTAGAAAAATGTGATCATTTCATTTATGCGCGAAATGCCTTAGAAATGGCTTTTAAGATGATTTGAAGCATGGAGACGATTATCTCGGGATTGCAAGATAACCAAACAAAACTTTTAGTAGATTTCTACTTATTTTATTAAATATCATCTCCACCAAAAAGGACAAGCTTTCATCTGTTATAGTTTTGGAAAAAAATGTGATCATTTCATTTATGCGCGAAATGCCTTAGAAATGGCTTTAAGAGGATTTTAAGCATGGAGACGATTATCTCGGGATTGCAAGATAACCAAACAAAACTTTTAGTGGATTTCTACTTGATTTAATTAATATTATCTCCACCAAACAGGACAAGCTTGCATCTGTTATAGTTTTGGAGAAAAATGTGATCATTACATTTATGCGCGAAATGCCTTAGAAATGGATTTGAAGAGGATTTAAAGCATGGAGACAATTTTCTCGGGATTGCAAGATAACCAAACAAAACTATTAGTGGATTTCTACTTATTTTATTAAATATCATCTCCTCCAAACAGGACAAGCTTGCATCTGTTATAGTTTTGGAGAAAAATGTGATCTTTTCATTTATGTGCGAAATACCTTAGAAATGGCTTTTAAGAGGATTTGAAGCATGGAGACGATTATCTCGGAATTCCAAGATAACCAAACAAAACTTTTAGTGGATTTCTCCTTATTTTATTAAATATCATCTCCACCAAACAGGACAAGCTTGCATCTGTTATAGTTTTCGAGAAAAATGTGATCATTTCATTTATGCGCGAAATGCCTTAGAAATGGCTTTTAAGAGGATTTGAAGCATGGAGACAATTATCTCGGAATTGCAAGATAACCAAACAAAACTTTTAGTGGATTTCTCCTTATTTTATTAAATATCATCTCCACCAAACAGGACAAGCTTGCATCTGTTATAGTTTTGGAGAAAAATGTGATCATTTCATTTATGCGCGAAATTCCTTAGAAATGGCTTTTAAGAGGATTTGAAGCATGGAGACGATTATCTCGGGATTGCAAGATAACCAAACAAAACTTTTAGTGGATTTCTACTTATTTTATTAAATATCATCTCCACCAAACAGGACAAGCTTGCATCTGTTATAGTTTTGGAGAAAAATGTGATCATTTCATTTATGCGCGAAATGCTTTAGAAATGGCTTTTAAGAGGATTTGAAGCATGGAGACGATTATCTCGCGATTGCAAGATAACCAAACAAAACTTTTAGTGGTATTCTACTTATTTTATTAAATATCATCTCCACCAAACAGGACAAGCTTGCATGTGTTATAGTTTTTGGAGAAAAATGTGATCATTTCATTTATGCGCGAAATGCCTTAAAAATGGCTTTTAAGAGAATTTGAAGCATGGAGACGACTATCTCGGGATTGCAAGATAACCAAACAAAATTTTTGGTTGATTTCTACTTATTTTATTAAATATTATCTCCACCAAACAGGACAAGCTTGCCTCTTTTATAGTTTTGGAGAAAAATGTGATCATTTCATTTATGCGCGAAATGCCTTAGAAATGGCTTTTAAGAGGATTTGAAGCATGGAGACGATTATCTCGGGATTGCAAGATAACCAAACAAAACTTTTAGTGGATTTCTACTTATTTTAATAATTATCATCTCCACCAAACAGGACAAGCTTGCATCTTTTATAGTTTTGGAGAAAAATGTGATCATTTCATTTATGCGCGAAATGCCTTAGAAACAAAACTTTTAGTGGATTTCTACTTATTTTATTAAATATCATCTCCACCAAAAAGGACAAGCTTTCATCTGTTATAGTTTTGGAGAAAAATGTGATCATTTCATTTATGCGCGAAATGTCTTAGAAATGGCTTTAAAGAGGATTTGAAGCATGGAGACGATTATCTCAGGATTGCAAGATAACCAAACAAAACTTTTATTGGATTTTCACTTATTTTAATAAATATCATCTCCACCGAACAGGACAAGCTTGCATCTGTTATAGTTTTGGAGAAAAATGTTATCATTTCATTTATGCGCGAAATGCATTAGAAATGGCTTTTAAGAGGATTTGAAGCATGGAGACGATTATCTCGGGATTGCAAGATAACCAAACAAAACTTTTAGTGGATTTCTACTTATTTTATTAAATATCATCTCCACCAAACAGGACAAGCTTGCATAAGTTATCGTTTTGGAGAAACATGTGATCATTTCATTTATGCGCGAAATGCCGTAGAAATGGCTTTTAAGAGGATTTGAAGCATGGAGACGATTATCTCGGGATTGCAAGATAACCAAACAAAACTTTTAGTAGATTTCTACTTATTTTATTAAATATCATCTCCACCAAAAAGGACAAGTTTTCATCTGTTATAGTTTTGGAGAAAAATGTGATCATTTCATTTATGCGCGAAATGCCTTAGAAATGGCTTTTAAGAGGATTTGAAGCATGGAGACGATTATCTCGGGATTGCAAGATAACCAAACAAAACTTTTAGTGGTATTCTACTTATTTTATTAAATATCATCTCCACCAAAAAGGACAAGCTTTCATCTGTTATAGTTTTGGAGAAAAATGTGATCATTTCATTTATGCGCGAAATGTCTTAGAAATGGCTTTAAAGAGGATTTGAAGCATGGAGACGATTATCTCGGGATTGCAAGATAACCAAACAAAACTTTTATTGGATTTCTACTTATTTTATTAAATATCATCTCCACCACACAGGACAAGCTTGCATGTGTTATAGTTTTTGGAGAAAAATGTGATCATTTCATTTATGCGCGAAATGCCTTAAAAATGGCTTTTAAGAGAATTTGAAGTATGGAGACGACTATCTCGGGATTGCAAGATAACCAAACAAAATTTTTAGTTGATTTCTACTTATTTTATTAAATATTATCTCCACCAAACAGGACAAGCTTGCCTCTTTTATAGTTTTGGAGAAAAATGTGATCATTTCATTTATGCGCGAAATGCCTTAGAAATGGCTTTTAAGAGGATTTGAAGCATGGAGACGATTATCTCGGGATTGCAAGATAACCAAACAAAACTTTTAGTGGATTTCTACTTATTTTAATAATTATCATCTCCACCAAACAGGACAAGCTTGCATCTTTTATAGTTTTGGAGAAAAATGTGATCATTTCATTTATGCGCGAAATGCCTTAGAAACAAAACTTTTAGTGGATTTCTACTTATTTTATTAAATATCATCTCCACCAAAAAGGACAAGCTTTCATCTGTTATAGTTTTGGAGAAAAATGTGATCATTTCATTTATGCGCGAAATGTCTTAGAAATGGCTTTAAAGAGGATTTGAAGCATGGAGACGATTATCTCAGGATTGCAAGATAACCAAACAAAACTTTTATTGGATTTTCACTTATTTTAATAAATATCATCTCCACCGAACAGGACAAGCTTGCATCTGTTATAGTTTTGGAGAAAAATGTTATCATTTCATTTATGCGCGAAATGCATTAGAAATGGCTTTTAAGAGGATTTGAAGCATGGAGACGATTATCTCGGGATTGCAAGATAACCAAACAAAACTTTTAGTGGATTTCTACTTATTTTATTAAATATCATCTCCACCAAACAGGACAAGCTTGCATAAGTTATCGTTTTGGAGAAACATGTGATCATTTCATTTATGCGCGAAATGCCGTAGAAATGGCTTTTAAGAGGATTTGAAGCATGGAGACGATTATCTCGGGATTGCAAGATAACCAAACAAAACTTTTAGTAGATTTCTACTTATTTTATTAAATATCATCTCCACCAAAAAGGACAAGTTTTCATCTGTTATAGTTTTGGAGAAAAATGTGATCATTTCATTTATGCGCGAAATGCCTTAGAAATGGCTTTTAAGAGGATTTGAAGCATGGAGACGATTATCTCGGGATTGCAAGATAACCAAACAAAACTTTTAGTGGTATTCTACTTATTTTATTAAATATCATCTCCACCAAAAAGGACAAGCTTTCATCTGTTATAGTTTTGGAGAAAAATGTGATCATTTCATTTATGCGCGAAATGTCTTAGAAATGGCTTTAAAGAGGATTTGAAGCATGGAGACGATTATCTCGGGATTGCAAGATAACCAAACAAAACTTTTATTGGATTTCTACTTATTTTATTAAATATCATCTCCACCACACAGGACAAGCTTGCATGTGTTATAGTTTTTGGAGAAAAATGTGATCATTTCATTTATGCGCGAAATGCCTTAAAAATGGCTTTTAAGAGAATTTGAAGCATGGAGACGACTATCTCGGGATTGCAAGATAACCAAACAAAATTTTTAGTTGATTTCTACTTATTTTATTAAATATTATCTCCACCAAACAGGACAAGCTTGCCTCTTTTATAGTTTTGGAGAAAAATGTGATCATTTCATTTATGCGCGAAATGCCTTAGAAATGGCTTTTAAGAGGATTTGAAGCATGGAGACGATTATCTCGGGATTGCAAGATAACCAAACAAAACTTTTAGTGGATTTCTACTTATTTTAATAATTATCATCTCCACCAAACAGGACAAGCTTGCATCTTTTATAGTTTTGGAGAAATATGTGATCATTTCATTTATGCGCGAAATGCCTTAGAAACAAAACTTTTAGTGGATTTCTACTTATTTTATTAAATATCATCTCCACCAAAAAGGACAAGCTTGCATCTGTTATAGTTTTGGAGAAAAATGTGATCTTTTCATTTATGCGTGAAATGCCTTAGAAATGTCTTTTAAAAGGATTTGAAGCAAGAGACGATTATCTCGGGATTGCAAGATAACCAAACAAAACTTTTAGTGGATTTCTACTTATTTTATTAAATATCATCTCCACCAAAGAGGACAAGCTTGCATGTTATAGCTTTGGAGAAAAATGTGATCATTTTATTTATGCGCGAAATGCCTTAGAAATGGCTTTTAAGAGGATTTGAAGCATGGAGACGATTATCTCGGGATTGCAAGATAACCAAACAAAACTTTTAGTGGATTTCTACTTATTTTATTAAATATTATCTCCACCAAACAGGACAAGCTTGCCTCTTTTATAGTTTTGGAGAAAAATGTGATCATTTCATTTATGCGCGAAATGCCTTAGAAACAAAACTTTTATTGGATTTCTACTTATTTTATTAAATATCATCTCCACCGAACAGGACAAGCTTGCATCTGTTATAGTTTTGGAGAAAAATGTGATCATTTCATTTATGCGCGAAATGCATTGGAAATGGCTTTTAAGAGGATTTGAAGCATGGAGACGATTATCTCGGGATTGCAAGATAACCAAACAAAACTTTTAATGGATTTCTACTTATTTTATTAAATATCATCACCAAACAGGACAAGCTTGCATCTTTTATAGTTTTTTAGAAAAATGTGATCATTTCATTTATGCGCGAAATGCCTTAGAAATGGCTTTTAAGAGGATTTGAAGCATGGAGACGATTATCTCGGGATTGCAAGATAACCAAACAAAACTTTTAGTAGATTTCTACTTATTTTATTAAATATCATCTCCACCAAAAAGGACAAGCTTTCATCTGTTATAGTTTTGGAGAAAAATGTGATCATTTCATTTATGCGCGAAATGCCTTAGAAATGGCTTTAAGAGGATTTTAAGCATGGAGACGATTATCTCGGGATTGCAAGATAACCAAACAAAACTTTTAGTGGATTTCTACTTGATTTAATTAATATTATCTCCACCAAACAGGACAAGCTTGCATCTGTTATAGTTTTGGAGAAAAATGTGATCATTACATTTATGCGCGAAATGCCTTAGAAATGTCTTTGAAGAGGATTTAAAGCATGGAGACGATTTTCTCGGGATTGCAAGAAAACCAAACAAAACTATTAGTGGATTTCTACTTATTTTATTAAATATCATCTCCACCAAACACGACAAGCTTGCATCTGTTATAGTTTTGGAGAAAAATGTGATCATTTCATTTATGCGCGAAATGCCTTAGAAATGGCTTTTAAGAGGATTTAAAGCATGGAGACGATGTTCTCGGGATTACAAGATAACCAAACAAAACTATTAGTGGATTTCTACTTATTTTAATAAATATCTCCACCAAACAGGACAAGCTTGCATCTGTTATAGTTTTGGAGAAAAATGTGATCTTTTCATTTATGCGTGAAATGCCTTAGAAATGTCTTTTAAAAGGATTTGAAGCAAGAGATGATTATCTCGGGATTGCAAGATAACCAAACAAAACTTTTAGTGGATTTCTACTTATTTTATTAAATATCATCTCCACCAAAGAGGACAAGCTTGAATCTGTTATAGCTTTGGAGAAAAATGTGATCATTTCATTTATGTGCGAAATGCCTTAGAAATGGCTTTTAAGAGGATTTGAAGCATGGAGACGATTATCTCGGGATTGCAAGATAACCAAACAAAACTTTTAGTGGATTTCTACTTATTTTATTAAATATCATCTCCACCAAACAGGACAAGCTTCCATCTGTTATCGTTTTGGAGAAAAATGTGATCATTTCATTTATGCGCGAAATCCCGTAGAAATGGCTTTTAAGAGGATTTGAAGAATAAAGACGATTATCTCGAGATTGCAAGATAACCAAACAAAACTTTTAGTGGATTTCTACTTATTTTATTAAATATCATCTCCACCAAACAGGACAAGCTTGCATCTTTCATAGTTTTGGAGAAAAATGTGATCATTTCATTTATGCGTGAAATGCCTTAGAAATGGCTTTTAAGAGGATTTGAAGCATGGAGACGATTATCTCGGGATTGCAAGATAACCAAACAAAATTTTTAGAGGATTTCTCCTTATTTTATTAAATATCATCTCCACCAAACAGGACAAGCTTGCATCTGTTATAGTTTTGGAGAAAAATCTGATCATTTCATTCATGCGCGAAATGCCTTAGAAATGGCTTTTAAGAGGATTTGAAGCATGGAGACGATTATCTCGGGATTGCAAGATAACCAAACAAAACCTTTAGTGGATTTCTACTTGATTTATTAAATATTATCTCCATCAAACAGGACAAGCTTGCATCTGTTATAGTTTTGGAGAAAAATGTGATCATTTCATTTATGCGCGAAATGCCTTAGAAATGGCTTTTAAGAGGATTTGAAGCATGGAGACGATTATCTCGGAATTGGAAGATAACCAAACAAAACTTTTAGTGGATTTCTCCTTATTTTATTAAATATCATCTCCACCAAAGAGGACAAGCTTGCATCTGTTATAGTTTTGGAGAAAAATGTGATCATTTCATTTATGCGCGAAATGCCTTAGAAATGGCTTTTAAGAGGATTTAAAGCATGGAGACGATTTTCTCGGGATTGCAAGATAACCAAACAAAACTATAAGTGGATTTCTACTTATTTTATTAAATATCATCTCCACCAAACAGGACAAGCTTGCATCTGTTATAGTTTTGGAGAAAAATGTGATCTTTTCATTTATGCGTGAAATGCCTTAGAAATGTCTTTTAAAAGGATTTGAAGCAAGAGACGATTATCTCGGGATTGCAAGATAACCAAACAAAACTTTTAGTGGATTTCTACTTATTTTATTAAATATCTCCACCAAAGAGGACAAGCTTGCATCTGTTATAGCTTTGGAGAAAAATGTGATCATTTCATTTATGCGCGAAATGCCTTAGAAATGGCTTTTAAGAGGATTTAAAGCATGGAGACGATTATCTCGGGATTGCAAGATAACCAAACAAAACCTTTAGTGGATTTCTACTTGATTTATTAAATATTATCTCCACCAAACAGGACAAGCTTGCATCTGTTATAGTTTTGGAGAAAATGTGATCATTTCATTTATGCGCGAAATGCCTTAGAAATGGCTTTTAAGAGGATTTGAAGCATGGAGACGATTATCTCGGAATTGCAAGATAACCAAACAAAACTTTTAGTGGATTTCTCCTTATTTTATTAAATATCATCTCCACCAAAGAGGACAAGCTTGCATCTGTTATAGTTTTGGAGAAAAATGTGATCATTTCATTTATGCGCGAAATGCCTTAGAAATGGCTTTTAAGAGGATTTAAAGCATGGAGACGATTTTCTCGGGATTGCAAGATAACCAAACAAAACTATAAGTGGATTTCTACTTATTTTATTAAATATCATCTCCACCAAACAGGACAAGCTTGCATCTGTTATAGTTTTGGAGAAAAATGTGATCTTTTCATTTATGCGTGAAATGCCTTAGAAATGTCTTTTAAAAGGATTTGAAGCAAGAGACGATTATCTCGGGATTGCAAGATAACCAAACAAAACTTTTAGTGGATTTCTACTTATTTTATTAAATATCATCTCCACCAAAGAGGACAAGCTTGCATCTGTTATAGCTTTGGAGAAAAATGTGATCATTTCATTTATGCGCGAAATGCCTTAGAAATGGCTTTTAAGAGGATTTGAAGCATGGAGACGATTATCTCGGGATTGCAAGATAACCAAACAAAACTTTTAGTGGATTTCTACTTATTTTATTAAATATTATCTCCACCAAACAGGACAAGCTTGCCTCTTTTATAGTTTTGGAGAAAAATGTGATCATTTCATTTATGCGCGAAATGCCTTAGAAACAAAACTTTTAGTGGATTTCTACTTATTTTATTAAATATCATCTCCACCAAAAAGGACAAGCTTTCATCTGTTATAGTTTTGGAGAAAAATGTGATCATTTCATTTATGCGCGAAATGTCTTAGAAATGGCTTTAAAGAGGATTTGAAGCATGGAGACGATTATCTCAGGATTGCAAGATAACCAAACAAAACTTTTATTGGATTTCTACTTATTTTATTAAATATCATCTCCACCTAACAGGACAAGCTTGCATCTGTTATAGTTTTGGAGAAAAATGTGATCATTTCATTTATGCGCGAAATGCATTGGAAATGGCTTTCAAGAGGATTTGAAGCATGGAGACGATTATTTCGGGATTGCAAGATAACCAAACAAAACTTTTAGTGGATTTCTACTTATTTTATTAAATATCATCTCTATCAAACAGGACAAGCTTGCATCTGTTATCGTTTTAAAGAAAAATGTGATCATTTCATTTATGCGCGAAATGCCGTAGAAATGGCTTTTAAGAGGATTTGAAGCATGGAGACGATTATCTCGGGATTGCAAGATAACCAAACAAAACTTTTAATGGATTTCTACTTATTTTATTAAATATCATCACCAAACAGGACAAGCTTGCATCTTTTATAGTTTTTTAGAAAAATGTGATCATTTCATTTATGCGCGAAATGCCTTAGAAATGGCTTTTAAGATGATTTGAAGCATGGAGACGATTATCTCGGGATTGCAAGATAACCAAACAAAACTTTTAGTAGATTTCTACTTATTTTATTAAATATCATCTCCACCAAAAAGGACAAGCTTTCATCTGTTATAGTTTTGGAAAAAAATGTGATCATTTCATTTATGCGCGAAATGCCTTAGAAATGGCTTTAAGAGGATTTTAAGCATGGAGACGATTATCTCGGGATTGCAAGATAACCAAACAAAACTTTTAGTGGATTTCTACTTGATTTAATTAATATTATCTCCACCAAACAGGACAAGCTTGCATCTGTTATAGTTTTGGAGAAAAATGTGATCATTACATTTATGCGCGAAATGCCTTAGAAATGGATTTGAAGAGGATTTAAAGCATGGAGACAATTTTCTCGGGATTGCAAGATAACCAAACAAAACTATTAGTGGATTTCTACTTATTTTATTAAATATCATCTCCTCCAAACAGGACAAGCTTGCATCTGTTATAGTTTTGGAGAAAAATGTGATCTTTTCATTTATGTGCGAAATACCTTAGAAATGGCTTTTAAGAGGATTTGAAGCATGGAGACGATTATCTCGGAATTCCAAGATAACCAAACAAAACTTTTAGTGGATTTCTCCTTATTTTATTAAATATCATCTCCACCAAACAGGACAAGCTTGCATCTGTTATAGTTTTGGAGAAAAATGTGATCATTTCATTTATGCGCGAAATGCCTTAGAAATGGCTTTTAAGAGGATTTGAAGCATGGAGACAATTATCTCGGAATTGCAAGATAACCAAACAAAACTTTTAGTGGATTTCTCCTTATTTTATTAAATATCATCTCCACCAAACAGGACAAGCTTGCATCTGTTATAGTTTTGGAGAAAAATGTGATCATTTCATTTATGCGCGAAATTCCTTAGAAATGGCTTTTAAGAGGATTTGAAGCATGGAGACGATTATCTCGGGATTGCAAGATAACCAAACAAAACTTTTAGTGGATTTCTACTTATTTTATTAAATATCATCTCCACCAAACAGGACAAGCTTGCATCTGTTATAGTTTTGGAGAAAAATGTGATCATTTCATTTATGCGCGAAATGCTTTAGAAATGGCTTTTAAGAGGATTTGAAGCATGGAGACGATTATCTCGCGATTGCAAGATAACCAAACAAAACTTTTAGTGGTATTCTACTTATTTTATTAAATATCATCTCCACCAAACAGGACAAGCTTGCATGTGTTATAGTTTTTGGAGAAAAATGTGATCATTTCATTTATGCGCGAAATGCCTTAAAAATGGCTTTTAAGAGAATTTGAAGCATGGAGACGACTATCTCGGGATTGCAAGATAACCAAACAAAATTTTTAGTTGATTTCTACTTATTTTATTAAATATTATCTCCACCAAACAGGACAAGCTTGCCTCTTTTATAGTTTTGGAGAAAAATGTGATCATTTCATTTATGCGCGAAATGCCTTAGAAATGGCTTTTAAGAGGATTTGAAGCATGGAGACGATTATCTCGGGATTGCAAGATAACCAAACAAAACTTTTAGTGGATTTCTACTTATTTTAATAATTATCATCTCCACCAAACAGGACAAGCTTGCATCTTTTATAGTTTTGGAGAAAAATGTGATCATTTCATTTATGCGCGAAATGCCTTAGAAACAAAACTTTTAGTGGATTTCTACTTATTTTATTAAATATCATCTCCACCAAAAAGGACAAGCTTTCATCTGTTATAGTTTTGGAGAAAAATGTGATCATTTCATTTATGCGCGAAATGTCTTAGAAATGGCTTTAAAGAGGATTTGAAGCATGGAGACGATTATCTCAGGATTGCAAGATAACCAAACAAAACTTTTATTGGATTTTCACTTATTTTAATAAATATCATCTCCACCGAACAGGACAAGCTTGCATCTGTTATAGTTTTGGAGAAAAATGTTATCATTTCATTTATGCGCGAAATGCATTAGAAATGGCTTTTAAGAGGATTTGAAGCATGGAGACGATTATCTCGGGATTGCAAGATAACCAAACAAAACTTTTAGTGGATTTCTACTTATTTTATTAAATATCATCTCCACCAAACAGGACAAGCTTGCATAAGTTATCGTTTTGGAGAAACATGTGATCATTTCATTTATGCGCGAAATGCCGTAGAAATGGCTTTTAAGAGGATTTGAAGCATGGAGACGATTATCTCGGGATTGCAAGATAACCAAACAAAACTTTTAGTAGATTTCTACTTATTTTATTAAATATCATCTCCACCAAAAAGGACAAGTTTTCATCTGTTATAGTTTTGGAGAAAAATGTGATCATTTCATTTATGCGCGAAATGCCTTAGAAATGGCTTTTAAGAGGATTTGAAGCATGGAGACGATTATCTCGGGATTGCAAGATAACCAAACAAAACTTTTAGTGGTATTCTACTTATTTTATTAAATATCATCTCCACCAAAAAGGACAAGCTTTCATCTGTTATAGTTTTGGAGAAAAATGTGATCATTTCATTTATGCGCGAAATGTCTTAGAAATGGCTTTAAAGAGGATTTGAAGCATGGAGACGATTATCTCGGGATTGCAAGATAACCAAACAAAACTTTTATTGGATTTCTACTTATTTTATTAAATATCATCTCCACCACACAGGACAAGCTTGCATGTGTTATAGTTTTTGGAGAAAAATGTGATCATTTCATTTATGCGCGAAATGCCTTAAAAATGGCTTTTAAGAGAATTTGAAGTATGGAGACGACTATCTCGGGATTGCAAGATAACCAAACAAAATTTTTAGTTGATTTCTACTTATTTTATTAAATATTATCTCCACCAAACAGGACAAGCTTGCCTCTTTTATAGTTTTGGAGAAAAATGTGATCATTTCATTTATGCGCGAAATGCCTTAGAAATGGCTTTTAAGAGGATTTGAAGCATGGAGACGATTATCTCGGGATTGCAAGATAACCAAACAAAACTTTTAGTGGATTTCTACTTATTTTAATAATTATCATCTCCACCAAACAGGACAAGCTTGCATCTTTTATAGTTTTGGAGAAAAATGTGATCATTTCATTTATGCGCGAAATGCCTTAGAAACAAAACTTTTAGTGGATTTCTACTTATTTTATTAAATATCATCTCCACCAAAAAGGACAAGCTTTCATCTGTTATAGTTTTGGAGAAAAATGTGATCATTTCATTTATGCGCGAAATGTCTTAGAAATGGCTTTAAAGAGGATTTGAAGCATGGAGACGATTATCTCAGGATTGCAAGATAACCAAACAAAACTTTTATTGGATTTTCACTTATTTTAATAAATATCATCTCCACCGAACAGGACAAGCTTGCATCTGTTATAGTTTTGGAGAAAAATGTTATCATTTCATTTATGCGCGAAATGCATTAGAAATGGCTTTTAAGAGGATTTGAAGCATGGAGACGATTATCTCGGGATTGCAAGATAACCAAACAAAACTTTTAGTGGATTTCTACTTATTTTATTAAATATCATCTCCACCAAACAGGACAAGCTTGCATAAGTTATCGTTTTGGAGAAACATGTGATCATTTCATTTATGCGCGAAATGCCGTAGAAATGGCTTTTAAGAGGATTTGAAGCATGGAGACGATTATCTCGGGATTGCAAGATAACCAAACAAAACTTTTAGTAGATTTCTACTTATTTTATTAAATATCATCTCCACCAAAAAGGACAAGTTTTCATCTGTTATAGTTTTGGAGAAAAATGTGATCATTTCATTTATGCGCGAAATGCCTTAGAAATGGCTTTTAAGAGGATTTGAAGCATGGAGACGATTATCTCGGGATTGCAAGATAACCAAACAAAACTTTTAGTGGTATTCTACTTATTTTATTAAATATCATCTCCACCAAAAAGGACAAGCTTTCATCTGTTATAGTTTTGGAGAAAAATGTGATCATTTCATTTATGCGCGAAATGTCTTAGAAATGGCTTTAAAGAGGATTTGAAGCATGGAGACGATTATCTCGGGATTGCAAGATAACCAAACAAAACTTTTATTGGATTTCTACTTATTTTATTAAATATCATCTCCACCACACAGGACAAGCTTGCATGTGTTATAGTTTTTGGAGAAAAATGTGATCATTTCATTTATGCGCGAAATGCCTTAAAAATGGCTTTTAAGAGAATTTGAAGCATGGAGACGACTATCTCGGGATTGCAAGATAACCAAACAAAATTTTTAGTTGATTTCTACTTATTTTATTAAATATTATCTCCACCAAACAGGACAAGCTTGCCTCTTTTATAGTTTTGGAGAAAAATGTGATCATTTCATTTATGCGCGAAATGCCTTAGAAATGGCTTTTAAGAGGATTTGAAGCATGGAGACGATTATCTCGGGATTGCAAGATAACCAAACAAAACTTTTAGTGGATTTCTACTTATTTTAATAATTATCATCTCCACCAAACAGGACAAGCTTGCATCTTTTATAGTTTTGGAGAAATATGTGATCATTTCATTTATGCGCGAAATGCCTTAGAAACAAAACTTTTAGTGGATTTCTACTTATTTTATTAAATATCATCTCCACCAAAAAGGACAAGCTTTCATCTGTTATAGTTTTGGATAAAAATGTGATCATTTCATTTATGCGCGAAATGTCTTAGAAATGGCTTTAAAGAGGATTTGAAGCATGGAGACGATTATCTCAGGATTGCAAGATAACCAAACAAAACTTTTATTGGATTTTCACTTATTTTAATAAATATCATCTCCACCGAACAGGACAAGCTTGCATCTGTTATCGTTTTGGAGAAACATGTGATCATTTCATTTATGCGCGAAATGCCGTAGAAATGGCTTTTAAGAGGATTTGAAGCATGGAGACGATTATCTCGGGATTGCAAGATAACCAAACAAAACTTTTAGTAGATTTCTACTTATTTTATTAAATATCATCTCCACCAAAAAGGACAAGTTTTCATCTGTTATAGTTTTGGAGAAAAATGTGATCATTTCATTTATGCGCGAAATGCCTTAGAAATGGCTTTTAAGAGGATTTGAAGCATGGAGACGATTATCTCGGGATTGCAAGATAACCAAACAAAACTTTTAGTGGTATTCTACTTATTTTATTAAATATCATCTCCACCAAAAAGGACAAGCTTTCATCTGTTATAGTTTTGGAGAAAAATGTGATCATTTCATTTATGCGCGAAATGTCTTAGAAATGGCTTTAAAGAGGATTTGAAGCATGGAGACGATTATCTCGGGATTGCAAGATAACCAAACAAAACTTTTATTGGATTTCTACTTATTTTATTAAATATCATCTCCACCACACAGGACAAGCTTGCATCTGTTATAGTTTTGGAGAAAAATGTGATCGTTTCATTTATGCGCGAAATGCCTTAGAAATGGCTTTTAAGAGGATTTGAAGCATGGAGACGATTATCTCGGGATTGCAAGATAACCAAACAAAACTTTTAGTGGATTTCTACTTATTTTATTAAATATCATCTCCACCAAAGAGGACAAGCTTGAATCTGTTATAGCTTTGGAGAAAAATGTGATCATTTCATTTATGTGCGAAATGCCTTAGAAATGGCTTTTAAGAGGATTTGAAGCATGGAGACGATTATCTCGGGATTGCAAGATAACCAAACAAAACTTTTAGTGGATTTCTACTTATTTTATTAAATATCATCTCCACCAAACAGGACAAGCTTCCATCTGTTATCGTTTTGGAGAAAAATGTGATCATTTCATTTATGCGCGAAATCCCGTAGAAATGGCTTTTAAGAGGATTTGAAGAATAAAGACGATTATCTCGAGATTGCAAGATAACCAAACAAAACTTTTAGTGGATTTCTACTTATTTTATTAAATATCATCTCCACCAAACAGGACAAGCTTGCATCTTTCATAGTTTTGGAGAAAAATGTGATCATTTCATTTATGCGTGAAATGCCTTAGAAATGGCTTTTAAGAGGATTTGAAGCATGGAGACGATTATCTCGGGATTGCAAGATAACCAAACAAAATTTTTAGAGGATTTCTCCTTATTTTATTAAATATCATCTCCACCAAACAGGACAAGCTTGCATCTGTTATAGTTTTGGAGAAAAATCTGATCATTTCATTCATGCGCGAAATGCCTTAGAAATGGCTTTTAAGAGGATTTGAAGCATGGAGACGATTATCTCGGGATTGCAAGATAACCAAACAAAACCTTTAGTGGATTTCTACTTGATTTATTAAATATTATCTCCATCAAACAGGACAAGCTTGCATCTGTTATAGTTTTGGAGAAAAATGTGATCATTTCATTTATGCGCGAAATGCCTTAGAAATGGCTTTTAAGAGGATTTGAAGCATGGAGACGATTATCTCGGAATTGGAAGATAACCAAACAAAACTTTTAGTGGATTTCTCCTTATTTTATTAAATATCATCTCCACCAAAGAGGACAAGCTTGCATCTGTTATAGTTTTGGAGAAAAATGTGATCATTTCATTTATGCGCGAAATGCCTTAGAAATGGCTTTTAAGAGGATTTAAAGCATGGAGACGATTTTCTCGGGATTGCAAGATAACCAAACAAAACTATAAGTGGATTTCTACTTATTTTATTAAATATCATCTCCACCAAACAGGACAAGCTTGCATCTGTTATAGTTTTGGAGAAAAATGTGATCTTTTCATTTATGCGTGAAATGCCTTAGAAATGTCTTTTAAAAGGATTTGAAGCAAGAGACGATTATCTCGGGATTGCAAGATAACCAAACAAAACTTTTAGTGGATTTCTACTTATTTTATTAAATATCTCCACCAAAGAGGACAAGCTTGCATCTGTTATAGCTTTGGAGAAAAATGTGATCATTTCATTTATGCGCGAAATGCCTTAGAAATGGCTTTTAAGAGGATTTAAAGCATGGAGACGATTATCTCGGGATTGCAAGATAACCAAACAAAACCTTTAGTGGATTTCTACTTGATTTATTAAATATTATCTCCACCAAACAGGACAAGCTTGCATCTGTTATAGTTTTGGAGAAAATGTGATCATTTCATTTATGCGCGAAATGCCTTAGAAATGGCTTTTAAGAGGATTTGAAGCATGGAGACGATTATCTCGGAATTGCAAGATAACCAAACAAAACTTTTAGTGGATTTCTCCTTATTTTATTAAATATCATCTCCACCAAAGAGGACAAGCTTGCATCTGTTATAGTTTTGGAGAAAAATGTGATCATTTCATTTATGCGCGAAATGCCTTAGAAATGGCTTTTAAGAGGATTTAAAGCATGGAGACGATTTTCTCGGGATTGCAAGATAACCAAACAAAACTATAAGTGGATTTCTACTTATTTTATTAAATATCATCTCCACCAAACAGGACAAGCTTGCATCTGTTATAGTTTTGGAGAAAAATGTGATCTTTTCATTTATGCGTGAAATGCCTTAGAAATGTCTTTTAAAAGGATTTGAAGCAAGAGACGATTATCTCGGGATTGCAAGATAACCAAACAAAACTTTTAGTGGATTTCTACTTATTTTATTAAATATCATCTCCACCAAAGAGGACAAGCTTGCATCTGTTATAGCTTTGGAGAAAAATGTGATCATTTCATTTATGCGCGAAATGCCTTAGAAATGGCTTTTAAGAGGATTTGAAGCATGGAGACGATTATCTCGGGATTGCAAGATAACCAAACAAAACTTTTAGTGGATTTCTACTTATTTTATTAAATATTATCTCCACCAAACAGGACAAGCTTGCCTCTTTTATAGTTTTGGAGAAAAATGTGATCATTTCATTTATGCGCGAAATGCCTTAGAAACAAAACTTTTAGTGGATTTCTACTTATTTTATTAAATATCATCTCCACCAAAAAGGACAAGCTTTCATCTGTTATAGTTTTGGAGAAAAATGTGATCATTTCATTTATGCGCGAAATGTCTTAGAAATGGCTTTAAAGAGGATTTGAAGCATGGAGACGATTATCTCAGGATTGCAAGATAACCAAACAAAACTTTTATTGGATTTCTACTTATTTTATTAAATATCATCTCCACCTAACAGGACAAGCTTGCATCTGTTATAGTTTTGGAGAAAAATGTGATCATTTCATTTATGCGCGAAATGCATTGGAAATGGCTTTCAAGAGGATTTGAAGCATGGAGACGATTATTTCGGGATTGCAAGATAACCAAACAAAACTTTTAGTGGATTTCTACTTATTTTATTAAATATCATCTCTATCAAACAGGACAAGCTTGCATCTGTTATCGTTTTAAAGAAAAATGTGATCATTTCATTTATGCGCGAAATGCCGTAGAAATGGCTTTTAAGAGGATTTGAAGCATGGAGACGATTATCTCGGGATTGCAAGATAACCAAACAAAACTTTTAATGGATTTCTACTTATTTTATTAAATATCATCACCAAACAGGACAAGCTTGCATCTTTTATAGTTTTTTAGAAAAATGTGATCATTTCATTTATGCGCGAAATGCCTTAGAAATGGCTTTTAAGAGGATTTGAAGCATGGAGACGATTATCTCGGGATTGCAAGATAACCAAACAAAACTTTTAGTAGATTTCTACTTATTTTATTAAATATCATCTCCACCAAAAAGGACAAGCTTTCATCTGTTATAGTTTTGGAAAAAAATGTGATCATTTCATTTATGCGCGAAATGCCTTAGAAATGGCTTTAAGAGGATTTTAAGCATGGAGACGATTATCTCGGGATTGCAAGATAACCAAACAAAACTTTTAGTGGATTTCTACTTGATTTAATTAATATTATCTCCACCAAACAGGACAAGCTTGCATCTGTTATAGTTTTGGAGAAAAATGTGATCATTACATTTATGCGCGAAATGCCTTAGAAATGGATTTGAAGAGGATTTAAAGCATGGAGACGATTTTCTCGGGATTGCAAGATAACCAAACAAAACTATTAGTGGATTTCTACTTATTTTATTAAATATCATCTCCTCCAAACAGGACAAGCTTGCATCTGTTATAGTTTTGGAGAAAAATGTGATCTTTTCATTTATGTGCGAAATACCTTAGAAATGGCTTTTAAGAGGATTTGAAGCATGGAGACGATTATCTCGGAATTCCAAGATAACCAAACAAAACTTTTAGTGGATTTCTCCTTATTTTATTAAATATCATCTCCACCAAACAGGACAAGCTTGCATCTGTTATAGTTTTGGAGAAAAATGTGATCATTTCATTTATGCGCGAAATGCCTTAGAAATGGCTTTTAAGAGGATTTGAAGCATGGAGACAATTATCTCGGAATTGCAAGATAACCAAACAAAACTTTTAGTGGATTTCTCCTTATTTTATTAAATATCATCTCCACCAAACAGGACAAGCTTGCATCTGTTATAGTTTTGGAGAAAAATGTGATCATTTCATTTATGCGCGAAATTCCTTAGAAATGGCTTTTAAGAGGATTTGAAGCATGGAGACGATTATCTCGGGATTGCAAGATAACCAAACAAAACTTTTAGTGGATTTCTACTTATTTTATTAAATATCATCTCCACCAAACAGGACAAGCTTGCATCTGTTATAGTTTTGGAGAAAAATGTGATCATTTCATTTATGCGCGAAATGCTTTAGAAATGGCTTTTAAGAGGATTTGAAGCATGGAGACGATTATCTCGCGATTGCAAGATAACCAAACAAAACTTTTAGTGGTATTCTACTTATTTTATTAAATATCATCTCCACCAAACAGGACAAGCTTGCATGTGTTATAGTTTTTGGAGAAAAATGTGATCATTTCATTTATGCGCGAAATGCCTTAAAAATGGCTTTTAAGAGAATTTGAAGCATGGAGACGACTATCTCGGGATTGCAAGATAACCAAACAAAATTTTTAGTTGATTTCTACTTATTTTATTAAATATTATCTCCACCAAACAGGACAAGCTTGCCTCTTTTATAGTTTTGGAGAAAAATGTGATCATTTCATTTATGCGCGAAATGCCTTAGACATGGCTTTTAAGAGGATTTGAAGCATGGAGACGATTATCTCGGGATTGCAAGATAACCAAACAAAACTTTTAGTGGATTTCTACTTATTTTAATAATTATCATCTCCACCAAACAGGACAAGCTTGCATCTTTTATAGTTTTGGAGAAAAATGTGATCATTTCATTTATGCGCGAAATGCCTTAGAAACAAAACTTTTAGTGGATTTCTACTTATTTTATTAAATATCATCTCCACCAAAAAGGACAAGCTTTCATCTGTTATAGTTTTGGAGAAAAATGTGATCATTTCATTTATGCGCGAAATGTCTTAGAAATGGCTTTAAAGAGGATTTGAAGCATGGAGACGATTATCTCAGGATTGCAAGATAACCAAACAAAACTTTTATTGGATTTTCACTTATTTTAATAAATATCATCTCCACCGAACAGGACAAGCTTGCATCTGTTATAGTTTTGGAGAAAAATGTTATCATTTCATTTATGCGCGAAATGCATTAGAAATGGCTTTTAAGAGGATTTGAAGCATGGAGACGATTATCTCGGGATTGCAAGATAACCAAACAAAACTTTTAGTGGATTTCTACTTATTTTATTAAATATCATCTCCACCAAACAGGACAAGCTTGCATAAGTTATCGTTTTGGAGAAACATGTGATCATTTCATTTATGCGCGAAATGCCGTAGAAATGGCTTTTAAGAGGATTTGAAGCATGGAGACGATTATCTCGGGATTGCAAGATAACCAAACAAAACTTTTAGTAGATTTCTACTTATTTTATTAAATATCATCTCCACCAAAAAGGACAAGTTTTCATCTGTTATAGTTTTGGAGAAAAATGTGATCATTTCATTTATGCGCGAAATGCCTTAGAAATGGCTTTTAAGAGGATTTGAAGCATGGAGAAGATTATCTCGGGATTGCAAGATAACCAAACAAAACTTTTAGTGGTATTCTACTTATTTTATTAAATATCATCTCCACCAAAAAGGACAAGCTTTCATCTGTTATAGTTTTGGAGAAAAATGTGATCATTTCATTTATGCGCGAAATGTCTTAGAAATGGCTTTAAAGAGGATTTGAAGCATGGAGACGATTATCTCGGGATTGCAAGATAACCAAACAAAACTTTTATTGGATTTCTACTTATTTTATTAAATATCATCTCCACCACACAGGACAAGCTTGCATGTGTTATAGTTTTTGGAGAAAAATGTGATCATTTCATTTATGCGCGAAATGCCTTAAAAATGGCTTTTAAGAGAATTTGAAGTATGGAGACGACTATCTCGGGATTGCAAGATAACCAAACAAAATTTTTAGTTGATTTCTACTTATTTTATTAAATATTATCTCCACCAAACAGGACAAGCTTGCCTCTTTTATAGTTTTGGAGAAAAATGTGATCATTTCATTTATGCGCGAAATGCCTTAGAAATGGCTTTTAAGAGGATTTGAAGCATGGAGACGATTATCTCGGGATTGCAAGATAACCAAACAAAACTTTTAGTGGATTTCTACTTATTTTAATAATTATCATCTCCACCAAACAGGACAAGCTTGCATCTTTTATAGTTTTGGAGAAAAATGTGATCATTTCATTTATGCGCGAAATGCCTTAGAAACAAAACTTTTAGTGGATTTCTACTTATTTTATTAAATATCATCTCCACCAAAAAGGACAAGCTTTCATCTGTTATAGTTTTGGAGAAAAATGTGATCATTTCATTTATGCGCGAAATGTCTTAGAAATGGCTTTAAAGAGGATTTGAAGCATGGAGACGATTATCTCAGGATTGCAAGATAACCAAACAAAACTTTTATTGGATTTTCACTTATTTTAATAAATATCATCTCCACCGAACAGGACAAGCTTGCATCTGTTATAGTTTTGGAGAAAAATGTTATCATTTCATTTATGCGCGAAATGCATTAGAAATGGCTTTTAAGAGGATTTGAAGCATGGAGACGATTATCTCGGGATTGCAAGATAACCAAACAAAACTTTTAGTGGATTTCTACTTATTTTATTAAATATCATCTCCACCAAACAGGACAAGCTTGCATAAGTTATCGTTTTGGAGAAACATGTGATCATTTCATTTATGCGCGAAATGCCGTAGAAATGGCTTTTAAGAGGATTTGAAGCATGGAGACGATTATCTCGGGATTGCAAGATAACCAAACAAAACTTTTAGTAGATTTCTACTTATTTTATTAAATATCATCTCCACCAAAAAGGACAAGTTTTCATCTGTTATAGTTTTGGAGAAAAATGTGATCATTTCATTTATGCGCGAAATGCCTTAGAAATGGCTTTTAAGAGGATTTGAAGCATGGAGACGATTATCTCGGGATTGCAAGATAACCAAACAAAACTTTTAGTGGTATTCTACTTATTTTATTAAATATCATCTCCACCAAAAAGGACAAGCTTTCATCTGTTATAGTTTTGGAGAAAAATGTGATCATTTCATTTATGCGCGAAATGTCTTAGAAATGGCTTTAAAGAGGATTTGAAGCATGGAGACGATTATCTCGGGATTGCAAGATAACCAAACAAAACTTTTATTGGATTTCTACTTATTTTATTAAATATCATCTCCACCACACAGGACAAGCTTGCATGTGTTATAGTTTTTGGAGAAAAATGTGATCATTTCATTTATGCGCGAAATGCCTTAAAAATGGCTTTTAAGAGAATTTGAAGCATGGAGACGACTATCTCGGGATTGCAAGATAACCAAACAAAATTTTTAGTTGATTTCTACTTATTTTATTAAATATTATCTCCACCAAACAGGACAAGCTTGCCTCTTTTATAGTTTTGGAGAAAAATGTGATCATTTCATTTATGCGCGAAATGCCTTAGAAATGGCTTTTAAGAGGATTTGAAGCATGGAGACGATTATCTCGGGATTGCAAGATAACCAAACAAAACTTTTAGTGGATTTCTACTTATTTTAATAATTATCATCTCCACCAAACAGGACAAGCTTGCATCTTTTATAGTTTTGGAGAAATATGTGATCATTTCATTTATGCGCGAAATGCCTTAGAAACAAAACTTTTAGTGGATTTCTACTTATTTTATTAAATATCATCTCCACCAAAAAGGACAAGCTTTCATCTGTTATAGTTTTGGAGAAAAATGTGATCATTTCATTTATGCGCGAAATGTCTTAGAAATGGCTTTAAAGAGGATTTGAAGCATGGAGACGATTATCTCAGGATTGCAAGATAACCAAACAAAACTTTTATTGGATTTTCACTTATTTTAATAAATATCATCTCCACCGAACAGGACAAGCTTGCATCTGTTATAGTTTTGGAGAAAAATGTTATCATTTCATTTATGCGCGAAATGCATTAGAAATGGCTTTTAAGAGGATTTGAAGCATGGAGACGATTATCTCGGGATTGCAAGATAACCAAACAAAACTTTTAGTGGATTTCTACTTATTTTATTAAATATCATCTCCACCAAACAGGACAAGCTTGCATCTGTTATCGTTTTGGAGAAACATGTGATCATTTCATTTATGCGCGAAATGCCGTAGAAATGGCTTTTAAGAGGATTTGAAGCATGGAGACGATTATCTCGGGATTGCAAGATAACCAAACAAAACTTTTAGTAGATTTCTACTTATTTTATTAAATATCATCTCCACCAAAAAGGACAAGTTTTCATCTGTTATAGTTTTGGAGAAAAATGTGATCATTTCATTTATGCGCGAAATGCCTTAGAAATGGCTTTTAAGAGGATTTGAAGCATGGAGACGATTATCTCGGGATTGCAAGATAACCAAACAAAACTTTTAGTGGTATTCTACTTATTTTATTAAATATCATCTCCACCAAAAAGGACAAGCTTTCATCTGTTATAGTTTTGGAGAAAAATGTGATCATTTCATTTATGCGCGAAATGTCTTAGAAATGGCTTTAAAGAGGATTTGAAGCATGGAGACGATTATCTCGGGATTGCAAGATAACCAAACAAAACTTTTATTGGATTTCTACTTATTTTATTAAATATCATCTCCACCACACAGGACAAGCTTGCATCTGTTATAGTTTTGGAGAAAAATGTGATCGTTTCATTTATGCGCGAAATGCCTTAGAAATGGCTTTTAAGAGGATTTGAAGCATGGAGACGATTATCTCGGGATTGCAAGATAACCAAACAAAACTTTTAGTGGATTTCTACTTATTTTATTAAATATCATCTCCACCAAACAGGACAAGCTTGCATCTGTTATAGTTTTGGAGAAAAATGTGATCATTTCATTTATGCGCGAAATGCCTTAGAAAAGGCTTTAAGAGGATTTTAAGCATGGAGACGATTATCTCGGGATTGCAAGATAACCAAACAAAACTTTTAGTGGATTTCTACTTGATTTATTAAATATTATCTCCACCAAACAGGACAAGCTTGCATCTGTTATAGTTTTGGAGAAAAATGTGATCATTTCATTTATGCGCGAAATGCCTTAGAAATGGCTTTTAAGAGGATTTAAAGCATGGAGGCGATTTTCTCGGGATTGCAAGATAACCAAACAAAACTATTAGTGGATTTCTACTTATTTTATTAAATATCATCTCCACCAAACAGGACAAGCTTGCATCTGTTATAGTTTTGGAGAAAAATGTGATCATTTCATTTATGCGTGAAATGCCTTAGAAATGTCTTTTAAGAGGATTTGAAGCAAGGAGACGATTATCTCGGGATTGCAAGATAACGAAACAAAACTTTTAGTGGATTTCTACTAACTAATAGAATGTGCGAGAAAATTAACCACTTAGTAATCAATAGAGATGAGCGAACCGGTCCCGGTTCGGCTCGAGGCGGTTCGCCGAACGGAGGTCCCGTTCGAGTTCAGTTCGTCGAACGTTCGACGAACCGAACTCGAACCAATAGGCTATAATGGGAGGCAATAACAAACACATAAAAATGCATGATAAATGTACACAAACAGTTAATAAACATTGCCATAACACTTACTGGTCCCCTCGATCCCTTCTGCACTCTGTCTCCTGCCGCTATTCCATCCGATGATCGCTGAATTCTCCCGGCGACTGGCACTGCCAGCAGAGATGCAGGACCTATCGTGACGTCAAAATAGCCATGTGACCAGTCACGTGGCTATTATCTGATTGGCTACAGACTGGTCACATGACTATGACACGTCATGTAGGACCTGCGAGTGCATCTCTCCGGTACACGGTGCACATATGTGTATCGCCGTGTACCGGCGACATGCTCTAGCACACGGTCGACTCCCCGTTCCGTTAGGGACCGGCTGACACAGCCGGTCATTAACGGAGATCACCGTTGCCATAGCAACGCAGTTAGCGGTGACGTCACCGCTAACCACGGCTCCGAGAGCACCATTGCTATGGTAACGCGTCTGTCAGCGTTACCGCTGTTACCGCTGACAGCCAGCACTGATCACTCACGGAGTGAAGGCTGCACGATTGTAGTGAGCATTGTAGTGAGAATGAGGTTCCCCAGCCCCAAGTGATGAGCTGGTGAACCTCATCCTTCCTCACTACAATCGTCACTACTACTACACTAGAAAGAAGACAGAAGAGCAGGATCGTGGAGGGCTGACAGGGGGTAATAAAGATGGAGTCTCTAATGTGTCTGTGTATTTATTTCTATTAAAGTATTTTTTCTCTGTGTGGTGTTTTTTTTTAACCCTTTATTGGAGATTCTTAATGGCCGGGTCAAACGTGCCTGACATTAAGAATCTCTGGCTTAATACTGGCTAGTAAAACAAAGCCAGTATTAACTCATGATTACCCAACAAGCCACCTGGCTCCAGGGCTGTTGGAAGAGTTGGATACAGCGCCAGATGATGGCGCTTCTATGAGAGCGCCATTTTCTGGGACGGCTGCGGACTGAAATCCGCAGCAGAGGCGCCCAGAAACCTTGGGCTAGCCTGTGCTGCGGATTCCAATCCCCAGCTGCCTAGTTGTACCCGGCTGGACACAAAAATGGGGCGAAGCCCACGTCATTTGTTTTTTAATTATTTCATGAAATAAGTGAAATAATTAAAAAAAAACGGGTTTCCCTATATTTTTGGTTCCCAGCCGGGTACAAATAGGCAACTGGGGGTTGGAGGCAACCCGTGGCTGCCTGCTGTACCTGGCTAGCATACAAAAATATGGCGAAGCCCACGTCATTTTTTTGGTGGGCAAAAAAATTCTGCATACAGTCCTGGATGGAGTATGCTGAGCCTTGTAGTTCTGCAGCTGCTGTCTGCTCTTCTCCAGACAGACAGCAGCTGCAGAACTACAAGGCTCAGCATACTCCATCCAGGACTGTATGCAGAAGTTTTTTGCCCCCTGAAAAAATTATGTGGGCTTCGCCATATTTTTGTATGCTAGCCAGGTACAGCAGGCAGGTACGGCTGCCCCCAACCCCCAGTTGCCTATTTGTACCCGGCTGGGAACCAAAAATAAAGGGAAGCCCTTTTTTTATTATTTCATGAATTTCACAACTAGGCAGCTGGGGATTGGAATCCGCAGCACAGGTTGGCCTGAGCTTTCTGGGCCCCACTGCTGCGAATTGCAGTCTGCAGCCGCCTCAGAAAATGGCATTTTCATAGAAGCGCCATCTTCTGGCGCTGTATCCAACTCTTCCAGCACCTGCCTGCTATACCTGGCTAGCATACAAAAATATGGTGAAGCTCACGTCCTTTTTTTGTAGTTTTTTGGCAAAAAAAATAAAAAATGCTTCCCTGGATTTTCCATTGCCATTGAAGGTAACATCAAGCAGTGGGGGTTAGCAGCCAGTAGCTGCTTGGATTACCCTTAGCTAGCAATACAAAAAATGCAGCAGGAGCCCATATATATTTTTTTTAATTATTTATTTAAATAACTAAAAACAAAATGGGCTTCCCTGTATTTTGATTGCTGGACATCACAGTGCTGTAAAAATAAATCTTTAAAAAAATGACGTAGCGCTCCGCGGTATTTTTGATTCTCAGCGCAGATAAAGCAGACAGCTATGGGTTGCCACCCCCATCTGCCTGCCGTTACCTTGGTTGGCAATCAAAATACAGGGAAGCCCATTAATTTTTTCTATTTAAAAAATAGTTAAAAAAAAAATGACGTTGGGTCCCCCCATTTTTGATAGCCAGCTAGAGTAAAGCAGACGGCTGTAGCCTGAAAACCACAGCTGGCAGCTTTACCGTGGTTGGGGATCCAATGTGGAGGTCCCCTCAGGCTCTTTTTTATAATTATTTTATAAATATTAATAATTACACAATAAAAGTAGGGTCCCCCTCAAATTGGATCACCAGCCAAGGTAAAGCGGACAGCTGGGGTCTGGTATTCTCAGGGTGGGAAGGTCCATAGTTATTGGGCCTTCACAGCCTAAAAATAGCAGGCCGCAGGCACCCCAGACGTGGCGCATCCACTAGATGCGCCAATCCTGGCGCTTCACCCCAGCTCATCCCGTGCCCTGGTGCAGTGGCAAACGGGGTAATAAATCGGGTTGATACTAGCTGTAAAGTCACCTGATATCAAGCCCAGCAGTTTGTGATGTCATGGCGTCTATTAGATACCCAACATCATAAACTGTCAGTACTAACAAAAAAAAAAAAAATCGACAAAAGAAATTTATTTGAAAAAACAGTCCCCAAAACATTTCCTCTTTCACCAATTTATTGTAAGAAAAAAAATAAAGGGGTCCCACGACGACTCTGGACCGTCTAGAATATGGGGGGGAGACACTCAGGGAACGTATCCCCCATTTTCTAGGAGTGCGGACCCTTCATGTGAGGAGTGTGGGTGCAATGAATCTGCACTCACTCTTCTCGGGTCCACAGCAGCAGAGTCCATGTCGTAATGGTTGCTACCAAAGCTGCAATGCCCTGCTCATGAGGTAAGGGCATGCCTAATCAGGAGAACTACTGTAGAGGAAGCTCTGCTCACTGGTATATAGGTGCTCAGAGGTAATAATAGATAAAATTAGTGAGTAACCTCGGCACTCTAAATCTCCCAGACTAAGTCAGCAAGTCACAACGGATAGTAATGCAAAATCACTCTTTATTGGTCCGTATTAAGAAAAACATTTTTTTTCATAAGCATATATGTTTTTGTCCAAAACAAGTTACAAATGACGTTTCGGCCTGAGCCTTCGTCAGATTGGACTTATCTGCATGTAATCATGAAAAATGACAATAATCAGTATCACATAAGAGTGAGAGAACAATAACATAAACTCGAACAATGTAGAAGTACAATTGGGATGCAGCAAAAAAATTGCAACACAGCAAGAAATGAAACACATGATAAAAATGTCATAATACAGTACAAGGACAATATAGTAATGACAAATATGGGGTCAGAGTAGGCTTAGACAGCTCTGGTACGAAAGAGATGTCAATCATAAAGTAACATGTGCAGTAGGTGTAGAGCTACAGTATGCATGGCAGAGCTAATGGGTAGACCGACCATAGAAAAAGTAGAGAAAAAGTGGAGAAAAAATGTAGAAAAAGTGGAGAAAAAGTGGAGAAAAAGTGGAGAAAAAATGGAGAAAAAAATGGAGAAAAAGTGGAGAAAAAGTGGAGAAAAAGTGGAGAAAAAATGTAGAAAAAGTGGAGGAAAAAGTGGAGAAAAAGTGGAGAAAAAAATGGAGAAAAAGTGGAGAAAAAGTGGAGAAAAAAATGGAGAAAAAGTGGAGAAAAAGTGAAGAAAAAGTGGAGAAAAAGTGGAGAATAAGTGGAGAAAAAGTGGAGAAAAAAATGGAGAAAAAGTGGAGAAAAAGTGGAGAAAAAGTGGAGAATAAGTGGAGAAAAAATGGAGAAAAAAATGGAGAAAAAGTGGAGAAAAAGTGGAGAAAAAGTGGAGAAAAAGTGGAGAAAAAATGGATAAAAAGTGGAGAAAAAGTGAAGAAAAAGTAGAGAAAAAATGGAGAAAAAAATGTTGAAAAAGTGGAGAAAAAATGTAGAAAAAGTGGAGAAAAAGTGGAGAAAAAATGGAGAAAAAGTGGAGCACCCTTTGGTGCCTTTCATGTGGCACTAAGGGGTGCTTAGCTTTGTATTTAGCCAAAAAAATGAAAAAAAAAATGACGTAGGATTCCCCCTAGTTTTGTAGCCAGCTAGGGTAAAGCAGACGGCTGCAGCCTGCAGACCACAGCTGGCAACCTCACCTTGACTGGTAATCCAAAACTGAGGGCACCCCACGCTGTTATTTTAAATTAAATAAATAATTTAAAAAAAAAACACGTAGGGGTCCCCCCAAAATTGGATCATCAGCCAAGGTAAAGCAGACAGCTGGGGCCTGATATTCTCAGATTAGGGAGGTCCATGGTTATTGGACTCTCCCCAGCCTAAAAATAGCAGGCCGCAGCCGCCCCAGAAGTGGCGCATCCATTAGATGTGCCAATCCTGGTGCTTCGCCCCAGCTCATCCCGCGCCCTGGTGCGGTGGCAAACGGGGTAATATATGGGGTTAATACCAGATGTGTAAGTCACCTGGCATCAAGCCCTGGGGTTGGTGAGGTCAGGCGTCTATCAGATACCCGACATCACTAACCCAGTCAGTAATAAAAAAAAATAGACGACAAACACATTTTTATTTGAAAAAACACTCCCCAAAACGTTCCCTCTTTAACCAATTTATTAGAATGAAAAACAAATCCAGGTCTGGTGTAATCCAAGGGGTTGCCATGACGATCCACACTGTCCCAGTCAATGAAGAGCAGGATGTTCCCCATTGGCTGGGAGAGCAATGCAGTGACCTGAGCTAACATCAATGTATCAGCCCAGGTCACTGCAGGGGGATGACAAGTGCTGCTGTCAGCGAGGTACATTACCTGCGCTGATCTCCAGCACACTGACAGCCCCTGTCACTGAGTTCAATGACCGGCGCCTTCACAGCAAGTCTCGCGAGAGGCCCGTGACGTCACCGCTAGTCAGTCTCGGGTCGGAAGCGAGAGGTGATGTGACAAGCGGCGGCCATGGAGGACAGTGACAGCGCTGAGGTCGGGATGGCGGGACTTCATCACCGCAGGTAAGCTGAGCGGGACCATGTGTGTGTGTGTGTGTGTGTGTGTGTGTGTGTGTGTGTGTATGTGTATGTGTATGTGTACATGCCGCGGGCAGGAGGGGGCGGAGCGAGCTGAGCGGGGAAGTGTGGGCTTCCTGCACGTAACTAGGATAAACATCGGGTTACTAACCAAAGCGCTTTGGTTGGATACCCGATGTTTATCTTGGTTACCAGCTTCTGGCAAGCTGCCAGCGATGGCTCCTGCACATTGTAGCTGTAAAAAGCCCTGCTTTTTGCAGCTAGAACCGTTCTCGAACGTATCTAGAACTATCGAGCTTTTGCAAAAAGCTCGAGTTCTAGTTCGATCTAGAACAGGCTCCAAAATCACTCGAGCCTAGAACTGGAGAACCACGAACCTCGAACCGCGCTCAACTCTAGTAATCAACCTGTTAAAAACCCTACCTGTTGTGAACACATTTGGACTGGGTTCCAGTTTTGGGCTCCCTCTGGTAGCCAATGCTGGTAGTGGAGTTGGCTTGCTTGATAGAGGCCAGACAGCTGATGAGGATTGGAAGTCAGGTGGTTCTGACTGGCCTATATAACTGTGTAGTGTTCTCTTGCTCCTGGCCGGTGCTCAATAATTCCTCCTGTGTTCTAGGACATCCTGAAGCCAGCCTAACCTTCTGTTTCTACCTGGACTCATTTCAGATAAGTCTGGTCTTTGTACCTTGCTGGTTGCTTTCATTTACTTGTTGTTTGCTCTTTAGGTACTAAGGCTTATTTTCTGATTTTTCTTGTGTGGAGTCTGGGTGGAGTTGGATCATTCCCTGGTGGGAATGTCTGTGTACCTTGCTTCATTTTCTGCAGTACATTTTGTTTTGTCATGCTTGGTACTGATTTCAGTCCCTTATCTATATTAGTGTTTTGCTTGGATCCCAGTAACACCAGAGTACTGATATAATGGGGGCAGAGTCCTTGTGGACTCAGTATTTTTCCATATCAGGCGTGTTGGTATTTTCTAGGGTTTTACACACAGTTTGGACACATCGTGAGACTTGGACACTTGGAGATGCTTAGCACTTGTTGGCCCTTTTGCCTTCACTCTGCGGTCCAGCTCACCCCAAACCATCTCGATTGGGTTCAGGTCTGGTGACTGTGGAGGCCAGGTCATCTGGCGTAGCACCCCATCATTCTCCTTCTTAGTCAAATAGCCCTTACACAGCCTGGAGGTGTGTTTGGGGTCATTGTCCTGTTGAAAAATAAATGATGGTCCAACTAAATGCAAACCGGATGGAAGAGCACGCCGCTGCAAGATGCTGTGGTAGGCATGCTGGTTTAGTATGCCTTCAATTTTGAATAAATCCCCAACAGTATCACCAGCAAAGCACCCCCACACCATCACACCTCCTCCTTCATGCTTCACGGTGGGAACCAGGCATGTAGAGTCCATCCATTCACCTTTTCTACAAAGACACGGTGGTTGGATCCAAAGATCTCAAATTTGGACTCATCAGACCAAAGCATAGATTTCCACTGGTCTAATGTCCATTCCTTGTGTTCTTTAGCCCAAATAAGTCTCTTCTGCTTGTTGCCTGTCCTTAGCAGTGGTTTCCTAGCAGCTATTTTACCATGAAGGCCTGCTGCACAAAGTCTTCTCTTAATACTTGTTCTAGAGATGAGAAGGTGTGTACAAACTTTTGGTCTGTACTGTATATCTATATATAAGGTTTTTCCAAGAGTAGTTGCAGACTGTGGAAAGTTTGCAGGGTGGAGGCGGAGCAGGGGTGGAGCCTTGGCGGAGTCTCAAGGGGGCCCTATAATTTTGCCAGTATGGGACCCTGAAATTCCTAGTGGCGGCCCTGGTGACAACTCATGTGGACAATATAATTAATAACTCATAATCAGTCCTAATATATTCCCCAATGCAACATTCTCCTGCCATATCAAAGATATATCTGAGAGAATAAAGGATAATTTCATAAACATAAAGCATTATATAGATGTACACTAACATACAGAATATCATTAAGTATACAACACCCACATATGTATATACTGTATATACCTAACCTGAATACATCAATTTCAATTCATTACATATTGTTGCTGAGCCAAAACTAGATACCATTTTCCCGCAGATGATATTGATAGTATATAATAAATACTAAAGAAAAAATATTAACCCCTTCACGACCGCGGGCAGTAAAATTATGTCCTATTTTAACGTGACTTAACGACCAGGGACGTAATTTTACGGCCTAAACTTCATTTGATTGCCGTGGTCATAGCAACGGCTTTCAAATGATGTCCCCTGCTGTTTCTTACAGCAGGGGACCTTTGCTTGACCCCAGGGGGGTGGCATCGCCAACCCCCATCGACGATCGATGTGATTGGCTGTTCAAATCTGAACCGCCAACCACATAATTCGCACTGATTTCGGCAAAAATAATGCCCGAATCTGTGCAATACTATGAGATCCTGCTATGAGATGCCGCCCCCAGCCCCTGCAGCACTAATTGGAGCGATCGTGCTATGACGCGCAATCGCTCCAATCAGTGTGCAGTGGGGCGGTCTGATCTGCAGGTGGCCGCCCTCCCCAGGCCTGTGCTGGTCTGGGGAGCCTCCCCCAACATGTCTGCAGCGTGGAGTGGCTGGTACTTGTAGTACCACGCCACCGCTGCTAATGTCACCGCTTCTGCGCCTGCTCCACGTGAGTATTCCACTCCCCTTGCAGCCCGTTATGGCCCATGCGCGCTCCCGTTATGGCCCCTGCGCGCTCCCGTGATGGCCCCTGCCCGTGCCCCCCGCGGTCTGCCCCCCCACGCCCCGATCTGCCCCCCAACATCCCAATCTGCTCCCCCTGCGATCTGCCTGCCTCCTCTGTCATCTCTATTCTGCTTCCTTCCTTCCTTCTTTGCTTCTCCGGTATCCCCCTCTGCTCTCCCCCTCCCCTCTCCCCTTGACATCCTCTTATCTGCCTTCACCGGGTCGTCCGATTTCTTCACTGGCCCGATCACATCTGCCTCCATCTCTGGGTCCTTCCTGGGTCTTCTGCTGATCTTTCCAACGTCCTGCCTGCGGCTCCTGTACAGCTGTCTATCTCGCTTGCCTTCCGTTCCTCCTGCTACTCCTCTGGGTACTGTGAGTATAACTTTTTTTTTTTTCCCTGTATCCTGTCCATTTTTACACCTCATCTGTCCGTGCGTCCCGCCGAGCACTGATCATGGATGCAGATAACGGATCTGCATCCGTGGTCAATTCTTGGCGTGATTTTTTTTTTTTCGTATCCCCAACGCATTTTGTATCGCGTCTGTCCGTGCGTCCCGCCAATCGCTGATCAGGGATGCAGATAACGGATCTGCATCCCTGCTCAATTTTTGGCGTGACTTTTTTCCATATCCCCGACGCTTTTTGTATCGCATCCATCCGTGCGTCTCGCCAAGCGCTGATCAGGGATGCACATAACAAATCTGAATCCCTGCTCAATTTTTGGCATGACTTTTTTCCGTATCCGCGACGCTTTTTGTATCTCATCTGTCTGTGTGTCCCGCCGAGCGCTGATCAGGGATGCACATAACAGATCGGCATCCCTGCTCAATTTTTGGCGTGACTTTTTCTTTTTTTTCCGTATCACCGACGCTTTTTGTATCTCATCCGAATGTGCGTCCTGCAGCGGCCGATCAGTGCACGGCGTCTGTGCGTTTGAAAAGTCAAATGGCGTTCGTTCTTTTCTGAGCCCTGCCATGCGCCCAAACAATTTATTTCCACCACATATGAGGTATCTGTGTACTCAGGAAAAATTGCACAATACGTTTTATGGTGCAGTTTTTCCTGATACCGTTGTAAAAAAAAAAAAAGCTACCTGATTGACGCAAAAATTTTGTGGTAAAAAAATTTTTTACGGTTCAATGTTATCAACTTCTGTGGAGCCCCTGGGGGTGCAAGGGGCTCACCAAACATCTAGATAATTTCCTTGAGGGGATGGGGTCACTTGTGAGGGAGCTCCACTGTTTAGGCACAATAGGGGGTCTCCAAACATGACATGGCGTCCGCTAATGATTCCAACCAATTTTGCTGTCAAATGGTGCGCTTTCTCTTCTGAGCCCTGCCATGCGCCCAAACAATTACTTTCCACCACATATGAGGTATCGTCGTACTCAGGAGAAATTGCACAAAACGTTTTATGGTACATTTTTTCCTGATACCCTTGTGAAAAAAAAAGCTACGTGGTTCAAGTAACAGTTTTGTGGTGAAAAAAAATAATTGTATTCATGGCTCAACATTACCAACTTGTGTGGAGCCCCTTGGGGCTCGCTAAACATCTAGATAAATTATTTGAGGGCTCTAGTTTCCAAAATGGGGTCACTTGTGGGGTAGCTCCATTGTTTAGGCACCTCAGGGGGTCTTCAAACCCGACATGGCGTCCGCAAATGAGTGCAGCTAATTTTGCAGTCAAAAATTCAAATGGCGCTCCTTGCCTTCCGAGCCCTGCCGTGTGCTCAAACATTTGATTTCCACCACATATGAGGTATCTGCGTACTCAGGAGAAAATGCACAATACATTTTATGGTGCATTTTTTCCTGATACCCTTGTTAAAAAAAAGCTACCTAGTTGAAGCAACAGTTTTGTGGTAAAAAAATTTTTTTTTCTTTTCACAGCTCAATGTTATAAACTTTTGTGAAGCCCCCAGAGGTTCAAAGTGCTCACCAAACATCTAGAAAAATTATTTGAGGGCCCTAGTTTCCAAAATGGGGTCACTTGTGGGATAGCTCAATTGTTTGGGCACCTCAGGGGGTCTTCAAACCCGACATGGCGTCTGCTAATGAGTGCAGCTAATTTTGTGTTCAAAAATTCAAATGGCGCTCCTTCCCTTTCAAACTCTGCCGTGCGCCCAAAAATTAATTTTTACCACATATGGGGTATCAGCGTACTCAGGAGAAAATGCACAATAAATTGTAGAGTGCACTTTCTCTTTTCTCCCTTGTGAAAATTAAAATTTTATGGCTAAAGTAACATTTTTGTGTTAAAAAGTAAAATTTTCGGGGGGCGGAGCTAGCCGATGGCACGTTAGGACACAGAAAGAAGGAGCTCCCACAGACCCACGGCAGAACTCCAATAACACAGGCACTCACCGGGCTCCAGGACAGTAATGGCACGCAGGAGGGGACGGGCGACGAGCACACAGATCCAGGAGGGAGAAGGTGCTGATATCGCCCGCTTTTTCGGGGCCGCAGCCTCTCAGCCTGACACTGCTGCTCTCTCCAAGATGGCGCCGGCAGATACTGAGACAGGAGATAATGCTCAGCAAACATGCAGAGGAGCGACCTCACTGCCCCCACACATACCGGCAGCCAGCACAGCTCTAAATGCAGACACATTAAAGCTGAGCACCACAGAGGGGAATACTGATAACCCCTTGCCCCTGACACAACAACGATCTCCAGAGAAGTTACAGGCAGAGCAAGGCTCCAGCCCAATATTACAACAGACTCCAGCAGCTATGGCAAGCAGACCTGCAGCACCCGGGGAGGAGCCCATAATAAAACCACCACAACAACACACATCACCTAAAGAACAAAGACCCTCCAATTCAAATACCTCCACCAGCAGAAACAAAGGAGACAAGAATAAACCAGACCAGTCACAGGTACAAGAGGAAGATTGGGATTGGAAAGCACATATTAGATCAATTCCAACCAGGCAGGAAATGGACTCTTCGCTGGGGAAACTAAGGGAATCCCACAAGCAGGACATGGCTGCTATACAATCAGAGATCAAACAAATTGGTCAGCGTGTAGCAGCTACAGAAGAGGTGCAGGAACAGATATTTTCCCATATAGAATCACATCAACAAGTCCTATCAGACCACACAGCCCAGATACAGGACATTTTGACCCATTTAGATGACATCGAAAACCGGCATCGCCATAATAACTTAAGGATTAGAGGCCTCACAGAGGCAGTGGAACCATCACAGCTGGACGAATGGGCACAAAAATTCTTCACCCGTCTCCTCCAACGTGATACAGAACAACATACAGAACTGGACCACATCCACAGATCCCTGGGTCCCAAATCCCCTGACCCGGCCAGACCAAGAGATGTGATATGTCGGGTCCACTTCTATAAAGAAAAGGAGGCCATACTACAAAGATGCAGAGAGAAAGAAGCGGGTACATATAAAGGGACACCCTTGATTGTCCTGCCAGACCTATCACGGAGAACACTACAACTACGTAAGGCCTTAAGACCACTACTCCAGTCCCTTAAAGATAAAGATATTCCATATCGCTGGGGATATCCTTTCCAACTCCTAGCAAAGAAGAATGGGAAGTCGGCAGTCCTCCGGTCCTTGGGAGATCTTCCTAATTTCTTAGGGACTTTTGAACTGCCTATGATCAGCCTGCCAGATTGGCCAACTCTGGGAGGTCCCACACCCTTACCACCAAGGGAGCAATGGCGACAAGTACAGAACAGACGAGCTGGAGGATCCCCCCGAGATGTACATCGCTGATCATCGCTTACCATCCAGAGAAAGAAAGGAAACATACTGGAGGAACCAGGAGGCGAGATACATGTTGATTATATTTGACTGTTTACCTACCTACCTATCTATAGTTCATAACTATATCAATGCTTTTTCCCACCTCTCCCATCATACCATCTCCTTCTCCCCCCCTTCCCTTTTTTTTTTTTTTTCCTTATTCTCCCTCCCCGCTTCCCACCTTCCTACATTCTCCACACTCTCATCACTCTCTAGCACCCGGCTCACTGCCTATTCTCCCCCGCCATAATTACGCATACCATATGCCCCACACCATATTCCTCTCTTTTACCCCCCCCTTTTTTTTTTTTTTCTCTCTCTGCCCTTCAAATTTTTCCTGCTTCTCCCCACTGGTCCTTTATCTTCGCATCACTCCCTACGTTACATAGTCCTTCTTTCCCCAGTTGTCTTTCCCCTTCTCCCCTTTTCCCCTTCCCCTTCATCTAGATCTGATATTGAGCTCTGGTTTAATTAAATTTTTCTAAGTTGGTTGTACCGTGTTCTCCCGGTGCCATATGTTTTATATTTGAAATATATCAAACATTCGGGGGTTAGGAGGAGGGAGGAAAGGAAAAGTTATTGACCATTATTAAATTGCATACGTGGATTGTTATTCATATTTCATGTGGGAGTCTGTCGTGGGGACGGGGAGCTCTTGAAGTGCCGTAGGCTTCCCCGTACCTCTATTAGGGACGTGGCAGAGTGCCACATTAGACAATAGTCTACTAGTAGATACTCAGGAGCAGTAGGCCATCTAGTCCTACTTAGCTTACTTACTTCTTTTTTTTCTTAACTATCTTACTTCTATTCCTTTCTTCTTTTTCCTTTTCTTTTCTCTCTTTCTATCCCCTTCCTACTCTTTTCTGTGATGTCGCACCTAACCTTTTGCACCTACAATACTAAAGGTTTAAATAAACCTGAAAAGAGGAGTCAAATCTTATATCGTCTTCATAGGAAGGGAGTTAAAATAGCTCTATTCCAAGAGACACACTTCATAGCTTCCAATACACCTAAATGTAAAACCAAAAATTACCCGACGTGGTTTCATGGCCCACACCCTAGTCGGAAGGCATGTGGGGTCTCCATTGCCTTTCACAAAACATTCCAGCCAACAATCCTTGACACACTCATTGACTAGGACGGACGCTGGTTATTTCTTAAAATATCTTTTTTGAATAACATCTATACTATTGCTAACATCTATTTTCCAAATCAAGACCAGGTATCCTTTGGACTGGAGACTTTGAGGGGGCTGGCGGAGTTTGCGGGTGGCACCTGTATCATCGTGGGAGGAGACTTCAACCTCGTTCTAGACCCGGTCCTGGATTCGTCCTCTGGTAGGTCCGCAATCCCCTCCTCGGCACTACGTAGATTGAAAAGGGAACTGACATCCCTTAAATTAGTTGATCTTTGGAGGGTCCTGCATCCCGGAGTCAGAGACTACAGTTTTCATTCCACAGTACACAACAGTTACACCAGATTAGATCACATCTTCATATCCCATGACTTGCTGGACAAATCCCCGGGCTGCTCGATGGATGTCTTCCTTTGGTCGGACCACGCACCAGTGTATGGGGAAATTGGGGTAAGGGACAGAGGGGACACGGGACACACCTGGAGATTTAATGATAATCTACTTAAAAATGAGCAAATAAAAAAATAGAAATATCTAACATTCGTCACCAAATATTATCCATACTAGATCGAAAATCGTTGTGTGCCAGGGATAAATTCCGCAGGAATATCTTTGAGTTTGGAGATAAAAGTGGATGATTACTGGCCAGAACCCGACATCCCAGATATGCACAAACTCCAATACTCTCGCTAAACTCACAGACAGGAACTCAGATCCACTCCACCTCTGACATAGTAGAAGAATTTAGAACTTACTATGCAAAACTTTACAACATCCCAACTCCACATGCCCCATTATCTGACACGAGACACCATAACATCTTAGAATACCTCAATAAATATGCACCAGACCCTCTTGAGGATACAGAGGCTGAGAGCCTAGAAGAGGATTTCTCAGACACTGAACTAAGCGATGCTATTAAAGCCCTTAAAGTTGGCAAAAGTCCTGACCCCGACGGGTTTACCCCCCGGTTCTACAAAATATGTGGAGAAGCCTGTAGCTCTATAATGTTGAAAGCCTTTAACTCCATAACAAAAACATGCCAGTTCCCTAAACAGACACTTCAAGCCCGAATAACAGTAATCCCAAAACCTGGCAGGGACCCACTAACTTGCGCCAATTACAGACCTATCTCATTAATAAACGTGGATATTAAACTATACTCTAAAATGATAGCTTTGAGATTAGGCCCCTACATTCCCAAGCTGATACAGAAAGACCAGGTAGGATTTGTTCCAGGGAGGGAGGCACGTCATAATACAATCAGAACCCTGTCTCTGGTAGCCCAAGCCCGACAACGCCAAACCCTAATGTGCCTCTTGACAGTCAATGCCGAAAAAGCATTTGACAGAGTCCATTGGGGCTTTTTAGAAGCCACGCTGCAGGCAATTGGCATCTGTTCGCGCTTACTACAATGGGTAAAGGCCCTATACCATGAACCAACGGCACAAGTGGGCGTGAACGGACGCCTGTCAACCCCATTCAATATTGGAAACGGCACCAGACAGGGATGCCCTCTATCACCATACCTATACATTTTGGTAATGGAATCCCTGGCAAACGCGCTTAGGAAAAACCCCTCGATAAAGGGGTTACAGATAGGACCAACGTCTCATAAACTGGCACTGTTTGCAGATGACCTCCTGATATATGTGACACAACCAAGGATTAGCATACCCGCTATACTACAGGAGTTTGAGACTTTTAGTGGACTCTCCAACTTTAAAGTAAACCTACAAAAAACAGAGATCCTAAACGTATCGCTATCGTCGGTGGAAGAGGATGCCCTCAAACCCGTTTTTCCCTTTAAGTGGAACAGCAATTGCATTAAATATTTGTGGATCAGGGTACCTTCTAAACACCAAGACCTATATGAACATAATTTTCCAGACCTTTTAAAAAACATACAAAAAGACCTCACGGCTTGGCATAACCTCCCCATCTCGTGGTTTGGTAGAGTCAATACAATTAAAATGGATGTCCTACCCAAAATACTATATATGTTCCAGACAATCCTATTGAATCTAGGAGAAAACTTCTTCCTCAAGTTAAAAAAGATGATCAGCAATTTTGTATGGCGCGGTACCAGACCTCGACTGAAATACTCCATGTTGAATAGGTTTCGCTGGGGCGGAGGGGTGGGGCTACCTGATTTTAAAGCGTACCATGTGGCGGTGGTGGGCAATTGCATACTGGATCTCCTCCATAACAGGGACAGAAAATTGTGGGTAGAGATTGAATGTGATTTACACGCGACCATGACGCAGGGAATCTTCTGGTTATCATCTAGAATCAACTTGGGAATCCCTGGGAATTTCCCCGATTCTCTTGTCTCTGGCTACCGCATGGAGGAGGGCCGATAGGCGATATAGGCTGACAGGTGAACCGGGCCCCATGACGCCACTGGTGGGCAACCCTGCATTCCAGTGCTGGCTTCGCGAAATCCGTCCCAGCTTGATTTCAATGCCAACGGGAGGGATCCCACGTGTTAAAGATGTAATTACTAGTGATGAGCGAGTACTAAAAAGCTCGGGTGCTCGAAGCTCGGGCCGAGCTTCCCAAGATACTCGTGTACTCGGCCCGAGCAACGAGCCCAATGTTATCCTATGGGAGACCCGAGTATTTTTGTGAAATGACCCCCCGGCAGCATGGAGAAACCCTAAAAATGTCACAAAAGTCTCAGAAGAGTGCTCAAATGACATGGCAACAGCATGGGGAAGACCCCTTGAAGCATTTATCACTCAAAAGTCACAGCTGTGAACAATTTTGTCCGCGTTTTACGCCATTTTTACGGACTCACCAGAAAACCTTCCAAAATGACCCCAAAATGATTTTTCATGGCGGAAATGTTAAGGGCACATACCCAATAGTGAGATAGAGCTGGTGTATGTTACTTTTTGAGATTAATACATGAAAGATTTTACGTGAAAACATTGTGTGGCACTCCGATGTCCCTGAGAAGAGACGTACATGAAGGCCTCTTGAGTCTAATGTGCCCATTTTGAGGAAGTGAGTCTTTGTAGTATTTTCCTTTGCCAGGGCAGTCCAAAATTGTGAGGTTCACCAATGCCCCTGCATACAGACGTGCATGATGGCCTGTAAACCTGAAGTGCCCATTGTAAGGAAGTGGGTCTATTTCAGTATAGCCCTTTGCCAGGGCAGCCAAAAATTGGGAGGCTCCACATTGTCCCTGGATAGAGACGTGCATGATGGCCTGTAAACCTGAAGTGCCCATTGTAAGGAAGTGGGTCTATTTCAGTATAGCCCTTTGCCAGGGCAGCCACAAATTGGGAGGCTCCACATTGTCCCTGGATAGAGACGTGCATGATGGCCTGTAAACCTGAAGTGCCCATTGTAAGGAAGTGGGTCTATTTCAGTATAGCCCTTTGCCAGGGCAGCCACAAATTGGGAGGCTCCACATTGTCCCTGGATAGAGACGTGCATGATGGCCTGTAAACCTGAAGTGCCCATTGTAAGGAAGTGGGTCTATTTCAGTATAGCCCTTTGCCAGGGCAGCCAAAAATTGGGAGGCTCCACATTGTCCCTGGATAGAGACGTGCATGATGGCCTGTAAACCTGAAGTGCCCATTGTAAGGAAGTGGGTGTATTATAGTATAGCCCTTAGGAAGGGCAGCCAAAAATTGGGAGGCTCCACATTGTCCCTGGATAGAGACGTGCATGATGGCCTGTAAACCTGAAGTGCCCATTGTAAGGAAGTGGGTGTATTATAGTATAGCCCTTAGGAAGGGCAGCCAAAAATTGGGAGGCTCCACGTTGTCCCTGGGTAGAGACGTGCATGAGGGCCTCAAAACATTAAGTGCCCATTGTAAGGAAGTGGGTGTATTATAGTATAGCCCTTAGGAAGGGCAGCCAAAAATTGGGAGGCTCCACGTTGTCCCTGGGTAGAGACGTGCATGAGGGCCTCAAAACATTAAGTGTCCATTTTAAGGAAGTGGGTGTATTATAGTATAGCCCTTAGGCAGGGCAGCCAAAAATTGGGAGGCTCCACGTTGTCCCTGGGTAGAGACGTGCATGAGGGCCTCAAAACATTAAGTGTCCATTTTAAGGAAGTGGGTGTATTATAGTATAGCCCTTAGGCAGGGCAGCCAAAAATTGGGAGGCTCCACGTTGTCCCTGGGTAGAGACGTGCATGAGGGCCTCAAAACATTAAGTGTCCATTTTAAGGAAGTGGGTGTATTATAGTATAGCCCTTAGGCAGGGCAGCCAAAAATTGGGAGGCTCCACGTTGTCCCTGGGTAGAGACGTGCATGAGGGCCTCAAAACATTAAGTGTCCATTTTAAGGAAGTGAGTGTATTATAGTATAGCCCTTAGACAGGGCAGCCAAAAATTGGGAGGCTCCACGTTGTCCCTGGGTAGAGACGTGCATGAGGGCCTCAAAACATTAAGTGTCCATTTTAAGGAAGTGGGTGTATTATAGTATAGCCCTTAGGCAGGGCAGCCAAAAATTGGGAGGCTCCACGTTGTCCCTGGGTAGAGACGTGCATGAGGGCCTCAAAACATTGTTCCCATTGCAAAGGAGCGGGTCTCCTGTCGTTGTAATGTCCATTCTGCAAAGAATGGGCGAAAAAATTTACCACTGGGGGTATACCTGAAACAAAGGCCTAAGTATTGCAATTTGTAACGGTCATCATCATGGTGGCGCATGAGGAGAAGGAGGAGCAGTCCAGCGATTATCCAAAGTCCAGAAGTGTGTACCCATGGGTGAGTGGAGGTACATGGCAAACTTTAAATTCCGCTCTCATTTGCTGGTGGTGTGGTGAAGTCTGGCCCAATCCAACCCTTGTTCATCTTGATCAGAGTCAGCCTGTCAGCATTTTCAGTTGACAGGCGGGTGCGTTTATCTGTAATGATTCCACCTGCGGCACTAAAAACACGCTCTGACAAAACGCTAGCAGCAGGGCAGGCCAGGACTTCCAAGGCGTAGAGAGCCAATTCATGCCACGTGTCCAGCTTGGATACCCAATAATTGTAAGGCACAGAGGAATGTCGGAGTACAGTTGTTCGATCTGCAAGGTACTCCTTCAGCATCTGGGCAAACTTAGGATTTCTTGTGGCACTACCCCCGCACCTCAGGGGCTGTGGTACGTGAGGGGCTGAGAAAACTGTCCCCACATCTTAAAGACTGTTCCCCTACCTCTGGCGGATTGGACTTGTGCCTCTCTCGGCTGTACGCCTCGGTTGTCCACTGATTCCTGACCTATGCCGCTAGCGTTTTGTGAGGGGAATGCTTTGCCTACTTCCGTGAGTATGGCCTTCCGGAACTGCTGCATTTTGGTTGACCTCTCCTCCACGGGAATAAGAGACAAAAAGTTCTCCTTGTAGCGTGGGTCTAACAGTGTTACCAACCAGTAATGATTGTCGGCCCAGATGTTCTTAACGCGAGGGTCACGAGACAGGCAGCTTACCATAAAGTCAGCCATGTGCGCCAGACTCTTAACAGCCAGGACTTCAGTAGCCTGACCAACAAGATGACTGAACATGCTGTCCTCCTCCTCCTCCTCCTCCTCCTCCTCCTCCTCATCTACCCTGTCCTCTAGCCAGCCACGCTGAACCGAGGATATGACTGGTGTGCATGTCATATCCTCAATTTGGCCGGAGAGTTGCTCCATGTCTTCATCCTCCTCCTCGTCATAGTCCTCCACTGCACGTTGTGATGAGACGAGGCTGAGCTGTGTGTTATCACCCACACCCACTACTGTTTCTTGCTGCAACTCATCGCGCTCCGCCTGCAATGCATCATGTTTGTTTTTCAGCAGAGACCGTTTTAGAAGGCAGAGTAGCGGTATGGTGACGCTAATAATGGCGTCATCACCACTCACCATCTTGGTGGAGTCCTCAAAGTTTTGGAGGATGGTACATAGGTCTGACATCCATCTCCACTCCTCAGGTGTTATGTGTGGAGTTTGACCCATTTCCCGACGGCTTAGGTGATGCAGGTACTCAACAACTGCCCTCTTCTGCTCACATATCCTGACCAACATGTGCAGAGTTGAATTCCAACGCGTGGGGACATCACACACCAGTCTGTGAGCCGGAAGATGCAAACGGCGCTGAAAGCCGGCAAGGCCGGCTGAAGCAGTAGGTGACTTTCGAAAATGTGCAGACAGGCGGCGAACTTTTACCAGCAGATCAGACAGCTCTGGGTATGACTTTATAAACCGCTGAACCACGAGGTTGAGCACATGGGCCACGCATGGAACATGTGTCAGCTGGCCTCGCCTCAAAGCCGCCACCAGGTTCCGGCCATTGTCACACACGACCTTTCCTGGCTTTAGGTTCAGAGGTGTGAGCCAGTGATCTGCCTGCTGTTTCAGAGCTGTCCACAGCTCTTCTGCATTGTGGGGTTTGTCACCTATGCAGATTAGCTTCAGCACAGCCTGTTGCCGCTTCGCCGAGGCAGTGCTGCAGTGCTTCCAGCTTGTGACTGGTGTGGAGGGCACAGTGGATGAGGATGCGCAGGAGGAGGAGGAGGCTGAAGAGCATGACATTCCGGAGCTGTAGAGTGTGGGTGAAACACTGACTGAGGTAGGGCCTGCAAACCTTGGTGTGGGAAGGACGTGTTCCGTCCCTCGCTCAGACTGGGTCCCAGCTTCCACAATATTAACCCAGTGTGCCGTCAACGAGATGTAGCGGCCTTGCCCACAAGCATTTGTCCACGTGTCTGTGGTTAGGTGGACCTTGGGTGAAACAGCGTTGTTCAGGGCACGTGTGATGTTTTGTGACACGTGGTTATGCAACGCGGGGACGGCACACCGGGAGAAATAGTGGCGGCTGGGGACCGAGTAACGTGGGACAGCTGCCGCCATCAGGTCACGGAATGCTTCTGTCTCCACCAGCCTAAAAGGCAACATTTCCAGCGCAAGCAGTCGCGAAATGTTAGCATTTAGAACTGTGGCATGTGGGGTGTTGGCAGTGTATTTGCGCCTGCGTTCAAAGGTTTGCTGAATGGATAACTGAACGCTGCGCTGGGACAAGGACGTGCTTGATGATGGTGTTCTTTCTGCGTAGGCAACTGCAGGTGCAGGAGTGGAGGACGCTTGTTCGCAGGCAGCATGGACAGGGGATTGGCTCGCATGCACAACCAGCGAAGACGTAGCAGTGACATCAGCAAGCACTGCTCCTCGACTCTGTTGTACTTCCCACAAAGTCGGGTGCTTGGCTGACATGTGCCTGATCATGCTGGTGGTGGTCAGGCTGCTAGTTTTGGTACCCCTGCTGATGCTGGCACGGCAGGTGTTGCAAATGGCCTTTTTTGAATCATCTGGATCCAACTTAAAAAACTGCCAGACTCGGGAAGACCTAACATTTGTACAGGCACCTTGTGTCGTCGTGTTGTTCCGGGGAACGGTTGCCTGACTTCTGCCTGGGGCCACCACCCTGCTTCTTACTGCCTGTTGTGATGCTACGCCTCCCTCCCCCTGTGCACTGCTGTCCTCGCTCTGCATATCCTCCTGCCAGGTTGGGTCAGTTACTGGATCATCCACCACGTCGTCTTCCTCTTCCGCACCCTGCTCCTCCTCCTGACTTCCTGACAATTGTGTCTCATCATCGTCCACCACTTGTTGAGACACGTTGCCAACTTCGTGAGAACGTGGCTGCTCAAATATTTGGCCATCTGTACAGACGATCTCCTCATGACCCACTTCAATATGAGCTGGCGAGAGGCCAGAATGTGTGAATGGAAACGTGAACAGCTCTTCCGAGTGTCCAAGTGTGGGATCATTAATGTCCGAGGAGGACGTGTACTCAGCCTGGTGGTAGGAAGGAGGATCAGGTTCAGAAATGTGCGGTGCAGTATCACGGCTACTGACACTTGACCGTGTGGAAGACAGAGTGTTTGTGGTGGTGCCAATCTGACTGGAAGCATTATCTGCTATCCAACTAACAACCTGTTGACACTGGTCTTGGTTCAAGAGCGGTGTACTGCTGCGGTCCCCAAGAATTTGGGACAGGACGTGCGAGCGACTAGATGTGGCCCTTTGTTGTGGCGAAATTAGAGCTTGCCCACGACCTCGGCCTCTGCCTGCACCACCATCACGTCCACTTCCTTGTTCCTTGCCAATGCCCTTGCGCATTTTGCAATGCTGTGCTGACGTGTATATTCACTACTTGTGCGTTATATTAAAGTTTCTGGAAATTGCACACAAGTGCACCTGTACGCTGCCACCGACAGGCACACACGTGCGGTTTTAAAAACCAAGCACGGACGCACTAAGAACCTAACAGGTTTTTTTGGGGAGCGACAATTACAGACAAGTCAGACACTATCTGGACTGTTTTACACTGTGTACACCAGCCCCAGATATGATGAAGGCTGGTATACGGTCACCACTACCCTGCCTGCCTGCCTGCCTGTATACTGGTACAATAGTCCTGACAAGGACTCTTTTGGTCACTAGCCTGTATTCAGACCTGGCTATACCCTGCCTGTATATAGCAACAGTAGTCCTGAGAAGGACTCTGCTACTGTACTCCGACCTGGCTATACCCTGCCTGTATACAACTAGAATAGTCCTGAGAAGGACTTTTGGTCACACTGTTTGCAGCCCTGCAACTGAAAAAGCTATAAAGGGCCGCAAAGCTTTCCCTGAATCAGCGACACTCTCCCTGCACTGACTGTCTGGATAGCTGTGAGCAGAGCACAGCGCGCCGGCCAGTATAAAGGCTCGGTCACGCTGTGCAGGCCGGCCAATCACTGCAATTCCACAACTAACAGGGCTGTGGCATTGCAGTGGTCTGCCAGCCAATCCCTGCATGAGGGCTGGCTCTCAAAAGAGCGCCAACATGCAGAAATGAAGACCACGAGTACAGCACGAGTATCGCGAGATTACTCGGTCCCCGCCGAGCAGCCCGAGTACAGCGATACTCGTGCGAGTACCGAGTAGTGACAAGCATGCTCGCTCATCACTAGTAATTACTCGACAGGGTTGCAGACCACTGATGTCCTTGTTAGATGACCGGCCAAGAGAGCCAAGTCATTGGTTTCAATACTTACAACTACGTAGCTTTGTAGACTCTCTGGCTCCGAGATCTGAGATGCATAGGGACTTGACTCCATTTGAAAGACTATATTTCCTTCGAGAAACACCTCCCCACACAGTCTCGATAATCTACAACATAACAGTGTCCGGGGGGACGGGGGGGGGACCTGCCCGAGTATGTAGGGCACTGGCAGTCAGAACTGAGAAAGACTTTTTCCAAAGAACAGTGGCATAAGTCATTTAACCTAACACACAAATCCACCATCTCATGTAGAATGCAGGAACTCAACTATAAAATCCTCGCACGGTGGTACAGGACACCCGCTAGGCTCCACAGAATGTTTCCAGAGGTCTCAGACACTTGCTGGAGGTGTCAGACCTCGGTGGGCAAAATGCTGCATGTTTGGTGGTCTTGTCCAGGGATCCAGGGATTATGGGAAGACATCTCTGCTCTCTATAATCATTTACAACATGTGGAAGTGACACCCACGCCGGAAGTGGCACTCTTCTCAATGTACGGGGGGGCAATCTCTAAGGCGAAGAGAGGTCTTCTCTCATACTTCATGATCTCAATGAGACAGATCATACCGAAACATTGGGGGTCCACCTATACATTGAGAAGAGCAGACTGGGTGGGGGCTATGGATGCCCTGAGACGTTTGGAAGAGATAAGAGCATTTGATGAAGGGAGAGACTCACTATGCTTTTCCACCTGGTATCCGTGGCTTCAATTCAGAGAAACACAACAATTCCAATCCTGGTTACTCACGGGCACGCTGCCACATTGATGTTTGGCGGGGCGAAGTGGCCCTCCTGATGGGAGGGTGGCGTGGTGCGACGTCACAGAACTCTACATAATCTCCCCTTCTCTCTTTCTCGTGTTTTCCTTCTTTCTCTTCTCTTTCTCCCTCTTCTTCTCCTTTCATCCCTTGCTTTTCTTTCTTTCCCCTCTTTTCCTTCTCTTGCTTATCTAATTAGTGTACATAGGTTTACTTGTTGAAATATATGGCAAGATTATACAGAATGATATTGCCATCTACATATTAAATAGACCAAAAGATAAACAATTGATATATACTTGGGATAAGATGTCATTAAGGATGTTATGAAGAATTTTTCTTGTAAGACCTACGATAAAGTTCACTGTAGTATATGCTGTATAAGATTTAAATGCCCAGACCAAACTGCAACTTTTCCATATTCTGTAAAACCGGGCACTACAAAATTATCTATATTCATGCTTTGTCATATAATTTTTCTTGAAAACAATAAAGAAATATTAAACGAAAAAGTAAAATTTTCATTTTTTCTTTCCACATTGCTTTGGTTGCTGTGAAGCACCTAAAGGGTTAATAAACTTCTTGGATGTGGTTTTGAGCAAAGTGAGGGGAGCAGATTTTAGAATGGGGTCACTTTTGGGTATTTTCTGTCACCTCGGCCTCTCAAAGTCACCTCAAATGTGATGTGGTCCCTAAAAAAAATTATTTTTTAAATTTTGTTGGAAAAATGAGAAATTGCTGATTATCTTTGACCCCTTCTAACTTTCTAACGAAAAAAAATTTTGTTTCGAAAATTGCGCTGATGTAAAGTAGACATGTGGTAAATGTTATTTAGTAACTATTTTGTGTGACATATTTCTCAGATTTATAGGCATACATTTTCAAAGTTTGAAAATTGCGAAATTTTCAAAATTTTTGCAAAATTTCCTAAATTTTCACAAATAAACACAAAAAATATCGGCCTAAATTTACCACTGTCATGAAGTACAATATGTCATGAAAAAACAATCTCAGAATCGCCAGTATCCGTTGAAGCATTCCAGAGTTATAACCTGTCAAAGTGACACTGGTCAGAATTGCAAAAAATGGCCCGGTCATTAGGGTGTTTTAGTGGCCGGGGGTGAAGGGGTTAAAGAAAAAAATTAAAGAAAAAAATATCAAAGATTAATATATTCCATGTATTTCAATATATAATGCGAAGTTATGGAACATATATATAGCCAAGGCGTTTATGCATATCAAATTCAAGAAATTCCAGTAGTCTTTTACAGGGTAGGTATACAACCAGATGGGATTCAAGTTGCTAGGAGACCAATCTAAGTAGTGGAAAAAATTCAAAATCCAAACATCCGACAAGGCCCAATGCTAGTGAAAATAAAAAAGACAAAGTTAAAAAACATAGAAACGACTTCCAGGAGGCGGAGCTTCGGACTGGCCACTTTTTAAGAGGTTTTCCTGTTACAGCCTGAGAAAAGCCCAAATAGAAATCAGCAGAGGGCTTACCGAAAACCAGGCAGTGGGGATAAGGTCAGTACAAGGGCAGTGCAGCATTAGCCTGGCTCTCCTGTGTCCCCGGGGGTCCTAGAAGCACGTCACGCCGAGCAGCACCAAGCTCAGCATACAGGACAGTGTACGCTGTGTTTACCTGTCCCACAGAGCTCAGTGGACAGGCCGACCGTCAGAGATACTGTGAGTGAGGGGCGAGGGGGAACTGAGAGCCCCGCGAAACATTCGGCTGTGAGAGCAGGTCAGGAAATAAACGAAGACAGAGGGCTGAGGAGGGGGGAGCTACATCCCTGCAGGTCTCATCTAACTTAAAAGGGTGGCTCACCCATATTTTTTATTGTCTAGTTCGATATTATATTGAGAAACAATGTTTCTCTCAAATACCTTGTGTTGGCAATAGTGCCTGTGAGAGGCGCTATTGCAGACCGCTGTTCCCCGCTCTGGTGACGTCCCCGTCAAGTGCCGCAATGTCAGATCCGTGCAGCCGGCTGCATTCTTGTGTTTCACCGCTGTCACAGCCCATCTGCTCCCTGCTCCCCCCTCCCTCCTCCCCCACAGCACAGAGCGTCGCGTCTCTTGTTTGCAGCATTCTGCTCGTGCTGTGAGGGAGGAGGGAGGGGGGAGCAGGGAGCAGATGGGCTGTGACAGCGGTGAAACACAAGAATGCAGCCGGCTGCACGTTTGTGACGTTGCGGCACTTGACGGGGACGTCACCAGAGCGGGAAATAGCGGTCTGCAATAGCGCCTCTCACAGGCACTATTGCCAACACAAGGTATTTGAGAGAAACATTGTTTCTCAATATAATATCGAACTAGACAATAAAAAATATGGGTGAACCACCCCTTTAAATGGCTGCTGCACAAGACCTGTAATCTGCAACAGTAAACGGAGGCAGATAAGCCTAAAGTGCATCACAGCTCATCTTGATTAACACCTACTTCACCAGCGCTGACAGTATAAAAGAGGGTGAAAAACAAAAAAAAGAAGTGGGATCAGTCATCTGACCTACCTCCTGCCCTTCTGGCTGGTCTTTTTAAAGTAACATCTATACACTCTCATACATAGCGTGGAAATAATTGTGAAACAGCCAAGTTTACCATACAGATGTAATTAAGCTTATGTTATTGTGACGTCACTACAGTCACTAAAGAAGTTCCATATTTACAGTACTTACTATGGATAAATTTGTGGGTAAGAGCAATGCCACACAATCAAGTAAAGGAATTAGACCGCAAAGACAAAACCAAAATGCACCCCCATCTCCAGGTGCTTCCCTTGAGGCAACTACAGATGCACCCCAGGCCACTGCTCAGGCCATCATGGATCTCTTGATGCTGCTGATTGATGGGCGGCTGGCAGCCTTCCAGTCTTCATTAGACGTTATAGTCACCCAAGTTAATGCCTAGGGTTCAAGGCTTACAGATGTGGAGCAGAGGGTTTCTGACATGGAGGACTCTATAAAGGAAATTTCAGAGATGCTGGAGAGCAGGAACAAGGACATTGCTGTATTGCTGGACAAGGTAGATGATCTTGAGAACAGGTCTAGACGCAATAAGTTAAGGTTGGTGGGCCTCTCTGAATCAGTTCAGCAAGCTGATCTACTGAAACTCACTTCAGAATGGCTACTAGGAGCTTTGAAATTGGATCTAAAGTCGGGGCAAATTGCTATTGAAAGGGCTCAACGAGTGGGCCCACCTCGAAATGATGGAGAGGTCAGACCCAGACAAGTAATTTTTAAGGTCCTGGACTTCCAAGCCAAGATCAAATTGCTGACAGCATTTAGGAAAAATCGCTCACTTACATACAATAACTCTAAACTGCTTTCGTTCCAAGATTACTCAGCAGCTTTGACAACAAGACGCAAAGCCTTCAATCCAGTATGCAAACTATTGGCAGAAAAAAATATTCGCTTCAGTCTACTGTATCCTGCTGTTCTATGCTTCACTTCACTGTGCTACAGTTCTGATGTTCATTTTGTTTTTCTCAGTGTCAGGACTGCCAGAGAGGCAGGTGACATTGTCATTAGGTTAAGATTTTTGGTTAGATGGGAAGGGGTTAGGGGGCTCTGCGTGCGTACCTTTAGTTTAGCTCTCATATGGGTTGTTGGGATTACTCGCTGGGATGGACGTGGGAACCCAAATAGGTTGTTTATAATTTTACAATCAATTCCTTCTTCTGGAATAGGATAAATGACTAACACAGAGAGCACAAATGTGTCCACGATTAAATCGCTGTATTGGTGCTCCTGGAATGTTAACGGGTTAAACTCTCCTATTTAGAGGAAAGAAGTTGTAAATTATCTACATCGTTTACATTGCCATATTGTCTTCTTACAGGAAACACACTGAATGAAGGGCAATCACCCATTTCTTCACAGCAGAAAATATGCTGTATGCGCAGAAGTGTCATTTACGAGAAAACAAAGAGGGGTAGCTATATTGATCAATAAGCATATTAGTCATAAAGTCATGAGGTTTCAGAGGACCCTATGGGGAAATTATTATTGGTGAAAGTGAAGATAGAAGGCACTATCTACAACTTAGCAAACATATTTGCACTAAATATTCCTAATCCACAGTTCAGAGCCAGACTGATCGAAAGTATCACAGGTTGGGATATGACTAATTTAATTGTAGGCTCCCATCAGGGATTTTATACAGGTCAAGTCCCCAGCCATCACCTCTATTGGCACTCCACAGGGGTTTTCAATATCTCATCGATAAATTGGGTCTAATAGACACATGGCACATGCAGCATCCAATAGATAAAGACTATACATTTTATTCACATGTCCATGACTTAAGCCTGCTTTACATGTTACGATTTTGCATACGATATCGTATGCGATCATAACCGCCCCCATCGTATGTGCCGCAAAAACGACTAACCCCCGTCACACGTACTTACCCGTACGACCTCGATGTGGGCGGCAAACGTCCACTTCCTGGAGTGGGAGGGACGTTCGGCGTCACATCAACGTCACGCGGCAGCCGGCCAATAGAAACGGTGAGAGGGGCGGAGATGAGCGGGACGTAAACATCCCGCCCACCTCCTTCCTTCCGCATTGCTGGCCGGGAGCCGCAGGTAAGATCTGTTAATCGTTCCCGGGGTGTCACACACTGCGATGTGTGCTATCCCGGGTACGATGAACAATCTGACGTTCAATCTTTAGGAATTGAACGACGTGCATGCGATGAACGTTTTAACGTTCAATCGCAATCGCATGTACCTGTCACACACTACAATGTACCTTACGATGCCGGATGTGCGTCACTTACGACGTGACCCCGCCGACACATCGTAAGATATATTGTAGCGTGTAAAGCAAGCTTTAAATACACGGATTGATTATTGGCTACTAAGCCCAGCACTGATGCCACATTTACTTTCCTCCAACATCCTAGACATCTGTATTTCGAATCATGCACCTGTTACTTTTAAATTGTTATTATCTACCACAATACTACGGGAAAGAAGGTGGAGGTTTCCTTCATATTTATATCAATGTGAGGATTTCAAAGCTTCTTTACGGAACTACTGGAGCTTTTATGAGAATGATAATGACGAGCATAGTGGGGACACTGGTTTATTTGGGGCTGCTTCCAAGGCAGTAGTAAGAGGTCAGATAATGTCATATGTCAGCCATAAGAGAAAAAAGCTCCTGCAACAAACTATATCAGCACAAAAACTTCTCACGCAGGCATATAAAGATTTTAAAAATAACAACATGGATCTGACAAAACAAAATTTCTTGGAGGCCAAGGCGCACACCTTGGCCCATGAGATTGCACTTAGTAACCTGGACTACCAGAAACATAAATATTTTAAATGAGGCAACAAACCTGGGAAATTACTAGCTTCTTTAACCAAACCCTTTAAAACCACCACTAGAATCCACAAAATTAAAAAGAAAGATGGTACCATGGTAACAAAAGATGAGGAAATAGTGGAGGAGTTCAAGGCATTCTTTGGCTCGCTGTATGAGGCGGAACCGAGGGAGGTTGACCGGGAAGCGGATTTTATCAATCATACCGTAGCGCACATCTTGACAGAGGAACAAAGACTGGTACTAAACGCCCCTATAAATATTTCAGGAATAGTACAAACTATTGGCACTCTTAAACTAGCCAAAAGCCCAGGGCCAGATGGATTTAGTAACGAATATTATAAGGTCTTGGGAGCCTCTATCGGACCTCATTTATGTGCAGTGTATAATAAGATAGTCACGGATAGAATAATTCCCGACAGGTTCAATGAGGCAAACATTATAGTATTACCTAAGCCAGGAAAAGACCCACTACAGGTGGAGGGATACAGACCCATCTCATTACTCAACTTTGATTTTAAAATCTTTACTAAAATACTGGCTGGTAGATTACAACAAGTGATTCCAGAACTTATTCTGCCCTTCCAAACGGGATTCGTGCACGGGAAATCCATCACCTATAACATCATGATGGCTATTGGGGCTATCTCTTATAGTAAGAAGCATAGATGTACCAAACATATAGTAGTTAGCCTTGATGCGGACAAGGCCTTTGACAGGGTCTCTTGGGCATATTTACATAATCTTTTGGCATGTCGCCAGGTGGGATCCTGGTTTTGCGAAGCAGTCAAGATGATATAAAAGGAACCCAAATCCTGAGTCTCTATAAATAATACATTCTCTGAGCCATTTGAGGTACAGACGGGAACGAGGCAGGGGTGTCCCTTGTCACCTTTATTGTTTAATTTGGCTCTGGACCCGATGTTGAGGACCCTACATAGTTTAGCAATATTTAAGGGCATGAGAGTCAGTGGTGCAACAATTAAACTCTTGGCTTTTGCCGATGATGTTTTATTGTTTATTGCCAATCCCTCTCAAGCGATTCCAGACATAATGAACACATTGGATAATTTTGGAAAGGCCTCAGGCTTTAGGGTAAATTACGAAAAAACGGAGGCATTGGCAATGTACAAATCGGGTAAAATTGATAACTTATTTCCCTTCCAGTGGTGTACTAAGTCCATTAAATACTTCGTGATTCAGCTCCCAGCAAACCCCTTGTTACTATATCAAATTAATTATAAGCTTCTTATAAAATCATTAATACATCTACTCCAATCTGGGAAACATCTGAAAATATCCTTTTCGGGCCGATGTCACTTAATTAAAATGGTAGCATTCCCCAAAATAATGTTCTTATTTCAGACTCTCCCGTTGCTTCTACGCAAATCAGATATTAAGCTACTAAATTCATCCTTTGGAAAATTAATTTGGGGGCAAAAGGGGCGTACTAGGATCAGCTTAATCAAGCTTCAATTACCAAAAGAGGCAGGGAGCATAAATCTTCCAGATCTGGGCAGATATAATCTAGCAGCAAATTAGAGATATGTGGTGGACTGGGTGCGAGGAGTATCTCACTTTGCCAATATACAATTGGAAAAACAGCAAAGTTCACAAGTCTCGTTAACAGCATTGCGGCATTTAGGGAATGAGGAAATACCGAGTAAGGTTAAGGATCATCCAAGACTATGGCATGCTATAAAAATGTGGAGGAAGGTGAGGAAACTCAGTAAAATTAACATTTCAAGTTCCCCATTTCAACCCTTTCTTGGAAATCCAGGATTCCTCCAGGGTCGCCCTCCGAGTATTTATGAAACATTGTCAATGCAGGGTTGTGCTTATGCCTCAGATCTATTGGAGCCTGATTGTTCATTGCTTTCTTACGAGAATGCGGCACACCGCTTTCCAGCCTCCAGAGATAGAGAGAGGAGAGAAAGAGAGAGAAGAGAGAGAGGAGAGAGACAGAAAAGAGAGAGAGAGAAGAGAGAGATTGAGAAGAGAGAGATAGGAGAGAGAGAGAGAAGAGTGAGGAGAGAGAAGAGAGAGGAGAGAGAAGAGAGAGAGGAGAGAGGGGAGACAGAGAGAAGAGAGGAGAGAAGAGAGAGAAGAGAGGAGAGAAGAAAGAGAAGAAAGAGGAGAGAGAGAAAAGAGAGAGGAGAGAGAGGAGCGAGAAGAGAGAGAGGAGCGAGAGAGAAGAGAGGAGAGAAGAGAGACAAGAGAGGAGAGAAGAGATAGGAGAGAGAGGAGAGAGAGAAAAGAGAAAGAAGAGAGAGAGAAGAGAAAGAGGAGAGAGAAGAGGGAGAGAAGAGAGAGAGAAGAGAGAAAAGAGAGAGAGGAGAGAGAGAGAAGAGAGGAGAGAGAGGAGGGAGAGGAAAGAGAAGAGAGAGAAGAGAAAGACAGAAAAGAGAGAGAGAAGAGAGGAGAGAGAGAAGAGAGGAGAGAGAGAAGAGAGAGAAGAGGGAGGAAAGAGAGAGAAGAGAGAGGGAAGAGAGAGAGAAAAGGGAGAGAGGAGAGAGAGAAGAGCGGAGAGAAATGAGAGAGAAAAGAAAGGAGAGAAAGTAGGGAGAGAGAGAGGAGTGGGAAGAGAGAGAGAAGAGAGAGAGGAGAGAGAGAGGAGAGAGAGAGAAGAGAGAGGAGAGAGAGAAGAGAGAGGAGAGAGAGGAGAGAGAGACGAGGGAGTAAAGAGAGAGAAGAGAGAGGGAAGAGAGATAGAGAAGAGAGAGGAGAGAGAAGAGAAAGAGGAGAGAGAGTAGAGAGAGGAGAGAGAAGAGAGAGGAGAGAGAGAGGAGAGAGAGAAGAGAGAGGAGAGGGAAGAGAGAGAGGAGAGAGGAGAGAGGAGAGACAGAGGAGAGAGAAGAGAGAGGAGAGAGAAGAGAAGAGAGAGAGAATAGAGAGAGAAGAGAGAGGGAGGAGAGAGAAGAGAGAGAGGAAAGAGGAGATAAAAGAGACAGAGGAGAGAGAAAGAAGAGAAAAGAGAGAGAAGAGAGAGGAGTTACAGAGAGTAGAGCGAGAAAGAAGAGAGAGAGGAGAGAGAGAAGGGAGAGAAAGAAAGAGAAGAGAAAGAGGAGAGAGAGGAGAGATAGAGAGAGGAGAGAAAGAGAGAGAAGAGAGAGAGGAGAGAGACAGAAAAGAGAGAGAGAGAAGAGAGAGATTGAGAAGAGAGAGATAGGAGAGAGAGAGACGAGTGAGGAGAGAGAAGAGAGAGGAGAGAGAAGAGAGAGAGGAGAGAGGGGAGACAGAGAGAAAAGAGGAGAGAAGAGAGAGAAGAGAGGAGAGAAGAAAGAGAAGAGAGAGGAGAGAGAGAAAAGAGAGAGGAGAGAGAGGAGCGAGAAGAGAGAGGAGCGAGAGAGAAGAGAGAGAGAAGAGAGACAAGAGAGGAGAGAAGAGAGAGGAGAGAAGAGAGAGGAGAGAGAGGAGAGAGAGAAAAGAGAAAGAAGAGAGAGAGAAGAGAAAGAGGAGAGAGGAGAGGGAGAGAAGAGAGAGAGAAGAGAGAAAAGAGAGAGAGGAGAGAGAGAGAGAAGAGAGGAGAGAGAGGAGGGAGAGAAGAGGCATGAGAGAGAGGAGTGAGAGACAAGAGAAAGGAGAGAGAGAAGAGAGAGACAAGAGAGAGAAGAGAGAAGAGAGTGGAGCGAGAAAAGAGAGAGGAGAGAGAGAAGAGAGAGGAGAGAGAAGAGAGAGAATAGAAAAAGAGAAGAGAGAGAGAAGAGAGGAGCGAGAGGAGAGAGAGGAGAAAGAGAAGAGGGAGTAAAGAGAGAGAAGAGAGAGAAGAGAGAGGAGAGAGAAGAGAGAGAAAAGAGGAGAGAGAGGAGAGAGAGAAGATATAGAGGAGAGAGAGAGAAGAGATGAGAGAGAAGAGAGAGGGAGGAGAGAAAAGAGACAGAGGAGAGAGAGGAGAGAGAGGAGAGAGAGAAGAGAGGAGAGAACAGAGAGAAGAGAGGAGAGAAGGAAGAGAAGAGAGAGAGAAAAGAGAGAGAAGAGAGAGAGAAGAGAGAGAGGAGAGAGAAGAGAGAGGAGCAAGAAGAGAGAGAGGAGGCGAGAGAGAAGAGAGGAGAGAATAGAAAGAGGAGAGAGAAGAGAGGGAAAGAAAGGAGAGAGAAGAGAGAGAGGAGAGAAAGGAGGGTGAGAGAGAGGAGTAAGAAGAGAGAGAAAAGAGAGAGGAGAGAGAGAAGAAAGAGGAGAGAGAGAAGAGAGAGGAGAGAGAAGAGAGAGAGGAGAGAGAGAAGAGAGAGGAGAGAGGGGAGACAGAGAGAACAGAGGAGAGAAGAGAGAGAAGAGAGGAGAGAAGAAAGAGAAGAGAGAGAGGAGAGAGAAAGAGAGGGAAGAGAGAGAGGAGAGAGAGGAGTGAGAAGAGAGAGAGGAGCGAGAGAGAAGAGAGGAGAGAGGAGAGACAAGAGAGGAGAGAAGAGAGAGAAGAGAGAGGAGAGAAGAGAAAGAAGAGAGAGAAGAGAGAGGAAAGAGAAAAGGGAGAGAAGAGAGAGAAGAGAGAAAAGAGAGAGAGGAGAGAGACAGAAGAGAGGAGAGAGAGGAGGGAGAGAAAAAGGAGGAGAGAGAGGACAGAGAGAGAAAAGAGAGAGGAGAGAGAGAAGAGGGAGGAGAGAGAGAGAAGAGAGAGAAGAAAGAGAGAGAGAGGAGCGAGAAGAGAGAGAGGAGAGAAAGAAGAGAGAGGAGAGAGAAGAGAGAGAAGAGAAAAAGAGAAAAGAGAGAGAGAAGAGAGGAGAGAGGAGAGAAAGAGAGGGAGTAATGAGAGAGAAGAGACATAGAGAAGAGAGAGAAGAGAAAGAGGAGAAATAGAAGAGACAGAGGAGAGAGAGAAGAGAGAGAAGAGAGAAAGGAGAGAGGAGAGAGAGAGAAGAGAGAGAGAGAGGAAGGAGAGAGAAGAGAGAGGTGCAAGAAGAGAGAGAGGAGCGATAGAGAAGAGAGGAGAGAAGAGAGAGGAGAGAGAGAGGAGAGGGAGAGAAAGGAGAGAGAAGAGAAAGAGGAGAGAAAGGAGGGAGAGAGAGAGGAGTAAGGAAGAGCGAGAGAGAAGAGAGAGAGGAAAGAGGAGAGAGAGAAGAAAGAGGAGAGAGAAGAGAGAGGAGAGAGAAGAGAGAGGAGAAAGAGAAGAGAGAGGAGAGAGAAGAGAGGAGAGAAGAGAGAGAAAAGAGGAGAGAAAGAAGAGAGAGAGAAGATAGAGAGGAGAGAGAGAAGAGAGGAGAAAGAGAAGAGAGAGAGGAAAGAGGAGATAGAAGAGACAGAGGAGAGAGAGGAAGAGAGAGAGAAGAGAGAGAGAAAGGAGAGAGAGAAGCGAAAAGAAAGAGAGGAGCGAGAGAGAAGAGAGGAGAGAAGACAGACAAGAGAGGAGAGAAGAGAGAGAGGAGAGAAGAGAGAAGAGAGAGAGAAAAGAGAAAGAAGAGACAGAGAAGAGAGCGAGGAGAGAGAAGAGGGAGAGAAGAAAGAGAAGAGAGACCAGAGAGAGAGAGGAGAGAGAGAAGAGAGGAGAGAGGAGGGAGAGAAGAGGGAGGGGAGAGAGGAGGAGAGAAGAGGGAGGAGATAGGAGAGACGGAGAAAAGAGAGAGGGAGAAAGAGAAGAGGGAGGAGAGAGAGAGAAGAGAGAGAAGAGAGAGGAGCGAGAAGAGAGAGAGGAGAGAGAGAAGAGAGAGGAAAGAGAGAGAAGAGAGAGGGAAGAGAGAGAGAAAAGAGAGAGAGGAGAGAGAGAAGAGCGGAGAGAAATGAGAGAGAAAAGAGAGGAGAGAAAGGAGGGAGAGAGAGAGGAGTGGGAAGAGAGAGAGAAGAGAGAGAGAGAGGAGAGAGAGAGAGGATAGAGAGAGAAAAGGGAGGAGAGAGAAGAGAGAGAGGAGAGAGAGGAGAGAGAAAAGAGGGAGGTAAAGAGAGAGAAGAGAGAGGGAAGAGAGATAGAGAAGAGAGAGAGAAGAGAGGAGAGAGAGGAGAGAGAAGAGAGGAGAGAGAGGAGGGAGAGAAGAGGCATGAGAGAGAGGAGAGAGAGACAAGAGAAAGGAGAGAGAGAAGAGAGAGACAAGAGAGAGAAGAGAGAAGAGAGTGGAGCGAGAAAAGAGAGAGGAGAGAGAGAAGAGAGAGGAGAGAGAAGAGAGAGAATAGAGAGAAGAGAGAGAGAAGAGAGGAGCGAGAGGAGAGAGAGGAGAAAGAGAAGAGGGAGTAAAGAGAGAGAAGAGAGAGAAGAGAGAGGAGAGAGAAGAGAGAGAAAAGAGGAGAGAGAGGAGAGAGAGAAGATAGAGAGGAGAGAGAGAGAAGAGATGAGAGAGAAGAGAGAGGGAGGAGAGAGAAGAGACAGAGGAGAGAGAGGAGAGAGAGAAGAGAGGAGAGAACAGAGAGAAGAGAGGAGAGAAGAAAGAGAAGAGAGAGAGAAAAGAGAGAGAAGAGAGAGAGAAGAGAGAGAGGAGAGAGAAGAGAGAGGAGCAAGAAGAGAGAGAGGAGCGAGAGAGAAGAGAGGAGAGATAGAGAGAGGAGAGAGAAGAGAGGGAGAGAAAGGAGAGAGAAAAGAGAGAGGAGAGAAAGGAGGGTGAGAGAGAGGAGTAAGAAGAGAGAGAGAAAAGAGAGAGGAGAGAGAGAAGAAAGAGGAGAGAGAGAAGAGAGAGGAGAGAGAAGAGAGAGAGGAGAGAGAAGAGAGAGGAGAGAGGGGAGACAGAGAGAAGAGAGGAGAGAAGAGAGAGAAGAGAGGAGAGAAGAAAGAGAAGAGAGAGAGGAGAGAGAGAAAAGAGAGGGAAGAGAGAGAGGAGAGAGAGGAGTGAGAAGAGAGAGAGGAGCGAGAGAGAAGAGGGGAGAGAGGAGAGACAAGAGAGGAGAGAAGAGAGAGAAGAGAGGAGAGAAGAGAAAGAAGAGAGAGAAGAGAGAGGAAAGAGAAAAGGGAGAGAAGAGAGAGAAGAGAGAAAACAGAGAGAGGAGAGAGACAGAAGAGAAGAGAGAGAGGAGGGAGAGAAAGGAGGAGAGAGAGGGACAGAGAGAGAAAAGAGAGAGGAGAGAGAGAAGAGGGAGGAGAGAGAGAGAAGAGAGAGAAGAAAGAGAAGAGAGAGGAGCGAGAAGAGAGAGAGGAGAGAAAGAAGAGAGAGGAGAGAGAAGAGAGAGAATAGAAAGAGAGAAGAGAGAGAGAAAAGAGGAGCGAGAGGAGAGAGAGGAGAGAGAGAAGATAGAGAGGAGAGAGAGAAGAGATGAGAGAGAAGAGAGAGGGAGGAGAGAGAAGAGACAGTGGAGAGAGAGGAGAGAGAGGAGAGAGAGAGAAGAGAGGAGAGAACAGAGAGGAGAGAAGAAAGAGAAGAGAGAGAGAAAAGAGAGAGAAGAGAGAGAGAACAGAGAGAGGAGAGAGATAGAGAGAGAGGAGCAAGAAGAGAGAGGAGCGAGAGGAGAGAGAGGAGAGAATAGAGAGAGGAGAGAGAAGAGAGGGAGAGAAAGGAGAGAGTAAGAGAGAGAGGAGAGAAAGGAGGGTGAGAGAGAGGAGTAAGAAAAGAGAGAGAGAAAAGAGAGAGGAGAGAGAGAAGAAAGAGGAGAGAGAGAAGAGAGAGGAGAGAGAACAGAGAGAGGAGAGAGAGAAGAGAGAGGAGAGAGGGGAGACAGAGAGAAGAGAGGAGAGAAGAGAGAGAAGAGAGGAGAGAAGAAAGAGAAGAGAGAGAGGAGAGAGAGAAAAGAGAGGGAAGAGAGAGAGGAGAGAGAGGAGTGAGAAGAGAGAGAGGAGCGAGAGAGAAGAGAGGAGAGAGGAGAGACAAGAGAGGAGAGAAGAGAGAGAAGAGAGGAGGACTGGAAGAGTGAATTAGAGAACTCCCAGAAACTCACCATCTACCGGTCACTGCGGAGGGACTACACTCTGGCCCCATATCTGGAAAGGCTACGCCACCCCAAAGACAGGCAGACCCTGAGCCTGTACAGACTGAGTGCCCACAGCCTAGAGGTGGAAACAGGGCGGCACCGACAGACATACAAGCCGCGAGAGAACAGACTGTGCCAGCACTGCCAGCAGGGGGCTCTGGAGGACGAGACGCATTTCCTACTGCACTGTGACAAATACTCAGCAGTGAGGGGCTCCCACTTCCAGAAATTTACCACCCATAGCCCGGGCTTTCCATCCATGGATGAGGACATGAAACTCCGCTTCCTACTGGGGGAAGAGGAATCAATGGTGGAGATCGCCGCCCAATATGTCACCACATGTCATAAGCTGAGGGGAACCTAAGACCCCTAAATGGACTGTCAGAGCCCAAATTGTGCCCCCCAACTCCCCATAACCCTGATCCCCTCCCACCACACTTACTGTATTTCTCTTGCTTTGGCAACACTAATTGTATTTTGGTCCTGCCAATAAAGCATATTTGAATTGAATTGAATTGAATTGAATTGAATTGAAGAGAGAGGAGAGAAGAGAAAGAAGAGAGAGAAGAGAGAGGAAAGAGAAAAGGGAGAGAAGAGAGAGAAGAGAGAAAAGAGAGAGAGGAGAGAGACAGAAGAGAGGAGAGAGAGGAGGGAGAGAAAAAGGAGGAGAGAGAGGACAGAGAGAGAAAAAAGAGAGGAGAGAGAGAAGAGGGAGGAGAGAGAGAGAAGAGAGAGAAGAAAGAGAAGAGAGAGGAGCGAGAAGAGAGAGGAGAGAGAAGAGAGAGAAGAGAAAGAGAGAAAAGAGAGAGAGGAGAGAGAGAAGAGGGAGTAATGAGAGAGAAGAGAGATAGAGAAGAGAGAGAAGAGAAAGAGGAGAAAGAGAAGAGAGAGAGGAGAGAGAGAAGAGAGAGAAGAGAGAAAGGAGAGAGGAGAGAGAGAGAAGAGAGAGAAGAGAGAAAGGAGAGAGAAGAGAGAGGTGCAAGAAGCGATAGAGAAGAGAGGAGAGAAGAGAGAGGAGAGAGAGAGGAGAGGGAGAGAAAGGAGAGAGAAGAGAAAGAGGAGAGAAAGGAGGGAGAGAGAGGAGTAAGAAGAGCGAGAGAGAAGAGAGAGAGGAGAGAGGAGAGAGAGAAGAAAGAGGAGAGAGAAGAAAGAGGAGAGAGAAGAGAGAGGAGAAAGAGAAGAGAGAGGAGAGAGAAGAGAGGAGAGAAGAGAGAAAAAAGAGGAGAGAGAGAAGAGAGAGAGAAGATAGAGAGGAGAGAGAGAAGAGAGGAGAAAGAGAAGAAAGAGAGGAGAGAGGAGATAGAAGAGACAGAGGAGAGAGAGGAGAGAGAGAGAAGAGAGAGAGAAAGGAGAGAGAGAAGGGAGAGAGAGAAGAGAGAGAAGAGAGAGAGAAGAGAAAGAGGAGAGATAGAGATAGAGGAGAGAAAGAGAGAGAGAAGAGAGAGAGAAGAGAGACAGAAGAGAGAGGAGAGAGAAGAGACGAGTGAGAAGAGAGAGAGGAGAGAGGGGACACAGTGAGAAGAGAGGAGAGAAGAGAGAAGAGAGGAAAGAAGAAAGAGAAGAGAGAGAGGAGAGAGAGGAGCGAAAAGAAAGAGAGGAGCGAGAGAGAAGAGAGGAGAGAAGACAGACAAGAGAGGAGAGAAGAGAGAGAGGAGAGAAGAGAGAAGAGAGAGAGAAAAGAGAAAGAAGAGACAGAGAAGAGAGCGAGGAGAGAGAAGAGGGAGAGAAGAGAGAGAAGAGAGATCAGAGAGAGAGGAGAGAGAGAAGAGAGGAGAGAGGAGGGAGAGAAGAGAGAGGAGTGAGAAGAGAGAGGAGAGAGAGAAGAGAGAGGAAAGAGAGAGGAGAGGGAAGAGAGAGAGAAAAGAGAGAGAGGAGAGAGAAGAGCGGAGAGAAATGAGAGAGGAGAGAAAGGAGGGAGAGAGAGAGGAGTGGGAAGAGAGAGAGAAGAGAGAGGAGAGAGAGGATAGAGAGAGAAAAGAGAGGAGAGAGAAGAGAGAGAGGAGAGACAGGAGAGAGAAAAGAGGGAGTAAAGAGAGAGAAGAGAGAGCGAAGAGAGATAGAGAAGAGAGAGAAGAGAGAGGAGAGAGAGGAGAGAGAGAGAGAAGAGAGGAGAGAGAGGAGGGAGAGAAGAGGCATGAGAGAGAGGAGAGAGAGACAAGAGAAAGGAGAGAGAGAAGAGAGAGACAAGAGAGAGAAGAGAGAAGAGAGTGGAGCGAGAAAAGAGAGAGGAGAGAGAGAAGAGAGAGGAGAGAGAAGAGAGAGAATAGAAAGAGAGAAGAGAGAGAGAAAAGAGGAGCGAGAGGAGAGAGAGGAGAAAGAGAAGAGGGAGTAAGAGAGAGAGAGAGAGAGAGAGAGAGAGAGAGAGAGAGAGAAAGAGGAGAGAGAGGAGAGAGAGAAGATAGAGAGGAGAGAGAGAAGAGATGAGAGAGAAGAGAGAGGGAGGAGAGAGAAGAGACAGAGGAGAGAGAGGAGAGAGAGAGAAGAGAGGAGAGAACAGAGAGGAGAGAAGAAAGAGAAGAGAGAGAGAAAAGAGAGAGAAGAGAGAGAGAACAGAGAGAGGAGAGAGAAGAGAGAGGAGCAAGAAGAGAGAGGAGCGAGAGAGAAGAGAGGAGAGAATAGAGAGAGGAGAGAGAAGAGAGGGAGAGAAAGGAGAGAGAAGAGAGAGAGGAGAGAAAGGAGGGTGAGAGAGAGGAGTAAGAAGAGAGAGAGAAAAGAGAGAGGAGAGAGAGAAGAAAGAGGAGAGAGAGAAGAGAGAGGAGAGAGAACAGAGAGAGGAGAGAGAGAAGAGAGACACTGGACACTGAAGGAGCAGGACACTGTAAGATGAGCTCCTGATTCAACCAGAGTTTATACCTTATAATGAGCAGATTGGAGGACATAATACGGAAATCTACAGATATGACGGAGTACTAAGCACACTGGGCAAACTTTTTAAGGATTTTAAGCAATGACAAGAAAAATCACAAGAAAAATTAATACACAGATGGAAAAGGAGGACAAGATTGCCTAGTGGAAACCCAGCAAACAGACCACCATCAAACCCTACCAGCACAGCGCATCCCCAAGGTAAGGGCTCCATGCCAATATACTGCTAAAATAAGAATTGATCGTATATTACGCATTAGAAAATATAAAAGAAAGCCCTTTAAAATGAAACTACACGGGGATTGCACTGTAGTCAATGCAGGAGACCTGGAGAAGGCAACTGGAGCTAGCAGGGGGTCTGACACATTAGAGATAACCTTCCCTGAGAATGCCAAATCCAAGGAAGCTAGAAAAGCCATAAAACTGGACTCTATGAAGAAAAACCCAGAGACACTACTAATAGACTTTAATGAACAGGGGGAAAAAACAAATCTGTTATTCTACTCAGGGCACCATGAAGCCTGGGACCAGACTCTCAGCAAACATTACAAGAACATCAAAAAACGGGGCATTAGCAGGGGCAAACAAATTAGAGTACAGGATGAGGAGGACCCTGAAACCTTTAATCTCTCCATAAATATGTATAGAAATGGAACTATCATGGTCCAAGGAACGGAACAAAAAATGGAGGAATTTCGTCAACAATTCCTGCACATTAAAAACCAAGTGAAAACCCTAATGAATGAAGGAAACATATTCACAAGTGACCAGACCACAGCAGACAGAATCTCCAGCCACCCCCCAGCCCCATCTACATCTCAATCATCCCAACCCCCCAGGGATATACTCAGAGACTGCTTGGCCCAATTAGAATGCGAGTTTATTCAATTCAAAGAAGAATTTCAAAGAAGCCAAGGTGAGAAAAATGCAAATGACCAACTGAGGGGGGAAATATCAAGGGTGAAAACAGACCTGTGGGAATTGCAAAGGTCACTTCAAGGGCTGCAGGAAGAAAATGCATACCTCAAAGAAGAAATAACCCAGCTAAAATCCTCAATCCTACAACAAAAACTAGAGAGGGCACCTCAAAGTATAAGCACTCCCCCAAAACAAATGCCTGCACCAACAACCCTGGTGCCAGATATATCACAGACCTGCGACAACCTCAGCCAGACGGACTCTACACATAACCCCAGCAATCTCAATACAGCCCCACAAGCACAGCATATCAGGGTGTCCAACACCCCTGGACCCAACAACACGAAGGAAACCCCTACCATCAACCCCAGCAATGAAAATGCATCATCACAACAAACAAGGGCAACCAACACTCAGAGACCCAACACACAGAAAACAAATGGCCCAAATAAAACACTGGATCCTGATATAGTCCTAATAATAGACTCAAATGGGAAATACCTGGACACTCAGAGACTGTTTCCGACGGCTCGGGTTACAAAAATTCACTGCTCAACGATCCCACAAGCAGAGGAGGTGATCAGTAACCCATATTTCACCGAGCCCACACACCTCATACTACACACCGGTACAAACGATATCCACCAAGAGACAGTCACAAAGGACCTATCAAAACTCGCAATAGCAGCCCAGCAAAAATTCCCAAGAACCAAAATAATCCTGTCTGCCCTGCTTCCAAGGAAAGATGTACACCAACAAATAACCCAGCAAATCAACTCAGAGCTGGCCGCCAGTATTACCTCAGCACCAAACATACAGCTGGCAAGACACCCCGAAATAACGCTCCATCACCTCTATGACGACAAACACCTCAATAAACAAGGAGTCAGCCATCTAGCAAGAGAGCTAAAGGACATGGTTCTAAACAGACCTCCAAGACCACAAGCAAGACACCCACCAAACAGATGGCAGCCCACAGAGACCCCTGGAGAGAGTCCACAGAGATGGCAGAAATACTCAAGACCACATGCCCCAAAATGGCAATACAAAGCAACAGAGGGCAGCAACATGGCAGAAATAAGGACATTGCTCAACACATTGTGCAGCAAACTCTTAGGACACTACTAAAATATGCCACCCAAACCCACCACTAAATCCGGTTATGTCCTACGAAAATCTATCCTTCCTCATTATAAGGTATATCAACTAAATATGACATCCTTAGTTATCAGCAGCTGGAACATTCAAGGATTGAATGCCTCAGCTTTTGGGTCCAAGACAAATGACCCAGACTTCAAACAAAGGCTAAAGAACATTGACATCCAGATCCTCCTGGAGACATGGGCCCGGGCAGAGGAGGAATCTCTCGCACCCATGGGATACAAGGAATTTTCTGTCTCCGCCCAGAAAAACAAGAACACCAAACACGGCCGCTGCTCAGGGGGCATACTAATATGGTACAAGGAGGAGATCCAAGAACATATCAAGGCAATAAAAAGAGGAGAAAGCCATATCTGGATGAAGATAAGTAGCTCCATCCTCACCTCTAAGCAGGACATCTACCTCTGCGCAGCCTACATCCCTCCATCAGAATCCAGATACTATAAGCCGGACATCTATGAGGAACTGCAGAGGGAGGCTGCCCAATTCCAGTCCAAAGGTAAGGTGCTCATCTGTGGAGACCTGAACGCCAGGACAGGTACAGAGAAGGACTACCTGTCACCTGACGGAAACGCATACGTCCTGGGAGATGAGCCCTTCTACAGAGACTCAGTACAGACAACAAGAAACAGCTATGACAGAGTGGTGAATAAAAGCGGCAGAAAACTGCTGAACCTGTGCCGGAGCTTGGGGCTGCATATACTGAACGGGCGCACCAGGGGGGACTCATTAGGGAGATTTACACTAAACTCCCACACGGGCAGTAGTGTAGTGGATTATGCCATAACAGACATGGACCCAGCAAACATGAATGCCTTCATAGTCACCCCCGACACCCACATGTCAGACCACAACCAGACACTGCTGTACCTGAGATCCACGGACAAGTCACCCACACAAAAGCCCCACTTGAGCGGTCTCCACAATTTGCCACCATCCTTCAAGTGGTCCAAACAGTTAGCCATTGAATACACCAACACGACCAACAGAACAGAGATTAAAGAGCTGCTTGTAAACTTTCACACAAAACCCTATACATCAAACCAGCAAGGGGTCAACCTGGCAGTAAACGACTTTAATAACATCCTATATACCATGGCAGAGCTAGCAGGCGTCAGAAGGACCAACTCCAAGAGACCTACAAATAAACAAGGCCAAAAATGGTTTGATAAAGAATGCAAGTCACTACGCAACTCCCTAAGGATAGCCTCAAATCAAAAACACAGAGACCCGGACAACAAGGAGCTAAGAGTGGTCCATGACACCCTACAGAGGCAATACAAGCGAACCCTCAAGGAGAAAAAACAAAAGCACATCTCCCACAAACTGCAGCAGCTCGAAGACTCCCTCCAGGACAACTCATTCTGGGAGACATGGAGCCATATCGGTACAAGTCCCAAGCAAAGAACCCTCCACATTCAAAATGGCAACATCTGGCACAGCTACTTCAAGGGCCTCTACAAGAATATCCCAGAAGACGACCTAACCCCAGAACAAGAGCATACAATGACTAAACTGAGGGACATGGAGGAGACAATCAAGGACTTTCAAAATCCTCTGGACATACCAATCAGTGTGCTGGAAATAAAAGACAGAATCAAACTGCTAAAATGTAAGAAGGCCGCGGGCAGTGATGGCATCCTGCCTGAGATGATCAAATACAGTTCCCCAGAAATACATGCAGCACTGGCTAAACTATTCACCCACGTCCTGAGTGCCGGCTACTTCCCTCAAAGCTGGAATCAAGGTCTCATAACGCCCATCTACAAGAATGGAGACCGATATTACCCAGCAAACTACAGAGGGATCTGTGTCAACAGCATTCTGGGAAAACTGTTTAACAGCATCATTAATAAAAGGATTATCGCCTTCCTCACCCAGGGTGACGTCCTCAGCAGAAGCCAAGCTGGGTTCATGCCAAACCACCGCACCACGGACCACATTTACACCCTGCAAAGCCTCATCAAGACCCACGTCCACGACAAAAAACAGGGGAAAATATTTGCATGTTTCGTGGACTTCAAAAAGGCATTTGACTCAGTTTGGCACCCAGCCCTGTTCCTGAAACTTCTGGAGAGTGGAATAGGTGGCAGAACCTACGACGTGATCAAGAGCTCATACACTGAGAACCAGTGCAGCGTGAAGGTGAACGGAAAGAGGACGGCTTTCTTCCGACAGGGCCGTGGGGTCAGACAGGGCTGCAGCCTGAGTCCAACTCTATTCAACATCTATATAAATGGACTAGCAACAGCTCTAGAGTCCTCCCCCACTCCAGGCCTCAGTCTGCATGACCGAGAGGTGAAGATCCTGCTGTACGCAGATGACCTCCTGCTACTCTCCCCAACCGAGAAAGGCCTCCAAGATAGCCTGGCAGTACTGGAAACATTCAGCACCACATGGGCGCTTCCCATCAACCAAAAGAAGACCAAAGTCATGGTGTTTCAGAAGAGGAACCAGAACAAAATAAACACTCCCTCCTTCACATTAAATGGCTCCACGCTGGAGAAAACCAGCAGCTATACCTACCTCGGTCTGGAACTAAGCAATAACGGGAGCCTCAAGCAAGCAGCAGAAGCCCTGAAAGGAAAAGCATGCAGAACTTTCTATGCCATTAGAAGACAACTGTACCACCTCAAACCACCTGTGAGAGTCTGGCTCAAGATATTTGACAGCATCATCACCCCTATACTGTTATATGGCAGCGAGGTATGGGGCCCAGTGACCTACCCAGACCACACAAAGTGGGATTCCAGCCCTACCGAAGTCTTCCACATGGAGTTCTGCAAATATCTCCTCCAAGTCCATCGCAGCACCTCAAACATAGCTTGTCGGGCAGAGCTGGGCCGATTCCCCTTATGGTTCACTATACACAAGAGGGCGCTATCACACCAGGCGCACATACAGAACAGCAACCCCAGCTCCTACCATCATAAAGCCCTGCTGAGCCGGAGCCCAGAGCAAGCCAAGAACTGCGGCAACCAAAGTCAGCAACACACCCTGACAAAAGCCCAAATAAAAGAGATCTCTGAGAGCTGCAAGATGCAATACATAGAGGACTGGAAGAGTGAATTAGAGAACTCCCAGAAACTCAGCATCTACCGGTCACTGCGGAGGGACTACACTCTGGCCCCGTATCTGGAAAGGCTACGCCACCCCAAAGACAGGCAGACCCTGAGCCTGTACAGACTGAGTGCCCACAGCCTAGAGGTGGAAACAGGACGCCACCGACAGACATACAAGCCGCGGGAGAACAGACTGTGCCACCACTGCCAGCAGGGGGCTCTGGAGGACGAGACGCATTTCCTACTGCACTGTGACAAATACTCAGCAGTGAGGGGCTCCCACTTCCAGAAATTTACCACCCATACCCCGGGCTTTCCATCCATGGATGAGGACATGAAACTCCGCTTCCTACTGGGGGAAGAGGAATCAATGGTGGAGATCGCCGCCCAATATGTCACCACATGTCATAAGCTGAGGGGAACCTAAGACCCCTAAATGGACTGTCAGAGCCCAAATTGTGCCCCCCAACTCCCCATAACCCTGATCCCCTCCCACCACACTTACTGTATTTCTCTTGCTTTGGCAACACTAATTGTATTTTGGTCCTGCCAATAAAGCATATTTGAATTTGAATTTGAATTTGAATTTGAGAAGAGAGAGGGGAGACAGAGAGAAGAGAGGAGAGAAGAGAGAGAAGAGAGGAGAGAAGAAAGAGAAGAGAGAGAGGAGAGAGAGAAAAGAGAGGGAAGAGAGAGAGGAGAGAGAGGAGTGAGAAGAGAGAGAGGAGCGAGAGAGAAGAGAGGAGAGAGGAGAGACAAGAGAGGAGAGAAGAGAGAGAAGAGAGAGGAGAGAAGAGAAAGAAGAGAGAGAAGAGAGAGGAAAGAGAAAAGGGAGAGAAGAGAGAGAAGAGAGAAAAGAGAGAGAGGAGAGAGACAGAAGAGAGGAGAGAGAGGAGGGAGAGAAAAAGGAGGAGAGAGAGGACAGAGAGAGAAAAGAGAGAGGAGAGAGAGAAGAGGGAGGAGAGAGAGAGAAGAGAGAGAAGAAAGAGAAGAGAGAGGAGCGAGAAGAGAGAGGAGAGAGAAGAGAGAGAAGAGAAAGAGAGAAAAGAGAGAGAGAAGAGAGGAGAGAGGAGAGAGAGAAGAGGGAGTAATGAGATAGAAGAGAGATAGAGAAGAGAGAGAAGAGAAAGAGGAGAAAGAGAAGAGAGAGAGGAGAGAGAGAAGAGAGAGAAGAGAGAAAGGAGAGAGGAGAGAGAGAGAAGAGAGAGAAGAGAGAAAGGAGAGAGAAGAGAGAGGTGCAAGAAGCGATAGAGAAGAGAGGAGAGAAGAGAGAGGAGAGAGAGAGGAGAGGGAGAGAAAGGAGAGAGAAGAGAAAGAGGAGAGAAAGGAGGGAGAGAGAGAGGAGTAAGAAGAGCGAGAGAGAAGAGAGAGAGGAGAGAGGAGAGAGAGAAGAAAGAGGAGAGAGAAGAGAGAGGAGAGAGAAGAGAGAGGAGAAAGAGAAGAGAGAGGAGAGAGAAGAGAGGAGAGAAGAGAGAGAAAAGAGGAGAGAGAGAAGAGAGAGAGAAGATAGAGAGGAGAGAGAGAAGAGAGGAGAAAGAGAAGAAAGAGAGGAGAGAGGAGATAGAAGAGACAGAGGAGAGAGAGGAGAGAGAGAGAAGAGAGAGAGAAAGGAGAGAGAGAAGGGAGAGAGAGAAGAGAGAGAAGAGAGAGAGAAGAGAAAGAGGAGAGATAGAGATAGAGGAGAGAAAGAGAGAGAGAAGAGAGAGAGAAGAGAGACAGAAGAGAGAGGAGAGAGAAGAGACGAGTGAGAAGAGAGAGAGGAGAGAGGGGACACAGTGAGAAGAGAGGAGAGAAGAGAGAAGAGAGGAAAGAAGAAAGAGAAGAGAGAGAGGAGAGAGAGGAGCGAAAAGAAAGAGAGGAGCGAGAGAGAAGAGAGGAGAGAAGACAGACAAGAGAGGAGAGAAGAGAGAGAGGAGAGAAGAGAGAAGAGAGAGAGAAAAGAGAAAGAAGAGACAGAGAAGAGAGCGAGGAGAGAGAAGAGGGAGAGAAGAGAGAGAAGAGAGATCAGAGAGAGAGGAGAGAGAGAAGAGAGGAGAGAGGAGGGAGAGAAGAGGGAGGGGAGAGAGGAGGGAGAGAAGAGGGAGGAGATAGGAGAGACGGAGAAAAGAGAGAGGAGAAAGAGAAGAGGGAGGAGAGAGAGAGAAGAGAGAGAAGAGAGAGGAGCGAGAAGAGAGAGAGGAGAGAGAGAAGAGAGAGGAAAGAGAGAGAAGAGAGAGGGAAGAGAGAGAAAAGAGAGAGAGGAGAGAGAGAAGAGCGGAGAGAAATGAGAGAGAAAAGAGAGGAGAGAAAGGAGGGAGAGAGAGAGAGGAGTGGGAAGAGAGAGAGAAGAAAGAGAGAGGAGACAGAGAAGATAGAGAGAGAAAAGAGAGGAGAGAGAAGAGAGAGAGGAGAGAGAGGAGAGAGAAAAGAGGGTGTAAAGAGAGAGAAGAGAGAGGGAAGAGAGATAGAGAAGATAGAGAAGAGAGAGGAGAGAGAGAAGAGAGAGAGGAGAGAGAGGAGAGAGAGGAGAGAGAAGAGAGAGGAGAGAGAGAGGAGAGAGAGAAGAGAGAGGAGAGAGAGAAGAGAGAGAAGAGAGATGAGAGAGGAGAGACAGAGGAGAGAGAGAAGAGAGAGGAGAAAGAAGAGAGGAGAGAAGAGGAGAGAGAGAAGAGAAAGAAGAGAGGAGAGAGAGAATAGAGAGAGAAGAGAGAGGGAGGAGAGAGAAGAGAGAGAGGAGAGAGGAGATAAAAGAGACAGAGGAGAGAGAAAGAAGAGAGAAGAGAGAGAAGAGAGAGGAGTTACAGAGAGTAGAGCGAGAGAGAAGAGAGAGAGGAGAGAGAGATGAGAGAGAAGAGAAAGAGGAGAGAAAGGAGAGATAGAGAGAGGAGAGAAAGAGAGAGAAGAGAGAGAGGAGAGAGACAGAAAAGAGAGAGAGAGAAGAGAGAGATTGAGAAGAGAGAGATAGGAGAGAGAGAAGAATGAGGAAAGAGAAGAGAGAGTAGAGAGTAGAGAGAGAGGAGAGAGGGGAGACAGAGAGAAGAGAGGAGAGAAGAGAGAGAAGAGAGGATAGAAGAAAGAGAAGAGAGAGGAGAGAGAGAAAAGAGAGAGGTGAGAGGAGAGAGAGGAGCGAGAAGAGAGAGAGGAGTGAGAGAGAAGAGAGGAGAGAAGAGAGAGGAGAGAGAGGAGAGAGAGAAAAGAGAAAGAAGAGAGAGAGAAGAGAAAGAGGAGAGAGAAGAGGGAGAGAAGAGAGAGAGAAGAGAGGAAAGAGAGAGAGGAGAGAGAGAGAAGAGAGGAGAGAGAGGAGGGAGAGAATAGGCATGAGAGAGAGGAGAGAGACAAGAGAAAGGAGAGAGAGAAGAGAGAGACAAGAGAGAGAAGAGAGAGAAGAGAGTGGAGCGAGAAGAGAGAGAGGAGAGAGAGAGAAGAGAGAGGAGAGAGAAGAGAGAGAAGAGAAAGAGAGAAGAGAGAGAGAAGAAAGGAGAGAGAGGAGAGAGAGGAGAAAGAGAAGAGAGAGTAAAGAGAGAGAAGAGAGAGAAGAGAGAGGATAGAGAAGAGAGAGAAAAGAGGAGAGAGAGAGGAGAGAGAGAGAAGATAGAGAGGAGAGAGAGAGGAGAGAGAGGAGAGAGAGAGAAGAGAGAGGGAGGAGAGAGAAGAGACAGAGGAGAGAGAGAAGAGAGGAGACAACAGAGAGAAGAGAGGAGAGAAGAAAGAGAAGAGAGAGAGAAAAGAGAGAGAAGAGAGAGAGAAGAGAGAGGAAAGAGAAGAGAGAGGAGCAAAAAGAGAGAGAGGAGCGAGAGAGAAGAGAGGAGAGAATAGAGAGAGGAGAGAGAAGAGAGGGAGAGAAAGGAGAGAGTAGAGAGAGAGGAGAGAAAGGAGGGTGAGAGAGGAGTAAGAAGAGAGAGAGAGAAAAGAGAGAGGAGAGATGAGAGAGAAGAAAGAGGAGAGAGAGAAGAGAGAGAGGAGAGAGAGAGAAGAGAAAGAGGAGAGAGGTGAGAAAGAGAGAGGGGAGAGAAAAGAGAGAGAGGAGAGAGAGAAGAGAGAAAAAGAGAGAGGAGAGAGAGAAGAGAGGAGAGAGAGGAGGGAGAGAAGAGGGAAAAGAGAGAGGAGGGAGAGAGAAAAGAGAGAGGAGAGAGAGGAGAGGGAGGAGAGAGAGAGAAGAGAGAGAAGAGAGAGGAGCGAGAAGAGAGAGAGGAGACAGAGAAGAGAGAGGAGAGAGAAGAGAGAGAAGAGAAAGAGAGAAAAGAGAGAGAAGAGAGGAGAGAGAGGAGGGAGAGGAGAGGGAGGAGAGGGAGGAGAGAGAGAGAAAGAGAGAGGGTACAGAGAGAAGAGAGGAGAGAAGATAGAGAAGAGAGGAGAGAAGAAAGAGAAGAGAGAGAGAAAAGAGAGAGAAGAGAAAGAGAAGAGAGAGAAGAGGTAGAGAGAGAAAAGAGAGAGGAGAGAGAGAAGAGGGAGGAGAGAGAGAAGAGAGAGAGGAGAGAGAAGAGAGAGGAGCGAGAAGAGAGAGGAGAAAGAGAAGAGAGGAGAGAAGAGAGAGAAGAGAGGAGCGAGAAGAGAGAGGAGAAAGAGAAGAGAGGAGAGAAGAAAGAGAAGAGAGAGAGAGGAGAGAGAGAGGAGAGAAGAGAGAGAGGTGGCAGAACCTACGACGTGATCAAGAGCTCATACGCTGAGAACCGGTGCAGCGTGAAGGTGAACGGGAAGAGGACGGCTTTCTTTCGACAGGGCTGTGGGGTCAGACAAGGCTGCAGCCTGAGCCCAACTCTATTCAACATCTATATAAATGGACTAGCAACAGCTCTAGAGTCCTCCCCCACTCAATGCCTCAGTCTGCATGACCGAGAGGTGAAGTTCTTGCTGTACGCAGACAACCTCCTGCTACTCTCCCCAACCGAGAAAGGCCTCCACGATAGCCTGGCAGTACTGGAAACATTCAGCACCACATGGGCGCTTCCCATCAACCAAAAGAAGACCAAAGTCATGGTGTTTCAGAAGAGGAACCAGAATAAAATAAAGTCTCCCTCCTTCACATTAAATGGCTCCACGCTGGAGAAAACCAGCAGCTATACCTACCTCGGTCTGGAGCTAAGCAATAACGGGAGCCTCAAGCAAGAAGCATAAGCCCTGAAAGGAAAAGCGTGCAGAACCTTCTACGCCATCAGAAGACAACTGTACCACCTCAAACCACCTGTGAGAGTCTGGCTCAAAATATTTGATAGCGTCATCACCCCTATTCTGCTATATGGCAGCGAGGTATGGGGCCCAGTGACCTACCCAGACCACACAAAGTGGGATTCCAGCCCATCTGAAGTCTTCCACATGGAGTTCTGTAAATATCTCCTCCAAGTCCATCGCAGCACCTCAAACATGTCGGGCAGAGTTGGGCCGATCCCCCTTATGGTTCAGTATAAACAAGAGGGTGCTATCACACCTGGCGCACATACAGAACAGCAACCCCAGCTCCTACCATCATAAAGCCCTGCTGAGCCAGAGCCCAGAGCAAGCCAGGAACTGCGGCAGCCAGTCCAGCCAAAGTCAGCAACACACCCTGACAAAAGCCCAAATAAAAGAGATCTCAGAGAGCTGCAAGATGCAATACATAGAGGACTGGAAGAGTGAATTAGAGAACTCCCAGAAACTCACCATCTACCGGTCACTGCGGAGGGACTACACTCTGGCCCCATATCTGGAAAGGTTACGCCACCCCAAAGACAGGCAGACCCTGAGCCTGTACAGACTGAGTGCCCTCAGCCTAGAGGTGGAAACAGGGTGGCACCTACAGACATACAAGCCGTGAGAGAACAGACTGTGCCAGCACTGCCAGCAGGGGGCTCTGGAGGACGAGGCGCACTTCCTGCTGCATTGTGACAAATACTCAGCAGTGAGCGCCTCCCACTTCTAGAAATTTACCACCCATACCCCGGACTTTCCATCCATGGACGAGGACTTGAAACTCCGCTTCCTACTGGGGGAAGAGGAATCAATGGTGGAGATCGCCGCCCAATATGTCACCACATGTCATAAGCTGAGGGGAACATAAGGCCCCTAAATGGACTTTCAGAGCCCAAATTGTGCTCCCAACTCCCCATAACCCTGATCCCCTCCCACCACACTTACTGTATTCTCTTGCTTTGGCAACACTAATTGTATTTTGGTCCTGCCAATAAAGCATATTTGAATTTGAATTTGAAAAGAGAGAGAGAAGAGAAAGAGGAGAGAGAGTGGGGAGAGAGATAGAGAGAGAGAGAGGAGAGAGAGAAAGATAGAGAAGATAAAGGAGAGAAAAGAGAGACAGAAGAGAGAAAGAGAGAGAAGAGAGAGAAGAGAGAGGAGATAGAAAGAGAAGAGAGAGAGAAGAGAGAGAGGAGAGAGACAGAAGAGAGAGAAGAGAGAGAGAAGAGAGAGATAGGAGAGAGAGAGAAGAGAGAGGAGAGAGAAGAGGGAGGAGCGAGAAGAGAGAGAGGAAAGAGAGGAGACAGAGAGAAGAGAGGAGAGAAGAGAGAGAAGAGAAGAGAGAAGAAAGAGAAGAGAGAGAGAAAAGAGAGAGAAGAGAGAGAGAAAAGAGAGAAGAGAGAGAAGAGGGAGAGAGAGAAAAGAGAGAGAAGACAGAGAGGAGAGAGAGAAGACAGAGAGGAGAGAGAGAGAGAAGAGAGGAGAGAGAGGAGAGAGAAGAGGGAGGAGAGACAGAGAAGAGAGAGGAGAGAAAGGAGAGAGAGAAGAGGGAGGAAAGAGAGAAAAGAGAGAGGGAAGAGAGATAGAGAAGAGAGAGAGAAGAGAGAGGAGAGAGAAGAGAGGGAGAGAAAAGAGAGAGGAGAGAGAGAGGAGGGAGGGGGGGAGAGAGAGAGAGGAGAGAGAGGAGAGAGAGAAGAGAGAGAGGAGAGAGAAGAGAGAGGAGAGAGAAGAGAAAGGAGAGAGAAGAGAGAGAGGAGAGAGAGAAGAGAGAGAAGAGAGGAGAAAAGAGAGAGAAAAGGGGAGAGAGAGAAGAGAGAGAAGAGAGAGAGGAGAGAGAGAGGAGAGAGAGAGAGAAGAGAGGAGAGAGAGGAGAGAGAGGAGAGGGAGAGAGAGGAGAGAGAGAAGAGAGAGGAGATAGAGGAGAGAAAGAAGAGAGAGGAGATAGGGGGGCGTGGCCTGACTGGAGCAAGGAGCAGACGTGAGGCTGGAGAGCTCTGCTAAAAAGTGAAAAAATCCGAAGGCATCGAGTCTTTTAAAGTTTACCCAGCGGTGGGACCTGTCCTCTGGTGACCCCAGCATTGAGGGACCCTCTGTGCAGCAAGCCCTGGGGGTATCTGTGGGGAGGAGAAGTTGCGGCCTAGTCCACATGAGGAAGCCTCGGCCTGGAGGAAAGCTCTGCCCAGACACAGAATAGCTCCCAGCAAACCTCCTCCCTCCCTCAGAGGTAAACAGAGCACTCTCCTGACCCCTCTCATGTCCCTGAACTGCCCAGGAGTCATTGTCTCAGGGATTTCTGCTAGTGAGAGCGGCTGCTGAGGCTGTAGCAAACAGGGCCTTATCACCTGCAGCACTGCAAACAATCCTCCCCCCTGTGGTGACTTATCTGCTGTATGTGACTGGGTCCAGGAGCTGGTGACTAGAGGCAGGGAAACGCTGTCCTGAACAGCTTGTTTGGGACACTGAGGAGCAGATATACAGGAATACACCTCCCCCCCCTTCTCCTCCTGGCAGCAGCTTAAACAAATATTAACCAGATAAGGTCCAGTACTCAGTGACTCTTAAGCTGGTGTCACACATAACGACAACGACAACGACGTCGCTGCTACGTCACCATATTCTGTGACGTAGCAACGACCTCAACAGCGACGTCGCTGTGTGCGACACATAACAACGATCAGACCCCTGCTGCGAAATCGTTGCTCGGTCCTGAATGTTCCAGGTCATTTTTTGATCGCTGCTATCCCGCTGCGCCATGCTGATAAGCCTGCATCCTTGTGTTTGACACCGCAGCAGCGACGATCGCTACGACGCTGAAAACAGTGACGTAGGACTGAAGGCAGGACAAGGGCGTGTTTTTGCGGTGTATTTTGCAACGCCCCTACGACTCCGATTGGTGGTTACAACAGCGTTCCGATTGGGTACCTTGCCGAAGGCGTTACAGTGATTTCATTTTTTCAGTTCCATACTTTGTTCTACGTAGTAGATTCTCTGTCTGGTGTCGCTAGTGTGTCGTTTTTTCTGGATCTTTCATCAGACCTTGCGATTGAAAAGGTAGGTATGCTTTGTGTTTTGAAATTGTTGTATATAGGATAATTGTCTCTCCAGTAAAGGAGACAAACTCTAGCACAGCGCCACCTATTGGAAGTAGCGATCCTAAAAGTCACAAGTGGATTTTCAGCAATCCTTTGCAATATGACTCAGGATATATATATAGGATAGTACTTTTGTATATGGGAACAGTATTGTACTAGTTGAATTCTTGTACTTAGGGAAGCAATATTATAATATTTATATTCTTATACATAGGGAGCAGTAGTTATATTCTTGTATATAGGGGGCAATATTATAGTTGTATTTTTGGGCAGTATTATAGTAGTTATATTCTTGTATATAGGGGGCAGTATTATAGTAGTTATATTCTTGTATATAGGGGGCAGTATTATAGTAGTTATATTCTTGTATAAAGGGGGCAGTGTTATAGTAGTTATATTCTTGTACATAGGGGCAGTATTATAGTAGTTATATTCTTGTATATATGGGGCAGTATTATAGTAGTTATATTTTTGTATATAGGGGGCAGTATTGTAGTAGTTATATTCTTGTACATAGGGGCAATATTATAGTTGTTATATTCTGGGGCAGTATTATAGTAGTTATATTGTATATAGAGGGCAGTATTATAGTAGTTATATTCTTGTACATAGGGGGCAGTATTATAGTTGTTATATTCTTGTACATAGGGGGCAGTATTATAGTTGTTATATTAATTTATTTACATAGCTGGAAGTATTATAGTTTTTATATTCTGGTATATAGGAATATACATACATATTGTTGAAAATTCTCTTATTTCGTTTTATTTTTGCAGTTTGCACATCATGGATGATACGCAGTGTGGTGTTGTGGTTGCTGCATTGCTGGTGGAGGAAGCTCGGAGACAAGATGAGGCACAGATAGTAGAGAGGTGTTCCAAGTGAAAGCGTCGCATGTGGACCAGAGAGTGGCTGCAGAGGAGGTCCGAATTCTCACACATGCAACTTATAAGAGAGCTGCAGGAGAAGGGTCCTCATGATTTCCGCAACTATCTGCGGATGTCTGAGGAATCCTTCCAACTGTTACTGGAAAGAGTTACGCCACTCATTCAACGGAAGGATACAAGGATGCGTGCTGCCGTCCCCACAGATGAAAGATTGGCAGTCACACTGCGATTCCTGGCCACCGGACGCTCCCTCCAAGACTTGCATTTTTCTGTTGCTGTTTCAAGGTCCCTGCTCAGCGTAATAATTCCTGAGACATGTAATGCAATTGCTCACAGTCTATGCAGCGATAATCAGTTTCCTAAAACAGTGAAGGCATGGAAAAAAATTGGCAAGGATTTTGAGCAGCTCTGGCAGTTCCCAAACTGTGGTGGGGCTTTGGATGGGAAACATGTGCAGATCTCGCAACCACGGAACAGCGGATCCTATTTCTACAATTACAAGGGCTATTTCAGCCTCATCATGATGGCCCTTGTTAACGCAAACTACGAATTCATAAATGTCGATGTTGGAAGGAACGGCAGGGTTTCTGATGGTGGGGTTTTAGAGCACACAGCATTTGGTGAGCATTTGCAGAACAGTGCCCTGCACTTGCCACCCAACTCTGAGACCACAGGCAACCTTAATTTTGTTTTTGTAGGTGAAATCTTCTGAAACCGTTTCCACAAAACGCTCTTACGCAGGAAAGACGCATTTTTAATTACCGCTTGTCAAGGGCACGTCGGGTGGTAGAAAATGCCTTCGGGATCATGGCCAACCGCTTCTGAGTTTTCCAAACTCCGATTAACCTAAAGCTTCAATCAATAGACTCTGTTATTTTGGCCTGTTGCATGCTGCACAACTTCCTTCGTCGGCAAGATGTAAATGCGTACAGTCCGCCTGGTTTCGTGGACTCTGTGGAACCAACAAATGGGGAAGTGGTTCTTGGTGAGTGGCGTGCTAACGCTCCCGCAATCGCAGGCCTTCAACCGGTCATACATGGCAGAAACAAGGATGATGCGAAGGCCTGCCGAGAAAACTACTGCCGATATTTTAACGGTCCTGGTGCTGTAACTTGGCAGCAACAGATGTTATAGAGGCCTACTGAGCGCTTTGCTGTCTATACTGTTTTTTTAATAATATATTTTTGTTTTCCGTTTTATTTTAATCTTTCGGAATATTATAATGTTTGCATTTGTTCAATAAAATTTGATATATACTATTATGGTTGATGACTTTTATTAAATTGACTGTCATTTGTACCAACAACCATTTAGGTCCTCTGTACCGATACCCCATCGAGTATAATCCCATGTCCGCTCTATTCTCCTTCCCATAATAGATTTGTAAATCAAAATGCAGCACGTTGTATTAAATGGATGGAAACAGTTGAGAATTTGGACTTTAAAAGGTCCAGCAGAAAAGCATGGTCTCTTTTAAGAAAACTAGAAGGAAATCGTAAAGTAAAGCACAAAACTTCAAATCAAATTGCAGCACATATTGTGAACATATCAAGAAGCCCAAAAGACCGAGCTCACACCATAGAAGTTAAAAGTAAGTTTAAGCTACTAAAATCATCAGTGGCACCATCTGAAGAATACTCACGTGCTTTTACAACCTGTGACTAGAGATGAGCGAACCGGTCCCGGTTCGCCGAACGGAGCTCCCGTTCGAGTTCGGTTCGTCGAACGTTCGACGAACCGAACTCGAACTGCATAGGAAACAATGGCAGGCAATCACAAACACATAAAAACACCTAGAAAACACCCTCAAAGGTGTCCAAAAGGTAATAAACAACTCACAACACAACACAAACACTTGGGAAAGTGACAAGGACATATACTCATGCGAAAACAAAAGAGCTGGACAAGGAAAAAGAGGAGGAGACACCGATATATGAGTATATGCAAGGAAACATCGATGCCATTACTGTGCAACTTGAGCCCTGCTCATTTTAAGCTTCCAATCTGGATAAATTGCCTGAGCTCGACACGTACGCCTTGGGGATCTTGTCGTGTCCTGCAGCCAGCGTTCTCTCGGAACCTGTCTTCAGTGCTGCTGGGGGTCTGCTGGCAGATAAGCACACGTGTCTGTCCACTGACAATGTGGACATGTCTCTCAGAGGACTTTTCTTCCCCTGGGTCAGCCAGGGGAGGTGAAAGGCACGCGTATTTTTGAGAGTGCTTCATGCAAAGCATCTTTTTCATCTTGAAAATTGGGTCAACTGATGCCAGTCAAGTGGGGTGTGTGTGGCACAATTAGTGGAAACGAGGGAGACTGTGGTTGGAGTCCCCTCGCTGTGTTTCTAAAAGAACCAAGATGAACAAGTCATGGCTCTCAGAGGACTTTTCTTCCCCTGGGTCAGCCAGGGGACGGGAAAGACACGCATATTTTTGAGAGTGCTTCATGCAAAGCATCTTTTTCTTTTTCAAAAGGGGGGTCAACTGATGCCAGTCAAGTGGGGTGTGTGTGGCCTAGTTAGTGGAAACAAGGGAGACTGTGGTTGGAGTCCCCTCGCTGTGTTTCTAAAAGAACCAAGATGAACAAGTCATGGCTCTCAGAGGACTTTTCTTCCCCTGGGTCAGCCAGGGGACGGGAAAGGCACGCGTATTTTTGAGAGTGCTTCATGCAAAGCATCTTTTTCATCTTGAAAATTGGGTCAACTGATGCCAGTCAAGTGGGGTGTGTGTGGCCCAGTTAGTGGAAACGAGGGAGACTGTGGTTGGAGTCCCCTCGCTGTGTTTCTAAAAGAACCAAGATGAAAAAGTCATGGCTCTCAGAGGACTTTTCTTCCCCTGGGTCAGCCAGGGGACGGGAAAGGCACGCGTATTTTTGAGAGTGCTTCATGCAAAGCATCTTTTTCATCTTGAAAATTGGGTCAACTGATGCCAGTCAAGTGGGGTGTGTGTAGCCCAGTTAGTGGAAACGAGGGAGACTGTGGTTGGAGTCCCCTCGCTGTGTTTCTAAGAGAACCAAGATGAACAAGTCATGGCTCTCAGAGGACTTTTCTTCCCCTGGGTCAGCCAGGGGACGGGAAAGGCACGCGTATTTTTGAGAGTGCTTCATGCAAAGCATCTTTTTCATCTTGAAAATTGGGTCAACTGATGCCAGTCAAGTGGGGTGTGTGTGGCCCAGTTAGTGGAAACGAGGGAGACTGTGGTTGTAGTCCCCTTACTGTGTTTTACATGCTTTTAGAAGGGCATGACATGGCTTAGAGGTTGACTTTCAGCATCTGGAAACTGTTGGCTACCAAAATGCTGCCTTTCCAACCTTTTTAACCGAGGATTTTCGAGACCTTATGCCCATCGCAGTGCCCCAAGAGCCGATGCCCAGGCGCCACTCCTTCTCCAACAAAGGCGTGCACGCGCTACACCAGCATGTCGCACTAAACATCACTGATTCCTTGAGAAACTCTGTGCATTTCACCACAGATAATTGGCCCAGTAAGCATGGACAGGGGCGTTACATGTCGCTGACTGGGCAATGGGTTACTGTGGGGAGAGATGGAGAAGGGTCTGCTGTACAAGTCTTGCCGTCCCCACGAGTTGTGTCAATCCTTCTTCTGTATGTAGAAGTTAATACACTGCTTCTGCCTCTTCAACCTCGTGTGGGCCCTCCACCTTGGCGCAAACCCTGTGTGGTCAGGCCACCCTTCCTTGTAACTGCGCACAAGGAATACCACACACCTCCTTACTATGCTGGCAGCAGAGCTCAATGCCATCAGGCGGTCAAAGGTTTACTTTGAAATGTATGGGAAATGTGAGTCACACCGCTGAGAAGTTGTGGACGGTTAGCTCTGGAGACCGAGTTTCATCAATGGTTGTCTCCACTCAACCAGCAGCCAGGGAAGGCCGGGTGCGACAATGATGCAAACATGGGTGCGGCCCTTCGCTGTGACAATGTGACACACGTGCCTTGTGTGGTTCACGTGTTGAACCTGGTTGTCCAGCAATTTTTAAAGCACTATCCTGGCCCACATGGCCTTCTGCAGAGAGCACGGTGTAATGCCTTCCTTGATCCACACACTCAGATGGGCTGTAAATGATAGGCTAGAGGGAAGCCACTCACCAAGCAGGACCCCCTAGAACCCTGAAACCCTTTAACCCCTATACAGGGATTAGGAATTACATAGGGCCCAAGGTGATCAATACCTGTGGAAGGCTGCAGTTCCAGAGAATAGTAGTCAGGCAGGGTCAAAACATTAATTGAGGAACAGGAAAAGAATGGGACGGCCAGGACTTAATCAGAAAACAAGCAGAGGTGAAATGCGGATCGGCCAACAAGGTACATAAACAGCAAGCAGGAAAAGTAGTCAGGTAACAAGCACACAAAATCATAAAACTGAACTGGGGGTAAAAGTAACCAGAGGTTCATAGCTATGTCTGGCAGTGGTCTGCAGACAGGATGGGCATAAAAAAGGGTGTGGTGTCTTCCCATTGGTTGTAGCTGAATGATGGTATTTCATCTGTGAGATACCCACCAGCTACATTCAGCCAGAGATTCTGCATCTGTCAAGGTAATGCAGCCCAGTGGGTGAGCATAACCTGCGTCCACCTGCGCCGCTGGCATCGACTCCTCTCCCATCATCAGCACTATGCATGAAAGGAACACGTTGTCATCTGGCAACCGGAGTACAAATTGACGGAGCGGACTCCGTTGGTGACTTAACAGCCGTGTGCGGCAATGATGCAAACCTGGCTGCGGGCCATCGTCAGGGCAATGTGACACACGTGCCTTGTATGGCTCACGTGTTGAACCTAATTCTCCAGCAATTTTTAAAACACCATCCCGGCCTACATGGCCTTGTGCAGCGGGCACGCTCGCTATGTGCTCACTTCCATCGTGCGCACACAGCAGCTCAACAACTTTCGTCGCTACAGAAGTCTTTAGGTCTGGTGGTTAAACGCCTGAAATGCGATGTGCTGACACGCAGGAATTTGAATCTGCACATGTTGCAGCGTTTGTGGCAGCACCGCCGAACCCTGCTGCAATACGTTATGACATATAGCCTGGGATAACTTGATCCAGAGGTGGTGCAGATCACGCTGCTGGAGTGGTGTCAGATCAAGGACCTATGCACCTTGCTACACAGTTTACAAATGTCGACGAAGATGTTTAGCACTGGCAATGTCATTCTCAGCGTGACAATTCTGGTCATCTACATGATGGAGCACACTGTAATTATTATTCGGAGTCAGGTGTTGGGACAAGAGGAAGGGGAGGAAGTACAGGAGGAGTCATATGCGGAAGGGATAACAAGATCTACGAGGTCCAGATGGTCAGCGGCACCTAGGCGGCAGTCATGGTGAGGGAGAGGGATTAACAAGGGCGCATAGTATCAGCAAAAAGTGTTGAGGAAGGTGCAGGAGCCCATGAAGAAATGGAGGACGAACTGGCGATGGGCATGGAAGACTCAGCAGATGAGTGAGAGCTTGCTCACATTTCGGTTGTGCGAGGTTGTGGGGAGAGGGCAGAGGAAGGAGGCACGATTCTCACCTCTCTGCCACCAACACACTAAGGACTTGGTCCTCCTGGATGCACAAGACACATGACCGCCTTCTTGCTGCACTACCTACAACATGACCCTCGGATTGTACGAATTGAAAGTAATCCTGACTACTGGGTTGCCACACTGTTAGATCCCCGGTACAAGACAAAATTTGGCGAAATAATTCCTGCCATAGAAATGGACGCACGTATACAGGAGTATCTGCAGAAGGTGGTACGCAATCTTAGATCTGCTTTTCCACTAAACACCAGTGCTGCACAGAGTGAATCTCAACGCTTTGTCATGGATAGGAGGAAATGGTCTTTTACTTGTCCATATCTGAGGGACCGAGGGCTGGCTGCTGTGCTGAGATGGCGTTGAGTACGGTGTCCCTGCAGAGTTGCACTTTTGGTCATATACCAAAATGAGTTGAAAAAGGACAGATGCTGGTGGAAAGGGGAACAGGTGTGTTGGAAAGGGGAAAAAAGTTTTGGTCCGTGGATTTGGTGGTTAAGCAACAGTAACATTTGCTGAAGAAACACCATCTGTTACAGTGGGACTGGCAGATTTGGATAAGGTGGTATATACTATGTTACCGCTATATAACGAAAATTAATAAGAAAAGAAAGAGAAAGGTATATATCCCCATCAGCAGTCAGTGTCCACCGTGCTCCCAGATGGAAAAGGAGAGGTTGGCAACTGGAAGGTTTGGTGGAGGATACAGAGCTGTGTGGCTATGAAACTAATAGTAGCCTGAACCGAGTTAGACGCCATTCGGATCTGGAGACTGGGAGCCCTGTTAGCGTCACAGGGTCCACATGCCCACCCAGCCCAGGAACTCTCTGTTAACAACACAGGGGCCATTGAGTACGCTGACCGTGTGCGTAGGGGCCACACCTGTGGACAGCAGGCGCATCAGCAGCAGCAGGCCTGTTAATGCCACTGGGCTGCACAAGCAGGACTGGTAGGACAGGAGCTGGTCTTAACCGTTCTGCGTTACCAACTGTGGTGGTGGCCTGCATCGACACCCTATCCCTGCCTACCTCTGGCCTAAAGCCGCAATGGGTTCAACACATGGAGGTGTGCTCTTTCGGAGCATAATAGAAGACTGCGCACCTCCTTGTTGGCTCCAGCCCGTTTTATAACCTGGGTCCGCACCAAACCAGGGTGAACCACAATGCACCTCCTGGAGACAAAAGCAGAGTGACACGTCATGAGTGGCATAACTAGCGTCCTATTTGGAACCGCAACTTCAATGATGACCTCATGGCTGCCATGACCCAAACACCTCACCAGTCATCGTCTGACCATCAATAATGCGGTGACAAGTCATAGGGGTGGGCCTCTGCAAGCCATTTGGGAGTGGCCTGGCCACATCGTCAGGACACCTGATGCCCTGTGGTCTATATGGGACCCCCACATCAGGGGCAGGGCCAAAGAGTTCATTACCGGACCTAGTCTCTGATGCAGTAAGTGCCTGAGCATGCTCAGTAGCATGAAATACAGTCTCTGAAAAAAGACTATCAGCTTTAGCATGGTGTCTAGGCACAAAACAGGACTTAGACCCGGCACGGAATGCAAGTACTTGTGCAAAGAGGCTTTTCGCACTAAGTGTGGGAGCATGCGCTGTATCCCGAAATGAAGACTTAGCCTTAGCAATGGCACAGTCAGGCAGAGCATACTCACTAGGCGAAACACTGTAGTTAGGCTGTGGCTGGGGTAAATCGGCACACACATGCGCACTAGCTGCCTCTCCACACTTAGACGTGGAGGAGAAAGTAGCCAGCTGGACAACCCAAGGCACAGCCCTAAATGGCAGCTGACGCCTGGGCGCAAATGAAACCGCAGCAGGCTTCAGGTTACAGGTTTTGTAACAACAAATACCATCCAAAAGAACAGGTGTACTTCTTCCCATGGATAATCTGATATGATCCTTTTATTCACTGACACAACCATCGCTAACAAATGTAGATGAGGCCAAAACAGCAGCTGCTTCAATGGATCTCAAGTGCTCCATAAAGTGGCCTCTCCTCCACCCCAATTTCAAGATCCCAAATACTCCATTCCTCTGTGGTGTCAATCCAATTGCACTTGCTTCCTAACAGCTCTCAAGTTTCCACCAGCCCTGCTGAGTATGGGGTAACAGAGATGGTTGAGTTTGCATAGCTCTTCAGTCGCACTATAGCCTGGGAATCAGAGGTCTGCTCCAAAGCTGCAATGAGTACAGACAAGGAAGTTATTATTATTTTTATTATTATTGATTTATAGAGCACCATTGATTCCATGGTGCTGTACATGAGAAGGGGGTTACATACAGAATACATATACAAATAACTATAGACAGACTGGTACAGAGGGAAGAGGGCCCTGCCCTTGCGGGATTACATTCTAAAGGAATTTTGGGAGGAGACAGTAGGAGTGGTTTAGGTTGAGCGTCAAGTACGTATGGTGGTGGTGTCATTGAAGGTTATAGTCATTTCTGAACAGATGAGTTTTCAGATTCAGTTTGAAGCTTGCGGGTGTAGCAGATAATCTGACGTGTTGAGGTAGCGAGTTCCATGAGACAGGGGAAATGATCTGCGCAGATGGCCAGAAGCTTTGTGAGTGGGATCCAGGCCCCGATGAAGAAGGTGCTGAGCCTAATCTACACCCTCATTTCCAAAAAGTAAATCCTCCTGGTGGAGACAATGGGGAACATGATGAGGAGCACAGATACCTGATTGGAATGACAACTTTACTATTCGGTCAGGGCAGGAAGAGGTTGTCTCGGAGGACTCAGGACGAGGGGAATGAAAACACACAGGGTTATTGATGAGGTTGGAGACCACACTTACTGTCAAACCAAAGTCAGCTAGTCGATGAGGTCAGCAGAGGAGGTGGAGGAGGATGCTACTGACGACGAGGTTACGTTGCGTCTTCCTGGCCAGAGACAAAGTACTGGAAGCACGTCAACAACTGAATCCTGGACCACAACTTTGACTCTGAGCAGAAGTCGTGTTGGCTATGCAGGTCGCATGGGCTGTAAGCCTTGCCTAGCCTGTGAATTTTTGGACATCGCAAAGGATCACCCAAGTCATGGAATCTGTAAGATTTGTCAACAATCTGTAAGTAGAAGGCAAAAACTCACACCTTTGAGTAGTTCCTCCATGAAGTGTCACATGGATATGAATTGATAGCGTGAAGGTGTATTGCTCAGCTTTAGCCACTGTCAATGCAACATGCTAATTTGCCATTGCATGCATTGTTGCAGACTACACACAAGGGGCTGCTGTTATTTTGGATCTGCCTTTGTTTGGTCACTATAGCAATATCAAATTGCTCTTCGGGTGTGGACTTGGAGATGCTGTCTATGAACAGAAGGAAAAGCTAAAGGTGTGTGTTACAGCAAGGAGCCACCACGGAAACACTTCTTTCAATTGTGAGGGGAGTCATGTTGTACTTTGATGATGAGCCCCGTAATGCCAGTGAGCAGCATCCTGTGCCACAGACCAACATTCTTACAGTGCTGTCTATACTGTTTACCGTGAGAGGAGCGTAAAGTCTGTATTTCTGGCAACTGGACATCAGAGTACCCGGGTACGGTAGGCTGTGCCCAGACAATAATGCGGGCACGCAACACTTTGTTTTATTAGCAAAGCACATATATGTTCTGGGTAGGCCGACTATTTATAGACAATAAGACTTGCTGCCTCTGCACTGTCAAATTGTCACATACAGTTTAAATAATAGAGGGACAGCAACACATGTTTGCATTGACTGTTGCTTTTCAAGATTTCCATGACTGTGTTGCAGAGCTGTGTGGTTTGCATTCACACTGTTATCATCTGCATTATCTGTGAGGCTTCAGCTAACAAGGGTATTCAGGGGGGTAATGTGTTTTGTCTATGTTTAGGTAGGTAACTTGGAAGCTCTTGTGATGCGCCACTGGTAAGTCGTGTTCGCACACACACACACACACACACACGCACAAACACACAATTACTGCTACACAGAGGTATTAGCAGGTAGTAGGCAACAGAATAGATTGTTCAATTATTTAAATTGTATGCATGGTTCTTATTGTTTGTTTTGGTAAAGTTAAACAATCATTTATCAACCCAACTGCCTAGAGTCCTTTTCCTGTTGCCTGGTTTTGCTGCATACTGGGGAGCCCACCCTGTACACGACTTAAAATGAAGCATAAGTCGCAATGTGAATTTCACTGTGCTACAATGCAGCCTAGCGTGCCTGTGCAACCACCGCCTGCCCCATCAAGTGCATCTGCGTGCTCTTCATCATCTGTGACTGTGGGGACAGCAGTCACACATGGTTTTTCACACTGAACTTCCACTCCTTTACCCGCAACAGGGAGTGTGATTGGCAGGTCATCACTTGTTTTGGAAGTGGAAACAAAAGGTATTGTTGAGCTGTCAGACATCGAGAGAACCATCATTGGATGCAGGCTACATTATATCCACGCCTGCACCTTCGTCACAGATTGGCTGGACTACCTGCAGTTAATAATGGCATTCCAGAAATGGAAAGGAGTGTAGAATGCACATGTGTTGTACCTTGCTTGGCAGCAAAGGAACACTAACTTAGTATTCCAGACAATTTTAGGATGGCAGAAAAAGAGTCAGCTCTTTGGGCAAATTAAATAGCGTGGCAAAAGTGGACAGATGGGTACAGGGGCCGTGTTCTGTGGGTACCAGGACAGTAAAAGAAGCCTCACTTTCTATCCCTCCTAATGATCAAATGCAGCAAGGAATTCCCTGAGTTTGCTATAAAATTAGCATAGCTAAATGTGCATGAGGGTAGAATGCAGAGGTGCTTGAGATTGCTTGGCACAAGTGGCACAATAAAGGAGTTCAACAGCCAGTTCTATGATGCCACTAAATGGCAGTATTTTTTGCTATCATTATAGCTTATTAAAAACAGAGCAGGAGGGTGTCCTGCACAGGTGCTAGAAATAGCTTGGCACCAGTGGGGCACTAATGGAATACAACAGCCAGTTCTATGATGCCACTAAATGGCAGTATTTTTTGCTATCATTATAGCTTATTAAAAACAGAGCAGGAGGGTGTCCTACACAGGTGCTAGAAATAGCTTGGCACCAGTGGGGCACTAATGGAATACAACAGCCAGTTCTATGATGCCACTAAATGGCAGTATTTTTTGCTATCATTATAGCTTATTAAAAACAGAGCAGGAGGGTGTCATGCAGAGGTGCTAGAAATAGCTTGGCACCAGTGGGGCACTAATGGAGTTCAACAGCCACTTCTTGTATGCCACTAAGTTTACTCAATTTTTGGTATTATAATGTATTAGTAACAATGAGCGTGAGTGTGCAATGCAGGCAGACGTGCTGCAAATATCTTTGCACTAGTGGGACTAGACAAAAGTCCAATAGCCACGTTTAGGATGCCACTAGGTACACTGAGTGTTTGCTAGTATAATGGCTTAGTTATAATGAGTTGGAGTGTGCAATGCAGGCAGACGTGCTGCAAAATTCTTTGCACTAGTGGGACTAGACAAAAGTCCAATAGCCACGTTTAGGATGCCACTAGGTACACTGAGTGTTTGCTAGTATAATGGCTTAGTTATAATGAGTTGGAGTGTGCAATGCAGGCAGACGTGCTGCAAATATCTTTGCACTAGTGCGACTAGACAAAAGTCCAATAGCCACGTTTAGGATGCCACTAGGTACACTGAGTGTTTGCTAGTATAATGGCTTAGTTATAATGAGTTGGAGTGTGCAGAGGACAGGAGGGTACAGTGCCAGGGTTGTGGGGCTCTGGGTAGAGGAAAGGAAGCCTGCCTTTCTATTCCCTCCTAATGGGGAAATGCAGCGACGAAATCCCTGACCTTAGCTACACAGACGCTGTCTCTGTTTTCAGGACCTGTCACCTATGGCTCTGACCCTGCCGGTACGAGCCCTTAAAAGGACTTATAGAAAGTGCTATCCCTAAGCTGTCCAGCGCTGTGTATGGAGCGCATACAGCAGTATCGGCGATAGGACAAAGGACAGAGCTGCGCCAGTGATGTCTGACACCAAGGACGCAGAAGGCAGATAATGGCGTGCTGGAGGAAAATGTCCGGTTTTATAATGCAGGGACATGTGACATGGACATCCTATCACACATGCCGTTGCTTCTCTGGCTAAAAGTCCACTTAGCTGTGTGTGTGTCTGGGATTGGCTGACATGCTGGCCCGCCCCACAAGACGCGCGCGCTTAGGGAAGGAAGACAAGGAAAAAAAAAAAAAAATGGCGATCGCCATTATACAAACAGCAGTGATCTGAAGGCGCTGTTCACGCACTCTATACACTGAAATGTCATAATAGTGTGAGTCACAGAGTGACTTACACTATTACAGCGAAAAGCCAGCTAGGAATTAGCTGTTTTTTTGCTGCTAGAACCATTATCGAACGTTTCTAGAACTATCGAGCTTTTGCAAAAAGCTCGAGTTCTAGTTCGATCTAGAACAGGCCCCAAAATCACTCGAGCCTAGAACTGGAGAACCTCGAACCTAGAACCGCGCTCAACTCTACCTGTGACATTGAAATTGCCCTTGCTGAAACTAAAATTAACAAAGCTCCCGGCTCTGATGGGATCCATCCTGAATTTCTCAAAAACTGTGGACCTTATGCGAAAAAATGGATGGCAAAGTTCTTCTCAGATATTATGGAGAATGCTCAAGTCCCTAGTAAATTAAAACATGCCAAAATAATTGCATTGTTAAAACCTGGGAAGCCTGAAGATAATCCATCAATCTATAGACCCATTGCCTTGTTGAGTTGCTTATATAAGCTCTTAGAACGCTTAATATATAACAAGATCAGTCTAAAGATTTTCGACTCAATACCTATAGAGCAAGCCGGCTTCAGACCTGCTCGAAACTGTAGTGACCAAGTCTTAGCTTTGACAACTCTCATTGAAGCTGAATTCCAGAAGAACAAGAAAGTTTCAGTGGCGTTTATCGATCTCTCTGCTGCATATGATACTGTGTGGAGGGAAGGACTTTTATATAAATTTCTGAAGGTGATTCCATGTAAGAAAATGATGTACCTCTTGAAGAATATGATTGCAAATCGAACTTTTCATCTTATTATGGGCGATTCAACCAGTTGTAAGAAATCTTTAAACAACAGACTGGCCCAGGGATCAGTGCTGGCACCTCTCCTGTTTGCCATGTACCTAGCTGATATTCCTAAAACAGTGTCATGGAAATTTGGATATGCCGATGACTGGGCACTTGCTATGGTAAGCAAAACAATGGAGGATGCAGAGGACGTTCTTACAAAAGATCTTAGTGTAATGGGAAAGTACTTCCGACAATGGAGATTAAAACCTAACCCATCAAAAACGGAAGTTTGTTGCTTTCATTTACACAATGCAAGTGCCAACACTGAACTTAAAGTACAATTTGAAGGCCAATCTGTTAAACACAATTTCAATCCTAAGTACTTAGGTGTAACCCTTGATAGAAGTCTAACTTTTAAATCCCATCTGGATAAATTGGCGCAGAAACTGAAAGCACGTAATAATATTATTCAGAAACTTTGTGGATCCTCATGGGGCTCGGCAACATCTGTTTTGAGAACATCTACTCTTGCCCTGGTGTACTCTGCTGCAGAATACTGTGCTCCAGCATGGTTAAATAGCTGTCATGTAAACTTAATTGACACTCAGCTGAACAACTCTTTGCGTATAATATCTGGTGCTATTAGACCTACACCTGTTCACTGGTTACCTGTGCTGGGTCATATCGCACCCGCAAATCTAAGAAGACAAAAGCTCCTACTTAAAGAGTACACTAAAGTAGTGAATAATGAAAAACTTCCAATACACCAAAATATCAGAGATGTTACAATACAACGATTGAAATCAAGACATCCACCCATCCGAACTGCAATCACCTTGCATGAACAAAACTTCAATTTAGAGGAGAAATGGCGAGAACTTTGGGTCAATGTAGTAGAAGGTGATCCCCAAATGTTCCCTAATTTACAAAACCCTCCACCAGGCTTCAATCTACCAAGGAAAACATGGGTTACTCTAAATCGTATCAGAACAAACTTTGGCGTCTGTGCAGATTTTATGTATAAGTGGGGAAAATATGACTCTCCGATCTGTGACTGTGGAGCAGCTCGTCAAACTATCCAGCACATTGTTGAGGAGTGCCCCCTGAGATCCTACCATGGTGACAAGAAGGATTTCTATATTGTAAATGATAACGCTATTGCATATATAGAAAATCTTGATATTCAAATTTGATTTTTATCCTTTTGATATTTTTCAATCACTGTCTATTGTCTGGTGTTTATTTTTATATGATGGTAAGATATACGCTCATACGATTAAATAAATTAAAATCAAAATGGTACCACTGACACTTTATGCCATCGCTATACCCTGCACAAAGACATTGGGCCCGGGGACAACCATCCCTACCCACGGAGGGGTTAACATCCAGCTGCCACTACCTCTCCCCTGGGTGCCCCACAACAGCAGCAGTGGTGTCCCACCTGACTACACATCCTGCGTGGTGTCACAAATTTAATACGGCCTAGCCCGTTCATCTACGTCCCCCTTTTTATTCCGCATGTCTGCGGAATAATACTGCCCCTATGTACAAGAATAAAACTACTATAATACTGCCCCTATGTACAAGAATTTAACTCCTATAATACTGCCCCTATGTACAAGAATATAACTACTATAATACTGCCCTTATGTACAAGAATATAACTCCTATAATACTGCCCCTATGTACAAGAATATAACTACTTTAATACTGCCCCTATGTACAAGAATATAACTCCTATAATACTGCCCCTATGTACAAGAATATAACTACTTTAATACTGCCCCTATGTACAAGAATAAAACTACTATAGTACTGCCCCTATGTACAAGAATTTAACTCCTATAATACTGCCCCTATGTACAAGAATATAACTACTTTAATACTGCCCCTATGTACAAGAATATAACTCCTATAATGCTGCCCCTAAGTACAAGAATATAACTACTTTAATACTGCCCCTATGTACAAGAATATAACTACTATAATACTGACCCTATGTACAAGAATATGACTACTATTATGTACAAACATGTATGCATGCACAGCTGTATTGAATATATAAAACAGCCCCACTAAATAGAAAAAAAATAGAGCTTTTAGAATTCAGCAATGCACTCTGCATTGTTAAAAGTGATGATGCTGGAACTTTTATTTGGTGTCATTACAATGGCATTTAAAAATAGAACAGAAAACAGTCTATAATGATATGGGACTGCATATCAACCACAAATTCCATAACAGAAAAATCCAATAAACAAACATGAATCAATGTTTTAGGTGTTATGCCTTTTGCTGTGTGACTCGGTTACAGCCGGGATCGCAGACGGGAACGCTACTGTGTCTGTGCAAGCGGGTTAAGTGATATTCAGACCGCTAGTTTCACGAACGGGAACGCTACTGTGGCGCGGTTCGAGCTAGTTGACAATGAGAACGCTAGCGGGATCGCTACTGCGACGTTGTTCATAACGCGACGTGATGACGTTGCTCTAGCCGCCTTTGAAGTCTGTTGGGCGGCGTACATATTCTGTTATGCTCAGAGGCGGGAACATGGCGGCCAGGAGGCGCTGTTCTCCCTGGGGGCCTGTTGAGGTGCATTATCTTATATGGATGATGCTAAAAAAAGATTATTTTTGTGAGGCAGAGCATGAGCATCCCATGCTTCACAAGCAGGCTGTGCTGAGGATAATTAGCAGAGGCCTGGCCCGTAGATTTGGGGTGGAGTGATCCACAACCCCAATCCGGAAGAAACTGGCAGACCTGCGCTACAAGTCCAGTGATCTCCTCGCCAGCATCCGAGCAGACATCGAGAGGCGTCGTGGTGAGTGCTGTTTAGCGGCTTTGGCCCGGTTCGGTTTTGTTTACCCATGAACAACCCATGACTTTATGGTTCATGGATCATGGTCATGGATCTTGTTTGCTTAATCGCCATCTCCTGCCTTGGGCATGACGTGGCGATCCATACAGTTATACTCTAATTTCAACAATTAACATGTGTACTCGCGGTTGTAATAGGGTTCCACCCACGACTATTAACCCCTTATATTTCATTCTGACAGAATCTGGCAGCTAGAGCTATATGCGCCTCGCCATTACGATAACTTCCCCCATCCCCATCGGAGGTCACGGCACCCCGAGTAAACAATACATGTTTGTTGTTTACGAACTCGCACCGACCAGAGGCATCACACCGAAACATCGGTGTTACCATTTAGTGAACATTTTAAATATAATATCACCAAAAATATATTGTAGGATCACCCTTTTTTGGCCTTAATGGTGTTGGACGCAGCTTACAGCAATAAAAAGTGGTTGAGGTTCCCGCAGAAAACATATGGGAACATTGACAGAAAAATCTGAAAAGTTCTGTCTGGTGTAAAAATGCAAGGTATTAAAAAAAAACAGGAAAACAAAAAAGATAGAACGCATGGGTGCTGAACGAATTAACGAAGACCTGTCACCCACTCCCCACGCATGCATAAGTGCAGCAATGAATGCAGCATACATACTTTCATAACATGGACATTACCTGGGATATTCATCCCCGACACTGGTGACCCAGTGATTACAATTGAAAAAACATGGCACAAAATGCCAATGACCAATCACTAAAATAAAAAAAAAAATATCTTAATTTATATAAAAAGTACAAACAATAATAATGCAATTGTGTAAAATATGAGGACCCAAAGGAGGGGGTTTATTTCTGAAAGATATGCACTAGAAATATACACACACATATGGCTTCTAAACTTGCTCACTCAGATATGCACCGAGATAAGAAGGATAGTCAGATGACTGGACAATGCTCCAAACGCGATTAGAGCAAGGTTGTTTGGAAAGCACAGTGTAGTTCAAATGCAATATATTCCAAAGAAAATAATCACATTATACCAAGATATCTAGTGTGCATATCAGAGGGACAAGGTGGCGAAAAAGAGCTAATTATCCTTTGTAATGGTATGCAAACTTGATTGTACGTAAATTTCGGATACCTAAAAACTTCAATGCTCCTGGGGTATAATGGGATTTTTTTCTCTTTGCATATATTAGCATTTAATCAACACTGTGCAAGTCTTTGCAAAAACCATTTTGCAAAAAACCATGCTGTGTAATCGCGTTTGGAGTATTGTCCATTGACCTGATTATCATTGTTATCTCGGTGCATATCAGAGTGACATTAGAAGCCTTGAGTACAAGCCATATGTTGTACTATTTACAGAACAGAATAAAATAGAAGAATTTAAGTGATTGATTTTTGTGCCTTGTTTTTTCAATGAATGCAGCATGTCTGCTGCTTTGAGGCAAGTGGTCCCCATGTGTCTGGTACCCCGAGAAAAATGTTTGTCAAACATACATAAAAAAGCTGGGTTTACACGGGCTTTACATGCTACAATATATCTACCGATGTGTCGGCGGGGTCACGTTGTAAGTGATGCACATCCGGCATCGTTAGAGATATTGTAGTGTGTGAAACCTACATGCGACTACGATTGAACGAATAACCGTTCATCGCATACACGTCGTTCAATTACTAAAAATGGAACATCTGGTTGTTCAAAGTTCCCGAGGCAGCACACATCGCAGTGTGTGACACCCCGGGAACGATGAACTGCAACTTACCTGCGTCCCGCTTCTTCTGTATGGATGGTCGTATGGAAGGGTAAGTACTTGTGACAGGAAAAAAGCATAGGTGCGACACGGTCAACAAATTTAACTTGTCGCACATACGATGGGGGCGTGTCACATCACATACGATATCGTATGCAGAATTGTATGGTGTAAAGCAGGCGTAAGCCATGGAGGCCTGGAGTTATGCGCTCAATAAAAGTTTTCTCCTATACCTAGGACCACCTCCAGCTGCACAGGCACCTCCACCTGCTCCACCATCTCCTGGTGCAGCATCTGATGCGGATCCCCCACCTCCACCTGCTCCACCATCTCCTGGTGCAGCATCTGCTGCGGATCCACCACCTCCGCCTGCTGCACCATCTCCTGCTGGGGCACCCTCTCCTTCTCCAACCCCATCACCTGCTGCAACCCCATCTCTTCATTCAACCCCATCGCCAACTTATACCCTGTCTCCTCATAATTCACAGTCTCCCGATGCCTTCTCCCCCTCATCAGTTGGTGAGTTTGGTGCAGGCTACCCTTCCTGTAATTTATGCACCTAACATGGTGTCCCTACAAGTTGTAAAGGATACATGGATGTTAAAATGATGGTGGGCTGTCATGTACTAATAATTGATTTGTGTTCCCTAGCCACAGGATCTGGTTGGGCCGTCAGCGCCTCGGAGGATGAAGGTGATGAACCCCAAAACCATAAGTGGTCAACAAAAAACATATACCTGTCAGTTCGATGTTTGAACAAGCATGGTTAACTTTTCCCATTCCCTCCACAGAAATCCCCACACTACAGGACCTGGTGGACTCACACTAGCATTTGGCCGAAGCCGTCCGGCAACACGGGGAGATGCTAACCCAGTTTTTGGCAGCCCAAGTGCAGGGCCACTGAATGTCAATCTGTTTGTGATTTAAATATTTTTTTTGTTTTGTATTTCCCATAAATCTTTCTAGTTTATTTTCGCTGTTGTTTACATTTTTGGACAAAACTTTCAAACAGGGTTTGGGAACCTTTTTACTGCCGGGGGCCATTTTGAATTTTCTACCAACCAACGGGGGCCACACCAAATTATCAACTTGAACACGACCAGGCTATATTTGGTAAAATAATTAATAAACTCACCCCCAAAGTGGTGGCTGGAGAGACTGTGATGTTCGGTGATATTGATCATTTTGATTCTCACAACTACATTTCCATGTTTGTCTTGGTCTGGAGAGGCTGGGGGCATACACATCACAGGAGAAGCTAGGGCATATACATCACAGGAAACACTGAGGCATATACATCCCAGGAGAGGCTGCGTCATATACATCCCATAAGAGTATGGGGCATATACATAACCCTGAGCAGTAGTTGGCAGCACAAAGAGCACTGTGCCACCCTGGCAAAACCAGGGTGTCACAGAGGTCTGCATCCATGTTTTTGATGCTGATTTCACTCTCCCTTGGGGAGGTTCCCACACACAAACACACACCAGCCAATCAGACCCCACTCAACCCCTCACCACGAAAACGGGAGGACATCAAGACTGGAGAGTGGCAACAAGGGTTTTTTTTTTTTTTTAATGATCTTGACTGTCAAGGAAAGGGGGTGTGTGTGTGATTTTACCTCTGTGACCACCTGGGTAGTCCAGGGCGTCACATAAGCAGCCCCTGTGTGGGGCTGGGGTGAGTGGTACTCAGGGCCTCAGGAATAGGCCAGCCTCTTGTGGGACCCGAAGTGGTTCGAGAGAGGGGTGCCAGCTGTTGGGACCCAGTACGGACCAGTGTGAAAAGCAGACACATACCTCGGGCAGGAAAAGAGCACATGAATTACACACATGGGTGTGGGACCCGTCTTCACAGCAGCGGGCCGTTGGCACCAGTTACCAGCAACTTGGTTAATTACTGGACTCGGGTCAGTTATTGGTTTATACTGTGAGTAATTCTGCACCACCCGGTACAAGGCGAGGACTGCACCCGTCACTCTTCAAACCACCTCTCCCAATTGGGCCCTGGGACTATAACTCCCCCTACCCGTGGAGGGTATCCCACCTTGCTGCCCCACACCATCAGTCCCGGGCACGGTCCCCAGAGGCAGCGGCGGTGCCACCACCTTATCATCGCAACCCACAGATGGCGTGACAGACAATTCCCCCTACCTAATCCCCCTCTTTTTGTGGAGCTTGAGATCACAGAACGGGTCACGACACCGGGATACCTGCAGAAGTGACCCCTTGGCCCGGATCTCATTTCCCCCCTATCCCTGGGCGACACAGCACTAGGTGGCAGCACAAAGAGCTGTAGGTGGCATAACACAAACAGCACTGACAGTGACAGCACTAGAAGGCAGCTCGGAGAGCATTAGGTGACAGCACTAGGAGGCAGCAGGGAGAGCACTATGTTCCCCACCACAGCTTTAAAACAAAGAACCCACAAAAACATTCTTTAAAAAAAAAAAACAAAACACACCCACACCCACACATTATATATGTGCATCTGTAGAGTTGTGCCATGATGGCGGCCCTGACCTCCACCCAGCCCTTTACCCCGTGAATAATGTTATGCCAAATTCATTAAAGCTGTACATAAGTTTGAAATCAAAGAACTTTTTTATTACTATTCCATAAAATTGTTTAAACTATAACAAAAACAGCATAAATATTAAAAAAAATAAACCAAAACTATAAATTTTGATATTGGTTCCAGAGTCATTTAAATGTTGCCTCTGTGGGCTGAAAAATTGGTTCGATGGAGGGAACATGGCATACTGCGTTGGGGGGGTCATGCTGGAGGTGTGGTGGAGGCTCCATCCTCATCCATGGCACTTGGTCCCATGAAGAGTGTTGACGATGATCAACTTCGCACACTTTTGAGGAGTCTGTGAGTTTCCCCTCTGCCGCCTTGTTGAGGGCCTCCAGCATGACCCTTTCAACATGACCCCTTTGTTTGTCATCCAGCTTACGGAGTCTTTCATCCGTAAGCTGGGCAAATCCGCAAATGGATGGTTTGCTGTGCTGCTCCAGGATCTTCTTTGCCATATCCACAAGATGTGTTGAAGATGAGTTGTTCGGCTGCCTTTTACAGGTTGAGGAAATCCGTCGTGGTAATGGAGCTTCTGCGGTCTCCTCGGAAGTCCCAGCAATTTCATCTTCCCCACCTGTCGCTGTTGGCACAGCTTCACACCGATCCTGCGGAAAAATAAAAATGATATTAAACTCAGATATCATGAGCAGCAGGCACAGGGATACACATGCACTGGAAACTAATGGGAGGGGCAGACTAGTACTACAAGATATGAAATGTCATTACACGGTATGAAAATAGAGTGTGGTGAAACTAGTAAAGGAGTATACTTATCTGAACTGGAAGGGATACATTTTGAAATCTGCAACAGTAATCATAGAAAACCGTAGTAACTATTTTCAATTAAATAATGCCATGTACATAAAAAGTTTCACAAAGGTACTTACATCTCCAACTGGGGTGTCAGGCCGGACCTCAGGCTGTGTTTCGTGACCAAAGGACAGTGATGTGATTGTACGTGGGACCTCTTGGTCTCTTATGAAGGCCAGCAAATCGTAGTACCAAAGCTTTGGAACGTAAAGTTCCTCCGTTCCGGCACTAGATTTGCTGGCCTTCTCCACCTTATTGAGTTCCTTTTTATACACGGTCCGAAGACCCTGAATTTTCTTGCGCACAATCTCAGCTGTGATGGTCTCGGTAGGGTTGTGCCTCTGGAATAATTCAACCAGCTGCTCATATGCCTGCTTTTTCTTGTATCGATTGCTATAATCGACTGACTTTATCCTCCACAAACAAGGCAGGGATCGATACATATCAATCACCTCCCTTATAAATTCTTGTTTATTGGAAGACATCTGAAAAAAAAAGCAAAATAATGTATTACTACATTGTTATAAACTACGCACAAGAATATAGCTGCTATAATACTGCCACCTATGTACAAGAATACAACTACTATAATACTGCCTCCTATGTCCAATAGTATAACTACTATAATACGGCCCCCTATGTACAAGAATATAACTACTATAATACTGCCCCTATGTACAAGAATATAACTACTATAATATTGCCCCTATGTACAAGAATATAACTACTATAATACTGCCCCTATGTACAAGAATATAACTACTATAATACTGCCCCCTATATACAAGAATATAACTACTATAATACTGCTCCGATGTACAAGAATATAACTACTATAATACTGCTCCTATTTACAATAATATAAAGACTATAATACTGCTCCTTTATACAACAACATAACTACTATAATACTGCCCCTATGTACAAGAACATAACTATATGTACAGCGGTATTGAATATATATACATATATATATGTAGAAAATAGCTATATGTTCAAGAATATAACTACTATAACACTGGCCCCATATATATATATATATATATATATATATATATATATATATATTCCTATGTACAGGAATAGAAAAGTTATAATACTTCCCCCTATGTACATAGATAAATATAACAACTATAATACTGCCCCAATATACAAGAATACAGCTGCTATATTAATGTCACGATGTACAAGAATATTGGTATAATACTGCCCACAAAAATGACCTACCTTTAAGTCAGAAGAAGTTTGAAAATCCACGAAGAAAATCCACGAATCACTGCAACAAACTGCGTTTTGAAAAAACTCAGGTAGAATGAATGAAAGCACTACTGCGTCCTCCTTTGTTTGACATGGTCACCCAATCAGGCGACGCTGTAGTGATCACCAATCGGAACAGAGGGGCGTGAAGAAAGGCAACGCAAAGCGCTGTAGCGATCACCAATAGGAACAGAGGGGTGGGAAAAGAGGCAACGCAAACCATGTCTAGGGGTTAAAACCACGCCTCTATCAAAGTCTGACTCGTCGTGCAGCGACATGTCTGAAACCACACAACGACCATCGACGTCGCTATGATCGCTGCGCCGTCGCTGCTTTATATAACATGTTTGACAGCTTACTAACGATCATCTATGGTCGCTGCTACGTCACAGAATATGGTGACGTAGCAGCGACGTCGTTGTCATTATGTGTGACACCAGCTTTAAAGGGGACACACCTGATTATATTGTGAAGGGGAAACGACCTACATCCTAGCAAGTAGATCATAAGAAGAAGATATCCCCTTACATAGATCTCTTTACTGCTTGTCTCAGGAAGCCTGGTCACTGAACATACCCCCTGGGACACCAGGTTCATACATACACCAGAACCAAGCACCTAACTTAAACGGACTAGCAGGTACTGGGTCTTAGAGGAATGCAATAAATCAATCTCTCTGCTACCTGGGAGAAGCCCAGCTCAACCTACAGATGAACAGAATAAAACATGGTTAAGTTTGGCCAGAAATCCGCATCAACAGAGGTATATCACGCATCCAAACCCCACAAGAAAGAGATGGACAAATTCGTTAACAAGCAACAGAAAAATAAACAACAAACAGAGCAGAGCAAAGGAGGACAACATACATCTAACCACAATTCAGATGTCTCTGACACAGAAGCAGAACTGCTTGATAGCCCAGACAAGCCAATCTCCAGGGCATTTATTACCAGAATACTCAAAACAGCCTTAGCACCTCTGGCAAAAGATCTATCTGACATTAAAAGAGACATTCACCAACTGGGTCACAGAGTGGAGGAGCTGGAGCAGTCTCAGACGGACATCATATCCCATGCCCAAGAGCTGGAAGCCAACCTTCATGTACATGATGCTCACATTTATAAAATATATGCCGCAATGGAAGACCTGGAAAACCGGAACAGACGCAACAATCTCCGGATACGGGGTCTTCCAGAAATGGTAATCGCGGAGGACATCTCTAAAACACTAACTGCCCTCTTCTCAAACTATTTCGATGCTGAAGAAAAACACCAGTTAATCATAGAGAGGGCACACAGAGCACTACGCCCAAAACCCAAACCCAACGATCCTCCCAGAGATGTTATCTGCCGAATTCTAGATTTCCGCCTTAAGGACAAAATCTTCCAAAAAGCCAGATCAGACCCTAACATCCAACATGAAGGATCTAACATTGCAATCTTCCAATTCATAGCCCCTTCTACATTAGCCAAGAGGCGCCTCCTTAAACCTCTCACGGACGAACTGAGGAAACAACAATTCCAATTCCGTTGGCTGTTCCCCTTCGGTATTTTGGTCTCGGCCAAGGGGAAGAAGTTCACTGCAACATCTCCCAAGGACTTCTCCAACCTTTGCGTGGAACTGGACATCCCACCAGGATCTACTCCAGATCTGAATCTCCTCCAACCTGCTCTACATGTTCTACCACTCCCCACGCAGCAGCCATGGGAAATCGTGGAATATCCGAAAAGTCAACGCCCCAGACGAAGACCTACCAGGCCACCTCTGTCCAGAACCAGACACGAGGCTGTTTGATGGAAGGCGCCTGTTCCATCTGAATAAAGACTGCATTTGTGATGAGTATACCTCTGACAAATTTGAATATTTGACCTGTTGTCTCTTGTTCTCTCCCTCTTATCATCCTACAGATTTAAAATGTTTTTCATTTAGGTTGAACTTCTGCATATATTGTTATAATTAATTATTGGGTTCTCCCTGGCAGACCAAAATCGTCCGCCTATTTGAATGAACCCAAAGAAATCCCCCATGGTTACGGTTCACAAGGACAAGACTGCTATCCACACCATTCTCCTCTCCTTCTATGTCACACCTTCCCCCCTCTATACCCCTTCTCTTAATACTCTCTTGTTTGCCTTTCTCTGTGTATCACTTTTACATTGGCTCGAGATCCAAGGTGGGAGTGGGTTGAGCTGGGCATCCACACAGTTTAACTATGGCTAAACAACACAACCTGCTGACACTCGCCTCTTAAGAGTAAGAGGCCTTAACTCTCCCGTCAAGCGCTCACAAATTCTAGCCCACCTTAAAAAAGAAAAGATAGACATACTTCTGCTACAAGAAACGCACTTAATGCTAGAGAAGTCACCGAACTTTGATAAAGCATTTTACAACACATGGTTCCACTCATACTCAACTACAAAAAAAGCCAGGGGAGTAGCCATTGCCTTCTCCAAACATACACCCTTTCAATTGCTGGATAGCTTTTCAGACAATATGGGCCGATTTGTATTTATCAAAGGGAAAATAGCACATACACTAGTAACAATAGGAAATATCTACGCCCCGAACACTAAGCAGGATGTCTGGATATCGAAGGTTTTGAAGGAAGCTAAACATTTTATTGAGGGTACGTTCATCCTGGGAGGTGATATAAATGTGGCCCTTAATCCGAAACTTTATTCCTCCACAAACAGATCCTCTATTCCTAAAAAGGTGCTGATGCGTATACATAAATCCTTGCATTCGGCCCAACTGGTCGATGCCTGGAGACACCTCCCCCCAACAGAAAGAGATTACTCTCATTACGCACCTGCACAAAATTCATATAGCCGAATTGACTACATATTTGTTCCTTTCTTAGCTCTTTCCATGATACAACATGCCAAACTTATTACTAGCGTCGACTCGGACCATTCTATCTTAAAACTGGGAATCACACTTGGGGAGAGGGTCCGGAACAGGACATGGAGATTGAATGAATCTCTCTTGTCTCAATCTCAGTATAAGACACGTGTTACGAAAGCCCTGAAAAATTACTTTGATATTAACACTCAAGATACAGTCCCTTTTCCTACAGTGTGGGAAGCGCACAAGGCAGTAATATGCGGAGAGTTTACCTCCATATCCTCGTTCTTAAATAAATCCAGAAAAGATGAGGTGGCATCATTGTATTCCGAGATACAAAAAATGGAACTGCAACATAAAACGTCTCAGTCACCAAACATCCTCAGTCCCTTAACACAATTAAGACAAAGGCTCAGAGATATTTTAAACAAACAGTCTGCAAAGTTCTACATGAACTGGAGGAATCGCCTCTTTGTACATGGAGACAAAGTATCTAAGCTTATGGTTTCCCTGATCAAAAAAAGGAAAGCACGTACGTACATTTATTCTTTAAAAGATTCAAATAACAAAAAACTTGCAGACACTGAAGCTATTGCTGATGCCTTTATTTCTCCTCCTTGTATCACATTCGAGAGCATGAGACACCAGAACAAGCAGATAAAAGACAACGGGACATAATCTCTTTTCTGTCAGAACTACGTCTTCCAACGCTCAACACAACCCATATAACAAACCTGAACAGGCCATTTTCTATTGAGGAGCTCCAGTCGATCCTGTCAAAGTGCCCCACAGGGAAAAGCCCTGGCCCAGATGGCCTCCCGATCTCTTATTACAAGACCTTTAAAGAAACTCTACTCCCTCATCTCCTTCACCTCTTTAATGCTGTGCTACAGGGCTCCCCTTTTCCAAAAAAATCATTAGAAGCACATATTACCCTCATACATAAGGAAGGAAAAGACCCTGAAATCTGTAGCAACTGCAGACCGATTTCACTGTTGAATAATGATTTGAAATTATTTGCGAGCCTTGTGGCACACCGTTTAAGTACCATTCTACCTACACTTATCTCGCCCGAACAAGTGGGTTTTGTGAAGGGAAGAGAGGGACAAGATAACTCCATAAGCATACTCCATCTAATGCAGCATGCCCTTATTCACCGCAGACCCTTAGTGCTATTAGGCACTGATGCGGAAAAGGCTTTTGACAGGATCGATTGGATATTCATGAGAGAAACACTACGGCGCTTCGCCTTTCCTACCCCATTCATAGAGGCAATTTTTCAGATGTATACACACCCGACAGCGCATATTAGGATAAATGGGGATCTTTCTAGCCCATTCAACATTAACAATGGAACTCGGCAGGGCTGCCCGCTTTCTCCATCTCTGTTCATCTTAGTGATGGAGACCCTCATTCAACGAATCAGACAGCATCCGGACATAAAAGGGGCTTCCATAGCTGGAACTATACATAAAGCGGCAGCCTTCGCCGATGACCTTCTTCTCCTGTTGACGGAACCCATCAAAGAATTTCCGGCTATCTTGGATATCTTCAAACATTTTGGCTCACTGTCAAATTTCAAAATTAATTTGGACAAATCAGAGGCTTTGGGTATACAGCTCCCTCAAGCAACAATGGATACCCTAAAAAATAAATACCCCTTTAAGTGGCCCCCCAAGTTTATTACCTACCTGGGAATAAAGATATGCTCACATTGGCCTTCTTTAGTCTCTTTAAACTTTTTCCCGTTATTAAAATCTTCATTAAAAGTAATAGCCTCATGGTCAGCCCCATTTGTCTCATTGATGGGACGTAAAAATCTATTAAAAAGCTTTGTGTTACCAAAATTTAGTTATCTATCACAGATGTTACCAATTCAGGTACCACAGACCTTTTTCCATAAAGCTAGAACCCTCTTTATCAACTATATTTGGAAGGGTAGGCGCCCGAGGTTGAATTATAATACCCTAGTACCACCTAGGTCCAAAGGAGGAATGGGGGCACCAGACCCACAAGAATATCACACAGCAGCAATACTATCAATGATAATAGATTGGACTCGCAAATCTCCAAACAAACTTTGGACCTTGATCGCAGACTCCATCAGTCCGATGAACTTCAGACCCATCCTTCACTCGGCAAAACATTTTCTTCGAGACCCGACGACGGGTAATTTAATCTTTAAGAACGCGCTTCAAACTTGGACAAAACATGCAGATTATCTTATTCCCCCACCTTCCCCGATAATTCGAATAATGGATTTGCCGGGGTTGTACTCAGATAGCACACAATCACGCACTCCTGATCAGCTTCATACACTCACTACGCCAGTGGAACTAGTGTTAGAGGATGGAACATTAACACTCCTGACTCAGCTTAAAAAAATCATAGCCCCAAACTCACTCAACTTCCTTCAATATGAAAGACTAAAGTTAGCGGTACGGGATCACTAACCAAATGGGCTGCCCCGAAGGGACCTTTCCACTTTTGAATCTATGATTACGCAAACAAAATGCCCTCAGAAAGTCCTGTCTAAATTATATCAAATACTGGTCTTAAATAAGCTACCGCAGAAATGGGCATTCATATCATTATGGGAAAAAGATCTAGGCAGGAATTATACAGAAGGAGATTTGATCCAAATATATAAGAGATCCTTTGGCCCATCACATTGCGTGAAGGTACAGGAAAACTCATACAAATTAGTTACCAGATGGTATGTATCACCTTCTCAAATTAGCACATGGTTCCCTTCCTCTCCAGAGTCATGTTGGAGGTGCAATAGAGAGCGAGGTACATACTTCCACATTTGGTGGCAGTGCGATCAGTTGCAGCCCTTCTGGAAAAATGTGATTTCCTACACCAAGCGGATCTGTAAACTGTCCTTTAACCCCTAACCCAGTCTAATCTTCCTGAACTTGGTCAGCAACCCACAAAACACTCCGAACAAAACTCTCCTCCTATTTCTACTAGCGGCGGCCAAACTGCTCATCCCCCCCCTTTGGCGCTCGACAAGTATACCTACTATCCAAACTTGGATGCTCAAAATCGACCAGTTATATCATATTGAAGAGCTGGCAGCTTTAGCTTATCACTCTCAAGATAAATTTAGACACATCTGGGGCCCCTGGTTGAAGTTCCGAGAATCCTCCGAGTACTTTGAATTGGTGGCGTCTTGACCTGCTCCCACCCCCCTCCCCTGAGCCAGCCATGATATATTTCTCATCTAGATTAATCCCCACTCACACCTCCTGTCTCTCACTATCTTCTTGAAACCATCCTTACCTTTCTTTACACCCCCCATCCTACTATTGACATGTTTTACATAAGTTCATTTCACTAATGTTAATTATTCACAAAAGTTTATTGTTGATTTCACATGGACTGCAATGGTAAACACACCTAACTGAGGTATTTCCGACAAGGGAAGAAAAATTATCCAGAACTGGACCGAACTTTGGATCTAAATCCTTCCCTTCAGGATTCGAATGTCTTTATATTTTCTCACATTTATTCATTGTTTTATGTTACGATATATCAATTTTTTGCTCCGAACAATACTTGGAAGGTGTGCATTGTGTTTCATATGCTGTTTTTAACTATGATAAAAAGAATATTGAAAAGAAAAGAAGAGAGAGGAGAGAGAGGAGAGAGAGGAGGGAGAGGAGAGAGAGAGAGGAGAGAGAGGAGAGAGAGAGGAGAGAGAGAGGAGAGAGAAGAGAGAGAGAAGAGAGAGAAGAGAGAGAAGAGAGAGGAGTTAGAGAGAGAAGAGATAGAGAAGAGAGAGGAGAAAGAGAGAGAAGAGGGAGAGGAGAGAGAGGAGAGATAGAGAGAGAGGAGAGAGAGAAAGAGGGAGAAGAGAGAGGAGAAGAGAGAGAAGAGAGAAGGGGGAAAGAGAGAGAAGAGAGAGGAGATAGAGAGAAGAGAGAGAGGAGAGAGAAGAGAGAGAATAGGGAGAGAGAGAAAAGAGAGAGAGAGAAGACAGAGAGGAGAGAGAGAGAGAGAAGAGAGGAGAGAGAGAAGAGGGAGGAGAGAGAGAGAATAGAGAGAGGAGAGAGAGACATGTTTCGTGGACTTCAAAAAGGCATTTGACTCAGTTTGGCATCCAGGCCTGTTCCTGAAACTTCTGGAGAGCGGAATAGGTGGCAGAACTTACGACGTGATCAAGAGCTCATAAACTGAGAACCGCTGCAGCGTGAAGGTGAACGGGAAGAGGACGGCTTTCTTCCGACAGGGCCGTGGGGTCAGACAGGGCTGCAGCCTAAGCCCAACTCTATTCAACATGTATATAAATGGACTAGCAACAGCTCTAGAGTCCTCCCCCATTCCAGGCCTCAGTCTGCATGACCGAGAGGTGAAGTTCCTGCTGTACGCAGACGACCTCCTGCTACTCTCCCCAACTGAGAAAGGCCTCCAAGATAGCCTGGCAGTACTGGAAACATTCAGCACCACATGGGCGCTTCCCATCAACCAAAAGAAGACCAAAGTCATGGTGTTTCAGAAGAGGAACCAGAATAAAATAAACTCTCCCTCCTTCACATTAAATGGCTTCACGCTGGAGAAAACCAGCAGCTATACCTACATCGGTCTGAAGCTAAGCAATAATGGGAGCCTCAAGCAAGCAGCAGAAGCCCTGAAAGGAAAAGCGTGCAGAACCTTCTACGCCATCAGAATACAACTGTACCACCTCAAACCACCTGTGAGAGTCTGGCTCAAAATATTTGACAGCGTCATCACCCCTATACTGCTATATGGCAGCGAGGTATGGGGCCCAGTGACCTACCCAGACCACACAAAGTGGGATTCCAGCCCAACTGAAGTCTACCATATGGAGTTTTGTAAATATCTCCTCCAAGTCCATCGCAGCACCTCAAATATAGCCTGTCGGGCAGAGCTGGGCCGATCCTCCTTATGGTTCAGTATAAACAAGAGGGCACTATCACACCAGGCGCACATACAGAACAGCAATCCCAGCTCCTACCATCATAAAGCTCTGCGGAGCCAGAGCCCAGAGCAAGCCAGGAACTGCGGCAGCCAGTCCAGCCAAAGTCAGCAACACACCCTGACAAAAGCCCAAATAAAAGAGATCTCAGAGAGCTGCAAGATGCAATACATAGAGGACTGGAAGAGTGAATTAGAGAACGCCCAGAAACTCACCATCTACCGGTCACTGCGGAGGGACTACATTCTGGCCCCATATCTGGAAAGATTACGCCACCCCAAAGACAGGCAGACCCTGAGCCTGTACAGACTGAGTGCCCACAGCCTAGAGGTGGAAACAGGGCAGCACCGACAGACATACAAGCCGCGAGAGAACAGACTGTGCCAGCACAGCCAGCAGGGGGCTCTGGAGGATGAGGCGCACTTCCTGCTGCACTGTGACAAATACTCAGCAGTGAGGGCTTCCCACTTCCAGAAATTTACCACCCATACCCCGGACTTTCCATCCATGGACGAGGACATGAAGCTCCGCTTCCTACTGGGGGAAGAGGAATAAATGGTGGAGATCGCCGCCCAATATGTCACCACATGTCATAAGCTGAGGGGAACATAAGGCCCCTAAATGGACTTTCAGAGCCCAAATTGTGCCCGCAACTCCCCATAACCCTGATCCCCTCCCACCACACTTACTGTATTTCTCTTGCTTTGGCAACACTAATTGTATTTTGGTCCTGCCAATAAAGCATATTTGAATTTGAATTTGAGAAGAGAGAGAGAAGAGAAAGAGGAGAGAAAGAGAGAGAAGAGAGAGGAGATAGAAAGAGAAGAGAGAGAGAAGAGAGAGGAGAGAGAGACAGAAGAGAGAGAGAAGAGAGAGAGAAGAGCGAGATAGGAGAAAGAAAGAATAGAGAGAGGAGAGAGAAGAGAGACGGGTGATAAGAGAAGAGAGGAGAGAGAGGAGACAGAGAGAAGAGAGGAGAGAAGAGAGGAGACAGAGAGAAGAGAGGAGAGAAGAGAGGAGAGAGAAAAGAGAGAGAAGAGAGAGAGAAAAGAGAGAAGAGAGAGGAAAGAGAGATAGAGAAGAGAGAGCAGAGAGAGAGGAGAGAGAGAAGAGAGGGAGAGAAAGGAGAGAGAAGAGAGAGGGGAGAGAGGAGGGAGAGAGAGGAGAGAGAAGAAAGAGAGGAGAGAGAGGAGAGAAAAGAGAGAGGAGAGAGAAGAGAAAGGAGAGAGAAGAGAGAGAGGAGAGAGAGAAGAGAGAGGAGAGAGAGAAGAGAGGAGAAAAGAGAGAGAGAAGAGAGAGAAAAGAGGAGAGAGAGAGAGGAGAGAGAGAAGAGAGAGAGGAGAGAGAGGAGAGAGAGAGAAGAGAGAGAGGAGAGAGAGAAGAGAGAGGAGATAGAGGAGAGAGAGAATAGAGAGGAGAGAGAGGAGAGAGAGAGAAGAGAGAGAGAGAAGAGAGAGAGGAGAGAGAGAGGAGAGAGAGAAGAGAGCTAGAAGGAAGAGAGAGAAGAGAGAGAGAAGAGAGAGAAGAGAGAGAGAAGTGAGAGAAGAGAGAGAGAGGAGAGAGAGGAGAAAGAAGAGGGAGAGAGAGAAAAGAGAGAGAGAAGACAGAGAGGAGAGAGAGAGAAGAGAGGAGAGAGGAGACAATGAAAGAGGGAGAAGAGAGAGGAGAAGAGAGAAAGAAGAGAGAGAAGAGAGAAAGAGAGAGAAGAGAGAGAAGAGAGAGAAGGGAGAGAAGAGAGAGAGAGAGGAGAGAGAGGAGAGAGAAGAGGGAGAGAGAGAAAAGAGAGAGAGAAGACAGAGAGGAGAGAGAGAAGAGAAGAGAGAGAGGAGAGAGAGAAAAGGGAGGAGAGAGAGAGAATAGAGAGAGGAGAGAGAGAGAGACATGTTTCGTGAACTTCAAAAAGGCATTTGACTCAGTTTGGCATCCAGGCCTGTTCCTGAAACTTCTGGAGAGCGGAATAGGTGGCAGAACCTACAACGTGATCAAGAGCTCATACACTGAGAACCGCTGCAGCGTGAAGGTGAACGGGAAGAGGACGGCTTTCTTCCGCCAGGGCCGTGGGGTCAGACAGGGCTGCAGCCTAAGCCCAACTCTATTCAACATGTATATAAATGGACTAGAAACAGCTCTAGAGTCCTCCCCCATTCCAGGCCTCATTCTGCATGACCGAGAGGTGAAGTTCCTGCTGTACGCAGACGACCTCCTGCTACTCTCCCCAACCGAGAAAGGCCTCCAAGATAGCCTGGCAGTACTGGAAACATTCAGCACCACATGGGCACTTCCCATCAACCAAGAGAAGACCAAAGTCATGGTGTTTCAGAAGAGGAACCAGAATAAAATAAACTCTCCCTCCTTCACATTAAATGGCTCCATGCTGGTGAAAACCAGCAGCTATACCTACCTTGGTCTGGAGCTAAGCAATAACGGGAGCCTCAAGCAAGCAGCAGAAGTCCTGAAAGGAAAAGCGTGCAGAACCTTCTACGCCATCAGAAGACAACTGTACCACCTCAAACCACCTGTGAGAGTCTGGCTCAAAATATTTGACAGCGTCATCACCCCTATTCTGCTATATGGCAGCGAGGTATGGGGCCCAGTGACCTACCCAGACCACACAAAGTGGGATTCCAGCCCAACTGAAGTCTTCCACATGGAGTTCTGTAAATATCTCCTCCAAGTCCATCGCAGCAAGCCTGTTGGACAGAGCTGGGCCGATCCTCCTTATGGTTCAGTATAAACAAGAGGGCACTATCACACCAGGCGCACATACAGAACAGCAACCCCAGCTCCTACCATCATAAAGCCCTGCTGAGCAAGAGCCCATAGCAAGCAAAGAACTGCGGCAGTCAGTCCAGCCAAAGTCAGCAACACACCCTGACAAAAGCCCAAATAAAAGAGATCTCAGAGAGCTGCAAGATGCAATACATAGAGGACTGGAAGAGTGAATTAGAGAACTCCCAGAAACTCACCATCTACCGGTCACTGCGGAGGGACTACACTCTGGCCCCATATCTGGAAAGATTACGCCACCCCAAAGACATGCAGACCCTCAGCCTGTACAGACTGAGTGCCCACAGCCTAGAGGTGTAAACAGGGCGGCACCGACAGACATACAAGCCGCGAGAGAACAGACTGTGCCAGCACTGCCAGCAGGGGGCTCTGGAGGACGAGGCGCACTTCCTGCTGCACTGTGACAAATACTCAGCAGTGAGGGCCTCCCACTTCCAGAAATTTACCACCCATACCCCGGACTTTCCATCCATGGACAAGGTTATGAAACTCCGCTTCCTACTGGGGGAAGAGGAATCAATGGTGGAGATCGCCTCCCAATATGTCACCACATGTCATAAGCTGAGGGGAACATAAGGCCCCTAAATAGACTTTCAGAGCCCAAATTGTGCCCGCAACTCCCCATAACCCTGATCCCCTCCCACCACACTTACTGTATTTCTCTTGCTTTGGCAAAACTAATTGTATTTTGGTCCTGCCAATAATGCATATTTGAATTTGAATTTGAGAAGAGAGGGAGAATAGAAAGAGGAGAGAAAGAGAGAGAAGAGAGAGAAGAGAGAGGAGATAGAAAGAGAAGAGTAAGAGAAGAGAGAGGAGAGAGAAGAGAGAGAAGAGAGAGGAGCGAGAAGAGAGAGAAAAGAGAGAGGAGACAGAGAGAAGAGAGGAGAGAAGAGAGAGAAGAGAGGAGACAAGAAAGAGAAGAGAGAGAGAAGAGAGAGAAGAGAGAGAGAAGAGAGGAGAGAGAAGAGAGAGAAGAGGGAGAGAGAGAAAAGAGAGAGAAGACAGAGAGGAGAGAGAGAAGAGAGGAGAGAGAGAGAAGAGAGGAGAGAGAAGAGGGAGGACAGAGAAAGAAGAGAGAGGAGAGAAAGGAGAGAGAGAAGAGGGAGGAAAGAGAGAGAAGAGAGAGGGAAGAGAGATACAAAAGAGAGAGAAGAGAGAGAGGAGAGAGAGAAGAGAGGGAGAGAAAGGAGAGAGAAGAGAGAGAGGAGAGAGAGGATGGAGAGAGAGAGGAGAGGGAGGAGAGAGAGAAGAGAGAGGAGAGAAAAGAGAGGAGAGAAGAGAGAGAAAAGAGGAGAGAGAGAGAAGAGAGAGAAGAGAGAGAGGACAGAGAGAGAGAAGAGAGAGAGGAGATAAAGGAGAGAAAAAAGAGAGAGGAGAGAGAGGAGAGAGAGGAGTGAGAGAGGAGAGAGAGGAGAGAGAGAAGAGAGTGAGGAGAAAGAGGAGAGAGAAAGAGAAGAGAGAGAGAGAAGAGAGAGGAGAGAGGAGTTAGAGAGAGAAGAGAAAGAGAGAAGAGAGAGGAGAGAGAGAAAGAGGGATAAGAGAGAGAAGAGAGAGAAGACAGAGAAAAGAGAAAGAGAGAGAAGAGAGAGAAGAGGGAGAGAGAGAAAAGAGAGAGAGAAGACAGAGAGGAGACAGAGAAGAGAGGAGAGAGAGGAGACAGAGAAAAGGGAGGAGAGAGAGAGAATAGAGAGAGGAGAGAGACATGTTTCGTGGACTTCAAAAAGGCATTTGACTCAGTTTGGCATCCAGGCCTGTTCCTGAAACTTCTGGAGAGCGGAATAGGTGGCAGAACCTACGACGTGATCAAGAGCTCATACACTGAGAACCACTGCAGCGTGAAGGTGAACGGGAAGAGGACGGTATTCTTCCGACAGGGCCGTTGGGTCAGACAGGGCTGCAGCCTAAGCCCAACTCTATTCAACATGTATATAAATGGACTAGCAACAGCTCTAGAGTCCTCCCCCATTCCAGGCCTCATTCTGCATGACCGAGAGGTGAAGTTCCTGCTGTACGCAGACGACCTCCTGCTACTCTCCCCAACCGAGAAAGGCCTCCAAGATAGCCTGGCAGTACTTGAAACATTCAGCACCACATGGGCGCTTCCCATCAACCAAAAGAAGACCAAAGTCATGGTGTTTCAGAAGAGGAACCAGAATAAAATAAACTCTCCCTCCTTCACATTAAATGGCTCCACGCTGGAGACAATCAGCAGCTATACCTACCTCGGTCTGGAGCTAAGCAATAACGGGAGCCTCAAGCAAGCAGTAGAAGGCCTGAAAGGAAAAGCGTGTAGAACCTTCTACGCCATCAGAAGACAACTGTACCACCTCAAACCACCTGTGAGAGTCTGGCTCAAAATATTTGACAGCGTCATCACCCCTATACTGCTATATGGAAGCGATGTATGGGGCCCAGTGACCTACCCAGACCACACAAAGTGGGATTCCAGCCCAACTCAAGTCTTCCACATGGAGTTCTGTAAATATCTCCTCCAAGTCCATCGCAGCACCTCAAACATAGCCTGTCGGGCAGAGCTGGGCCGATTCCCCTTATGGTTCAGTATACACAAGAGGGCGCTATCACACCTGGCGCACATACAGAACAGCAACCCCAGCTCCTACCATCATAAAGCCCTGCTGAGCAAGAGCCCAGAGCAAGCCAGGAACTGCGGCAGCCAGTCCAGCCAAAGTCAGCAACACACCCTGACAAAAGCCCAAATAAAAGAGATCTCAGAGAGCTGCAATATGCAATACATAGAGAACTGGAAGAGTGAATTAGAGAACTCCCAGAAACTCACCATCTACCGGTCACTGCGGAGGGACTACACTCTGGCCCCATATCTGGAAAGATTACGCCACCACAAAGACAGGCAGACCCTGAGCCTGTACAGACTGAGTGCCCACAGCCTAGAGGTGGAAACAGGGCGGCACCGACAGACATACAAGCCGCGAGAGAACAGACTGTGCCAGCACTGCCAGCAGGGGGCTCTGGAGGATTAGGCGCACTTCTTGCTGCACTGTGACAAATACTCAGCAGTGAGGGCCTCCCACTTCCAGAAATTTACCACCCATACCCCGGACTTTTCATCCATGGACGAGGACATGAAACTCCGCTTCCTACTGGGGGAAGAGGAATCAATGGTGGAGATCACCGCCCAATATGTCACCACATATCATAAGCTGAGGGGAACATAAGGCCCCTAAATGGACAAATTGTGCCCGCAACTCCCCATAACCCTGATCCCCTCCCACCACACTTACTGTATTTCTCTTGCTTTGGCAACACTAATTGTATTTTGGTCCTGCCAATAAAGCATATTTGAATTTGAATTTGAGAAGAGAGCGAGAAGAGAAAGAGGAAAGAAAGAGAGAGAAGAGAGAGGAGATAGAAAGAGAAGAGAGAGAGAAGAGAGAGGAGAGAGAGACAGAAGAGAGAGAGAAGAGAGAGAAAAGAGAGAGAGAGAAGAGAGAGAGAGAAAGGAGAGAGAGAGAAGAGAGAGAGGAGAGAGAAG